>NC_062985.1:6623481-7269614 GCF_023078275.1 Leguminivora glycinivorella
CTTCCGTCCTAATTCAGTACGCATCATAGGAATCGAGCCATTTTATGTAACGCGCACTTTCCATGTAGTACCTAGTTAATGTAATTTCCTTTCCCCGGATTACATTAGCTGCGGCGGCGGCGCCCGGGCCGCTTCCCCGGCCCGCGCGCCCGCGCCCTCTCCACGACGACTCCAGCGGGCCGGTACTGCTTCCATGAGTATTGCTCTCGCGATTTACATTCAATGCTGTCACGATCTTCGACTAACGAAACAGAACGCTAACCCAGACTACCCACCGATTCGGCTAACTGAAAGAGTCACCTTAACTAGCAAATAAGATTTATTGATAATACCTAAGAGATCGAACGTCCCTTACCGAGTAAGGTAGATAATATTGAGTATGTATTGTTTTTCAAACGACACCTCTGTAGCGACCTGTCGCTCGCCAGTGTCGCCGCCGCAGATGTCTGCGGGGCCACTATACCGTGAAGAACTATCGTAATTCATTTATAATTAAACTTTGGAAGTTGTCAATTTTTTACAAATCTGTAAATATTGAGAGCTTATCGCCGGGTAGATCCCAAAACGCACGTCGCAACACATATTTTTCATAATACCTACCTAAGTATGGAATCAGCGAATAAGGCTGCGTTACGTAAATAAGCTTGAAGCAATAAACGTAAACGTGTGCTCGACGAAAGTTTTCGCTTTTCATTATGGAACAAGTCACCGAATAGTTGTGTGTCGGTTGTTTTCAATTCGTTTTAATAAAATGTGAAAACTGAATGGCAAGACAATCTACGTGTTGCAGTTTAAAGAGTCAGTGTGTTGTAAAGAGATGCTTACCGTTTTTCACATGTTTTGCAATGACCGGTACTTGACGAGCACGTACCGAGGGGAGGGCGCGGCGCCGGCGCTTCCCCGCCGCCCCCGCGCCCGCCTGACCCGCTCATTCGTTCAATTGGTTCTTCAGTTCCTTTGACCCGTTTCGTTCACTTCTTGTTATATACGACGAACGGTCTTTAACATCTCTTGTGTTGGTCAAACCAAACGTTTTACTATTAGGCATATTTGCACAAAGAAGTTGTGTTTAATTAAGTTTAGGACAATAAGTTATAATATCATTGTATTATTTCTTTAAATATATGACAAAAAAGTGAGTTCAGTTTGCTGAATGATAGAGGTTTACTTGAGTATTTATTATATATATTGTTGAAGTTTGTACAAAATAAATTAAGTAAACGATGAAATATAGAACTTGACTGCTTTAAATTGAAGTTTTATTGAACTAAGTACCTGTCAAATACCTATCGTTAATAGTTTGGTCAAAATCTCCTCAAACTAAAGGCAAATGATATCGAAAAAATCAAAACTACCTATCACCCACATTCTAATATTAGTTATTCACAAAGATTGTAAATTTAATATCATGATATCACATCAATACATATTTAAATAAAAAAAACAATCGTTTATGAACATAACCTACTTACAAAATAAAACTTAAAGAAATAAACTAAAACTACCTAAAAATAAAACTTAAAATAATAAACTAAAACTACCTAAAAATAAAACCTAAGATAATAAACCTTGCCCACGTGGCAAGGTACCCATCACGCTGGCAGCATTCCCGCGCTGTATTGCGATTGCAATCTTTTGCGCGAGAAAACTGCCCGCGCGAGGGTCCCCCGTTGACTCCCTCAACCGCCTGCCCAGTTCTCTGCAGAGCCCGCGCCCACCGCCACCCCACGGACCGTTTATTCACTGTTTAGATATAAATTTGATCCAAAAATTATTACATCCGATTTTAGTAGCGTATCATTACAAGTAGAAGCTACGCCTCTTAGCGTCAGGGTACCTAGCCAAATGCACAAACACTCGCGACATAACTTATTATTAATCTCTGCTAGCGATAATATCTGTTTCGTAGAATATAATACCTAGTTATGTGTATCTATCTCAATCGCTTTTGCGTATTGGAGCGACAGAGCGAGACTGCATTTCTGTCGGCGTCTGGCGTCGACGATTGCCATACGGCTAGGCCAGCAGAAGTTAATTACGACGTAGCGCTTCAGGGTACCTAGCCAACCTCACATCGCGTATGCTTCGTAGCTTATCTTCCGTATTGGCGCGACTAATCTACTCGTAGTTACCTTTCACCACGCAGCGTCAACGATTGACACTTCGGCTGCTGATGCACCTCATGCACCCATCCACGTGATAAATAAATTCCCACTACACCTATACTCACTACCACCACCACAATTAATGAATCTGAATTGGGCTCCAGGTACAAGATATAGCCCTATATACATAATGTCCCTTTTTATGCCGTGATTTGCAAGAGTATCCTCAAGGGCGTGTCAAAACCAATTCAACTCAAATCAAATGTTAAAATTTGAATTGGGTTTTGATACTCGTTTTGTTAGTAAGAAAAAGGCGCGAAGTTAGACTTTCTTATAGGACAAAAAATCTTTATCTTGACAATATCCATGTCCAACGTCCAAGTCAGCTAGTAACTACCTATTGACCCTAGTAATATCTATAATCTGCCAACGTTATTGTCTATTTGTATGAAATTCTTGATTTTATTCATAACATAATCAAACGTCATTGTCTATTTTTATGCAGGTTTTTTATTTATTATTTATAAACCATATGTCCTACACATATAAAAAAATACAGAATTTCATGAAACGTGAGGAACTCTTAACTAATACCTCGTTAGCTATTATATGTCCTAATATTTAATTATACATTAGTCTTTATTCACTTGTACGATTTAAAAATACTCCAAACACCTTGCTCCTTTCGCCTGAAATATTAAATTATATTTATTGACGACAATCTTACTCGTAAAGGCACTTGTTTCGAATAACTAGTTGAAGGGATTCTACTACTAGTCTAACATAGTATTTTCTGATAACTCACCAGTGTCTCCACTAAGCTTTACTTGGTCTCGTGGGTGACGGGGCCAGAGCGTCCCTGCGACAACAAAAAAACCATGCACTCGAGATTATACGTCATTTGTACTCAAACTGTACTGTGGGACTCAGTCAATCTACAGTGTAAGAATGTCCTGTAATATTTATTTATGTACTAGAGAAATACTTTATTTTTCTAATAAAATTAGGCTTTCGTCGTTTTGACCGTTACGCATGTGGCAGGCAATGGCATCTGTATGGTGTGTTCGCAAACATTTCCGTCATTTTCAAACATAGCATTAGACGCCGCGGGTGACCCGTAGGTATGCCTGATGATGCCCTTCTAAAATATCGAAATTGGCATGGAGGCAAAAGAATGACTAAGAAGACATTCTCGTATGGAAAACTATTTAACCCATTCATGGCCAAGGAATATTTCACTAAAAAAAACATGTTTACAATTTTTTTTTCAATATACCTTATGAAAATGGTTGTTAGCTCAAATTATACTTACATTATTACGTCATATTACGTTTTGTTTATGAATAAATCAGAATTTATTCAGGACTCACATGCGAGTCATCGGCCCTGCGGAACTGTTTCATTATTTTATTTTTTTTATTTTTTTATTTATTTAATCAAAAAAGTAACACAGCATTACAGTTTACACTAAGGCACTGTGAAACTACAAAATACAAAACAAGACATAAACGATAAATATTACAAAAAAGAATACAAATTAAACATTAGGTTTGGGCGACGACGTAACAGCGTGGCTCCGTTGCGTCGTCTGACTCGGTGTAGGATTCGGCAGGTTGCCCCGGAACCGCCGAAATACCACACCATTATGACTCATAAGCTGAGTTGCTGGCCCTGAATGGGTTAATTGTAGAGTATTTCAGTGTTCAAGGTCAATAAGAAGTCGTGGCGTATACGAATTAAGCCATTTAACATCGTCGAGTTCAGTATTCAAGTAGAAAATGGGTGCCTAGAGAAAATGACAATCCTTGATAGAAAACACCAAAAGAACGAACGATACGCAGCCGGCCCTGTCGCCCAATACAGAAGAGCTATAGAGAGAGATAATTAGAAAACGATATGGAGTGTCAAGGATTGCACTCTTGGGTAGGGCCAGTACGTTTTTTCTTTCGTTTGGAGTTTGTCAATGTGCGATTGTCTTCTCGGCTAGCCCCCGTGATCGGGCAGTAAGGATGAGACGTGGAATCGTGGATAGAGAGAAATGACAAACATAGTTAGTCGATGTTACTATTTTATTCATTCTTACTTAACCAACTGTGTCCTTAAACATAGTCACACACACGATGCTCATCAATACCATTGTCATAATGTGAGTTACAAGTAACCATATAAATATTTATATAGCGTCTATATGTACAAGTGTGTTCCGAAACTAGGTCCTTAGCTGCCGACACCGTGCGCACTCTGGCATGTCGGCTGTCGGAGCAAGGACCTTCTACTCTACGCGCTCACTATGTGAACACTCATACGCAAGCTTTACATTAATTTACTTTAGACGTTTACTGGCAGTGCAACCGACTTATGCACGAATCGTTTAATATATTTATGAGAGATATCAGATATGTAGCGCGAGTTCTATTGTACAAAAGCTTGAATTCACTAGACTTTCAAAAATAGATTTTATCTCTTAACTTGTATGAAATAGCGAATCCCGAGATGCAAACGTTTAGTGTGAACGTTAGTCGCGACTTACTTTTACTTTAACGACCCTCAGTCAGCGGGCTCCAGTACCGGTCGTGTCTGTATTCCGCTAGTAACCGCTACGTACGTTATATGTAAGATTATTCAAGGGCGACCAAAACTAAAATTCGATCGAACAGCTTACATTCGTATTCATAAACATTACTCTAATAACAAAAATAGGATTTTTGGTAAAATATATTTTTTGTTTCTTCTTCGCAACTCTATAATGTGCCATTTCATGCTAGTTTTCTACTTTTTTAGTTCAAATTAACAAGCCAAAGCTAAAATAAAGTAACAAAACGCTATTATTCTAAATCCCGAGGGAAATGAGGTCATTATACAATTATCAAATAAGTATCATCGAAGTTTTAAATGTTACACTACACTAATACGATTTACACGATAATTATTATTACACAGTCAAACGAAACATCGAAAATAAAAGTTAGATTTTGAAGTAGCATCAATTCAAAGGGGAATTTCCTGGTCAACGGTATCTGGTACTAGCTACAAGCTATTCTAGTCGAACAATACGACATCAACAAAGCGATATGACTCTGGTTCGTTAGAACATCGAGTGCACATTTTTACGGGTGGCAGGAAATTCTCGCAGAGAGAATGGCGGGTCCACACAGAGCAAACAATGCCCTCGCGCAGCAAATGGCCAACATATGTCAACCTGCCTTGGCCGATTCACGTCTAAATTTGCCATTTGCCGCGCGAAGTGCTTCGGGACGCTGCTCGCTCTGTGTGGACACGCCTAGTTACAGACAGCTTTCGACGTTACACAACTTGCATTCCAGTCCTTTCAATTATTTTAAATCGTTACTAAATGAAAATATGACTAAAACAAATGTCTAAATTCTGCACTAAAAGATAATGGTTTAAAATTTTACAACGAAACAATATGAATTACCGTTAATACAACTTTTGAATGAAATGGCCTTACTGACAGTACGAGTGTTGGTTTACCATTACAATACTTTAGAAACTAGTTTTAATGATAAAAGTACCAAATGAGAGTATTAGTAAATATATCTTTCACCACGTGAAAATATACATTTAAAATGTAAATTACATGAGATCTTACATCAGCAAAACATGTCCCTCAACAGCGATGTATGTATATGAACCATCGTATAATACAAAAAAATGATTTTATACATATTTCAATATAATTTATACATAGGTGAACTATTATTAGAAAAATAAAATTCTTACATACAATAGGTTTAAAACGAACACAAGGTGTTGGATCTTGTTTCTCTTTATTTTAAAGTGTTATTAGGTTTAGACGTGATTATAAATATTAAAAACAATTTCGATCGCAAACTTGCAAAATAAACTTATTAAAAATTGTTTGAACATCTAACGACAAAAACAATAGTTAAAGAAAAAAATTCAAGCAAGATAATCAACAGATAGTAATTTTCAATTCCAATGTAATCTTCCGTATGTTATGAGATGTATGGAAAATGAAACATGATTGGCGAATATGGGTAAATGAATTGTCAATTTTGTCCTCCGATTCCTTGTTAAAAAAATACAATCAAAATCATAATGGTGGATAAACGTTAATGACGAGTAATTGTCAAATAGGGATCAGGGGTTGAATCTTTGCAGGCACAAAGGCCTCTATTTGACCAAGAATCAGCTTTACACTTCTGTGCTGAGAAAATTACAACTCACGCGCCTGTCTCACAAGAGGACGTGGGAAGTAGCCGATAACTAGAAATAATATAAGAAAGAAGGTAAGACCTGTACTTTCTTTAAAGTCCATCTCAGAAGGCAAGAACTCATTTGTATAAGTTGTTGTCCTAAGGCATCCCAGAGGTACAAAAGACCTTGAAGAGCTTGCGCCACGCCTTCCTATCTTCACCGACCCTCGTGGCCTCTCTCTTGCACAAGTACGTAAACAGATACAGTTAAAAAGGAAGAACTTTGCTTTTCCTGTTCAACGTTCTCTGTGTACTGTAAGAGTTAGAAGCACTTATTTTTCACATCGCCTTAGTGAGTTCAGCACAGTTGTGTGTGTGAGTTGTATGTGAGGTTAGTAGTGAGATGATTACTCTGTGTAGTCCCAGCAGTCTTGCTCGTAACCCTCGTGCACATGCAGCAGCAGCACGCGGCGCCGGCTCTCGCAGTATCTGCATACAAATTACATTCTTACTATAGCGTGAGACAATCCTATAAGAAGCACATGTGCAGATAGATGCTGCAATGACAAACGCATTTGTATTAAACCATTGACTAGCTAAATAGTACACATTCTACTCGTCCGAAAGATGCCGAGTATAGCTATCACACACAATTTAAATCTTAACTTTTATTCGACGACCGGTCTGGCTCAGTCGGTAGTGACCCTGCCTGCTAAGCCGCGGTCCTGGGTTCGAATCCCGGTAAGGGCATTTATTTGTGTGATATGAGCACAGATATTTTGTTCCTGTCATGGATGTTTTCTATGTATATAAGTATGTATTTATCTATTTAAGTATGTATATCGTCGCTTAGCACCCATAGTACAAGCTTTGCTTAGTTTGGGGCTAAGTCGATCTGTGTAAGGTGTCCCCAATATTTATTTATTTATTTATTTATATTATATCATTTTTGGGCTCCGTTGCGGTCTTTTGCTCACCACAGTGATCTCTCTTTCCATATTCTGAGGGCGTCTCGGTGGCACCAAGATGCCTAACTAACTGGTTGTTCTAACACTAACTATAGTTTAATAGTTAGGTAACGTAAGGGAATCATACCTATATTTATCCTGCACCTTCTGCTTGATGTCGGCCAGGTTTTCGCTAGTGATCTCCCTCTCCAGATACTCGGAGAGCGTCTCGGTGGCGGACTCGAGGTCGCGCTGGTTGTCCTCGAAGATGACGGACTGGTTGTTCTTGCGCAGGTAGTACGCGAACACGTACGTGTACATGAGCGTCTGCCGGCACTGGCAGAGGATGTCTACGGCCTTCTTTAGGAATTGAACCTGGAATACAAGGCTTGGAGTCAGAATTCATGTGCTTCCAGTGACTGAAATAGTCGTTTCTGTCCCGTAAGTCCGATGGAGACATGTGACGAAGCATTTTGATATGGTAATTATCTTTGTTTTCCTGGTTGAAATGTAAGATTAAAATGTAGACACTTGAAATTTTAAATTTCATTGTTGAAAATAGCGATAAACCGAGTTGAGAATAATGTAATATGAATCTATATCCACACAGGTGTTTGTGGTTGATATCAGAAATTGAGGCTCCATTTGTAACCTCTCAGTTTTCACACATTGACCTGGCAGACAAGCATGGTCGCGCGATAAATGATAAAACATCAGGCTGTCCCTATCGAACTTAGAAATAGTGCGATAGGGACGGCCTGATGTTTTATCATTTATCGCATTTATTTACTTGCATGCCTGGATGTAATGGACCTTGTGCGCTTTCACATCATCCGATCCGATATCGGATTTTGGAAGGATTTAAAAGGCTAAAATCAAAGATCGATATCGGATCGGATAATGTGAAAACGCACTTACGGGGCTGCTAATTCTGTGACAGTAGGTATGAAGGTACCTCGATCCAGCTCATGTTGTGCTGCTGCATCTCCTCCATCTTCTCCTTGACGGAGGCGTACAGCTTGGACTCGAAGCGCAGCGACTGCATGTGGTTCATGTAGCGGTTGCAGTAGAACAGGTACCGCTGTAGTGCGGCGCGCGACCGCTCTTGGGCGTCGCGGGCCGCCTTTGCTTCGTCTTCGTCGTATCTGTATAAAAATAGTTGTTAAGACAGGTTTTTGACACGAATATTGAAATGAGCGGATGTTAAGAGCATAGGTACAGGGTAGGGTAGGGTAGGGGTTCTGGTTCTTAGATATGCCGCCTTCTGCTATTGATATTGTAGCTACACACAAGGGGAAGAAATACCCACGACAAGTGTTGTGATTGTTACCAAGGTTGGTCACCAATACGTGAAGCGATCGAACTGGACAAGTTTGGCAACATACCACGTGTCTCGAAATGTCGAACGAAGGCATGTCTTCACCAGATAGTGCTGATTACACGTGCGACGACATATGTCGCCTTTACCCTTGGTTTATAATGTACATACAAGTGAGATCAGAATGCACACCTGTTACAGTTGTACCAGCTGCTGCCGTGCGGCTCCCAGGGCCCGAGGCAGACCCAGCAGAAGTCCGCCTTGCAGTTCTGGTTCTTGCACACCATGTGGTTGCAGCCGCCGTCCTTTTCGATGGTCACGTTGCACTTCGGACATTCCTTCGTGTTGGCCGCTATCCAGTTCGATGTTTCAGAATCGTCGTCGCATTTCTGAAAATAAAAATATTGTTAATATTATGATAAACAACTAAATTCCGGGCAAAATAGGGCTACGAGAATTGATGCCCCATGTAGGCAAATATGAATTGAGTGTCTACACTGGCTGGATAGAGACGGTCCTGCTAGGCAATGTTAAATATTGTTTGTAAATGGAGGTAGATTCCGTGAACTTGGCGCCGGCGAAATCTGGGGTGATACTGCTCTAGACCGAGCAAAGTGGAATGCTCGTGAGTCCTGTGACTCATTTTGTCGTGCCAACCTTAACCAAATGAGTAAGAGATGGAATAGGCAAACTGATTCCCGTCGTAACCTTGATCGTCAGCTACAGGATTGTAAAACTAATCAACCAAAAAGAGAGCCCTTGACATAAACAGGAATGACGCTCGTTGAAATAATCGTGAAATTGAGAACTTCGAACCATCCGTCCATACTAGGATCCTATAAGACTGAGTACCTTGCCTCCACGTGACGTCACTACACTAGTGTCGGTACCTTGATCCACTTGCGCAGCAGCGAGCAGCGCACGGGGTCGTGCCAGTTCTCTCCGCAGCTGAAGCAGAAGGTGTGTCCGCAGCGGCAGGTGACGGGCGCCTCCACGTGACGTCACTACACTAGTGTCGGTACCTTGATCCACTTGCGCAGCAGCGAGCAGCGCACGGGGTCGTGCCAGTTCTCTCCGCAGCTGAAGCAGAAGGTGTGTCCGCAGCGGCAGGTGACGGGCGCCGCCTCCACGTACGCTACTTTGATCGCGTTGCTGCAGTCTGGCGATGGGCACCAGCGGAGAAGCCGGTTGCACTGCAAATAATATTATCTTTAAAACATGTTTAAAGTACATGTTACAATTGTTACAATTTGTCTGGAAACACGTAACCGATTAGCTGGAATTAGTTAAATAAACATGTCCACTCAGACAAAACCGCTTCGTGAAGATAATAATTGCTGCGCGAAACAGCTCGGTCTCTGGAAGCCGTTTCTCGCCCGACACGCACAAATCGTACGTCCTCGGCATTTTCGCGAAATCGGGTTTCAAAAACTTTTTTTTTTCTAAAATAGGTAAACTTAATGTTTTTCCTACTCAGAATCACGATCACTTTCCATCCTACTAGGCGGAAAAAAGCGGCCCAAATTTAATTTTTCCACTTCGTTACTATTTTTCAAACACTTTGAACAGCGGTTACAAAGCGGTAAGTATTCAAAATAATATAAAATTGTGGGACCATTTTTTGTCTCTTGTTTTTTGTCATAGATCGAAAGGGCTCGTGATTCTGAGTAGGAAAGACATAAAATTAAGCTACCTTAGAAAAAATATTTTTGGTGATTCTTTTCGCGAAACTGCCCAGATATTAGACTCATCTTGCTATTACTTTATACGAAGCCGCTTCACAGGACGACCTATGGAACCCCATATGATCAGGAGCATTTTGTTCTTAAATGGTGGTACAACGTACATGGGGTATGGCATTAGAGGGAAATAAATTTGAAGTTAAAACGTACCTCCACAAAGCTGTTTGTGATGATGTGCTGGTACTTGAGCTTGACGCGCGCGTCGCGCACGAGCCGCATCACGGTCGCGTCGTCGACCAAAATGTCGCACGCGTGCGCCGCGCACGCTATAGTTTGACCCTGTAACAAACACACATTATGCAAACTGATCTACAATCAGCGCCTCATAGAATATAATTTATTCATGAACACAGACAAGACTAATTACACATTACAACACAATCAGAAAAGAATGAAGTGCCATGAAATTACCTTATTTCAGCACCAGAAGTACAAACTAATATTGATTTAACATCCAAATTCACTATATTATTTGCTTGTATTTTATTTGGCGATCCTGCTCAAGTTGACTAAATTAAGATCAATTCCCTTTCGCTTTTCTTAAACTTGAAAATATTAGGAATGAGAATTAGTGTCAACTGTACCTACACAAAGTAACAGGAGCTTATGACGTCATCGTTTTTATATCTCAAATTAAATGACTAATATTTGGTTTACATTTGAATAGTTAAATAATATTTTGTAATGTGCATTGAACATTTAAAATATCATTTTTCCGTAGCATTACGGCATTACATTTATAAAATATAAGTTACAAAATGACTTACTAAGCCTTCTTCCATTATTTTGGTAGTCAAGTATTCGCACCAGCATTGTGTACAAAATCTATGGCCGCACTCCAGACCCGTCATCATCTGGAAATAAACAAAGTGTTGAAATGCTAATTATTATTATCAAAACATGGAAGACAAAGGAGTACGATCTTATCTTAAGATTATGATTGTCGTCCAATGACCCTTAATAAGTTATTAAATATATAAAATATATTACGAGTAGAATCAACTTAGGCCAGCCCACCTAGAGGACAAATCGGAGAATGTTATAAAGACTCATACCAAAGAAGATCGAGTATTATAGAGAGTTACTGTCCAAGTAAAATGTGTTTTGAGGTACATTTTTTTCTTAAACTTCACCTGTTTATTGGGAGTTACATGTATTTGCTCATATTGACACGACACTTTAAGAAAAGATCAGTTAAATGTTATTATAGGTATGTATAACAAATTTGGCTATTAACATCTATTCAAACAAAGTTAATATTTTTATTCGTAACGGAATCCTTTTAGGTGATCTCTACACCCACCCATTGGCCTCATATGACACTGACCTTAATGTTCTTACTATTTTTTATTTTATTAATTTTACTATTTATTTATTTTTTATTGGGGAAAACGACAGACAAGTTAGTTTGGGGCTAAGTTGATCTGTGTAAGGTGTCCCCAATATTTATTTATTTATTTATAAAAAGGAACGCAATACTGATAGAAGATATTGGATTAAAGAATAATAACGACCTACATTCTTCTGAGACAATTTCCACTAAGATTTATAGATTTAACAGTATCTGAGTGACTATGTCAATGAGTATAGTTGTGTTAATACTAACAGTGAAAAGACGACTACAATGAGTAGGAAGAAATATGTGGTATACTCACCGCAGTTGGCAGTACTGTGAAACATATTTCACACTCCTCAGTTCCTGATGTTGACGTCCGTCTGGGCAGCTGCAACACGGTCTAAATCAAATTTGCATAGTCACAATATGTTAAATGATTACAAAAAGTTATAAAACTAGTTCATGTAAAATATATTGCACAGACAGCAATTATTTCTTTTATTATGCTTGGTTGTGAGATAAATAAAAATGCAAAATATAGCACTATTTAACTAGGCTAAATAAACATGAATCGATGGATTTTTACGATTTCGACACACTATACACAGGACAGTTGTATGTAAGGAAGACTGGCATGATATAAACTTTTTGGTTGAGATGACAGTCAAAGCAAGTCACCTCACCTCGAGCTACCTTTAGCCATTCTTACCCAATAGAAGTCTATTCCCCACAAAAAATAATTTTACAAGAAATATCTCAAAAAGCTATACAAATACAATACAAATTCTTAATGTAAAGTATAATTATAAATGAATACCTTTGGCCTCTGTATAACAGGTTTTCTAAATGGATTTATGACTCTAGCCTCGGAAAACAATTGATCCTGGTCGCCGTCGTAGAAACGTTCCATGAGCTTTTCTTTGTCCCATTTGAAGTGATTTAGCAGTATGCGGGTGGTTGTAGCTGGGATCTGCAAAATTAATGCACCATGTGACAGTTTCATTTCAAATACATCTCAAGTCAGCTGATATAAAATTGTTTATTACGATATAAGTGTGAAAAAAAAGGAAGTTCGAAACGAGTGGTGACAAATTAAAACATGACCGAAGGGAGTGTTTTAATCGACACGAGTTACGAATTTCCTTTTCGCACGTGTATCGTACGACGTTATTAGTACAGATGGCCATCCGAAGTCAGCATTTTACAATATTTTAATAACATTTTACTATGTAAGTAAGTAAGCTTAATATTAATTGTAATAAATAATAGATTATTATTAATTACAAATATTGTCAATTACATTATTTTTCAATGATACATGAATATAAATAATTAATCGAATAGAAGTGCGCTTTGCTTCTTCTTTTCTTATGCGCACTGCCAAGGAGTGGAATTCCTTGCCGGCGGCTATATTTCTGAGCTGATATAACCCGGCAACCTTCAAATCAAGAGTGAACAGGCATCCTCTGGGCGAGCTCACTCCATCGTAGGCCACGTCTTTGCCTTTGGCTAGTCTGTGGCCAAGAGTAAGCCCATTTATAATAATAAAAAAGTCATGGTTTTGGAAAATGTCTTTACTGTGCTTTTAAAGTTAAAAGACAAATCTGTCGCATTTGTGGGCAATCTATTAGGCAGCGTTCCCACTTAAGCGTCGCGTGTCTCGGGGCGCGCAACGGACGTCTCCGCCACGCCGCCTGAATGTAATTCAAAAAACGTCTCCTCAGTACATTTTGTATAGGAAGGACGTAAGACGCGCCCCCAGGCGGCGCGGCGCGCGCCACGCCGCCTGGGGGCATGCGTCTCTTAAGTGTGGCCGGTCCCTTAAAGGGCTTTTATTTTTATAAAAATTCCCTGTTTTTGGCATTTTTTCAATTTGAGAAATGAAAGTATTAGCTTGTTTTTGTTCCTGGTATTATAATTGTGACAATCCAAACACTTAAGTAGAGTATTTGATTTGTTATGAATTTCTAACACAGAGTTGTATATGAACAGTGATACAACCATCATTATTTTAAGCTTCACAAAGTAAGACCTCGCAGATGTGTGCCAATTTACCCCACACATTATTCTAATTGAGCGTTTTTATAGAATCAATACCCAATTTATATCAACAGCATTTCCCCAGATTGTAATTGCATAAGCAAGTAAACTTTGGACATGAGCATAGTAAACAGTTTTTAAGTTAACTAGGGGCTTTAGTTTCAACAATGCGTAATTGGCTGATAAACAGTTTTTAAAGTTTTTAAGTTAACTAGGGGCTTTAGTCTCAACAATGCGTATTTGGCTGATGCTAGTTTATTACACACTTTATCAATTGGGTGTCAATTTCATATCCTAAGAAAATGTATTGTGAGTATACTCAATAAATGAATAGAAAATATTTACTTATTTTCCAACTTTTTTCAACAGTCGTAAAAATGGCTACAACATGTTTCATAATCAGTGATCGGTTTTTTGGATTCGACATGGGGTGAACGACCTCAATCATAATGTTAGTATGGATATGCCCCGGGAATCCAGGCTTAATCTTGTTAGAAAAGGCAAAAAAATATGTACAATGTCCACAATGCCAAATGGTTCTATTGCTCAACCAAAAATATAAAGCAACAACATTAACATTATAAACTTAAACTAAAAATAATACATAAGTATCATGATAGATGTAAGGTAATACTTTGTGGAGGTTCTAATATATTTTGCTTAATAGAGTGTAGAGATTAGGAAAAGAATAGAAGTTTTTGTCTCAACTAGTTGCCATGTAAGAGTAAAAAGTTCCTTAGAGATAATTTTGTCGTATCAATATTAACTTTTCTACTTGATATCCCGCGAGGGTGAATCCAAAAAACCGATCACTGTTCATAATATTAAGCAAGATAGGCAAAATACATAGGTAATAATAAAAAGCAAAAGTAATTTACTTGACATTCTATTTTTTTTTTATAATGTCACCACCTGAGCTTGGTAGAATTGATTAATCCTTCAATGTCAAAATATAAAATTCAAGCCTCATAGCCATTTACATCACAATGATTACTAAAAATGTTTTTGAAGAATAAAATATTGATAAGAAGATATTTACTAAGTGGGTTTTTTTCCACAAATCCAAAAAATTACAAAATGTTCTTATTCATTGTAGTGCAATGTTTTTAAATTAATAATATTGTTGGTTTTATCTTAATAATTATTAAATCTGAATCCACATTATGCACTTCGGTATGAGATAACAACTCAGTCTACCTTTTGTGCCCTGACTTGGATAATTAATTTACAAACTACTTAAATCAAGTAATCAATTCTTCTATTTTTTACTTCATCAGCTCAACAAGAAAAAAACAAATTGTTATCAAGCAGAAAAACTTCTCAAAATAAATGATAATGAAAGAAGAGACTAATAAATATCATAGACAAGATAATTATCAGTAGAAATGCCAAAGAGAAATAAGCATCACAATGTTGATTACTCAGAATAACAAAATGAGTCATATACCTACTCCAGCTAAATTCCTTACACATGAACTAAATCTCTGGTGGGGAATTCCCACAGGTAATCATTGTGCACTTGTCCAAAAAAGTAGAACAATTTATTTCTACCAATAAGAAGAAATTAGGTTTATAGGCCATCAGTTTTCTCTGTTAGACAAAGGAAATTTAGAACCATATAACTATAGATGATGGACAGAAATATCGTCAGAAGAAGTGCAACTAAGTGTAAGGGCAACACAAAAGATCCTGTTGTGGCAGTCTAGTGGACGAGTAACCTCATTCAATCGCCCCATTGTTTATCACTAACATACTGACCTCGACGACTGTGTTCACTTCTTTGATGCAATCAACCATGTGTTGGACGATTTCCTCTGTAGATAGCACCTCGTATGGATATTCATCCAGCTCCACCTGCCGTTCCCTTGTACTGTGGGTCTCGTCCATTACAAAGTCGACATCGTCTCCGCTCGATTCGTTCCCAGAATCCACATCATCCTTTGTATCGTCTTCCGAGTCCATCGTTGAGGCTTTGTCAAAATATCTACACTTGATATAAACGGTAAAGCTAAAGCACTTCTAATGATGAAATAATTACACCTAAGATTTAGGAAAGGTCAACAATGAAGAAAATAGTTCACCTACGGGCTGCCAAAACCTCTGACGTATGTGAATACTAGTCTCGTCTATGACGTCACTTTTTTTTTTGGCGTTGTATCATTTTGTCTATGGCATTTTAAAAAGTGTTTACACGATTGTCCTCGGCTGTCTTGAGAGGCGGACTGAAAGGCAGGAGTGTGAATGGGAGGTTTTAAAACTGAGTTGAAAAAAAAACTATAATAAACGGACGTATCGGACGCGAATTGTCTGCTCTAACATAAGTTGCGTCTTTTGCAGACGTTTTTGCGGCAACAACAACAATTTTCCATACGATTGCTCAGGCATCGAACCGTGCCAAAAAGCAGTATAATATTATAAAGCCGAAAGTCCACTATCATAGAAATATGATCATAGGAAACATGCCGTCCATTTTCTTCACGTTGGAGAAAATGGGGGGCATACAGACCTATGATCATAATTATATTCTGTCAAACAAGTCTGTCAGTAAATAAGAACTAAGAAAACTATAGATAACCTTTTCTCTAGCACCCTAAAGAAAAGGATGCATATAGTTTTCTTTATTCTTATTTACTGCCAGACTTGGTTGACAGAGTATATATATACTCTGTCAGTAAATAAGAACAAAGAAAACTATATGCATCCTTTTCTTTAGCATAAGATAGTGTACTTTCGGGGGTGGGTCGACTTTACCCATTGGTCGACGGTCGACTACGCCTTTCTCTCTCTCTCTCTGATCTCTGACAGTAGTCTTCCTCTCTCTCTTCGGAAATTTTCTTTTACGCAAACTTATATGAAACTTGTAAGATTAATAACTTACAAGTTTTATTAGTAGTATAATGCCTGACCACACGTGATAACCTAAGCCATGAAATATCGTTATAAAGAAAAACAACTTACAGAATTTAATTTATTATCAACAAAAGCAAAAATCAAAATAGTGGACTAAAAACTAATTAAGATAGGTAGGATCATTGTACTATAATAAGCATCCAATTACTATACTTTTTGTCCTTTAAAATATAATATATTTTTTATGTACATATCCTTAATTAATAAGACTTGTAATAAGTGCGACAAACATTTTACCTTCAACTTTTGTCAATGGAAGCAAACTAGTGCACTAACCATACCTATTACCTATTTTATTAAACTAAATTATCCAATTCATTTTGAATAGATTCAAACTGAAGAAACATTGAGTATAGCTCTGGATGTGTAAATTCTATTTCTGTTTCATTTTCACCACTACTAAAACTCAAGTAAGCCTTTGGAACTTTACTTTTCTTGTGATAATCTGAACTTAACTCTGCATTAACTCTCCATGAAAAGTTTAGAGTCTCCAAGTGCTTTTGGGTTTCCGTGTCTAATTCATTAACCATTGTTTTAGTTTCGACAGACCATGTTTTCAAAATTATTTCAGCTTTATCATTTAAAAATCCCATTGTCTCTAAATCATTCTTCAAATTTTTAGGCATGAACACAAACTTTAATAGTCTCTTAAATACATAAAGCAGTGTTTTAATTGCCAGCAAGAGTTGTTCGTCAGTTACATTGAATATTTTCTGCAGTTTCTGTTGCTCTTCCTCAGTGAATATCTCAGCATCTTGAACTTTCAACTTAGTAACAATTCTTCGAAGGAACTGCTCGAATTTTGAAGTGTCGAGCTGATTAACGACAGCAATTCCTTTGCTAAAGCTGTAATCATGAAAACAAAATAATAAGGCATCACATTACTTATTTTACACTTTCTTATATGTTAGTACAAGTTATACTAATGACACTATTGACATGAACATATCCCACGAAAAACATTTAACGATATGCGTTATATCTGTGAATTCTGTGATACTGAATGTAGACCCGTACAATTACGTAGGTCCGTTAACAAAATGGCCATTCGGATGGACAGCTCGGAAGCTAATAACTTTGATTACGTTTCCGATTAAAAGTTTAGAACCTCCTTACCTAGCCGATAATTTCAACCACTGGCACTCCATTCTATGTACTATTTTAATGCCTAACGCTCGATTTGTTTGATAAATTAACTTTATTATTATTATTTTGCTTTGTATATTCTATGAGTAAATACATGTCAATGTCATGTGTTCAGTTTGACTTATGCTATGCTTTGTTTACACAGTTGGCAAGTAGAAATAAGGGTTCCATATGACCATCAAAATTACGGAACCCCTCATAAATTAGAAAAATACATCTACAAATTGTCAAGATGACAGATGCCATCATTCTGCCACACTGGCACGGCGTGTCGCGTTTGTCATTGTCAAATTTCATACCTTTCCGCATATGTCCGTAAGAGGAAAATCTCAGGAAGGGGTAGAAAAGTATGATGAAATAAGCAAAACCTGGATTTCATCATGTCGCAAAAAGCAATAAGAGTCCCTGAGAACATTGATTTCCCAAAGGAAGAGGAAACAATCCTACAATTCTGGAAAGATATCAATGCTTTTGAAAGTTGCCTGAAGCAGTCGAAAAATAAACCTCGGTGAGTAAGGTTATGGAGAACAGCCTGTAGCCTAAACTAATAAAACTTGCTAATAATTGAAACACAACTACATTGTATTCCAAACCTAATTGGTAATTAATATTTTTACGTTATAGATACTCTTTTTACGATGGGCCGCCTTTCGCCACCGGTCTACCCCACTACGGCCACATCCTTGCTGGCACTATCAAAGACGTAGTCACCCGATATGCTCATCAACAGGTAATCCTTGAATACCCTATCAGTGGTTTTCAGTTACTTATAGCAGGATTTATTTTTTCATACTAAACTCAGAATGCTCTACATGTTCAAATCATTGCCACTACCAGAAGAGGAACTTCTAAATTTAATTTTTAGTGTGAGTTAAATCTTAGAAGACATGTCTGACCCACTTATAGATTCTACTTTCGGTCAGACTGTACAAAATAAATATATTCAGAAAAAAATTGATGGCATATGTAGATCACATGACAAAATGCATATTTTATTGATGTTGGAGACAGGAATAAACCATGAAAACTCTGTAATAAAACAAAATAAACTATATTTTTTTTTAACTGGGATAAGTTTCCCAGTGGAAAATAGGTACTATAATTGTGATTGGGGTTGTGAGTATTGTCTCTATGAGTAAATATAAAGTTGTACAGCAGCGAGATGCTTTAGAGCACAACAGTTGAAACTATGTATGAAAACTTTTAAAATTTTCCAACAGTAGTACTTTATTGATCCTATAAAAATACATGAAATTTAAGAGTTTGAAGGTTTTACTTAACCAAATAAGTGAAATAGTACATTACGATACAAGTGCGTAAAAAAGGAAGTTCGAAACGAGTGGCGATAAATTAAAACACAACCGAAGGGAGTGTTTTCAATCGACACGAGTTTCGAATTTCTTTTTCACACGTGTATTGTACAACGAGTTTCAGTACAGATGACCCTCCGAAGTTTCGCCCTGGCATATAATGAACCACTTCTCGCACTAGTGCGTAAAAAAAACACCATCTGTACTGGACCTCAAAGTGGTTCATTATATGCCAGGTCGAAACTTCGCAGGGCCATCTATACTGAAAAACGTAATTCATGTCTATTTAAAACACTCCCTTCAATCGTGTTTTAATTTATCGCCACTCTTTTCCAACATCCTTTTTTTCGCACTTGTATCGTAATGTACTATTTTCTGCCCCACCTGTTCCTTTCTTGTCACACATAATTTATAGCACTGTACTTTATACAGCAACAGCATCATATATTAACAGTCAACATAAAATTGTACTTGAAATTAAGGTATATTAAAGTTCCACCTAGTCAATTAATAATGTCTGGGTATTATTTTATCATATTATCAGTTATTACCAGTTATCACCCTTTGTTTACAAGTTACTTTGGTATTGAGTTACTTATCTCATGTATTTATTATATGGTTAAGCCTAATTTATTGAAAGTAACTTTTTATTGCATAATTTTTTTTATGAAAATTATGATCTTTCACAATTTTTATTGCAGTGTTTGCAATAAGCAAGAATTAATTTCCTATTAATTCATTCAATTATGGAATTATGAGTGTCATTGCAATTTTTATCCTTTTTCTGTACCTTTCCAAATTATAGAACTTAAATATTCAGTTGTAATGAAATCATTATAATTTATTAGACACAACACAAAATATAAACAAAACAACAACAAGGTTGAACATTTGCAATTTCTTGTCCCAAAAAAGATACTAAAGCATGTATCTATTTTATTCTATTGAAGTACTTACTTACAACAATGCATAATGCTGACTTTCAGTGGACCCTTATAATTTAAATTACAAAGTAAGAAATAAAATATTATGAATGTTTAATTACTAATTATTATTTTGTAAAACATATTTCAGGGCTACCATGTAGAGAGGCGCTTTGGTTGGGATTGCCATGGCTTGCCCGTTGAGTATGAAATTGACAAGACGCTTGGCATCAAGGGACCAAGCGATGTGGAGAAAATGGGCATTGATAAGTACAATGCTGAGTGCCGCAAAATTGTCATGAGATACTCTACTGATTGGGAGAACATCATCACGCGAATGGGGAGGTGGATAGGTAATAACCTGAGGTGTCTTTAAAAAATAAGCAAGCATATGTTTTAGGGCAAGCAAATACCATCTGTGTTTCTAACCCATAAGGGAAATTTAGAACTCATTGGAGTTGACTGGTCTCTTCAGTGACTTTTGTTTTAAAAGTGATTACTAACTTGCTCAATGACTTTTTTTCTTGTTGCAGATTTCAAAAATGACTACAAAACACTGTACCCATGGTATATGGAATCCATTTGGTGGGTTTTCAAGGAACTTTATAACAAAGGTTTAGTGTACCAGGGAGTAAAAGTGATGCCATTTTCCACAGCCTGCTCCACACCACTGTCTAATTTTGAATCTGGACAGAATTACAAAGATGTCTTAGATCCTGCTGTTGTGGTCTCTTTTCCGACCAGTCAAGGCTTCTCCTTGTTGGCTTGGACCACAACTCCTTGGACACTTCCAAGTAACTTGGCTCTTTGTGTGAACCCTAAATTCACATATGTGAAAGTACAAGAAAAAAGCACGGGAAATTGCTATGTGCTTTTGGAACAACGTTTTCCAGTGATATTCAAGAATGTAGATGACTTCACCATTCTTGAAAAAATTCCAGGTAGCAAACTAAAAGGTTTAAAATATACACCCATGTTCGACTACTTTGTTGAGAAGTGCCCCAATGCTTTCCAAGTGCTGACAGATGGGTACGTTACCGAGGATTCTGGTACTGGCATTGTACACCAAGCTCCATACTTCGGAGAAGACGATTTCAGAGTTTGCGTGGCGGCAGGCGTCATAACAAAAGATCAGGAAATGATATGCCCCGTTGATGCAAGTGGGAAGTTCACAGAACCCGTGAAAGAGTTCCTCGGTCAGTATGTTAAAGATGCTGATAAAAATATCATTGCAAATCTTAAAGCAAGGAACCGCCTGGTGCAACTGGGGCAGGTAAAGCATAATTACCCATTCTGTTGGCGTTCTGACACACCTCTCATATACAAAGCTGTGCCATCTTGGTTTGTAAGAGTTGAGCAAATGAATCAAGACCTTTTAAAATCTGCCGAAGCTACCTACTGGGTCCCAGAACATGTGAAAGATAAGAGATTCGGAAATTGGCTTAAAGATGCACGCGACTGGGCTATCAGCCGTAACAGATTCTGGGGAACTCCCATTCCACTGTGGATATCTCCTGATAAACAAGAGATCGTCTGTGTCGGCAGCATTGCTGAGCTCAGCGCTTTAACGGGAAAAGAAATAACTGATTTACATAGAGAAAGTATTGATCACCTGGAGATTCCGTCGGCTAGACCCGGCCACCCACCACTTAAAAGGGTGACCGAAGTTTTTGATTGCTGGTTTGAGTCGGGATCTATGCCTTACGCCCAATGCCACTATCCCTTTGAGAATGTAAAGGATTTTGAGGAAAAGTTTCCCGCCAACTTTATTGCTGAAGGAATAGATCAAACGAGAGGATGGTTTTACACTCTCATTGTCTTGTCGACTGCTCTTTTCAAGAAGCCACCATTCAAAAACTTGATAGCCAATGGCCTTATCCTAGCAGCTGACGGACAAAAGATGTCAAAGAGCAAAAAGAACTATCCTGATCCATTAGAGATTGTTAAAAAATATGGTGCCGATGCATTGAGGCTATATCTGGTGAACTCCCCAGTAGTGAGAGCAGAAAACCTGCGATTTAAAGAAGAGGGTGTCAGAGACGTCATTAAAGACGTGTTCCTCCCTTGGTATAATGCATTTAGGTTTTTGATGCAGAATGTAGAGAGAATCATGCAAGAAGAAAAAGTAGACTACAAGTTTAATGAGAAAAATGTCAAAGAGAATGTTATGGATAAATGGATTACCTCTTTCACCCAGTCCTTGATTGCTTTTGTCAAGACAGAAATGGCAGCCTACAAGCTGTACACTGTTGTTCCCAGGCTGACCAAATTCATCGATCATCTCACAAACTGGTACGTGCGCATGAACAGAAAGAGGCTAAAGGGAGACTTTGGAGTTAAAGATTGCCAGGCTGCTTTGGATACGCTGTTTGGGGTATTGTTCGACATGATCAGAGTCATGGCTCCTTACACTCCCTTCCTGACTGAGCTAATGTACAAGACGTTGCGCCAACTTCTGCCAGGAGATTCCTTGGAAAGCGTACATTTCAACATGATTCCAGAACCAAAGTCTGAATTGATAGACACAAATATCGAGAGAGCAGTACAAAGAATGCAGGCCGTGATTGAATTGGGTCGAGTTCTTAGAGATCGCAAAACTATTCCCATCAAATATCCGCTGCCAGAAATGATTGTTATCCATCGCGACCAATCATACCTTGATGACGTAAAGTCGTTGAACACCTACGTTCTGGAAGAGATGAATGTGAAGAACTTGCAGCTGACAAGTGACAAGGAAAAATTCGGAATTACACTGAAAGCCGAGCCCGACCACAAGCTGCTCGGAGCGCGTCTGAAGGGCGACTTCAAGGCCGTTACGCAGGGCCTGAAGAACTTGAACAATAAGCAATGCGAAAAACTGATTGTCGACGGTTTTGTCGAGATCGTTGGCCAACGCATTGACGTTTCTGAAGTTCGTATAATTTTCCAAGCCACAGGTAATGACCAATACGAAGCGCATAGCGACAACGACGTGCTTATTCTATTGAACGTCACTCCAGACCAAGACATGCTTGACGAAGGCTTTGCAAGGGAGGTTATAAACAGGGTACAGAAATTGAGGAAGAAGGCTCATCTCGTACCCACCGACGAAGTTAATATTTACTACGCCGTCAGTAAGACGAGCGATATCGCCCGTATCATAAACTCGCACAGAGAACTCATAGAAACTACAGTAAAGGCTCCGATGATCACTCTAGACCAATTAACACCATCGAAACCTGTCATCACTCGGGAAACGCAAGAGCTGAAGGGCTCACAGTTGGAGTTGGTTATTACTTGGCGAAAGGAGGTAGAACTGCCCCTGAAACCGTGGGCTAATATTACCTTACAAGGTTTGACCCCAAGATTTGGCGCCAACGGCAATCAGGCTAGCATAATCCTTACCGACAAAGACAACAAATACATAAGTCTGAAAAATCTGCACCATGAAGTTGAAGTACTTTTCGGGTTGTATGGTATGAAATTCACTCTATGGTGCGATGGTGCGGAGGTGAAGAGTACAAATAACTTAAACGCTAAAACTATTGTTGTGTCTATAGCGAAACCTAAGGCGAATGAATCAGCTTCTAGTCCATTCTGCAAGTTCGTGAACGTTGCTAATGGTAGCAAAGCGGTCACCATATTCCTGGAAAACCCTCATGGAAAGATCACCTTAAACAAGGAGAGTGCACTCAAGTTTGCGTCAGAATATCTTGGTATTTCGGTGAAAAATATAGATAGTAAGTTGTTAAAGTGATTTCTCTGTTCTGTCTCTTGTTACTTCCTGCTACTTACTACAGTATTGTTTTGTGTAGTTGTAGCTTTTTACAGTAAGGACATTATTTATTTAATAAATTCAACTACCACAATTCTCGTTTATTATAATGAAACCTTGATATCCTTTATCTTGATATTGCAGAGAGAGAGAAAAAGAAAAGGCCCTGTAATAGGAAGGTAAAACGTAGTGATTCAATGCTCTTTGGGTACAACATGATTCGTTGCCAATAATTATAGTAGAAGATACGGATTAAGGAATCTCTACCCTCACGCCACAGAGGAGGTCCATGAATTACCTATGTATTTTTTGTTCTGAAGTCTATTCGACACGACCGAAGTTTAAGGGTAACTGGCAACTTATGTCGCCGGCAACTTTTTTGTCTCTCACATCCAGTCTATGGGCGAGTATGAAAGTGCCCACAGTAAGTTTCCGGCGACAAAAGTTGCCCGTGGGCGCATAGTGCATACTCTAAAACCAACACACTGAATACGAAATAATACGAATTATGATTATGA
Organism: Leguminivora glycinivorella; assembly: GCF_023078275.1. Lineage (NCBI taxonomy): Eukaryota > Metazoa > Arthropoda > Insecta > Lepidoptera > Tortricidae > Leguminivora > Leguminivora glycinivorella. The sequence continues at coordinate 6,647,709 of NC_062985.1, forward strand.
AGGGTTAACCCTATAGGTGTCTCAAAATAAAAAGCACGGAATTTTAAGTTGACTTTTATTTTAAATTATTATTTATAAATAAAACAAAATAAGCATTATAATGAATCTTTATATATAAATTAGTATTACGTAGGTGCAGAATTCTTTTATTTAATATTCATATTCATGTGGGTCATACTCTATTTAAATTGACAAAACTGTTTCTGTGTTCACGTCCTATTTCATTAATTATTGTTTCATATGTAACTTATCAAAATAGATACAATAATATAATAAACTTTACTATAGACATGTTTTTCACTGAAACAACGCCAATTAACTACTTACAAAATACAGATCACAGCTAAAACCCTACAAAAGTAATTTTGTACAGTCACGGCAATAGGCGAGACGACTAAAAAAAACTAATTATTCCGTCAGTTAGATTTATCAAAAAATTTTAGACACGTATTTTTTTCTTTTTTCTCGTAAACAAATAATGACGACGGTACAGTGCGTTGAAGATTCGCGTGACGTCACGCCTAGGTACAATTTTTACTTAGAAGTGACGTCACAAGCCCCCACTCCGGAACTTTGATGCTCTATATCTTTGTATTTTTTCATTAATTAGAAAAAGCGAAAAATATGTGTTCAGTATTTTTGGCCGATCTAACTGACGGACCAAACAGAATGCTATTTTTTATGTAGTCGTCATCCCTATAGTAAGGACATTTCTAATAAATTATTTCGGCATCAAAAGTAGCTCAACGCGTGAGATATTTAACCCTTAAACGTATTACCTTGACAAAGATTTATTCAAATTTAAACTTTGACATGCTGTCAATAGAGTCAAAATGCATGATGCATATATACATCACTATGCATTTAAGGGTTAAAGTGTTACTTGCAGAAATTATGCGAAATTGAATACACAATATAATCCCTTTGCTAATAATTAGGTGGTCATAAATTAACAATAATCTGGGACAGAAAAATGTTGTTTATTTATCTTTGTATCGGTCCCGATGTAGTTTGCTGTAAAATACCAAAACTGTTGACATCTGTGCCTAGTGCCAAAGTTCAAAACTACTGGCTGGCAGACAAGGTGAAGAATAATAATACCTACATATTTCTGAAGTTATAGTTATAAGTATGTTACTGAGTTTGGATGGAGTCAAGGAATAATTCTTACCTTGATCAAGATAATTATAATATTTATAATGTATGAATTTTCATCGGCCCATGATACAAAGGAAGTACGGGAACATAGCAAGTTAAAAAATAAAGCATGTTCTCAAAAAGCAAGTTGTGATGTGGTCTTTACAAAAAAAAACACAAAATTTTTCAAAAACAAGTTTATAACAAGTTAAAGTGAAACATACCAGATAACAATAAATAACTCAAGAAAATACTCAAAAGTGATTATTGTGCGAAATTCTATGTACATTTACAGAATTGATGAGCTTAGTTTTCGTTTGGTTTTACATAATAGTTTTCAAATATTTTTAAATCATTAACTTTGGTGATTACAATAACATTAACCTATAAAAATAAATACCATATCACAAATAGACGTGATTAAATAAGAAAACAACAAAAAGTGTCTTTTTGCCACTACGAATGAGATAGGCAGTTCATATTATATTTTATTATACATAGCTTTCATAAGAATAATGAACGGATACATGATTCATGGACTAAGCAGAATTTGGTATATCAAATGTAAATAAAATACCAATGACAAAAGCACTTATAATATGTATTAAGATGATATTAAATCATACTTTGTCCCAATTCTTGACACTTTCTGGTCAACATACCTATATTGTTTTGAATATTCGTAAAATATTTTTCGTTATCGAATTATTAAGGTTACCATGGTGGCGCGTCAAACATTGCCAATGTATTTATGATTGTGATAATACTGGTAACGTAACAAACGCAACGTACTTCATTCAATTATTTCAAATATAGTATAATTATTTCCTCCAAAATACTTCGTAACTAAATATTGCTTATAAATGGATGTGTTCCCGATTGCTACCAGGAGTTAAAAGAGAAACTTACTTCTAAGAGCGTGGGGTGGATGAAAGTGTAATGAATATTTTTGAAATTATTTGACACAAAAATGCCATTTAAACAGATATTGACAGGAAGATGAAGAAATGAACATAGTAGCATAATAAAAGTAATTCTGAAATGCTTAAAGTAGTGCAACATATCATACCAGCAGTTTGACAGCTACAGTAGAAGGCGCAATAGGTCCCCATAGAATAATTGGTAACAAGTCAACCGATACCACAAACATATGGCACCGTGAAAGACACGATTTGAACAGTCTATTTTATTAGATAGGATTTTACATTAGACATTTGAAAAGCTGGTTCATCTCAAATAATTTCAACAATACATAGAAAAACATGTTGAAGATTCAACAATCATGCGTTGTATCAAGCGAGACCCCACAAACGAATGTGATTATATGTATTTAAAGTTATACATTACATCCACGATAGCCAACATAGACGACCATGAGATAAATATTATAAATTATTATGCGTTAACAGAATACACATATAAGTAATACGCACTCACATAAGCTAGATTGATCAAGGGGCTAACTCAACCACTATCATGACTTTTTGGCGCTTTAGCCCCGTATTCATAAACGTACTCTGAAGTTATCAAGCCGATACAGTTCGTTTGTCCTTTTCTATCACGCCAATACGTCGGAAAGGGACAAACGAACTTTATTAGCTTGATAACTTTAGAGTACGTTTATGAATAAGGGGGTTAGATTATTACTCGATGACATAAACCTTGAGGCATTAAGTCCGCCATTTGTACCTTATTTTGTTGTGCAATAAAGATTAAATAAATAAACGTCACGGAATTAGTGGCGATAAATCGACACAAGTTACGAATTCCTTCTTCGCGCGTGTATCGTACGACGTTATACAGTACATAATTATGGCTCTATGAAGTTTCCCCATATAACCATAATCGGTCGCCGTTCCTACGCAAATCCTCCTATTTTGTGTACACACAGGTCTTCGGGTCTCAATGCTTAGTCGCAGTACGGTCGACGTTTAATCGCGGCGACCCAAATGGGGACGATTGGTAACAGGCACAAATGGTCACAGAAGTGACAGAAGTGTGCACTACGCGTGCACACATTGTTACCGTTTGGCGACTACTTTCCCAAAATCATTCGTTCATTTCATTCTTTTCAAATGGCGACTGTCAGAGACGTCAAAGTAAAAAAGAAATAAAATCATTTGACATTAAAATGTAATGGCGTAAGAATTTGTTAAAGATAAAATATTGTTTGCATTTGTAATATAATGTGGGCTAATTACCATGGCCAATTAAATTGCTCGAGTGATTTCATAAAATAAGTCTAAATTTATCAACGCGCCATCAATTTACCTCAGTTTAACCAGTAATAATATTATTAACTACTCGGTGTTTGCGTGTTATGTATATTGATTGGTGAAGTTTTAGTGCTCCGGTGCATATACTATACTGAAATAATAAAAATAATGCCTAGAAAACCAATAAGTTGTTAAAATATGGATTAAGACGGTAATATTCCATGTAAAAAACAGTCGCCAAACGGTCACCAAACGGTCGACAAACGGTCGAAAAATGGTCGCAGCGTACACGCGTGACCGAAAACAAAATGGCTTCTTGTATTAATTTTTTCCAGGTATCCTCAAACTTTATAAACAATTAAATATGCCGTCGTACTCAGTTGCCCTCACTAAAGAAGATTAAAAAAAATTGTAACGTACCGAGCTGCTGGGTTGTAAAGGATCGGGGATCATATTATTATGGTCTTCTATAGAGCAACTAGTATTTTGCGGCATTTCACAATTGACACTTGTTGAAGTAGTCGTCATTAATATACTATCAACATTAATTTCAGCGATCTGTACTTCTTTTGTCAAGATTTTTGTATAGATAAGTGTCTACAAATTTGTAATGTTAAAGAAACATAAATAAAACGTAGTAGAGTAAATAATGTGTTTTTTTTGTAACCCAAACAAAATACTTGTAGATACGAGTGCGGAAAAGAGGAAAATCGATACGAGTAGCGATAAATCAATAGACGAACGAAGGGAGTGTTTTAAATCGACACGAGTTGTGAATGTCCTTTTCGCACGTGTATCGTACGACGATTTTCAGTACCCAAATCTAAGCTAAGAGTTTCGACCAGACAAGAAAAGAATCATTGCTTGATTTGCTCGCACTACTGCGTTAAAAAAAGCAGCATCTGTACTGAAAAAACTATCATTGCGCAACAGAAATTCTATTAATATCACAGTAAATACTCTATTTCATTTGATTCCTACTTTTATTGTGTAAAGCAACACTACACTTCATTTTTATCAATAAGAATTAAAAATTATATATTTAATACATTAAGTAACTATAAAGTGCTTATCTATTTGTATTATCATTCTGCACTTTTCTTAACTTTCCCACATTTCTATAAAATGTCGAAGAGTGCTTAAATGGTCGTCGTCGTTTATTATTATTTAATTCGCTCATATTTAAATGATTCAAAGCAACCAGTCCACAACTTTACAAGACAGTTTGAGAAACCTTCGTATTTCAGATTGTCATTTGCGGATACAGTGGTTTAGGAGCAGTTCGGTAATCAGACCTACACATGTGTGTACAAATTCTGTCAATGTCACTGTCAGAAACCGTTCTGACAGTGACAATGACAGCCACAAATTCGTCCACATGTTGTTACCGTTATGTGTGCAAACGTCGACTAATAAAGTGTCGTTAAAAGTCATTCTGACAGTGACATTGACAGCCACAAATTCGTACACATTTTGTTACCGTAACGAGTGCACACGACGACTACATTTTGTTATTGTATCAATACGGTCGCATTGTTTGCACGACGTTACCACGCGTTATGTCACATTTGACAGTTAGTTACTGATTTGAAGATTTTGCGACTGAAATGGTTGTATGGGTCGATATAGGCACATAACGCACTTCAATGCGCAGCAGTGCGATAAAATAGCCCCATACGTACTGCAATAGTACAATACGCTTCAAGTGCGGAAAAGTGGGAATTCAACAAGAGTTACGAATCTCTTCGCACATCTATCGTACGACGTTTTACAGCGGCCATTGAAAATTTTGACATAGGTATTTGCGTAACGATCTCATTATCTAACTAATGAAGTAATTTAGCGCCATATGTAAATGTATGTTATTTTTGGTTCAAGTCAATAACGGCTGTGAGCGCTGTTCATTTTCTCCATACAATATAAGTTACCATGACGTTCACGCATTCGAGTTATGTATAACGTCAATAAGTCATGGTAGAAGCTTTTTAACTAGTAAAGGCTGACGATGTGGTAGCATCGTTATTCATAAGTTAGCGATCTTATTGCACTTGGTTATAACTAGACACAATCTACTTCAGACGATACAATACCACATAAGAATTACTAACTATGCCTACTTGCATTTTGAAGTCATATCAAATTTAAAAACAAACAAACGTATAAACTGAAATAGATACCATACACTAAAGAAAAAGCGATCAAGCCCACTGGTGGCGAAGCCGGGAATCGGACCGCCGGTCGGGGTGGTGTAGCGGTTTATCACGTCAGCCGCGTTAGCTGGAAACCCGGGTTCGATTCCCGGCTTCGCCACCAGTGGGCTTGATCGCTTTTTCTTTAGTGTATGGTATCTATTTCAGTTTATAATTTATATAAAGTAGTGCTACTACTTAAAAACACAAATCAAAAAATATTTAATAAAATAAATTGATTTGTTCCCTACAACAAACAAACGTAGTTTTTAAGTCCGATTTTTCAAAACATGTGGCTCGACGGGATTGATACAGTTATACATATTACCTATATTGTTTTTAATTACTATTCGATATAAATTGAAACAAACCAGCCTCGCCACATTTAGTTTTAAGCCCTGGTAAGAATTGTACTAAGTATTAATCATGCGATTTTGAAGTTTAAAAGTAAGTAAAATATTAATGCACAGACTGTTCAAGTATTACGACGTCACATTTTAATGAAGTTATTTATGTCACTTGCAGAGCCTGCTAATCAAATGCTATTTGATTCCGTAAACACAAGATAAGACCGTGTTATATGATAATGATTTCAAAATGCGAGCACACCAACTCCATTATCCATTCACTTAGGCCCGCGGCCGATAAAGTGGACTTATACAAATTCAACCAACAGCACGTGCGAATAAATAAATTATATCTTTCATCTAGGACAAAGGTACATTACGATAAAAATAGCGAATATTTCACACTAGAATTAACTAAAGATTTAATAACAGTGACTAGTCTAACAGCGTATATCTCATACTCGTAATATTGAGTAGCAGTAACGATAAATACATCACAAGGGTATCGCGGGTAAGCCGACAACTGCTTCCGCTGTTGCGCCTCGCCTGCCTAAAAACAAAGTAAAAGATAGTATTAAATAAAATTGCGTAAAGTTTAGTAAAAACCGGCAATCCATACTAATATTATAAATGGGAAAGTGTGTGTGTCTGTTTGTTTATCCGTCTTTCACGGCCAAACGGAGCGACGAATTGACGTGTTTTTTTAAGTGGAGATATCTGAACGGATGGAGAGTGACATAGGCTACTTTTTATCTCTTTCTAACCAAATCTTTCGCGCAGAAATGCCCCCGCTAGCCAGATCGTACTGTGTGGAGATTTCAAGAGAGTTAAATCATCGCTAGAAACATTGCCTTATTGCAATATACATACTTCATGCACCTTCCCGTCCCTCCTTATACCTCATCAGCTTCTGTAAATGATCACTCTTACATACACTTTGATACAGGTCGATTCACGAACGCTGGCACGAACGGAAAGAACGAAACTTTGATTGTGTGAGTGACACCTGTATCGGTATACAGTCGTAACTGTCAAGAGCCACCATTTTATTGGTTAATCTGTCCCACACATAGACATTTTCATGCGCTCATTCGTTCAATTCGTGCCAGCTCTTGTGAATTTACCTGTATAGCTACTTAGCTGTCCCTGGGTCTTAAACAATCATTTCACTTCGAGATTGCATAATAATGACGTCACAGTACTAAGCGCACCTGGTTTTATACCAGGCCGCATTCATCTTTCCCAGATCAGCCAACTTAAAGCGAATGGCTACTTGCCTCCTAGTCAAATCAGCTTCTTTTTAAGAACTGTCAAAACGATTTTGAACGACTTGCTAATATGGAATTTATATGAAATCGATTTGAGTAACGTCACGGTCAACTCAGTTACTTTATATATTTCTACCCGACTTATTAAATAGAAATTGGATTTAAAAATAACTTCTGTCCATGTTTTTCTAATAATTATCGGATGCTTCATTTCGTACATGGTATAAAATATTTTATTCTAACTACAATCAAGTTCCCTATAGTAGTATGGCTAAGCCTGTAAACCCTATCTTGTGACAACTGTCACATCTGTATCACTGATTGACTGACGGTCAGTCACTGACCTATTAGTTATACTGCGCGTGGCTCGGCGGAGGCGTGTCGCGTTCGGGCAGCTTGCGCACCTTCATGGTGCCGTCCGCGCCGCACGAGAACAGTCGACCGGCGCTATCTGTACAACGTAAAAAACACATCATGTTATAACATATCACAGTTTAGGACAGACAGAGAGTTTAGTTTAACATATCACAGGTCACATAGACGACTTTAAAACCTTGTCGGACGAAGCAGTAGCGTACCTGGCAACGGCAAAAATTTAATTTAAGTCTCCATTTTACAATTGTAATCCAGTGACGTTGAGTGTATATATGCCATACGATAAATAAATAAATAACAGTTTAGGAAATTTAACTACTGTACTGACTACAAATGTTTAAATAGTATAATGTAACACTGCCTCTCCATAGTTACCGACCCCGAAAGGATCGGATTGAGGCATTTAAGGCGCGTTAAGTACAATAGTCGCATTCAGAAGTTACATCGACACACTTACAAGAACCGGTCACGGTTCTAATATTATGACTATGATGAGCCTAAGAGCGTGTTTAATTTTGTTTGTTCTCATAAGTGTGCAGAAAGATGTAAGTAAACGCGACTGTACGAAGGAATTTCAACCTTCTGTAATGTAAGTTACATTCTTAGCTGCCTCCAACGATTCCAAGCGGTCGATGACTCACATAATTTAATAGGAGTGGCTATGAGGGTAAGTCACTAAATGATCTAAACACGCTTTTAATATTCCAACAAAAAATGACGACATACCGATATGAATCTGCGTGACGCCCTGGCCGATATGCTTGAAGAAAGAGCTGCGTGCGTGCTCGCCGGCAAACGTGTGCAGCAGCTGGTGCGTCATCAGTGAGAACACCTGGGAACGAATACGGAGATTAGTAAATGGCGGTGAAAAGAAAAGATAATATATTGGGGACATATATATATTGGGGACACCTTACACAGATCAACTTAGCCCCAAACTAAGCAAAGCTTGTACTATGAGTGCTAAGCGACGATAATGAATTAAGTACTAGGAAGTTAGTAATAGAAAATCTGGCGGGATCGCCATGTAAGGTAAGGTAGATTTGGAATTGATTGCTTAATATGAGCGTTTAGCATTTCACATTAAGTTGTGGTGTAATCGATTGAATAATTTGTAATGAATTGTCTGATTGGTCAATTTATTAATAGTTTTTGAAGAATTAGTAAGATTTACTACTTTAAACATATTTGCGAGCTACCTTGATGTCCCCGTCAGCCGCGCCTATAGCATACTGGTCCTCGTGCGAGGGCGCGACGCACTTGATGGGCACATGGTAAGCGTGCAGCTTGTGGCGTGGGGTTCGCGTGCGCAGGTCCCATACAAACACATCACGACTGCACAGTGTCATGTAAGCTAGCTACAACATGTTTATCTTGATATCCCCGTCAGCCGCGCCGGTAGCATACTGGTCCTCGTGGTGTGAGAGCGCAACTCACTGGAGGAGCGCGTGGTGAGCGTGAGGCTAACGTATGTAGGTCCCTCACAAACACTTCACTTTGCAGTGTCATGTTCGCCAGCTACAACATACCTTGATGTCTCCGTCAGCCGTGCCTATAGCATACTGGTCCTCGTGGTGCGAGAGCGCGACGCACTTGATGGGCGCGTGGTGAGCGTGCAGCTTGTGGCGTGGGGTTCGCGTGCGTAGGTCCCACACGAACACGTCGCCGCGTCGGCCGCAGGACACTAGCGCGCCGGCGGAGCCCGCCCATGCTAGGCATGCGGCACCGCCTTCATGGCATGTCCATGCTGAAGGAAAAAAGCAAAAAATTGTTATTTCTTGGCTTTCTAAAATGCTCCAAAAAGAAGAAACTCATCGCTGATGACGGCAGTTATGCGTTACAGCGTAAGGGGGAAGGGGTGTGGGTGATACTATTTTTTTTTAGTAAAAGGCGACAATAATATATATATGTAGGTTTACTTATTGTATTTGTGTATGTTTATTTTATAATAGTAGGTATCGACTTGTATTTAATCGTTACAATCTCATACTGGCTTTATAATCTTGTGCACCAAACTAACTATTTCTGTTTTGCCCAATGGTTGACTGGTAGAGAATGCCTTAAGGCGTTAAGTCCGCCATTTGTACTTTTTATTGATAATTTGTGCAATAAAGTTTAAATAAATAAATACATAATACTAAATGTGACCCAAAACCCGTGTGGTCCAAAAACTTGAAATTTGGTGTGACGTAATATGTCGATGGCCCCTAACATTTGTGAGAACGTCATTCTGATACTCTTGCATATTGAATTCATGACCTTCGGGTACGCAACGGATAGTGTGCCGCACTTGGACACAGAATACATATTAGTACAAGTACAGAAAGCCCACTCCAACAGCCCATCTAAAGAAATAACGACTCGCGCTACGATACTATTAAGTTGAAACTCCGACCGCGCAACGCTAAATGCCTACAATTATATTGCCGTAGAAGCGCGCTCTCTTTCTATCGCGTAACTCGTACCTTTTCTGGCGATATAGGGTAGTCTCCTTTTAAAAAATAATATAATCTCTAGTACCTTTTTTATATTGCTCTACTTTAGCTCGAATAAAACTAAGATATTATGTTTTAGTGGTATGTAGGTTTAATTTTAATAAATTCGCGTGTAACTAGTTAGGAGTTTTTACTTAGAAGTATTAAACCTATTTAGTATAATCATATAATGATAAGTAATGGTAATTGGATGTAAACCAATAATAATAACAACAATTTAAAAACAGTTCTTACCTTTCATCGTCCTTAGGGAGCTTAAATAAAGTTAAATTTGGTTCGCAATCCGTGTTAAGACAGCTAAACACTGCACAATATTTGTTTGGCCTTTTTTTTTGTTCATTGTTATCAGATTATTAATACTCGTATCAATTCTGTGACAGCGATCGAATCAGTGCGTAGGTATGCGACGAACACCTCTCGCGCGTGCGTCACCGCTCGCCCGTGAGGCCCTACTGATTGCCACTCGCGAGGGGTGCTTACGATTCGATACCTACACGCGCGAGTGAGACAGGCCTGACTTGGAGAAAAATCATTTAAAATAATTCAAATATAAAAGTATTGCATACTCACAAACAACTAACGCTTTCTTGATAGGCATCAACGTATCCCATATGGCAACATTTTTGCTTTCCGAACTATGCCCGGCTGCAACAAAAGGACAGTTATAAATTAACATTTTATTAAAGTTAAAATTATCACGAAATATGAATTGAATAACTATATTTACCTGTAGCAACTAAACTGCAGGAACCAAGAAAAACGAAATCACTAATTCCTTTACTATGACACTGGTGAGTCTGCAAAAAAATAAAGAAAAGATCAAGTCAAAGTCAGTTCAAATGTAATATTACGTCATCCACGATTTGGCTACCTTAGTGACTGTATAAGATAGTACTTACGAAGAATGGTCTAACTGATGCGTGTGGTTGCGTAGAATCCTGCTGCTGAGCTGACGGGTGCAACTGCCACATAGCCAAGTTCCCATCCGCATCAGCGGCCGCAAACTTATTGCCGTAGTCGGAGAACCGCACGCGGGTGACCTTGGCGAAGGCGCCGGGCGCGCGCACCGACCACACGCACGACGAGTGGCCCCATTCCCAGAGCTGGACTGAGCCGTCGGCACCGCCCGTCAGGTCTAGTAAATGATGGGGAAGGTCAGTATTCATATTATGGCACAATGTATTAAAAAAAACTCGCTGGTGGATCTCACTTCCACTTAGCAGACCATTGGCAGGGTCGCCATGAGATCTCGCACGTAGACACACTACTACATTACACTCCATACAGGTAGCACTCGATGATACTGATTTAATGACAATCACTAATGTGGACATATTCGTGCTCAGGTTGTAATTGGTTCTACCAGACAAAATTCTAATCCCAATCCAAGCATCTTAGAATATTAAGAGCCGGATGATTTTTTTCAAGGGCAGTTGTTGTGACACATTTTTCTTAGTATTTATGTATTGAACTATTGTATACTTACACAATGGTTGCGATGGATGAGCTGCCATACGCTTGATGTTATCGATTTTGTGTTTCAGCACCTATACATAAATGAATATTATATATTTTGAAAGGACATCGATCTGTTACACATATGGTGCATAAAAAAGAAATCGTGTTGTATAAAAATATATTGATGAATAAATTAGTATATTGTGTTAAACAGACACCGGACAGAACATGCTTTTTGTAGGTTATACAGGCATCGGACAACACAAACATACATAAGCTCCGAACGACAGTACCAACGTACACATACACCTAAAACAGGAGAAAATAAATCGGTCGACCGCTACAGGATCTGCTACGATGAATAACGAATGAAAAAAAAAAACCATAAACAAAGAGCGATGTTTGATGACGAACCGAAATCTACAAAACTCCTGGTGGAAAATAAAAATAACCTGAGAAAACTAAAGAAACTCATAGCGATAATAAAAAATGAACATCGAGCTGAAGTGCAAATCACTGATCAGGAAGTGACTGTAAAAGTGAACGGAACTGTCTAGGGTTGTCACTGACCGGTTTCATGAGAAGCTTCGAACGGTGGAGCACCAGGCGACAGTATTTCGCGTCGTGGCAACCCGGGAACTGCAAGCCCTTCACCTGCGACCAACTCTCAGTTACGACCCGCGGACACAGTACAGAGTTATTCTATGTGCGACAAGTTATATCTAAACCGACAGGACATTGTGCTATGCTATGTTTCGCTATTGTTGTGATCAACCCCGAGTTTGTGCGTTTACCGGTCGGCAAGTAGAAGTAAAGGTAAGCACGAGCGAAGCCCCGCAAAAACGACACGGATACAGATAACGTCACGTACATACACAAAATCCACACCACGTTAGTAGCGCTGTGAACGAATCAATGTTATCTTGAAACTTACACTGTTGTGTTTGTAATTTGGTTTACATTGATTCGTTCGTCAGCTATCCCGTTTTGTGCATTAGTTAATTTTATTCACGTACTGTGACAATATACGCTTCGTGGCCAGTTGGCTTAGTACTTGAGTGGCTTGCCCGCCGATCCAGCTGTCAATCAATTCATTATTTACAACAATCAGTCGTTTATCGCATTCCGTTATTCGCATTAATTCAATTCTTACTATCGAAGCAATCGTTAGCTTTGTTTCTGACTATTTTCTGGTTATAATAAATGTACATAACTTCCAGTGAGCGCTATCAAACTATTAGTATCATTCCATTTTGTTAAATTGTTACCATCCCACCCATTCATTCCTTTAAATCCATATAATTAGTGTATTATACATACATAATATTAAGTATGTAGACCAATGAGTTTCCTATAAATTATTAGTTGTTTTAGTACTATGATTTGATACATAAAATAGGTTATGTATAAAATAAATACGAAATATGAAATTTAATTTAATTTAATTATAATTACTAGAATATTTTTTTTCTATCGCATGTGCATTGTTATGTGTCAGCATTTGCAGTTCTCACACTGCCGTAGTTAGTCAAGAGACAGACAGACGGATTCACATAGTGTAAAACGACAAACGGACAAAAAATTTGTCACCAAGTAGGTATCCGGCGTTCTAGTGATTGTTACTGTGACAAGGTATTTACGAAGTGGCAGAGAGGTCACTTCATTCTTATGTGAAATTCCTGTTCTTGTGTAAGTAGATGTTGACAATTAAAACTCAACCATTAGATTAGTGTGAACAGCGATGTCAACTTTGTTTGTTTCATTTGTTTGAAAAGTCGTGTTGCCAAAATTATTCGTCCCAAAAAGATGCAAACTAATATCGTGGTTTTAAGTGTAGTCGTCGTCAATTTGAATTTCCATTACGTTATCATTACGGTTCGCAAGAGTCTACACTCTATTGAATCCATTTTTCTTGAATTAAGTAATGTCTTAAGACAAAAAGTGTAAGTGTTCTACTATAAACCTTTCACGTAACCTGTCAACCATTGTCTTCGTCTTGGAGCGAAAAATATGTGGAAAGGTATGAACCCGATATAGCGTCTTCAAGAGTGAACGGGTTGAAATTATACTTACAACGCTAGCGCCTCGTCCGGTCTGACTAGCCATACCGACCGGGATCTGCGGCGCGTTGGGGTTCAACGGCGAACTGTTGCCAGTGCCTGGCACGGAACCGTTGTTGGGCCTAACAAAAGAATTTTCAAATTATAATTTGGTATCTATAACTTAAATATTTGGTAGAAAATGATCTTGAATGATGGAACTAGGGACTATTGATTAATCATCGTGACTCGCAAGTGATGCGTAAGCGTGAAGTTCTGGGGCCCATTTCTCAAAACTGAAAGTTACAAGTGGAAGTCTCTTTCCAACTTGTCATATTAGACAGTGACTACCACTTGTAAATTGTAACTTGAAACTTCGAGAAATGGGCCCCTGGGCTTAGGGCCGTTGTGCGTTGCGTAATCTTTTTTTTTGTAAATGTTAAGTCTGTCACATTAACGACATGAATCTCTTACTCTACGATACTATGACACTTCGTGTGCGGACTTGTGCCCGTAGCGCTCTTGTTGGACACGCGTTTTATGATATGCTTCCCCGCTCCGTGTGCTAAGGGCCTTATGGCGATGATAGCAATGAGGATCCACGTCCATCTCTCGCACCTCTCGCTACTGCTACAGGCTGTGTGTATACTGACTTGTCCTGGTGCTGTATGAGCAGGAAGCCGGTGTCGGGCAGCGCGGCGGGGTCGGCCCCGAGCGCCAGCAGGTCCACCTCGCACTCGTCCTCGGCCCAGCTCGCGCCGCCGCGGAGTAGGAGCGACACGTCCATCTCTCGCACCTCTCGCTACTGCTACAGGCTGTGTGTATACTGACTTGTCCTGGTGCTGTATGAGCAGGAAGCCGGTGTCGGGCAGCGCGGCGGGGTCGGCCCCGAGCGCCAGCAGGTCCACCTCGCACTCGTCCTCGGCCCAGCTCGCGCCGCCGCGGAGTAGGAGCGCCACGTCCATCTCTCGCACCTCTCGCTACTGCTACAGGCTGTGTGTATACTGACTTGTCCTGGTGCTGTATGAGCAGGAAGCCGGTGTCGGGCAGCGCGGCGGGGTCGGCCCCGAGCGCCAGCAGGTCCACCTCGCACTCGTCCTCGGCCCAGCTCGCGCCGCCGCGGAGTAGGAGCGACACGTCCATCTCTCGCACCTCTCGCTACTGCTACAGGCTGTGTGTATACTGACTTGTCCTGGTGCTGTATGAGCAGGAAGCCGGTGTCGGGCAGCGCGGCGGGGTCGGCCCCGAGCGCCAGCAGGTCCACCTCGCACTCGTCCTCGGCCCAGCTCGCGCCGCCGCGGAGTAGGAGCGCCACGTCCATCTCTCGCACCTCTCGCTACTGCTACAGGCTGTGTGTATACTGACTTGTCCTGGTGCTGTATGAGCAGGAAGCCGGTGTCGGGCAGCGCGGCGGGGTCGGCCCCGAGCGCCAGCAGGTCCACCTCGCACTCGTCCTCGGCCCAGCTCGCGCCGCCGCGGAGTAGGAGCGCCACGTCCATCTCTCGCACCTCTCGCTACTGCTACAGGCTGTGTGTATACTGACTTGTCCTGGTGCTGTATGAGCAGGAAGCCGGTGTCGGGCAGCGCGGCGGGGTCGGCCCCGAGCGCCAGCAGGTCCACCTCGCACTCGTCCTCGGCCCAGCTCGCGCCGCCGCGGAGTAGGAGCGCCACGTCCATCTCTCGCACCTCTCGCTACTGCTACAGGCTGTGTGTATACTGACTTGTCCTGGTGCTGTATGAGCAGGAAGCCGGTGTCGGGCAGCGCGGCGGGGTCGGCCCCGAGCGCCAGCAGGTCCACCTCGCACTCGTCCTCGGCCCAGCTCGCGCCGCCGCGGAGTAGGAGCGCCACGTCCATCTCTCGCACCTCTCGCTACTGCTACAGGCTGTGTGTATACTGACTTGTCCTGGTGCTGTATGAGCAGGAAGCCGGTGTCGGGCAGCGCGGCGGGGTCGGCCCCGAGCGCCAGCAGGTCCACCTCGCACTCGTCCTCGGCCCAGCTCGCGCCGCCGCGGAGTAGGAGCGCCACGTCCATCTCTCGCACCTCTCGCTACTGCTACAGGCTGTGTGTATACTGACTTGTCCTGGTGCTGTATGAGCAGGAAGCCGGTGTCGGGCAGCGCGGCGGGGTCGGCCCCGAGCGCCAGCAGGTCCACCTCGCACTCGTCCTCGGCCCAGCTCGCGCCGCCGCGGAGTAGGAGCGCCACGTCCATCTCTCGCACCTCTCGCTACTGCTACAGGCTGTGTGTATACTGACTTGTCCTGGTGCTGTATGAGCAGGAAGCCGGTGTCGGGCAGCGCGGCGGGGTCGGCCCCGAGCGCCAGCAGGTCCACCTCGCACTCGTCCTCGGCCCAGCTCGCGCCGCCGCGGAGTAGGAGCGCCACGTCCATCTCTCGCACCTCTCGCTACTGCTACAGGCTGTGTGTATACTGACTTGTCCTGGTGCTGTATGAGCAGGAAGCCGGTGTCGGGCAGCGCGGCGGGGTCGGCCCCGAGCGCCAGCAGGTCCACCTCGCACTCGTCCTCGGCCCAGCTCGCGCCGCCGCGGAGTAGGAGCGCCACGTCCATCTCTCGCACCTCTCGCTACTGCTACAGGCTGTGTGTATACTGACTTGTCCTGGTGCTGTATGAGCAGGAAGCCGGTGTCGGGCAGCGCGGCGGGGTCGGCCCCGAGCGCCAGCAGGTCCACCTCGCACTCGTCCTCGGCCCAGCTCGCGCCGCCGCGGAGTAGGAGCGCCACGTCCATCTCTCGCACCTCTCGCTACTGCTACAGGCTGTGTGTATACTGACTTGTCCTGGTGCTGTATGAGCAGGAAGCCGGTGTCGGGCAGCGCGGCGGGGTCGGCCCCGAGCGCCAGCAGGTCCACCTCGCACTCGTCCTCGGCCCAGCTCGCGCCGCCGCGGAGTAGGAGCGCCACGTCCATCTCTCGCACCTCTCGCTACTGCTACAGGCTGTGTGTATACTGACTTGTCCTGGTGCTGTATGAGCAGGAAGCCGGTGTCGGGCAGCGCGGCGGGGTCGGCCCCGAGCGCCAGCAGGTCCACCTCGCACTCGTCCTCGGCCCAGCTCGCGCCGCCGCGGAGTAGGAGCGCCACGTCCATCTCTCGCACCTCTCGCTACTGCTACAGGCTGTGTGTATACTGACTTGTCCTGGTGCTGTATGAGCAGGAAGCCGGTGTCGGGCAGCGCGGCGGGGTCGGCCCCGAGCGCCAGCAGGTCCACCTCGCACTCGTCCTCGGCCCAGCTCGCGCCGCCGCGGAGTAGGAGCGCCACGTCCATCTCTCGCACCTCTCGCTACTGCTACAGGCTGTGTGTATACTGACTTGTCCTGGTGCTGTATGAGCAGGAAGCCGGTGTCGGGCAGCGCGGCGGGGTCGGCCCCGAGCGCCAGCAGGTCCACCTCGCACTCGTCCTCGGCCCAGCTCGCGCCGCCGCGGAGTAGGAGTGCCACGTCCATCTTTCGCACCTCTCGCTACTGCTACAGGCTGTGTGTATACTGACTTGTCCTGGTGCTGTATGAGCAGGAAGCCGGTGTCGGGCAGCGCGGCGGGGTCGGCCCCGAGCGCCAGCAGGTCCACCTCGCACTCGTCCTCGGCCCAGCTCGCGCCGCCGCGGAGTAGGAGCGACACGTCCATCTCTCGCACCTCTCGCTACTGCTACAGGCTGTGTGTATACTGACTTGTCCTGGTGCTGTATGAGCAGGAAGCCGGTGTCGGGCAGCGCGGCGGGGTCGGCCCCGAGCGCCAGCAGGTCCACCTCGCACTCGTCCTCGGCCCAGCTCGCGCCGCCGCGGAGTAGGAGCGACACGTCCATCTCTCGCACCTCTCGCTACTGCTACAGGCTGTGTGTATACTGACTTGTCCTGGTGCTGTATGAGCAGGAAGCCGGTGTCGGGCAGCGCGGCGGGGTCGGCCCCGAGCGCCAGCAGGTCCACCTCGCACTCGTCCTCGGCCCAGCTCGCGCCGCCGCGGAGTAGGAGCGCCACGTCCATCTCTCGCACCTCTCGCTACTGCTACAGGCTGTGTGTATACTGACTTGTCCTGGTGCTGTATGAGCAGGAAGCCGGTGTCGGGCAGCGCGGCGGGGTCGGCCCCGAGCGCCAGCAGGTCCACCTCGCACTCGTCCTCGGCCCAGCTCGCGCCGCCGCGGAGTAGGAGCGACACGTCCATCTCTCGCACCTCTCGCTACTGCTACAGGCTGTGTGTATACTGACTTGTCCTGGTGCTGTATGAGCAGGAAGCCGGTGTCGGGCAGCGCGGCGGGGTCGGCCCCGAGCGCCAGCAGGTCCACCTCGCACTCGTCCTCGGCCCAGCTCGCGCCGCCGCGGAGTAGGAGCGCCACGTCCATCTCTCGCACCTCTCGCTACTGCTACAGGCTGTGTGTATACTGACTTGTCCTGGTGCTGTATGAGCAGGAAGCCGGTGTCGGGCAGCGCGGCGGGGTCGGCCCCGAGCGCCAGCAGGTCCACCTCGCACTCGTCCTCGGCCCAGCTCGCGCCGCCGCGGAGTAGGAGCGCCACGTCCATCTCTCGCACCTCTCGCTACTGCTACAGGCTGTGTGTATACTGACTTGTCCTGGTGCTGTATGAGCAGGAAGCCGGTGTCGGGCAGCGCGGCGGGGTCGGCCCCGAGCGCCAGCAGGTCCACCTCGCACTCGTCCTCGGCCCAGCTCGCGCCGCCGCGGAGTAGGAGCGCCACGTCCATCTCTCGCACCTCTCGCTACTGCTACAGGCTGTGTGTATACTGACTTGTCCTGGTGCTGTATGAGCAGGAAGCCGGTGTCGGGCAGCGCGGCGGGGTCGGCCCCGAGCGCCAGCAGGTCCACCTCGCACTCGTCCTCGGCCCAGCTCGCGCCGCCGCGGAGTAGGAGCGACACGTCCATCTCTTGGACCTCTCGGGCTGTTGCGACTGCCAGTAGGGCACCACCGACCTGCAAGCCGAATCATTATTAAAATTAACGAAACATTGCGTATCTTGGATGTGTTTTTAGCTTCCCATAAACATTCTCTTGTCAATATTGGTATACTTAAATACAAGCATATCTGAAACTACCTAATGCTTAAATATTCGTGTATCAATACTATGCAACTTCGAATCCTTTTGTGTACAGAATACCAACTCACTCGCGCTTTAATCAAAAGCAGCAATACAATTCTGACTGTATAGTGCACCTTTATCCCTCGACATTTGTTTGTACCACAGAACACCCCACTAGAAGCCAAATGCAAGCGATATTGTTCGAGACGCAAATCACCAATCCTTGCGGGGTGAGGCGGGCGCGCACGGTGCTGCCATTGGTCGTTTCAAATAATGGCGCGCCTTTATGATTAGCAGTAGGGATGGGAATGGGACATGTCTATTATAGACAATGGTACCGGTACCAGTACTGTGGTGAATTTGTTTTGCAACAAATTATAATATTATAATTAAATTATAATAAGGCCTAGTTACCCTTCGGGTTGGAAGGTCAGATGGCAGTCGCTTTCATAAAACTAGTGCCTACGCCAAATCTTGGTAGTAGTTTCCAAAGCGGACCCCAGGCTCCCATGAGCCGTGGCGAATGCCGATGCCGGGATAACGCAAGGAGGATGATAATTGTGATAGTATCTCAATAAAAATCATTCTAGTAACTAATAACTAAACTGTGCATTTTTACTTACGTTTACTAAGTTAAATAACCAACTAAATATTCTAAACTAATCAATGAACTAAATACCACTACAGACTCTACAGATTCTAGATAATTATTCACTATTACAAATCTGCTTTCTTTATATTTCATAAAATGGTAGCACATGGTACGAACGGCAGTACGAAGTTCCCGCAACAGACATAAACTAACATGGCCCCATGCCTAGTCGTTTACGTGAAAGGGATAGCATATCACATTGTTAACTCGGTAAAGAGGGATGGACGCGCCTCGGCGCCGCTCAGCACAACCATATTGACCAGTATAAATGAACTCCGCGGACAATAAACAATATTCAACAAAATAATTAATTTGACTTAACTGTGGAATGTTGTTCCATCTTTTTTACATGTAGAAGTGTTAGAAGACTTGCCACACCACTTTATGCTGTAAGAGACCATTGTTTGCAACCAAAATTGATTATTTAAGATTTTTTCCCGAACGGACACGGACACTGTTAGCGGGTCGTATACTTGGGCGCTACTGATCGGTGTCGCACGCGTTCAAACTTTTATAAACCTGATTTGTCGTATGCTTGGTGACCGCGAGTCGCCCTGTAAGGGCCATCTTGTTGTATTGATCTGTGGTTTGTACGGAAGATCGCGGTACTCCAATTGCTTCTACACCCTGTTTTATTGAATTCTGTTAAGAGGGGGTAGAGCAGGGAGAATTTTCAGAATCTGTCAAATTACCCCATTACACACACAAACACCCTTCACTCACACTACCTCAATTTACTGTGAAAGGTCAGTGACCCTTAATTTTTTTCAAGAGTGTTATTTTGAGTTTGTAGTCAACTACTGACCTCCTTTGAGAAATTAAAACTGTAAAAAAGGTAGCATACAAGAAGACAGAGAAAAAATACGCGTCATCTAGCTTTCCTTCTCTGTCCATGTCTCATGTGACTTTAATTTACCTAAATATGTAGATAACGTTCCTTACTCAGTTGATTGTTTACCTAGGTGTATTTCAAATTACTTTGCACTTCATTTTGCGTTACTTTTCTATATTTAGATTAAAAATCGTCAGCCTGCCTATCCCCGCAAACATTTTTCAAAGACGTGTGTGAAGGCCGATACCTCCAGGCAAACAATTATGGTCGCGTGCTAAATGATAAAACATCAGCCCTATCGCTTTATTTGTAAGTGCGATAGAGACGGTCCGATGTTTTATCATTTATCGCGCGACCATGATGGCCCTGCAGGTCTTCAGAGGCCTGAGCTGTGCATTACGTATATGCGGGTTGTATTAAAGACTATCAGATATTTTCTTTATTCTTTTTGGTCGTTTTAGCTTCGTTTTTTTATCATTTAGTTTATACAAAAATAAAGCATGTGTATAAAATAAAAACCTAATGAATAGAGTACAGCTAGCAGCAGTCAAGTCAGAGACCCAAAGGAAGACAGGGAATATCGACGCATATCTTATCATATCCAATACCGCCATCGCTATCTGCATCAGACTCTTGATCTTACCCAATTTCCTAGTCTCTTCTCTTAATTTCAGTTTCTTGAGTTGAAAATGTTGAAACTCATACTTAGCATTAAATAAAACACAAATATGAAAGAAAAAGTGACCAAGTCCTCTGGTGCCTGAGGCTGGAAACCAGCCAGCCTCAGGCACCAGAGGACTTGGTCACTTTTTCTTTCATATGTGTAATTTATTTCGGTTTTAATTTATATACATAGTAGTGTGACTACTTTAAGACAGCACAAGTTGAAATATTTTCAATAGATTATAATTTAACTTGTGTTCATTAGAAAACACAAATACATATAAAATCACAATATAATTTTAAATTATGGCTTAGGCCCTGTACCAGTTGCAGTCGCCACGTCTGTAAAGCCACTTGTAGTTTCTTTTAAATGGCTAAATACCTAGATGTTATGTCATAAACATCTGTGACGTGACTGAAAATTAAAAAACATCGCTCAGAGATAAGGTTCAAATTAGCATGGCAAAAAATACAACAGTGCAGTCAAAATACCATCAAAATACGAAAAAGCAAATATCAATGTCGCCGTATTTCAGGCAATAAGGGCTGTTTTCTCAAATATGAAAAAATCTCAAAACCAGAACTTTATTAAGACTTTCTATGAAAATTATTTTGAACTTGATAGGTAGAACAATTTATAAAAGTTTTACAGAAAAAAATTCTGAACTAAGTTTGTAACTATATGAAAAGCATTTTTTTATCTCAGATTGCATATTTTAGTATCGTAACGATTTTTCTTTCAAATAAAAAGAGAATTATTAGAAAAGATGCACGGTGTCTGCTGTAAACTGGGGTTACATTGACCAATTTGGGAATTTAAACTTCTCTAGCTTCTACATTTAATGGGTATTTTTACCCATTAAATGTAGAAGTTAGAGAAGTATAAATTCCATAATTGGTCAATGTAACGTAACAAAGAAAGAAAAAATGGGACCATCAACTTTTTTAGTCTTTTCCTGCTAAAAATATAGAAAGGTAACAAAATAATGTACGCAAAAAAAACGATGTTATCAAACTTAAACTGACATTGGGGTTACTTTGATACCCTATGTATTTTTTTAATGGTAATCGAATGTAATCCCTTACAAAAGTATTTTATCTCAAGAAAAGATAAAAAACGGTTCGCAGAGTCAAATATTACAACTCTTTAACGCTATTTTGGGGTTAATTTGATTAAAAATAAAAATTACCATCTTCGAAAAACCAACTTTATTTGCAATTGTTTCAATATTTATCACAAGAAGAGATCAAATTATCAGTCTCAACAAGTGCCGTGACATAATCAGACAATAATCAACTATGTGTCATTATGGTCAATGTTACCCCATGCAAGTGATCAAAGACACCCCACATAGTAAATAATTAGTAATAAATGCCTAGTTTGACTTTATGATACAACACTCAATACAATGGTATAGCTAAACACATGTCTGGCAAGCTAATGTTCACTGTGAACCTTTTACTTTAATACCCACTACGTTAGTTTAGAAGTTATTTAAACATGAAAAATAGCAACAAACTATGCTTATATTTTGACACGTTATCCGCACTGCCCACGACCATACTTACTTGTTCACTGCGTCAGAGCACCATATAACTATAAAGGTTGGTTTAGGGTTATCATTATGTCTAGATTTCGATAAATTTATTTTATTAATACATTACCGACTACTCATAACATATTAGTTCCTTATTTTTTGATAAAATAAATATAATATGCTCGTGACAGGTCAGGTTTTGTTCGTAATCCAAAAAAGTCAACCCTAGCACTTTTCCCTATTCACCCCCTTCCCGACCCCATTCACCCCAACGTTAGGGTGAGCGAAAATTACTAAATAAAACGACATATTTTCAAAGACAACCCGGAGTTCACACCGCTGGAAGATTTTTTGTGTAAAAAATTATCATGGCACATATAAAAAAACTGCTATCGACGTTCAAAAGTCGGTTTTGGCCCTATTCACCACAAATTAAGTTAGTTCATACCCGTTCCGACCCCATGAACCCAAAATCTTCAGAAAATGATGTACTAAGTAGCCCAAAGTACAGCGCCATCCTAGGTGAATTGGGTAACTAATTTATGCAAACTACTTAAGTCGCAATAGATGTCATTTCATTTAGTATTTTGGAGGTAACTAGTAAAGATAATTTAGTTTTACAATTGTGCGAAAATAGATTCTCATTTGGCCGGATTTTTTAACCGAATTCCAAAATTCAAAAGGTTATAAATGTATAGTTTTTTTTAAATATCACTCCTGGTCCAATTTAATATCCCACAAATATTAACGGCAAACTGATAATGACTTAAGTATTTTTGAAATAAATTTGTGACAAATGTGGGTAGTTTAGTAATTAGGCGCCGACTGATTGTGGGTAGGTTATATTTTCGCTCTCTGCTAATAAATCTTGTATGGAACGGACGTGTTTTCTTTGGTGCCTCTTCATCAGCGCTGATCATCGGCTGGGAGCATACCTTACAAAATTGAATGCCGAAAAAAAAGTTTATCAGCAAAAATTACGCCATAACCGTATAAAGTCATAACCGTTTTCATACTTATGCATTGAAATAGATATCACGCACGAAAGTAAGAACGACAAGGCCTCCTGGTGGCTGAGCCGGGAATCGAACCCGCCATCTCTCTCGCTATACCCTAATCCTCTAAGTGCCACTTGCACCAACGAATATGGAGGGTTAACCTGAGGGTTAATCCACCATTTTACATGGAATTTGACAGTTGACAGCCCACTAACCCTGAGTTAAGTGGTTGGTGCAAAAGGGCCTTAAAGATTCATATACGAGGTGGTCAAAATGTGCCTATCAGAGATAACATACACTAGAGAAATTTCGTCGGGTACCACACGGCGGGCGGGTGGCCTAGTGGTAATGACGTTAGCTGCGTAAGCTGAAGACCCGGGTTCGATTCCCGGCTCGGCCACCAGTGGGCGTCGTTCGTTATCGTTTTTTCTTTCGTGTATGATATCTATTTCAATTTATGTATGTATGTATGTGAACACTTTATTGTACATAAGACAAGTTAGGACATAAAAATACAGTATAGTTATGGTGTACAAAGGCGAACTTATACCTATAAGGGATCTCTTCCAACCTTTGAGCGAATTGAGAATTTATTATTTATATAAACTTGAAAATAACAAATCAAAAATTATTCAATAAATAGTTTCATACTTATGATTTTTATTTTAAAGTAATCCGTTTATATTATAGCAACCATGGGTGATTTTTGTGGACTTAAGTAGAAACGTTGACTTGTGGTTGACAGAAGTGTGATTAACATTTCTAAATGTTAATTTATTTTATCTAGTCTAACTACGAAGCAATACATTGACGTATAAATTGCGTCCATATACAGAGAGGTCATTCATAAAAACATCACTTTAGGTAAGTTATATATCTTTTATACAATTTGACAACCATTGACTACACATCCCAATTCACCCCTATTCCGACCCTAATCACCCCCTTCGTAAACCTATTCACCCCCTTTACGACCCGTTTCCCCCCATTATTGATCCTATTCACCCCTCAGGCCGCGGATATTTGTTCATCCCGTAAAAGTTCCCCAACACAGTTGTATCGCTTTCTTCATGAAAACCATTATAAAAATGAAAATATGTCTTATGATTTTCTGTTAAACATAAACTTTAGAAGTATAGGTATACACTACATTCAAAAGGATAATGAACAAATTCTTAGCAAAATTTCACACAAAAATGAAGTTAAAATG
This sequence comes from Leguminivora glycinivorella, assembly GCF_023078275.1. Classification (NCBI taxonomy): domain Eukaryota; kingdom Metazoa; phylum Arthropoda; class Insecta; order Lepidoptera; family Tortricidae; genus Leguminivora; species Leguminivora glycinivorella. The sequence continues at coordinate 6,672,162 of NC_062985.1, forward strand.
AGTAAAAAATCCAATAAATTTGAATGCCTACTTTGACAGACATTTTCATGTCTGTAAATATATTATTTACATAAATCATAAAATATATTATTTAAATATAATAGCATTATATACCCCGGGAACCCTATTCACCCCAAATTACGGTATTTATTAAATTGTCAATATGTAAAATGTCGGAAAGTACGGAACGGAACCCTACACTGACCGTGGTCCGATGCGCTCTTGGCCGGTTTTTCTTATATAAAATAATATAAAAATTCACCTCCCAATTTATAATAAGTTTTTTTGCAAAAAAATCATTTTTGGCACAGGCTTTACCTTAGCCGACTGTACCTTTCTTTCAAAAATCATCTATTGCTCTCCGAGATGTCTCTAAATACCACTTACTCAATGGGGATACGACGTTTCATAACAGAGTTCCTCTGACCACCTTTCTGCTCCATCATCAGATCACCTCCATGATACCAGAATATTGCATTGTCACGTGATTTACATAAGTGTGCAAAATTTCAGCTCAATCGCAAATCGGAAAGCGGGTCAAATTTAGCTTCTACGTTTTGGCCCAAACTAAGGTAAATACTAACAAGGCAAGTTGAATAAAAAATTGTAAAAAGGCTTCTGATATCAGATTTGTAATAAGTTTACTTGTCATAGTTTATCAACAGATGAGACAGACATATGCACTGACAATACTTCACGTGTTTCGTGAGATGTCAAATCACCTCATACAATTTACCGCTCTAAGGCAACTAAGGTAGGGTTTGTTATTGCACTTTAATTACATATTAATGATTTCTAGCCCGTAAGATATATATTTGCTTTAACAATGGATAGATATTTATGCGAGTGAGAGTGTAATTTAGATTTTTATTTATAAGGAATCAAATATTTTTAAGCTACCTGATCATACAGATATTTCTGCGGATAAGGACACTCCCCACATCTGCCGTCTAGCAATCGTAGCGTCGGGCCAACTGTATGGCTAAGCCGCGCCGACGCGGCGTCTTTTTCCATACAGTTGGCCCGACGCTACGCTCGCGAGACGCTAGAAAGAGAGACGATGTTTTTGCCGGTCACGGAGCATCACAAATTTTTGCCGGGAATATGTCGTCATATACTTATGGTCCCTTATAGAAAATTAGATATTTTTGCACGGCCGTTCATAGTCATATAATTATGCTGGTGACTGTTCCATGAATATTTGGTCTAGTCTAGTTGAGTGGAGAAGTACCATTCAAAACGAGCGTTAACTTTCTAAACAACAATATATTTAGGTACTTTATAATTATTATTGTTTTCAACTTACGGTTACGTGTTCGTGGTATGCACAGAGTAAATCTTTAATGAAATTGAGACATTTTTTTATATATACAATTAAATTTGAACTAGAACCACTAAACCTATACCCGCTCGCATTCCCCTTTTTTCTATTCTAAGTAAGAATCAGTTAATAAGTATCTGAATATATGTATGAATAAATTAAATTGTAATTGTTTACATACAACCTGTGAAGTTTGGTTGACAAAATTTGACGTAGGTGCTGTCATATATATTTTTAAAATGACGTACTGTTAATACCAGCGTAATGAAAATGTATTCCGATGAGTAAAAGAAAACATGAAACTTTTTTCAATTTAACCGAACTAGAATGAAATCATTTATACTCATTCGGTTGTGTTCGTTATTTTCTTTAATAATGTGATATATTTTTATTTATTTTTTATGCACAAGCCATGCACCTTTAAACTTTAAATGAGATTGGATCTCCACCTGACATTATTGATTTACCCTATTTATTTTGAGCACAGTTTTACACTGGTATGGTTTTTCGTGTACGTACACTATTTTCTGTCAAAATATTTGTCAAATTTAAACGTCAACGCGGAGCGACCGGCGACACGTCTGCCTCCGATGAGCCGCTCAGGGCGTCTAATCGAAAGGAGAATTCTGACAGCAATGGCGAATGTATGGAAATTTTACGATAGTTTAAATTTAAGGTAAAATTTCTTTGTTGCCTTTGAGAGGAAAAATATAAAAAACCTCAAAACTTCTAGTCCATTTATCTGGCTTTTAGAATCACTTAATGTTATAACTAAAGTATTGAATTTTTTTAACAAAGTTTACTAAACGGCGACATACGTTTTTCTCATTTTAAGTCAACTTTGTGTGGGTTTAGTTATTACACCGTTAATAATTGGAGATTGTGAATAGTCAAAAGTTGTAGACACACTCTTTAAGATAATAACTACATTTATTTTATTTCATTTAATTTAGAAATGTGAGCAGCATTTGTTAAACGCCGAATGCACTTTTCGAGGATTTCGTACGACCCCCTCTTAACTTTAAGGGAAGGTTCTTTAGATCAAATACAATTAATTTCTCTAAGAAACTAGCGTCTTAACTCTTACGGTTATTGAGTTATTAAAAAAATAAAAATAATTACTGAACACGTGTGTGACAGCCTTTACCACTTCCTAATGTTTTTTGTTTTGACATGTGCCGTCAATCACTTTGCAATAACTTGAATACTATTATTCTTAAGGATCTCTCGCACTATATATGAAAACAATGAACAATTTTTTTTGGCGAATTTGAATAAAAGTGATATACAGGGTGGATCCTGATAACGAACCTAAAGACGTGTCGAATTTAACGGAAAACAAAAAAAACACGGTGTATAGTCATGTGCTTCACATTAAAAATATATACGTATCCATTCGTGTACAGAATACCAACTCACCCGGTTGAGACAGAAAGCAGCAATGGAATCCTGTTCCTTATGTATAATTCTGACTGGATTGTGTAGGTCATCCCCAGGTCTCTGTTGGTTAGGAAGACAGCCCGGACGAGGTTCGCCGATCGCTTCCGCTGTGAGGGACAGAGTTCGACGCCGGGAGAACACCGCTCGGATGAATATTTCCTACAACAACACGGTTTGTTTGATTTTTTGACCAATGATTAAAATAATTCTGTCTATGAGCATTGGTCAACTGGTCAAAGCAAGAGCAATTTTATATAAAAACTGGGAAAAAGTTTTATGTTAGGTACCTGAACTAGCTCCTGACGAACGAGGAAGCTCCATAGTCGTCTAGCAGGCGCAGTACTAAATAGATTCGAGTTGAATGGCGTGTTGTGTTTTTCTAATAAACATCTGAAAACAAAAAGACGTTTTAAAAATTTGCTTTATTCATACCTACATCTGTCTGAAGTTACGTGACCTGTAAGTAGATTTACGGCTATATAAGTATACATTACAAACTAACTAAATCCTTCTTAGGATTAGGACACTCTTGTGTTCAAAGTTGTCAGAACTCTCTCGTAAATCTTTATTTCATACTATTTGTCACGGTTGGAAAGCAGTCCGCTGGATATGTCACCACAGAATATAGTACAAGTACAGAAGGCTCACTCTTTTGATGTTCACAAAATGCCGCCATTCTAAATTCTTACCTACATTAACAAACGGACCGCACGCGAGCAGCCGACATTGAATTCTATTGCGCCGCGATAGAATCGCGGAGTGAGCCACCTCTGATTTCACTCAATCGGACTTCTGAAACTCCCTTGACATGATCTTCCACTCGATACAGTTCCTACTTTGTACAGTAACAGGATTTTCAATCTATTGCAGATAATTTAAGTAGCATCCAAATGATACTTGCGTTTGTGACTATATAGCCCAATGCGTGAAAGGAATATGCGGCAGGTGTATGATCCCCCAAGTGGCAGGGGGTTGGAGGCCTATCGCGACGCCTCATGTTACTCTTTCAAAGACGAAAACCAGGCGCCGTCTTGCTTAGATAGACCATCATGATCATACATTATTTATAAAATGATACCTGTATTTATTGATAGGCGGTCCAGCCGGTAACTGTTCAGGGAAGCAGCCAGGTATGTAGTCGGGGGGCGGAGCACGGGACTCCAGAGTCTCGGTCAATTGCTGCTGCCATTGGTCGACTCGACGTAAGGCGGCGTGGACGGTTGGACTCGTTGTTGCCAGCTCTAAAAGTGTGAGGAATTATTCACTTGTGTTATTGGTTCAATCAACACTCGTTCTTAACACTCGTTGCCTTAGTCTTGGATCACAAACTTGTAGTTTTATGGCAGTTATAAAATATTTCCATAATGGGACATCTTTACAAAGCATGTCTTTAGAACATGATTGAAATATGGAACATTGTTGGCAGTTTTTCTAGCAAACTATGCTGCTAATATCTCCTGACTGATGGGTTGACAGTTATAAACGGAATTCCAGAAAGGTTATTTGACTTACGTGTCCCATACATAAGACATGACATGCTGGAAAATTCTATCTTTAAATAATTTCGATTACATATAAAAAGCTTTATTTAAAGAGACTGTAACTTTACCTGACATCTCGATGCCGCAAAGCTGTAAGAAGTGCTGCAACTTCTGTTGCGAGAGCCGCAGGACCGCAACGCGCATCAGCACCCATGAGTAAGAGTCCGGGTCGGAATGCTCTGTGTTGACAAGTTTCGTGCGCTTCGCTTCTCTGTATAAAATAACACAAATTATTAATATTATAGGACATTCTTACACAGATTGACTGAGCCCCACGGTAAGCTAAAAAAGCATTGTATTGTGGGTACTCAGACAACGATATATATATATAATAAACAAATACTTGTATATATAGAAAACGTCCATGACTCAGGAACAAATATCTGTGCTCATCACACAAATAAATGCCCTTATCGGGATTCGAACCCAGGAACGCGGCTTAGCAGGCAGGGTCACTACCGACTCAGCCATAGAGGTGGTAGACCTCTCGCTGCACAGCGTCATAGCGGCGATGCTGAGCAGCGAGAGGAAATGGAATGCGATGGCCTCCTTCTGCGAACATGTCATGTCACAGAAGGAGGCGGCGGAGAGGGAGCGCGAAGCGGCGGCTGACGCGCTGCCTCTCAGACGCAGACGGCAAGGGCGAAGGCGACGAGCGTTCGTACGCCAAGACCCTTAGAGGGGCCGGCGGGTACGGGACCCGCATTGCACAAAAGGCCTCACTAGCGACGTAGGGGGAGGGATCAAGCGTTTCTCCCTCCCTTCCTTGCGCGGGTGCCCTGGCACTTAGCCGGGGCTGCCGGAGGGCGCCACGGTGGAAAGAGGAAATCCGATGATCCCGTGGCACCTTCATGAACGGCACAGGGGGCGAAACGCCGGAGTGGGGTTTAGTGGGTAGTCCGCTTCCCTCCCTCTCAATAGGAGAGGGGGCCGAAAGTGGGAGTCCCACACACCCCCCCATTAAGGCCTTCCCGTGGTCGGGGGGACGGTGCGTAAACGCATTCCCCACTCCGACAAAAAAAAAAAAAAAGGGTCACTACCGACTGCGTCAGACCGGTCGTCATTATTACAATGTGAGAGAGAACTTTTATGTAATCTTGTCCAAGTGTCATTCCATAACCATATATTCTAACAATCGTAAAATAACAAATAAGTATTTAAAAAAGCTCCCTTTATTTACAATAATCACTCACTGTTCTCATATAAAAACCGGCCAAGAGCGTGTCGGGCCACGCTCAGTGTAGGGTTCCGTAGTTTTCCGTATTTTTCTCAAAAACTACTGAACCTATCAAGTTCAAAATAATTTTCCTAGAAAGTCTTTATAAAGTTCTACTTTTGTGATTTTTTTCATATTTTTTAAACATATGGTTCAAAAGTCAGAGGGGGGGGGGGGCGCACTTTTTTTCCTTTAGGAGCGATTATTTCCGAAAATATAAATATTATCAAAAAACGATCTTAACAAACCCCTATTTATTTTTAAATACCTATCCCCCACCTATTGCCCCATGCAAAACGGTTTACATAGACAGTGGTGCCCCTATTAATTTCAACTCTATTTTGCCCGGCTGCACCATCGAGCGCAAAACGCAAGTCTGTAAAAGTAATCGCCAGCTATTCTTACCTTACTTTCTTAGTGACCAGTCTTGTGACCTGGGGCCTGTTTCTCAAAAGGTACAAGCCTTGTATTACAAGTGCGCGAACTGTCAAATCGTATGGGTTGTCATGGAAATCCACTTGTAATATAAGGCTTGTACCTTTCGAGAACCGGGCCACTGATGACAGTGATCTCTTCGAGATCTCTGTCGTCATTCTCATTCTTCTTCGTCATTTTATACTGGATATGTCATAGTTAAGCATAGTTAAGCTATTACGTGTCCAGTATAAAATGAGCTAGCAGTAGATCAACAATTAAAGTCCGTGACTGTACCATGAATAGAATATTTTTGTACTCCTTTTGGATGTATATAGAATGTTTTTTTCCTTGCCAGTAAAGGGTACTTTATAGCACTTACTTTGCCGGGTTGGTATCAAAGATATCGTCATCGTCCGCTTCGCTGCCGCTGTCATCGGGGTCCTCGGCTCCTGATTCTGCTGAATCGTAATCGCAGTACTCGGAATCTTGCTCGGGAGTCGGCTAAAAATAAAAGACAATGTTAAATCAGGCCATGGTTATGATTTACTATTGGCAATATATTAGGGAGACCTTACACAGATCAACCTAACCCCAAACTAAGCAAAGCTTGTATTATGGGTGCTAGGCGACGATATAACTACTTATATAGAAAAATACATACTTATATACATAGAAAACATCCATGACTCAGGATCAAATATCTGTGTTCATCACACAAATTTGCCCTTACCAGGATTCGAACCCGGACCGTCGGCTTAGCAGGCAGGGTCTCTACCAACTGCGCCAGACCGGTCGTCATATTAATAAGTCTATTTTTTGACATTACAACGTCTAATAACTCGTTACTGGGCTGCATGCACGAAAAAGTTGTCCCCTTCCGCAAGCGAGAGCGCGGCACGAACGAGAGAGAAGCATGATCGACTCAGTTCGGTTCGTGTTGCATCTATCTCCCTTCCACTCGATCAGCCTAGCGCAAAAAATAGCTACACGTGAACTGTTTTCGTCAAATGTTTATAAAGTGAAGGGAACGTAGCGTAGTAAACTATATTTTGACATGAAAAGAAATACACAGGGATAATAACAATTTTATTAAAAATAACAATTTACAATGAATTTTCATAAATCGACATTGACATCTATCAATCAAAACATCACAGCGGCCAGAAAGCTAGAAATAGGTTGCACAAGGAGGTTAGCTAAAGTGTAGTCTTAGGACTTAAGTAACAGTTGAAAATGAAAATGAAATTATTGATTACGAATTTTAAGTCTTTTGCCGGCCTAATGTTTGACGTTGTCACGTGAAACTACCGTCCGTAAAACGACTTTACAGACAACCAATTTTTTTCGTATTTACGTTTTACGACCTTTATTTGTGACATAAGCTCTAACTTTAAAAGGTTTAACGGGGTATCAATTAGGTTGAATAGGTTGGAGCAATGCCGATCACAAATAGGGGAATCTCTTTTCACAATCTGCCCCAAAACTTTGCGACTAATTAAGTAATTAGGTAAGTGTGGAAAACAATGGTTTAATAATGATTTGACACCAAAAATCGAAGACTCACCTTATTTAATAAGAACGTGAGTATACTGTAGTAGGGCGGCACAAACTGCTCCCTGTATGTAGGCCTGCCTTCCTGGATGTTCTTGTGCGGGACCGACGGCCCGAGTCCAAGTAAACGCATGTTCAGCAGAGCTCGCTTCTCGCGGAGAGATGACCAGACGGAGGTGCCTTCGGTGCGCTCTACTAGTTTTGGCTGTAAAAAGAACAATAGTCAGTGAATGGCGTTGACGTTGGTGTTGGCGAGAGCAAGGAATACTAAATACACAGAAAACTACCAGTAAGTATTGATTATTGGATGTCCATGTTGACCCGACATGGTACAGTTAGAAGCGAGGGGTAGAGCTACGATTGATACAGTGTAATAAGGGCTGTAGCAATACAGCGGATGATTAAGGTCTTAGCCAGTCTTAGGTAAAGTTTACCTGTGGAGGGTCCGGTGCGGTGGTGAGTAGTCCCCGCACGCCGCCACCAAACAGCCATGAGTGTGCCTTGGCATCGCCTGTATGCGCTACCTACACCCAGCCTAGTAACGCTATGTAGACTGCGCAGAATGCTTCGGCTATGATTACAGGTAATCGAGAAGCTAAACCATCCATCAAATTCTAATAACTCACCTGTGGTGGGGTCGGTGGTAAGAAGTCCACCGCCGAATAACCGTGAGTGTGCCTTAGCGTCAGCAGCATGCGCAGCCAGTACAGCAGATGAGCGTCCCGTACGGCTAACGCCCAGCCTAGCAACGCTAGATAGACTGCACATTATGCCTAGGCTAGGAGTATGGGTAGTGAGGAGCTTAACCACCGGTCAAGGTCTAATAACTCACCTGTGGTGGAGCCGGTGCGGTGGTGAGTAATCTCCGCACGCCGCCGCCAAACAGTCTAGAATGCGCTTTAGCATCAGCAGTATGCGCTGCCAAGCGGTATAGCAAGTGCGCGTCCCGTGCAGCCAATGCCCAGCCTAGCAACGCTAGATAGACTGCGCAGAACGCCTCAGCTAATAGTACGGGGAGCCGAGGAGCTTCTTCTTCTTCGGCGGCCCTGAGTGCTAGACCACGTAACGCAGACACACCTAAAAGATGCGAAAAGTTATTACCCGTATTGCATACACATTCAGACCAGTGGTCCATTTTAGAAATGTCAAGAGTTACAAATTACAAGTGGAAGTCGCTTTCTAATATGACAAGTAAAGGGAATAGACACATTTTTACTCACTTTTCGTCTATTACATTGTGTTTTCTTTTTTTCATAGAGCTTTTAGTCAAAACCAGGTGTATTTCTAAATCTAAATATTGAATATATAATTAAGATGGTAACAGTTTTACCTGGCCATTTATTAGGTGGGGTGGTGACAGTGAGTTCTTCAGTAGAATACCGCCTTTGTCGTGCCAGCATATGGGACGTGTGTGTTCCAGGCGTTTCGGCAATAATACTGTTACAAAAAATATATTATTTACTACAAAATGTTATAAACATAACGGCATTACATATTAAGCAGTTGCAAGAGTTTTTAGTTTTAAAATGTATTCAAATTAGTTTTTCCAAAAATATTCGAAAATCGTATCAATAAGTCGTTAGCTTGTCTGTATTACGAGGAATGCTATGCAGCGGGGATGTATGTTCTACTCGAGTGGTTCGTGACTACATTCGTCAGATAAGGGCTCATATTTCTAGTCTAACAGTAGCCAGTACCTGTCCACGTGGTGGTGCCTCAGGTGGAAAGTGTCGGAGTCGCACAGACTCTGGTAGATGCAGGCGGAGAGTGCAACGGCGAGGACGCGTAGTGTGTGTAATAGACGAGTCGCTGAGCCACCCGGAATGCCCATCTCGCCCAGTGTTCCCAGCATGTCGTGCGCCACGGACTGTTGAAAAGAAAGAAAGAAAGCTGTAATAATTCTGCAAGTGTTTAAGTCACTGAAGCAAGGGATTGTATGGAAAGTGTTTTACTACTTAACAAAGAGGATTGAGTATTATAGAGAATTTCTGTCAAAGTAAAACGTGTAATGACTGTCATCTCTCGACACAGGCTTAAAACTTTTGAACCTCAGTTTTGACAACTTGGCCCATATTCTTAGCATATGTGTTAAAATGACAAATATTTTTATTAGCGCCATTTAGCCGAGCGTTCCCCAAAGGTTTAACGCCATGTAGGCCACCGTTCCTTTTTCTCTATGGCTCTGAGGTACGTTTTTTTCTTAGACCTTATCCGTCTATACGGAGTTATGTCTTTCCTACTTACTAACATGACAGCATGGGTTTTGGCCTCGCATGTCATGAGCGATATCACGCCAGCTTTCGCCAACTCCTAGCTCACGGAGATCAACCTACACTATCCCCCCAACCATGTTTTTGGTGACCATTTAGGGCATTTAGTCAACCCAAGTAGGCCCTTCTGACTGCCTGATCTTCACCCATGCTACCAAGTTTATTGAAAATTCATAATTTATTTAGGTGTGATATAATAAGCAGCGTGTTTTGTACCTGCAGGTGTCTGACGGGGTCCGCCACCACAGTATTGTTGGTAGCCACCGCGGCGGCCAGCAGCGGTAGTGTGGTGGGGAACGGTAGCGGCGACAGTAACTGCTGGTGCTGTTTGTCTTGTCCTAGCTCTTGTAGGAGTAGAACTAGCTCCATACGGACGGAGGCGAGGCCACCGCCGCCCGCGCCTTGTAGCGAGCAGTAGGATAACAGTGTTCGGAGGAGTGTTTCATTAGCTGAAACAAAAAATACTTGTAAAACAATTCGTAAATTGTATGTATTAAAAATGTAATGTGACCGCTTGCAAACGCGTAGCAGACGAATCGACAGAGGGACTCTGATAAGTATATAGACAATGTTAAGACAATAAAGACATTGATTCCATTGTCACCACAGAATTTGAACATTTAACTAATTAACTCATATAAACCACTAACCTTTGAGCCACTTCTTCCTCCTAACCGCCCTTTGCACTTTAGCCTCAAAGTCCGCTTTCTCCCTTATCAACAGCTGATGTAATGTCGGCCGGTCTTGTAAAGGCGGCGGGTCAGGGTCAGCAGATATTAGTTCGCCCCCTCGAGTCGAACCACTGGCGGACGTGTAGTCACCTAAACGACGGAGGGCATTGACTTCGCATAAAGATAACTCTCTTACCTTTGAGCCACTTCTTCCTCCTAACCGCCCTCTGCACTTTAGCCTCAAAGTCCGCTTTCTCCCTTATCAACAGCTGATGTAATGTCGGCCGGTCGGGTAAAGGCGGCGGGTCAGCGTCAGCACAGATAAGCTCGCCGCCACCGGCCGCGCCGCTGGCGGACGCGTAGCCACAGAGCCGACGGAGGGCTTCGACTTCGCGCTCGAGCCAGATGTACAGTTGGTAGCGAAGGTGACCGCCTGTGGAAGAACACATACATAGAATTAAAGGTATCGTGTAGCGTACTCTATACCACAAAATTTAGCCTGCGAAAATTGATAGAAAATTATATTCAAATCAAAACCATTCCCGAAACGTAAAAAAAAATCTTCCTTCTCTTTCTGACTTATTGCCGCCTCGTTCACTTCAATCTCTTGTCGGATCTTGTACATATTTATCGTTAGCGGGGGTGATGTTGAGGGGTGATATAAAAAATTGTTTCTACTTACCATCAACCTCAAATCCGGTGGCAAGCGTGCTCAACTCCTCCATCAATATCTTAAGGCACGCCACGAACTTGAGCTGCTGCGCCATAATGTCGACAGATGGCGCTTCCTCTTCCTTCTCTTTCTCGCTTTCTGCCGCGTTCGCTTCGGCCTCTTCTGTTTTATCCATTTTCATTTCTAGTGGAGGTGTAGATGCGCCTGATGCTCCGGAACTAAACAAGTAAAATTCTTTAATAACGAACATCTACAATTATTGAAGCAATCAAAGATACACAGTGAAAATTCGTAAAAAAGTTATTTATCTGTTTCATTAATTCTTGTGGACGACGGCTGACGCTAAGTTGGTAGGTCCAGGAAAGGCCGAATGCATGAGTTTGTCTTCATTAGGCTTGCTGACAGGTGCGCGCCAGTGCATATTCATAGCCGACTAACCCCCTTCAGCCAAGGAACGAGATTCAAGAGACATCTAGTCAAAGTATAGTAATGTTACATACCCTTTGTCATCCTCGTCGTGCCAGTTGAGCACTAGTTCGTCCTCTTTAGGTTTGCTGACAGGCTCGCTCCAGTCTAGCACTAGCTCTTCTTCTTTAGGCTTGTTGACGGGCGCACTCCAGTCTATATCTATAGCTAACTAGCCCCAATCATCCAAAGAACGAGACTCAAGAGACATGTGGTCAAAGTATAATACTAAATGTTACGTACCCTTTGTCATCCTCGTCGTCCCAGTTGAGCACGAGTTCGTCCTCTTTAGGTTTGCTGACAGTCTCGCTCCAGTCTAGCAGTAGTTCTTCCTCTTTAGGCTTGCTGACGGGCGCACTCCAGTCCATATCCACAGCTGACGAGCCCCAATCCATCTCCGTCGCTGCCGACGCAGGGTTCGCGGATTGTTCTAAGAAACAAACAGTAATTTTAAATCAGCCTTAATTTGGCAAATCAGAGTCGTAAGTTCAAGCATCTTCAGTGCTCGATATCTGTAATTCTGATTTTAAAAAATACAAAAAGAGGGTCAATGGTCATGTTCGTCAGGGCGAACATTGTCAAATTAGGGGTATGCAAGTGAGATCTCATATCGGTTTTAAAACTTATATATCTCATTTTCATCAACCAGCTGCCTAGTATGAATATAGGATACATCCGCGCTGGCAACTTTGGTAATACTTCCAATGCCACAATACTGGGCTACCCGCTTTGAAGTAACATTTATCATTATTGAAGTATGATTGAAGCCTTAGGTACCTAAATAAGTGCTGGCCCTGCCGAGGTCATCAGGTCATCACTAACAACTTTAAAACTTACTTGTATCATTCGTATCAACCAGCTGCCCGGTATGAATCGTCGCCTCGTCAACAGACGGCGCGGACACGGGCGCCGGCCGCCTCTCATCTCTTACACGCGCCGGCAACTTCGATAATACTTCTAAAGCTAACGCGGGGCAACCGGCCTTGAAGTGTCCGTGTGCTGTTTGGAAGTACAGTCTTCTTTCGAGCCGGGTGATGCCTTCATCGGACTCTTGTTGGAGCAGGGCCAGCGTTGCTCCCTGCGAAAGAAAATGTAAAATATTACCAATTATCCTGAGATAAATGCATTCAGCAGCGTTCAAAATATGCGCAGGACTAAAGGACGGTGCATACATTTTGAACTTCATACACTTCAGAATTTCTTAGCTGACTGCTTGAGTGTCGATGTGTAGAAGTATAATACGCTAGGTACGGGGTCCATTATCTCGTGATTCTCGCACTGTGTGTAATAGGCCCTCGGGCTGTAGTAGCATATCTAGATAAGCTCTAGAGCTGACTTCTATCTGCAGCTACTGTGTATTATAACACTGACCTGACTGGGTAGATTGTGTCGCTTCAGCCTCGGATGTGTCCTCAAATACACATAGAAGTTGAACACGCTGGGCACGGGTTCATTATCCCGAGATTCCCGCGCTGTGTGTAATCGGCCCGCGAGTGCTAGTGAGCTTCGCTATAACTACAGCTGGTGTTTTATAACACTGACCTGACTGGGCAGATTGTGTCGCTTCAGCCTCGGGTGTGTCCTCAAATACACATAGAAGTTGAACACGCTGGGCACGGGTTCATTATCCCGGGATTCCCGCGCTGTGTGTAAGCGGCCCGCAGGCGCTAGAAGCGTGTCAAGAGCTTCGCCGTATCGCTTTAGTTCCCAGAGTGCCATGGAGCGCACAAATGGGTCAGGATGTGCTCTTTCTAGGTCTATTTCGCCGTCTTCGGTTTCACCCCTAATGAAATGAGATAATGTATTAGAATAGTAGCAATTTTAGGAACAAAAATTACTTGTATATCAGTATTCAGTGCAATGCCTTTTTGATGGTAAAACACACAGTAAAAAGATTGCTATATTTCAGCAGTTTTTAGTTCCTGCTTTATACTACATATATGTCTTGCTAAATTTCTGAATAATTGTGAAAGTTTGATAAAAACTTACCCAAGAATTTCGTCCATAAGCAACTTCTTTAAGCTCGGCGACGCTGGGTTATCACACTCGTACAATCTTGCAACAACCATGGCTAGCTGCAAATCGCCTAGTCTAGTTATCAGCACCTAAACAAAACATTTTTAATCACTAACAAATCCGAATAAAACTCTATTAGCAAAAGTTGTGACGACAATTAAGCATAAGATCTGTCTAAAAATTTACTTTTCTCCCGTTCTGAATGTAGATTATCGCTTAAATATAAGTAATTAACACATAAACAATTATTATCGTCACAAAACTGACAGCGAGTTAATTTTTGTCAACGGCTCTAATTTTGACGCTAATTTTGGGTCCCAAATTCTGAAAATGCCCATATCAAGTTACCTCTCTCTCTCTCTCTCTCTTCTGGCCTTCCCCCATTTTTATTTGGGGTCGGCTCTCCTAATCAATTTTCTCCAGTTATATCTGTTCCGGGTCGTCTTAGGTTCTATATTCTTATTCTCTAGGTCTTTTTTAACTATAGACATCCATGTAAGTATGTAAGTGTATATCAAGTTTTTTTTTTTTTTTTTTTTATACTACGTCGGTGGCAAACAAGTATACGGCCCGCCTGATGTAAAGCGGTCACCGTAACCTATGGACGCCTGCAACTCAAACAGTGTCACATGCGCGTTGCCACCCCATTAGAAACTTGTACATTCCCTTTTGCTGTTACCTCTAATGCGTCTTTCAAGGCTCCGCCAAGTAAGAAAAAGGCAGCAGCGTGTTCGAATCGTTGTCGTCCAAGCAACACGAAGGCGTTTTTCAGCGCCGCTTTGCGCCAACGATCCTCCGAGAAATCGTTTGAAAAGAACTGTTGGGAGAGAACAAGTATTTAGTACATCATATAATACATACATTTAATCACGCCTGTTTCCCAGAGAGGTAGGCAGAGATCACGGATTTGCATTTGCTACAATCCTGGCAAACCACTTTCGCTTCACACACTATGTTTAGATAATTATTTTTTAGAATCTTTCTAATCAGTATCAGATCCCTGAAAGAGTAATCTGGAAGAGATCCTTTATAGGGATAAGTTCGCCTTTGTACACCATGACTATACTGTATATAATGAATGGCCACACTGTGCCTTTGAATGACTGAACCACCTGAGTTACAAAAATTCAGAAATACTAATTTCGAATACTTACTGTGGTCATCTTCTCGTCTCTATTCGACCTGAACAGGCCCCATAGCAGCATCCTCTTCTTCATGGCAAGATAATACAACGCGGCGTCCATCGGGTCTTGTTTGGCCATGTAGGCAGCACGCGCAAGGCGCTCCACACATACGCGTAGTAGGTCACCTCTGATCCACCAGCCGACACCTATGAATAAAGTTTGTGCTTAACATTTAAAAATATCTACATAATAGGCTAGTTTCCTATACTTAAAATAAAATATTTAATGCAGTGCACGAAATAAAGCACCACATAATTAGAAGAAAAATATGGAAAGTAGTTATTTTTAAACAATTTCTATTTAATGAGTCAAAGAGAAAGATATAAAGTAAATGAATTGATCGTTACGTAACTTTCATAGTAATTCCATATTAGCAAACCGTTTTGACACTTCATAAAAAGAAGCTGATTTGACTATTAGGAAACTAGCCTATTATACGTTTTACAATTGTTACTTATTACTGTGTGCTATTCACTACAAATTGTGATCGGAAAGTGTGTTTAAACTAATTATTCGTATTTATCTTGTCTAATAGTTCGAGCGTACTGGCAGGGTCGCCATGTAATGTGGGTGCGATTACATTACTTACAACTCATCAGCGAGAGAGTAAAAGCAAGTTCACCAATGTACATAAACAGAAAACCATAGCTTACCTAACTCTCTCATAGTGGTCCACTTGGGCTGCCCTTTAGAGTAGCCAGGTATCAAAGCCAGCAGTTGTTCGTGTGTCTCTGAATGGAAGGCCCAGACCAGGTTGCAAGTTCCAACGCCGTTCCGTTGTAGATTTGCGCGTTGGGCGAGAGGTAGGCAGCGGAGTAGGTAGCCGTAGTGCTTCATGGCGAGGAGGAATCGGAGGCCGCAATCGTCTAAAGAGTCTAGAAGAATAAAATAATAGATTAAGTAACGTGATAAATCATCATAAATTAAAAAGACAACTCAAGAGCACTTACGTTGTTAGATTTAGGAAAAAGTACCAGACAACTAAGAGTGGTTACTAAAGTTGTTATCCACAGTGCGCACTTGTGTGGTCAGATCTAGCCAAAAGTACCAGATAACTTAGAGTGGGCACTAACGTGGTGATGCACAGTCAGTGTTCAGGTGGGTTAGCGACTTATAAACTGTAGACTAGTAAAAATCTTGCCACTTACCAGGTAGAATCTCCTGGCCAGGCTGCGCAACATCGACGCGGGCGTTGGCGGCGAAGCGTTCGGTGAAATCAGCGTCACAAGTTGATACGGTGTCGGCCAACGCCAGCAAATGCATCTGGTCTAGCGAGCTGAGCCCAGGCAAGTGTGTGTGGGTCAGCAATCGGGAGAGAATACGACCTGTGAATCAAAGTTGAAGTATGATGCTAGTGTAGCGAAGCTACGCATCAAGATTAGACAAGTCATACCATAACATGT
Organism: Leguminivora glycinivorella; assembly: GCF_023078275.1. Taxonomy (NCBI): domain Eukaryota; kingdom Metazoa; phylum Arthropoda; class Insecta; order Lepidoptera; family Tortricidae; genus Leguminivora; species Leguminivora glycinivorella. The sequence continues at coordinate 6,688,330 of NC_062985.1, forward strand.
CTAAGGAACTTCGATTGATAAGTTTGTGCAAAGACATATGTAACCCCGTATAAACGTACCTCAAAACCATAATGAAAAAGGTACGGTGGCCAAGATGGCTTTACACCTTTGGGGAATGCTCGGCTAGATGGCGCTAGTAAAAATATTTGACATTTTAACCATATCAAGCTAAGAATATGGGCCAAATTGTCAAAACTGAGGTTCAAAAGTTTTAAGCCTGTGTCGAGAGATGGCCGTCTATGCACTGTGATTACACATTTTACTTTGACAGTAACTCTCTAGGGATCATCCACATATTACGTCACACCAAATTTCAGGTTTTTGGACCCCTCCCCCCCCCCTATGTCACGCTTTTTTGTATCCCTTTAACAGGGCTCGTCACATTTAGTATGACCCCCCCCCTCCCCCTTACACTGTGACGTAATATATGGATGACGCCCAGTATGATACTCAATCCTCTTTGGTTTGTGTGAGTTAGTCGCAAGAGAAAATCTTACGAGGGATGTAATCACTTTTGACTACTCTGAGGGATTTTAGGAAATTAAAGTTAAGTCGCAAACTGCAGAAGCAGTGTAATCGTAAGCGTCATAGTCTTGATTGGATGAAGTTGTGCTGCTGGTCCTCAAGATTTCAATACACGTATTAACTTCAAACTAAGTGTCAGTTGTGCTTGTGTCAAACTCCAAACCGTGTCACCAATTAAGCATTCACAATTTTTATCGTATGAGAAGTTTCATAGTTCACTGCTTAGTGACACTGAAATGTGGTTAACGCAATGCATCCTGCATAGTGCATACTGAATGGTTATAGCAGATGTCGCCACTCCAACCTCTTGTACAAATACCGCCAGTGTTTCCAAAAAAAGTCTGAAGTCACTGCAGGCGTTTATGCCGCCACATGCCGTGATAAAATGACAATTAGCTTTCTGATTGGCTCAAGTGTTACCTTGACGAGGTCCAAAGTGTGATAGCGGCTGTCGCTCCGGAGGCATCGAAGGCCGGCGATCGACGGCACCGTCCTCCTCGTCCAGTAATAACGCGTCCAAATCTTCATCTACGTCCATAGTTCCGTCGAATAGATCTCCGTAATCCTGAAATAAATTTGGTTTGAAACAAAGAGATATTGGCAGATGATAATACTAACGTAAAATTGCACTGTTAGCGTGCTAACCAAAGACCGTTGGAATTGCTCCATAGTAAAACGACGCATAATAAAATTAACATCATGTCTATTTATCCACATCTTTGATGATTTTGACATTAACTTCTTTGATAACTGAGGTTAGTAACTGCTACTATGTAGTTATAGTGTATATAAAAAAACATATTATAAAAATACCATGTTATAATAAAACTAACTTAACATCTTGTCTAGTCATGAAATTAAACTATTAGAATTCTTTGATCTGTTTTTCTAATTTTTTTAAATTAGGTAGGTAACTGTGGTAACAGTTATCTCTTGATAGGAAAGTATTGTACTGTAGAGAGATAGCACTCTAAAAACATTATTTGAGTATTCTAAATATCTGATCTCCAATTTATTTTACCTGCGCCTCTGGTTCCTTTCATTCATTGCGTTACATTCGCCTCTCAAAATAGAACTAACTTAACACTTTCGAAACCGGGCTCTACGCGGCGCTACGACATTTTCGCTACATACGGGGAAACCCATGTAATCGGCTACGCTTCTACGAGCGGTGTGCCCGACAGTCGGGTTCTTGGTAGCGAAAGTGTTAACTAACGCCGCAAATATGCGCCGCCCTAGGAACCAGCTACATATTTGCGGCGTTAGGCGTTGAGACCTTGGGGCCATGGGGGCCAAGTGCACGCCATTTGTATAAAGATTTGTCGGCTCGCCTTATAGAGACCTCAGGCGACCAGAGGGCTGGCCAGTATTTCACGCAACGAATTAGTATCGCCATACAGCGTGGAAATGCTGCCAGCCTTCTGGGCACTTTGCCCATTGACGGCGATTTGGGCCAAATTTTCTATTTATAAGTAGGTTAGGTATTTAGTTTTAAGTAGTTTTATTATGTTATTATTTTTTCATTATACTATGTAAAAATGTTCATGTACTGAAATCACAGACCAATACAACAAGACGGCCCTTACAGGGCGACTCGCGGTCACCAAGCATACGAAAAATAAGGTGTATAAAAGTTTGAACGCGCGCGACACCGATCAGTAGCGCCCAAGTATACGACCCGCTAACAGTGTTCGTGTCCGCTCGGGAAAAAATCTTAAATAATTAAATTTGGTTGCAAACAATGGTCTCTTGCAGCATAAAGTGGTGTGGCAAGTCTTCTAACACTTCCACATATAAAAAAGATGGAATAACATTCCACAGTTAAGTCAAATTAATTATTTCGTTGAATATTGTTTATTATCCGCGGAGTTCATTTATACTGGTCAATATGGTTGTAGTGAGCGGCGCCGAGGCGCGTCCATCCCTTTTTGCCTAGTTAACAATGCGATATGCTATCCCTTTCACGTAAACGACTAGGGATGGGGCCATGTTAGTTTATATCTGTTGCGGGAACTTCGTACTACCGTTCGTACCATGTGCTACCATTTTATGAAATATAAAAGAAAGCAGATTTGTAATTGTGAAATTATCTAGAATCTGTAGAGTTTGTAGTGTTATTTAGTTGATTGATTAGTTTAGCATATTTAGTTGGTAATTTAACTTAGTAAACGTAAGTAAAAATGCACAGTTTAGTTATTAGTTAGTAGAATGATTTTTATTGAGGTGCTATCACAATCGTCATCCTCCTTGCGTTATCCCGGCATCAGCATTCGCCATGGCTCATGGGAGCATGGGGTCCGCTTTGGCAACTAGTCCCGGAATTTGGCGTAAGCACTAGTTTTATGAAAGCGACTGCCATCTGACCTTCCAACCCGAAGGGTAACTAGGCCTTATTGGAATTGAGGTCAACATCATAATCAGATCAGATATGAAATTTAATCTATGGCCACGTTTCTGGCAGAGATGAGCAAATCGTAATCGATTCCGGATTACACGATTACTTGATTTTACTTTGTAATCCACTACTGGGTGTCAGATTACATGTAATGTAATCAAGTGAAACGGTAAATTACCATTACATATAAAGGAATCACTAATCATCTATACAATAATTACTATTACCAATAATTCGGAACAGGGTGTCCACTACTAAACCCAAAAAAAAATCCCTGACTTTTCCCTGACTTTCCATGACCATTTAAGAAAATTTCCCTGACCAAATTTTCATTCTATGATGACATTTTTACCACTTTTGCTCAGGGTTGTGAAAAAACGGTTTTTTTCTATCTTGAAAAAAAAAAACCTGAAAAAAGGCAGTTTTTTTTTTTTGAAAAAACGGAGCCGTTATAGGATCACTCGTGCGTCTGTCTGTCTGTCTGTCACAGCAAATTTTTTTCTGGAATATGTTTGTTTTCTCACGTACGTAAAGTACGAAATATTAAAATTTTTAAGGCAGTTCATACTTTCATACCTACGGTTCTTTTTACCTTTATGTTAATTATTAAACTTTAATTTAATAATAATAATAATAAAGATGTTTATTCAAAAGTTTGAACACAGGTACATTATAAAAGTACACAGGCATGCTTACAAACTAATTGAAAAGGTAGGTGGCTCAGCTAATGTCTGTGCCAGAGGGCCTCGAGGCGCAGCGGCCACAAGGACTGCCAGCAACGGACGCTGTTATTCTGCCACCACCAGATTTATAGCTAGCTAACTAATAACTAACAGTAAAAACATTAACGCCATTTCGGACAGGATAGCATAAACTGAACAAATGCAAAATTTCTGGTTTTATAAAACTAACATTAAGGAAATCTGTAGTTGGTAGTTATAGCCATTTACTTTTGGCTATACCAGTGCCAGCCCGTGCACTCTATCAGGGTAGAGCGAGTTTCAATTTTGGCACCCATGAATATGGTATGGGATGGCAGAAAAAATATCGCGAGCGCAGCGAGCGCGAAAATTTTTCCCGTTTTATACGTCCCTGGCGCTGATAGTAGTTATTACGTACAGTGAACTGCAAAATTGCATGGAGAAAGCATAAATGAACTCATTGATAAATTCGCCATGCACTTTTGCAGCTGATAGGCGATAGCATAGCAAACAAAATGCAGTACCAGAGCGAGCAGGAAAACAGGCTTGAAATGAAAACGAGATTTCGAGCGTAGTGAGCGCGAAGTATTGACCAAGAACCGAAATATGACCTATGTAAAAGTAGTAAAAATTTTTTGTCTGTTGTCAGAGTCGAGATGCCCATTTAGGTGTTTTGCCACGACATGCCTTTAGGTTTCAAAGTGATTCTTATCAAAGGCTTTGATACTTACCAAAGGCTTTGATACTTACCAAAGGCTTTGATGCGCACTACTGTTGTACCAATTGTAAAGAACAAAACGGGTGACCTGAGTTCTGCGTCGAATTATCGGCCTATCTCGTTAGGTACTATCCTAGGTAAAATATTAGAGCGCCTCCTTCATCCTGAACTGCTCAAGAACATTGATATTGATGACGCGCAATTTGGTTTCCGGACCGGTCTTTCGACGGATGACGCTATATTTAGCCTCAAAAACACAATCAGCCACTACACGTCTCGCAAAACAACGATCTATGCATGTTTTTTAGACCTCAGCCGCGCATTTGATCTTGTCAATTACGACATCTTGTGGGCGAAGTTACGTGCTTCTCGAGTGCCTAATAGAGTGATTAATTTGCTGAGGTACTGGTACGGAAACCAAATAAACGTTGTGAAATGGGGCGACGCAACCTCTAGCGAATTTAGGCTAGAATGTGGAGTTCGTCAAGGCGGGGTTACGTCTCCGGACCTGTTTAACCTGTATGTGAATGGCCTCATTGAGGAGCTGAGAAGCACCAAGATCGGCTGTCATGTGGGAAATGTTTGCGTGAATAACCTGAGTTATGCGGACGATATGGTGCTGCTCAGCCCCTCAATCAAGGGTATGAGGAGGCTTCTTTCGGTCTGTGAGCATTATGCTAATGCACACGGCCTGAAATATAATGTTTCCAAGACCGAGATGATGGTATTCGCGTCGGGTTCTGGACCGGACAACGTACCTCCGGTGTATCTGAACGGAGTGAAGATCAATGTTGTTGAGCGGTTCAAGTATTTAGGACATTTGTTGACGGAACGGCTGCATGACGACGAAGATATCGAACGCGAGCGGAGGGCTCTTGCTGTCAGAGGTAACATGCTCGCTAGACGCTTTTCTAAGTGTAGCAAAGATGTAAAGACCACACTCTTTAAGGCGTACTGCTTAGGTATGTACACCTCCCAGCTGTGGGTAACGTTTACAAAAAAGGCAATGAGCCGAATAAGAGTTCAGTATAATGACGCATTCCGAGCTCTTATGCGGCTGCCCAGATGCTGCAGTGCGTCGAGCATGTTCGCAGACGCGGGAGTTCCCGACTTTTTCGCGATAATTAGAACCCGCGTTGCCTCCTTCTGGAGAAGACTGCGCCACTCTAGCAACAAAATACTTGTGGTTGTCTCTGACGATATAAGAAGTCCGGTGTTTAAATACTGGAATTCCATTCACATGGACCAGAACAAAAAATGACACAGCACTGATCTAGTGCTATATTATTATAATTTTATTTTTTAAATGAGTGGCACCCCTTTACAGTGTCAAGACACTTAATTTGATTCTTCTATTATATTTAGTTTTAAGCTAGTTGTAACCTATGGGATCATTATGCCTGAAATAAAAGCTTTTTATTTATTATTTATTATTATTTATCATCAGGCTTACTATCCTCCTATGCTCCTTTGACTCATACAAAATTGCGCCTCTATGTGTTCTGCGCCATTGGCTTTATGAGGAACTCCGCTTTGGAACGTCGGATAGATACTTAGAATTTGGACAGCGACGTAACTTTATCGTTTTCACGCCGCCCATTATGAATGTTGTACAAATATATGTAAATAAATTAAGTCAGCTAGAGCATGAAGATATACCTCCTTAGTAATCACTGCGATGGAGGCCAGGCACTATACTTGTCATAAAAAGTCTAAAGAGACGATTCTAAGTTGCCTTAAGATCCATCTTTGCTGTCATGGATGTGGCCAACCCAAGAAATCATATAATTTTTTCAATACTTTTCGGTTTTTTTTTCTTGGTGCCAAATTTTTCCCTGACCTCCAAATCATTTCCCTGACTTTCCCTGACTTTCCATGACCACTATGAGCTTCCCTGACTTTTCCCTGACTTTCCCTGACTTTCCAGAAAGTGGACACCCTGCGGAATCATAGTCGATTCAAAATAACTGAAATTATTGACTTGATTACTTTCAGATTACAAATATGTAGTACCTCAGATTGCTAACTGTCACTTTGACACAAAAGTCGTCATGGGTGTCGTAAAATAGGTTTTAGGGGGTGCTGATTCCAAAATTAATGACCAATGTGGAATCTGACATTGCTGACTGTCACTTTGACACAAAAGTCGTCATGGGTGTCGTAAAATAGGTTTTAGGGGGTGCTGATTCCAAAATTAATGACCAATGTTCAATCTGACATTGCTGACTGTCACTCTGACACAAAAAGTCGTCATGGGTGTCGTAAAATAGGTTTTAGAGGTGCTGATTCCAAAATTAATGACCAATTTGGAATCTGACATTGCATTAATTTTGGAATCAGCACCCCCTAAAACCTATTTTACGACACCCGTGACGACTTTTGTGTCAAAGTGACAGTCAGCAATGTCAGATTCCACATTGGTCATTAATTTTGGAATCAGCACCCCCTAAAACCTATTTTACGACACCCATGATGACTTTTGTGTCAAAGTGACAGTCAGCAATGTCAGATTCCAAATTGGTCATTAATTTTGGAAACAGCACCCCCTAAAACCTATTTTACGACACCCATGACGACTTTTGTGTCAGAGTGACAGTTAGCAATATCAGATTGAACATTGGTCATTAATTTTGGAATCAGCACCCCCGAATACCTATTTGACGACACCCATGACGACTTTTGTATCAAAGTGACAGTCAGCAATGTCAGATTCCACATTGGTCATTAATTTTGGAATCAGCACCCCCTAAAACCTATGTTACGACACCTATGACGACTCATATGTCAAAGTGACTGTCCTGCTGACAGATTGCACATTTTTCATTAATTTTGGAATCAGCACCTCCGGAAACCTATTTGACGACACCCATGACGACTTTTGTGTCAAAGTGACAGTCAGCAATGTTAGATTGCACATTGGTCATTATTTTTGGAATCAGCACCCCCTAAAACCTATTTTACGACACCCATGACGACTTTTGTGTCAAAGTGACAGTCAGCAATGTTAGATTCCACATTGGTCATTAATTTTGGAATCAGCACCCCCTAAAACCTATTTTATGACACCCATGACGACTTTTGTGTCAAAGTGACAGTCAGCAATGTCAGATTCCACATTGGTCATTAATTTTGGAATCAGCACCCCCTAAAACCTATTTTACGACACCCATGATGACTTTTGTGTCAAAGTGACAGTCAGCAATGTCAGATTCCACATTAGTCATTAATTTTGGAATCAGCACCCCCTAAAACCTATTGTACGACACCCATAACGACTTTTGTGTCAGAGTGACTGTCCTGCTGACAGATTACACATTTTTCATGAATTTTGGAATCAGCACCCTCGGAAACCTATTTGACGACACCCATGACAACTTTTTGTGTCAGAGTGACAGTCAGCAATGTCAGATTGAACATTGGTCATTAATTTTGGAATCAGCACCCCCTAAAACCTATTTTACGACACGCATGACGACTTTTGTGTCAAAGTGACAGTCAGCAATGTCAGATTCCACATTGGTTATTAATTTTGGAATCAGCACCCCCTAAAACCTATTTTACGACACCCATGACGACTTTTGTGTCAAAGTGACAGTCAGCAATGTCAGATTCCAAATCGGTCATTAATTTTTAAATCAGCACCCCCGAAAACCTATACTCGTGGTATATCCACTTGAAATGTGAAAGTGAAAATGCTAGAATGACATGTCATGTAAACCAATTTGGTTTAACCAAAAACAATTTGAGTGACATATAAAAGTAAAGTAATAAGCCTGGAATCGAAGTAAAGTGTAATTCAGATTACTGAAGTACTTGATTACCGAGGAATCCATATTCCAAAGGAATGGATTACAGACGTAATCATAATACAGCATTACAGTAATTTTGATTATCCTAGTAATCGATTAATAAGGAATCATGATTACTGGAATGTAATCGTGTAATTAATTCCAAAAGGAATTGATTATGCCAAACTTTCTGGTCCATCAGCAGATCAGCTCCATGATACCATCGTCACATGATTTACACAATTATGTGTGCAAAATTTCAGCTCAATCGTTTAAAAATATCTGATTTAAAAGTCGCATGATTTAATTCGAATATACTAACATTGCAAGTTAAATAAAAGCTTGCAAAAACGCCTAACTCGCACATTTCTTACCATTACTTGTAGAAATAATACTTTATAACTAAAGAAATATAAATAAGTTAGAAAAACTGCTATAATATTATAATTTGTTGCTAAACAAATTCACCACAGTACTGGTACCGGTACCATTGTCTATAATAGACATGTCCCATTCCCATCCCTACGGCTAAGCGTAAAGGCGCGCCATTATTTGAAACGACCAATGGCAGCACCGGGCGCTCCCGCCTCACCCCGCAAGGATTGGTGATTTGCGTCTCGAACAATATCGCTTGTAATAGGCTTCTAGTGGGGTGTTCTGTGACTGAAATAAATGACATTCTTTTTTACATAACTAACTAACCTTAGCCTCTTGTATTGTAGACGGGTGATGAGCTGATTCCTTATCAGCCACGAGTAACGTCCAGAGAGGTAGCGGAGGCACCGATGTTATTTCAGCGTAGTCCAACTGCACATCTTCTGTTATCTATATTTTGATTGTCAGAAATTATTATTTTTCATAAACACTCTTAACAGAAATAAGTAATCTGGGCTGATTCATACTTTAATTAAGTTTGAATTTCAAGAGACAAATACTTAATTAACAAAAACGGCCTGTAAAAGGATTCGTATTGCATTTTTTTTAAATTTACAATTAACCCTTTGAATGCTACGTCTATCGTCTGCAACGTGTCACCGTAATCCGCGTTGGAATGCACGTAAGTATGATATTTTTACTTGGCGCTCAAAGGCAGTTTACGTTTGGCAGACAAAGGGTTATAAAAGAGAAATATAATTAAAAACAACATTGACTTAGGCTCCATGTATGCAATAATCTGAATAGATATTCCACACAGACATAAGATGTTGTCGATTCTGTACAAAATGGAAGTGAACACAACATTTATATATTATGCAAAAGTAAGCAAAAGGGATTGAACAGGGAGAACACAATGCAAATGCCTTTTTGGGTAACGTCATTCAGCATCATCTTACCAGAATACTGCAGTTATGTAAGTTGACTAGTTCACTCCTTTCCTAGGTTTTCAATAAATACTCAATTCTATGATATTATGTAGAAAAAAAAACTTGAAAAATAAAGCTAATGATTCCAGGTTTAAACTTCAAATTGTAACTAGGTCTTTTTATTCAGTTACTTTTAAACACTTGCAATTTTACACAAGTTATACATAGTGTGTATACCCAATCTGAATGTTCAACTTATGCTAAATCCACAGACATAAAACTAAGTAGATGATACACAATCATAATGACTTTGCATGGCAAAGAATAATGTTCAACAATAAATACACTAATGACAAAACATCACTGAGAAATCAGCTCCCGTTTCTATACAAATCGCGTTATTTGCACCTAGTTAGATATACGTCTGTGGCTAATTCCAAAACATACCTGAGCAACGCCATCTAGCGGCGAAACGGCGCCCGCAGCAAACGACACCGAGAGAGTTCGCGATCGCGACCAGCCGCGCTGCAACACACGTGCGACATGCAATTGCGACTGCGACTAATAATCGCGAGTGGGGTGACGCTCCTCAATGTTAATACGTTCCGGTTTGCATCATGCGGCTCGCTAGGGTTTAAGATTGTGAAGTGTCACGGGAAGTGAATTTATACGGCACTGTGATTATGGGGCTTTTAATGTAAGCACATTTTTTTTATTCCTGTAAAAAATGTATTTTCTGAAATAAAATTTAGTTATACTGAGTAACAGTATACGACGTTGTAATTTTCAATTGCCAATAAACATTTACAGAGTTATTGTTCATTTAGGGCGGAAACACATATATCAGCATTGAGCCGCATGTTATGTATGAGAAATTGCTCGTCAGTATGAAGACACTTACGTAATCGGACCTTAGTGTAAGGCTTGAGTGCACGCTCATATTCGGCGTGCAGAGGGGTAGGGCGTACGCCGTGCATGTCAAACAATTGAAGTTCATATAAGTGTCTTGAGTCGACGCTGCATACCACCCCGCTACACGACAAGCCGACCGAGCGACCACTCAGGACAGACCTGATTTAGACGGCGTGCCATCTCGCATGCGATTTTAGTTACATTGCGGACTGTTGAGATTACATACAATTTTGCACAGCCATCAAATACCGCAATGTAATAAAACTCGTATGCGAGTTCTCGTACAGTCTAAATGGGCCCTTACGCGTCGGAATCATACTATCGAGCGATCTCTCATTCGTAACATGCGACTTAACGCTGATTGAAATTTGTTTTCACCCATAGACAGCGTGCGAACTCGTAGACGGTTTTAGTTACATTGCGGACTGTTGAGGCTACAAACATACTATTCAACACACCAATGAAATAACGCAATGTAATGAAACGCATTCTAGTTCTCGCACCGTGTAAACGGGTCCTGTTTCGAAGAGTAGACCGAATCACAATATGCAAGCTAAGCTAAGTACGATACAAAATATCCGATATACTTTCATACTCATGCCAATCGCTTAGTATAAAGCTAGGTTCAAAATCTGTACATGTTGAGTTGCTTACTTTGACGACACAAATAAGAGAGAAAGTGTTCAAATAAGCGCGAAGGCTATTCATAAAGTGGCAACAGCTAATTTATGTGTCGAAGCTAGATCAGAAATGAGGGAAAGTGATTTTATCTGGTACATTTGCTTACTTCTTTTCTATTCTTTTTATCCTGATCGATGTAAGATCGATAATTGGAATAGAGTAGGTGTGCTTTTCTGTCATACGCTAATATGCGTGCCACGATAGGACAAGCTTGTGTTCATACCTGTCTGGATAAACTGTCTTCATCGCCCTGAGATCCTCGTCCGGCGCATGTGCCGCCTATACGTCTGTAAAAACATTATTTTTTATAAAGAGTTCATCTTTTTAACACCATTTCTTATGCACCTACGCAATGATTTTATTTCACATAGAATTTGGTACTATTGTAGCCAAAGTTTCACTGTGATAATAAGGTAGCATTATTTGAAAGCACGAACATATAATTTATACATGTAATGACGTTGTTAATTTACCTGCGTTAAACATCGATAACTAACCCACAAGGAATTTGCAAGCAAAGAAGCTGAGTCAGAAAATAATGCAGATAATATTACTCTTTCAATAAGATCGCGATTCCTTACCTCACTAAGTGAGCGAGTATAGCTTTGACCCATCGTATTTTCCCGCTGTTTAGCAATTCCATAAGCTGTTTGGGATGGTACTGAGGTAATACTGGACAGGCCATCTGGGACGCTTCGAAGAGACCGTAGTCTGGCATGTAGTCGAGTAGAGGCTGCGAAACGACAAATGGACATTACCATAATGTGTTCGTAAAGGACCTGTAACATAGCGTAAATTTAGAAATAATGTAGGTGAGTATTTGGTAGACAGGCGGCTATGAAACTTAAGAGTGGCACTGAAACTTGAGTAGTTCATGTACTCTGCTTACACTTTTATGGGACACAGGCGTGATAGTATGGTATGTTGTATGTATGTAGGCGGCTATCCAGATTTACTTATACATCTGTTCTAAAAACCTTTACAATGAGTGCACTGCACTCTCTACGACTTAATATCACGGCGCGTTTTACAGATCTGGATGTACCTTTGCGAATTCAAGTAGATAGTGGATTGGGCATACTAAAGTAATTTGGATGAGCATAATAACCATGCAGTGTAGACAGTTGAACCTCACCTTCGTATCGAGCGTTTTTTAATAGAAGTGTTTGCATACCTGCGGTTGATCCGGCTGTGTTTTGTTTCGCCGTCTTGCATCCCGCTCTAACAGCTGCAGGTTAATTGACGACACTCTTTGTAAATGCGGCGCTGAAACTCGTAGATCAGAGTCACGAAGCGCGCGGGATTCGCTGCCCTCTTCGATTTCCTATAAAATCAAAATATCACATGAAAAGAGGAACACTCTACATAGCCAGAGGTTGTAAACCAGTTGGATACCTCTGAGTTTGTACAAAGGATCAAAGGTTAAAATGAGGTAAAAACTAACCTGTACACCAGACATGCCTAACGATGCGTTCTGATGTTCCGGCTTCCACTGCGAATAGACGTGCATTTCCGAGTCCATTCCCACCACAAGTATTCCATCTCGCACCCACGATATTTGCATAGGCAGGGGTGGTAAACCATCAGCGGTTTTCAGTTGGATACGTCGTAGTTGCATCCATCGGATCTCTTCGACGAATAATGGGGCGGCAAGGGAAGATGCTTTGCGGAGTATGGGACGGTTGTTGTTAATGGATTCTTTCATAGCCTGTGGGGAAAATAAATCGGATAAATTAAATAATGCCTGCAACTCCAATAGATCTTATGCTTATGAATCTTATGATGATTAAGAACGTGACATACATAAATTGCGATGACACGAGACAATACTAAAGTATAGCCTACATAGTTAGCTAGATAAGTTGTGAACGTACCTTCAAGTTGGCTTGGGCCAAGTCGCTAGACACAGGCGTAAACAAAAGTACCCTGCTCCCAACAGCCACAGTCAATATATGCGACCCATCCTCCTTCGACACCCAGTCTAGCTGCACCAAGTGTTTCTGGGTCAGTGGGCAAGTGTTTCCATTCTCCATGATACTCTTCCGAAGAGACTGCAGCGTGCTGAAGGTATAGATAACCTACTTAAAGACTAGATAAGTCACGAACTAACCTTCAAGTTGGCTTGGGCCAAGTCGCTAGACACCGCCGTAAACAACAGGACCCTACTCCCAACGGCCACAGTCAATATATGCGACCCATCTTCTTTCGACACCCAGTCTAGCTGCACCAAATGTTTCTGGGTCAGCGGGCAAGTGTTTCCATTCTCCATGATACTCTTCCGAAGAGACTGCAGCGTGCTGAAGGACGGCACGGCGAGGAGGCCCGCGGACTTTCCCGGTTCCGCTTCGCCGTTGCGGTTGCGGCTCTCGTCAGATGACAGGGTTTGAAGGACCTGAGAACAAATTAATACGTTAGCAAATATTTAAGATCTTTACCTAGATGCTATTCCCTCAATTTTATACATTTTTAACTCTTCTGTCGCTCTCTACTTATTTTTTTTTTACAAAACGAAAAGGCAGACGTTCTTCAGCGGTATAGTATCTTCTAGAAGCCACTCTGCGTCACCAGTACTCTTTCTCCCTCTTTTTTATCCCTAGCCCTCTCTAACCATACATGGAAAGCGCGATGAAGCACTAACCTGCTGCGTGACACTCAGTGTCTTCTGCAAGAACGCGTTATTGTTCAAATAATCTCGGTAAGCTAACATTCTTCAGCGGTATACTACCTTCTAGCAGCCACTCCGCGCCGCCAGTGCTCTCTCACTCATATCTATCCCTATCGCTCTCTAACCATACAAGTAAACACTAACCTGCGTGACTCGAAGCTTCTTCTGCATAAACGCGCTGTTGTTCAAATAAGACAAGTCGATCTGCGTGTCCGCGCACACACCGACCCTCGGCAAGCTGACGTTCTTCAGAGGTATAGTATCTTCTAGAAGCCACTCCGCGCCGCCAGTGCTCTCGCACTCGTACACACACACGCATAGGTTCACGAAGCGCGCGTCGGGGTTTGAGTTGGTGGAGGTGGAGCTGCCGCCCTTGGGGCGAGTGAAGGAGCGCCCGCATTTGTAGGCACACGCTATGCGGCCTGAGTACGCAGCGCTTATGTGGAGTGGTTGCCCTGGAAAGTACGCTTGATTAGTCTAATTTGTCTAAGTAAAAGTAAAATCGACTGGATTGTCCGCGTGCTATGTATGAATCACTCGCGCAAGTCACGCACTGAACTTCACAACTTACTGCTTTGAACGCGAGCATTTAGCTATCCTGTTACAAACTGCGCCAACGGGGGACGCAAGATTCAGACGCATGGTTTGCATAGTGCCCTTGCGAGTTGCGTCTAATTCTTTTGATCAAATGACAAAGCGAATTGCTAGTATCATAGATACGATGTTAGTTTAATAAGTTACGTACCAGGAATGTCAATAGTAGACTCTTGATCTTTATTCATCATTTCCCATTCTTTCCAAGAATAGTCATATTCGTCATTGTCTTTTTTCGTAACACTGCATTTCCAGAATCTGAAAACAAAGGCGAATATAAACTACATACTCTACATTGTAATATACGCATTTGACATTGTGTATTTGAACGCAGTAGATGTTTTAAATAATTCGGAGGCTCATTGCACTTCTTCGTTCGTATTTCATAGGATTTGAAAATCAGGCTGTGTAGTAAGCTTTGCGCTTAGTTAGACTTCTGATTGTGATTACAGAAATTAATTGTACTTATACGGAAGTGACAATTTGAGACGTATATGTCAACCAAAGTTCAAAGATATATGTAATTACGAGTATGTATTTACCTGAGTGTACTGTCCGAACACGCAGTGGCTAAAATGTATGGCGCTAAACAGGCGGGGTAAATGGAAGCCGAACTTAAGTGACCAGCGGCTGGCGTGGCGTGGATCACATCCACTCCATCCGGCAACGCTAGCGGACACTCGCACACCTAAAAAATATAAAAAATGGGGTCATTTTAAATTAAAGAGATATGAAAATTTCTTTAACTCATGATATTTTGAAAATTCGATTCATGGCTTTATCCAATTGATCTATAAAAACTTGCTTGACGCCTGTGAAAAAATACAAAATTAATTTACAAATATTTGGATTCGCCTAGAATTAACAACAACACCATCCGTACTTCGTGAAATTCGTTCAATAATATCTCCACTACAAGCGATTTAAATTCTACTAACAGAATCGAAAACGAGTGGTCATTACCACTAGTTTTAAAATTACTAGCCGTCCTTTTTCGAAAATAGCATGACGTCGTTTTCCAGACTTTCGAACGGCGAATTCGTGCGTTCGAAATTAAAAAATCGATCCCCTGCTCTTGATCTTCGGTGGATGTTTGTAGTAGTTCAGGAATGTAAAAGCCACAAAAGAGAATGGATGGAATGTGACTTATTTTCACATCGCATTGTGTTTTATTTATTACCGACGTGCAGGCAAAGTAGAGACGATTGAGTCTGAAAGCGGACCCTGGCATTAGGATGGGAAAGGGCTAGGTTGATTGTGAATTACCTTTTTAGTAGTGATAGAGAGGTGCGAGTTAGGTGGCGATGGGGCGGTGGGGCGTTCTGCCGCGTCGAACGACACGGAGTTCTTTCGCGACTCGCCTTCGTCTTCTTGGATCAATGCGCTGTCCGGGACATACATCATGCTATTCGTCAGCTCGTCTGAAAATTTAAAAATTGTGATTTTTTTTCACTTAAATAAAAAAAGAGAGTCTTAAATGTTTAAATGCAAAAGAGGGTTTATAAACACACCTGTTGGACGCCCCCCCTATGTAGCTTGACAAGCGTCCCCTGTTGTCATGTCATTAAAAAACCGGCCAAGAGCGTGTCGGGCCACGCTCAGTGTAGGGTTCCGTAGTTTTTCGTATTTTTCTCAAAAACTACTGAACCTATCAAGTTCAAAACAATTTTCCTAGAAAGTCTTTATAAAGTTCTACTTTTGTGATTTTTTTCATATTTTTTAAACATATGGTTCAAAAGTTAGAGGGGGGGGACGCACTTTTTTTTCCTTTAGGAGCGATTATTTCCGAAAATATTAATATTATCAAAAAACGATCTTAGTAAACCCTTATTCATTTTTCAATACCTATCCAACAATATATCACACGTTGGGGTTGGAATGAAAAAAAATACATGTAGGGGGGGTACCCTAATAAAACATTTTTTTCCATTTTTTATTTTTGCACTTTGTTGGCGTGATTGATATACATATTGGTACCAAATTTCAGCTTTCTAGTGCTTACGGTTACTGAGATTATCCGCGGACGGACGGACGGACAGACAGACATGGCGAAACTATAAGGGTTCCTAGTTGACTACGGAACCCTAAAAATGGCCCTAAATAAATATACAACACCAGCTTTTGACCGCGGCCGCGCTCGCATTAAATTCGAAAATTGCAGAATGCTCCATACAAACTTCCCCATTTTAGGAAAGTGGAGGAGTTAGAAAGAGACAAATGGTAGCCTATGCCACTCTCCATCCCATCAACTATCTCCACTTAAAGAATCACGTCAATCCGACGCTCCATTTTGCCGTGAAAGACGGACAAAAAAACAGACACACACTTTCCCAATCTATCTAAATATATAAAAGAAGAAGCTGACTGACTGACTGACTGACTGACTGACTGACATATCAACGCACAGCTGAAACCGCTGGTCCTAGAGATTTCAAATTTGGCACGTAGGTTCCTTATATAGTGTAGAGGAGCACTAAGAAAGGATTTTTCAAAATTCACCTCCTAAGGGGGTGAAATGGGGGTTCAAAGTTTGTATGGGGAAACAAGATTAGTTTGACTGTTCTATTCGAAACTTCACAGGAGGATTCCTAAAGGCATATGACTAAATACGTGTTTCAGGTTTTTTGAAAATTTAACCCCTAAAAGGGTGAAAAGGGGGTGATAAAGTCAAAAAACCAATATGGGTATCGTTTTTATAGTTTATCGGGTCGCTGATCACGATAAATACAACGTTTTTAAAATCTAACGAGGCGGAAGTGAAATAAGTACCTTCTCTCCTGTTATGGTGCAATGGATGGGGTTTAAATATCAAAATTGTCATATGCATTTAGTTTTTATGTTTACTTCTGGTTCAAGAGATTTCGAATTGACACGTGATTTCCTTAGAGGTGCACTAAGATTTTTCAAAGTTGACCTCCTAACATGATCATTTGACAGGGACAGGGGATGGGAGGGGATAGGGATAGGGATAGGGATGGGGATGGGGATGGGGATGGGGATGGGGATGGGGATAGGGATAGGGATAGGGTTAGGGATAAAGATAGGGATAGGGATAAAGATAGCGATAGGGACGTGCTGTAAGAAGATCGTTTGCTTGCTTTTTATAAGTTTACGTTTGCAATAAGTATAAGCAAAATGCAAAAAAATTGTAAGCGATAATGCGAGAAAGTACTTTTTACCCACTGACCATAGATACTGGCTATGTGGGTTGTATGAAGTTTCCCCAGAGTGTATATAGAATACATACCTACTCGTACCCACTACCTACGCCGTGGTCGCTGTGTAACATTTTTACAATCATTGCGAGCATTTCTTTAAAAAAATAGTTATATGTGTTATCTAAATAATCGCAGACAAATGTACCTACATAGAAACCTATGGATCCAAATGAAAATCTTAATTTTTGTATACGTTTGAATAATTCTTTTAGTACGCGGGCGAAGCCGCGGGTACAAGCTAGTTTATAATATTAGTATGGGTAGTATGGATTAACATACCTGCAGCATCCGCCTGTGACGACACCGTAAGCCTCCACATATGCACAGTGGAGCCTCCGTCCGTGCGTTCTAAAACCACAATGTAGAAGGGCTCGTTAAAGACGGCCGCTTTGCGTAGATCCACTATTGCTTCTAGGCCAGCTTCTGTTATCGTGTGTACGTCGCCTTCGACGCCGGAATCCGTGCTGACAGTGTCTGTTGTGGTCCTTTCGCCTGCAAAAAAAAAAGAATCAATAATTGTGTTTTTTTTAAAGGTGTGGAATGCCAGTCAGCCATTTATCTTGCAGTTGTAAACTTTATAGCGAGATGACTTTGGGCTGGGTGATGCACGGCATGTAAACAATGTCGGCTGTAACGTCTCACTTTGCGTTCGGAGAACAACACTATGCTGTTGTGCCGCGGTGTGGACACGGCTGTATACACACCTGTGATGAGCTGCACCTGGAACACGTGCAGCAGCTGCGTGTTGTGCCAGTCGTGCGTGGCGTCCGTGATGGCGTGCAGCTGTATGATGGCGCGGGCGGGGACTGCTGGATGCTGCCGCGGTGTGGACACGGCTGTATACACACCTGTGATGAGCTGCTTCTGGAACACGTGCAGCAGCTGCGTGTTGTGCCAGTCGTGCGTGGCGTCCGCGATGGCGTGCAGCTGTATGATGGCGCGGGCGGGGACTGCTGGATGCTGCCGCGGTGTGGACACGGCTGTATACACACCTGTGATGAGCTGCTCCTGGAACACGTGCAGCAACTGCGTGTTGTGCCAGTCGTGCGTGGCGTCCGCGATGGCGTGCAGCTGTATGATGGCGCGGGCGGGGACTGCTGGATGCTGCCGCGGTGTGGACACGGCTGTATACACACCTGTGATGAGCTGCTCCTGGAACACGTGCAGCAGCTGCGTGTTGTGCCAGTCATGCGTGGCGTCCGCGATGGCGTGCAGCTGTATGATGGCGCCGGGCCGGGCGGTGGACTGTTGGGAGACGATTCTGATGCGGTCGTGGAGCGGTATACCGCCGCCTTCTTCTAGTGTTGACTCCGATGACATGGACATTGTGTCGTGTTGCTATAAAAAAAAACGTATAACAATTTGAACTCGTGAATGGCACAAGTTATGTAATGTAGGAGATCATTGAGTAATTTAATTGCCAAAAAAATTTATTCCAGCTGAAACTACACAGCTGTTCATATTTTTTATTTACTTAGATAAAAAACCGGCCAAGAGCGTGTCGGGCCACGCTCAGTGTAGGGTTCCGTAGTTTTCCGTATTTTTCTCAAAAACTCCTGAACCTATCAAGTTCAAAATAATTTTCCTAGAAAGTCCTTATAAAGTGCTACTTTTGTGATTTTTTCATATTTTTTAAACATATGGTTCAAAAGTTAGAGGGGGGGACGCACTTTTTTTTCCTTTAGGAGCGATTATTTCCGAAAATATTAATATTATCAAAAAACGATCTTAGTAAACCCTTATTCATTTTTAAATACCTATCCAACAATATATCACACGTTGGGGTTGGAATGAAAAAAAAATACCAGCCCCCACTTTACATGTAGGGGGGGTACCCTAATAAAACATTTTTTTCCATTTTTTATTTTTGCACTTTGTTGGCGTGATTGATGTATATATTGGAACCAAATTTCAGCTTTCTAGTGCTAACCGTTACTGAGATTATCCGCGGACGGACGGACGGACGGACGGACGGACGGACGGACGGACGGACGGACGGACAGACAGACAGACATGGCGAAACTATAAGGGTTCCTAGTTGACTACGGAACCCTAAAAAGAGGTCAGAATTATTTTTATCATTGACAAACAATAATCAGAGAGTCGAGAGTTCTACCTACAAACGATAATATAAAACTACTACAACACCAACAGTCACCTACGTTATGTTAGATAGGACTAGCTATTTTGGAAAGATTCAACATTTCAACACACGCCTACTCTAATTACTTCATAGTGGATGTGGATTATATTACAATGTCAGTCAGGTTTGATTTACAGGTTCAACTACAGCAAGCAGTTTAAAAAATCATGAAATTAGAATCTAAGACTAGCTTTACTGAAGGACACACACGGCTATTGAAAGATTGTTTCTACAAGGGCCAATTTACAGCTACCGGAAATACTAAACACACATCACAGCTACTACCATTACGTTATTGTTGTGGCGCCGCTCCGACGTGGCTATCTCGGCGAGAAGGGTCCGCGCGTCAATAACGGCCTGGAATACTCGGAGGCTCTCGCCGTCGCTCGCCACGAAACACGCTGAGGGTGAGTTTGATAGGTTGCCGAGAGTTGTGCTGTGAAAGAGAAATTAGTTTATTTGGAACTCTGTATGAAAGGACGAATGCATTAAAATACGAGTCTCTTGGCTACTCTGGTATTTCATGCCTTGTACGACTTTTACGTCAAACATTACTCAGGCAAAATCGTCTGTAACCACGCGCTTTCCTATTTACACAAGACGAGCACGCTATAAGCCGCCAATCATGGATTCATTGGAGTAGATTTCTCTAGATCGGCTAGTAACCTGTGTGTGGTATATATTACGTATACAGAATGTAACATTAATGCTGGTTATCCATTTAAGAGCATATACACTGGTCAAAAAGAGAAATAAAAAAACAAAGTGTGATGTAAAGCTGCATTTTTGGTATATTATTTGGGGTCCTTGGGGGAATGTAGGACTATATTTTGCAAGCAAAAAAATGGTGTGCTAACTTCGTAATTTAAAAAAAAAAAGTAAAAACATCAGACTTTTTTTGGTTTTTGCCGTTTTATTAAAAAACTATGCATTTATGGTCGAAAGTTGCTTTGTAATATTAAAAGCGCATTAAATTCCAGACAGTTTGACATCTTTTTTATTAATGTCCGTCAAATATTTTTTGAGATATGAAGCGTCAAAAAAGAGCATTTTTCCCCTTTCTATGAAAATATTCGTTTTGCTAATATTTTGAGACAGATATCAGCAAAAAACTCAGGCTATTACATAAATTGTAAAATAAACATGTAGAAAATTTCACTAGCTTTCATTTAAGACCAAAAGAGTGCCAGTTATTTAAAAAAATAGGATTATATCATAAGTCTAGTATAACTGGATCAGAAATAATCGGTGGATGGTAATGGCCAAATGGGATAGTTTACATATATTTACAGGAGGCGTAGCGGAGAACGAATTATTATTATTTGGGGACTGTTCAAGTATTACTTAGACACATATTTGCGTATATCAAATCAACATTTATTTAGTAAGTTAAGTTTACGGTCAGAAAGACCTCCGGATCGCCGCTTGGCGGAAAAAAATATTTACGAGTAGAAAACCCTCATTAATTGAATCAGGCCCCGTAGCCGAATGGCATTTCTCCGACGCCAAACGAAAGCGATACGCCGCTGGCTCTGTCGCGCCAATACGCAAGCGCGATAGAGATAGATATCTACTAGCGCTTCGTTTCGTGAGCGTTTCGTGAGCGATTGTGCCATTCGGCTAGCCACCCAGGTCTCTCACCGCCGCGCAGGTGTAGTCGGACCATAACTCGACAGTATAAACGCTTGTACAAAAACTGAGGAACAGCTGTCTTTTTACGCTGTCACTACATTTGGCGAATCTTCTAGCCAACATGTTTGCCCTTACTGCGGTGGCTCGCCTCTGCCTTTATATGTCCTCCTGGTCTTTTAAACTGGACAACAAGATGTGGCCAAGATATTTGACTTCGTGTACTCTCCGCAATTGTGCTCCATCAAGCAAAAGAGGTGGTACATGTGTGGGCATATGTGCTGCCTCCATGAGCATAAATTCAGACTTGTCCGGATTGTATCTCATGTTATGCTGGCTGGCGTATCTCTCGCATTCTGCAAGTAACTTACGCATAGTTCCCACAGATGGTGCTAGTAGGACCATATCGTCTGCATATGCGATGTGATTTATCATTTGCCCATTGATGGAGCAGCCAACCTCGGTACTGGTCAAAGCCTGCGACAGCCCATCCATGTACACGCTGAAGGGAGCCGGAGACATGCTGCCTCCTTGTCTCACGCCACAGTTTAGCCCGCTGGCTGTGGACAGAGTTGACTTCCATCTTACTACGTTCTTCTGCTGGGAATACCACTTCTCCAGTATCTTAATAATTGGCGTGGGCGCTTTCCGTTCCCGTAGTTTATTCCACAGCAATTGGTGGTCAAATACAACTCAAGTGGACTTTCTATCACTACAGGAGTTGTGCCATCAAGATGCAGAACCAGGACCCTCAAAAAGGAAAAAGTAAAATCTAACTAATTCTGTTTTATTTTTCTAATTTACTAAACTTCAAAATTTTATTTTATTTTATTTCTTCATTAGTAATAGTCAAATCGATGCAAAGTTAGCTTAGACAATTTTTAACCAATCTACCAGACTCTTGGCTTCTCTATTTATAGATTTTTTTTTTGTTCACCAAAGTAACTATTCGTCTTACTGACCTTTATTTGAACTAAAACTAAAGCAAAATAAATTTTATACAATGTTATATTGCAATATATATCATATCATGAAGTATTTTGCAGATATTTGTCTAAAAATATTGGCAAAACGCTACATTTTATAAATGCGTCAAAAATTAACCTTTTTTGACGCTTCATATCTCGAAAACTATTTGACGGACATTGATAAAAAAGATGTCAAACTGTTTGAAATTTAATGCGCTTTCAACATTACACAGCAACTTTTGACCAAAAACGCATAGTTTTTAATAAATAAATAAAAACCAAAATAAGTCCGATTTTTTTACTTTTTTTTTTAAATTACGAAGTTAGCACACTTTTTTTTGCTTGCAAAATATAGTCTTACATTCCCCCAAGGACTCCAAATAACATACCAAAAATCCAGCTTTACATCACACTTTGTTTTTTTAGCCGATTTTCATGTAAGATTTGACCGGTGTAATAACCGGTATCGAATAGCGGTTACGAATACCACTTCCTTTTTTTTTAAATAAACACCATGAAAATTAAAGGTACTATAGAAGGTAATGTATAAGCCGTAGGATTTATCTTCGGCAATTATGTTACATAGTGTATAATAACGAAGTCAGCCACGCAACGTTGCTAAAGGCGGATAGATGCGGAGAGTTGACTCTAGCCAGCTCAGATACGCCATCAGACCGCCGAGCGGACCGACGCACTCCACTCGCCACATTATAACTTCCTAGTACCACCGACCGCGCAGTCATCTCTGTGTGTGTTATTCTTATTAGATTACCTAGGCAGCAACGTTGGCAGCCACGCCACGTTGCTAAAGGCGGAAAGATGCGGAGAGTTGACTCTGGCCAGCTCCGATACGCCGCCAGATTTGCCGAGCGGACCCACGCACTCCACTCGCCACATTATCAGCTCCGAGCATAGCCCGCCGGCCGCCATGTCGTCATTGGGTGCGTGTGTATCTCTGTCACTATCTGCAAGTGTAAACAATGCTTAAAATACTGATTTCCAACTTGCACGATACGTTTTTAGGTTAATTTTAATATACGAACTGTTAAAAAAAAATCTGCGTACCTGATATGTTGTGGTGGCTCGTCGTAAGTAATAGAGGTAATACTGGATGGCATGTGATGTCGTTAACCCTAAACCTATGTCCGGACGCTCTTGACGCGTGTCCTATTGATAGCACCTGTAACATAAATATAAAATATATTATGATTCATAATTACTTTTCCGTAAAAAAATAACTATAATATGAATGACTGAAAGTGAGTTTTCACATTATCCGATCCGATATCCCATATATTTACGCCACCATCTTTGATTTTTTTCTTTGAAATCCTTCCGACTTCCGATATCGGATCGGATAATGTGAAAACGCACTAACAGTGCTCACTTTTGTATTATGTAAACGTAATTAAGGTCCGACCGAGACTAGTCGGCCGAGACTTCATACAACTTAGTTCACGGCCGAGAATCTCCAGTCCAGGCCTTGAGAGGTGGACCATTGCATTATGACATTTATGACATTAGACTATCGGTAACTACGATGTAGGCCTTAGGAGGCAGCCCATTTCATTATGATTATGACTATGCCCAATCATCTCACCTGCATGACATTTTTTTGAAGCAAATTTGTCCATCTCAAAAATATATAAATTCTGTAATATCATAATATAACATACCTGTGAAAACTTAGACTTGTCATCAAACGTAAGCTGCCAGAGATTGAGCGTGCCATTAGTATGGTTGGTGACCATTGATATGACAGGGGCCGAGTCTAACACGTCCCCTTCTTGGTTTTCGCCCAGGTCTTCAGTAGCTATACTCTGTTTACGCTTCATGTCGTTGTTATTTTCTTCTAATGGGCCTAAACACAAAAAATATAATAGTGTATAATACTTTCGAAGGTGAGTTACACTTTCGCAAACTATTCACTTGACAAAGGGCCAGTTGCATCTAACACAGTTTACAGACACGTCAACGTCATGCAGAGGTCTATGGAACCCATACAAAAAAAATTGCGAGCGCTAAATTCGGTAACAGACGGTTCATATTCATTCATATTCATTTATTCATGCTTTCACATAAGCGTGCATAAAAATGGGTACACGTTACATGACACCCTGTTGGTGCAACCGACCCTAAATTCGACACATCAGTGATCCGAACTTGCGTCGATTCAGACGAAACATTAAATTTAATTAGCATATTTGTAATATACTAGTATTTCAGATTCAAGTAAATGGATTTGAAAATTAGGTATCTGAATACGACTAGGCTGCAATTAAATTAAAACCCTGTTACCGGTCACTACTGTGGGCTATTTCACCAGACAATTCTGTGACGAGTTCTGGGTTGAAAAGTAACATTGTTACTCAGCGACAATATTTCGTTGTTGAACATGCAATGAAGTCTTACTGTCGGGCGACAATAGGCTAGTTACCTACTAGTCAAATCAGCTTCCTATTAAGAACTGTCAAAACGATTTGCTAATATGGAATTACTATGAAATACTGAGGAGTGACGTCACGATGAATTCATTTACTTTATATCTTCTCTTCTCTCTCTTTGACTTATTAAATAGAAATTATGTTCACACATAACTACTGTCCATATTTT
The DNA here is from genome assembly GCF_023078275.1 of Leguminivora glycinivorella. Classification (NCBI taxonomy): domain Eukaryota; kingdom Metazoa; phylum Arthropoda; class Insecta; order Lepidoptera; family Tortricidae; genus Leguminivora; species Leguminivora glycinivorella. The sequence goes on from NC_062985.1 coordinate 6,713,184, forward strand.
TCTTCTAATTATGTAGTGCTTCCTTTCGTGCACTGCTTAAAATATTTTATTTGAAGTATTGGAAACTAGCCTATTGTCACTATTGTGAAACAGACAACTGGTAAAGAATAGTACATTGTGCAACAAGGGGAGGAAGTTGAATATTACTAACGAGAGTAAGTTAAATCGCGACGGCTTGCCGGAGCGATTTAAAGACTCGAGTTAGTAATATTCATACTCCCCGAGTTACACACAATGTTTTTCATCACATTTGAGAGAAAAATACAGAGGAAACAGTCATAAGGCAAAACCTTCAACCGGCGGCGTTGCTACGAGTAGTGTATCTTGATCTACATCAGATTATTCATATTAAATCCATTGTTTTTGATAACAAACACTTTTTGAACGAAAACAAACACGAAAATACTGCATATAAATTAAATGCAACGTTCAAAAAAGCATTAAATCATAATAATTGAACTAAAATTGTACTTATTTTTATCTGTTGTACTCTCCGTTGCTAGGCAACGGTGGGTGCCTCGCGTACGCCCGCGGTCAAGCGCGAGTAGAGAGCATATTGTCAGATTGTAAATTATAACAATTTATCTGAGTTAAATTTTACGAAATAAATGCAAAACACACTGAAATAATTGTAAAACATAAATAAAATGCATTTTTCATACCGTAAAATATATTTTATAGCTTAATAGTCAAATTTTTGTTGTGCAACAAAAATCCTTGGCTGATTGAAACATCCTTTGCCTGAAGTATTGTACGGATTGTATTAATTTTTAAAACTAAATCCATTATTCCCTTGGGAATAAAATAGTACATTATGCTTCAGTACACGTAGACGTAATGATACCTTTAAACAGCAAATGTGATGAAAAATGCTCTAACGGCTCAGCCATGACATTGGTCTAAGCGCGACAGCGGTGAGCGGCGGGCATACATTGGAGCGAGACACAGCGATGGGACTTTTCATTCGCACGTATGGCTGCCGCTCACCGCTGTCACGCTTAGACCAATGTCACCGCTGGGCCGTAAGGTGGAACAACGTTTACCGTTTTCAAGAGGCTCTTTCTGTTCGTCATTCTGGGGCCACTCGGTATCCTCTTTTTCCTCCTGCACACTAGCCAGGGGTGTCGTCACGGTTTCTGGTTGCTGCTGTTGTTGCTGACCTATAAACAAGTGAATGTATGATTTGATGGCATTGAAAATATCAGTAACTTGTTTTTGTTCTGACAATGATATTCCAGCGGTTTCTAATTTACGTTGTCGACTATATGGTTCTAAATAATAGGAAGCTGTATGCTGGATTTGTTGCCAGATAAGGACTTATTTTAACGTCATGGAATATATGTTTATGGTTGACGATATAGAAAGTGAGCAGATCTTTCGAACAACTTGTATGTCGAATCGAGTCAAATTAGATTTCGTCGACTTTTCCAGTCTTCCGTGACTATATAAAGACTGTATCGTTAACACTTTCGAAACCGGGCTCTACGCGGCGCTACGACATTTTCGCTACATACGGGGAAACCCATGTAATCGGCTACGCTTCTACGAGCGGTGTACCCGACAGTCGGGTTCTTGGTAGCGAAAGTGTTAAGTATGAAGACAACTTTGAGTAGCCGTATTTATTTGCTATTATATTTTTTTCTTATAACAAGCCATGGGCTTAATAAGGCACATAATAAGGTACACATTTTGTCCTAGAAACTCGACGTAAAGCATATGGTTTAGACAGTATTGACTTAATCCTCCCGAGTACCAATTACGATTCCGGACAAATGCTACTAGAAAATTCACAAAGTGCGTAAAAGACGATACGATTGCGAAAAAAAATTGTATGGTGCGAACCTCAACGACACATGATCCACAAAGCAGAATATCTGGACATAGTCTAGCCATTGTTATTTAAAAAATATAGTTCAGGATCTGTGTATGGCGGCCATTTAGAGAATGTAGCATGGTGCTTACTCTAACTCCGACTTTGATGTCGAATTTGACTATCATACATTGTTTATATCGATCTGGTTTAAGCACTGTTCAAACACCATGAATGTCAATTAGACTTTGGCCTATGGCTAATTTTTTTATCTGTTTCTCTCATCCTGCTAGCATCAAAAATTTACGGCAATCCGGAACGTTGCTCAAAATTGCGTTTTTTTAAATTATATAAATTCGCCGCATTTATTCTACAAGTACCCAATTGGAAAAATCATGAAGAGGACTCTTAAAGAATATATTTTGGCAGCACATTAACCTTTGTTTGTTGAAATCGTACAAAGAGTCATTGAAATATTCTCAAATTAAGCCAGATAGGGGTTGTCCGAAATTTATTTGCTAGACCTTAATGAAAGTACCATAAAGTCCCTAAAATAAAAAAAATATCAGACCTTCTTATATCAAATAGTACTTACCAATACCTTAAGATCATACTCTCGGAACATAATAATACAAAATTATGCACATGTCAACATTTAGACGAGGTTTGTTTTGTCCTTATACTTAACGATACAGTCCTTAGCTAGTGCAAACTGACGACATGGATAAAAGGCAAAAATTATGAAATTTAATCGCGTTAGACACTAACCGGGTGTGACAGGCTTGGTACGGTGCCTGACGTATAGCGGCTGCGCCGCGGCGTGGTACAACGCGGCCGGTGTGCACATGGTGGTAGCGTCGCCCAGTGGGAAAGCAGATGGGATTCGCGCCGAGAACGATACTTGCGCTTGGCGGATCGCGCCCGCTTGCAGTTCGTCTAGCCATTCGCACACCCTGTAAAGGGAGGAAGATTGAGTTTGCGTTCTTAAGATACACGGGCATTATCAGAATTTGGGACACTCCAATTAACGTAAGTTGTTAACAAAAATTAACTCGCTGTCAGTTTTGTGACGACATAAAATCTATCTAAAAATTTACTTTTTTCACATTCTGAATGTAGACTATCGCTTAAAGTTTATGTAATTAACACAAAAACAATATTTTTATAGAAATTTCTTGCTTAATTATCGTTACAAAACTGACAGTGAGTCAATTTTTTTTAACAACTTACGCTAATTGGGGGGTCCCAAATTCTGAAAATGCTTACACATGTAATTTGGACTATTAGTATGACACTCGGCGCCTTCTTAGGAACTTTGAGCATAGATTTCGTAGCTTATATGATGTATTTTTTCGACATACAGAGGAGCTGTACCTATTTGACAAAGCGTTAATAAAACTGTCGCCCACAAATACTTTAGAGACCTGTGTGCTCTCACTATAGAGTTTATATTCTACGTCACGTTTATATTCACGTACCATATAAGAAAACTGCCGTCCACTGGATGTATAGAGAACAGTAGGTCAGGACTCTGATGCCAATCCCGTAAAAGTCCTTCGATCTTCGCGTCTAAAGAGTCTGGTAAGTGCGTGCATGTGACGTCTGTTGCTATTGAGTTTATAGACGTCGTGTTGGATAGGGTCGGGTGGCTGTGGTTACCGCTACCTGTGGCATACAAATAATTTATTACATTAGATTAGATTTCTTTATTTCATAATAAAAATTACACTATAAATTTGCTACATGTCAAAATTATGTTTATCTTCTCATCATGATCGTCAAAAATTACATAATAAATTCTAAATAAAAATAATTGTGTCTCCCAATAAGGATCGACATTTACAAAGAAAGAAAATACACATGCCAAGCTAAATAAAATGTGTGCTAAGATGTGTGCTATAAAAGAGAGACAGTCTAAGCTCCAACGAACTACTTGTGACATTAAAGAGAGCAGGCGGGCGATTATGCTTGCAATTGTATCACTGCTTTATCCAGGTAGATAAGTGATAAAATTGCAAGCAACATAGGCCTTCTGGGATGCCCTTAACTCCGATTAACCACAGTAAATTAGATGGTAATATAAACCAGCTATGTACAAACTTGTATGCTATTTATTAACAGTTAAAGAAGGGCCCATGCTTCTTTCCGCTTTCTGCACATTTTTTTGCAATAAACAATATTCTACATCTTCAAAATATTTACAAACGAAACCTGGTTAAAAATAATAGTAGGTAAGAACTGTGTTAGTATTTAGTTACTCGCTTAGTTAATAATAATGTACACATTTTTAAGACACAAATAGCATTTAAAAAGCAATCATAGTATCGTATCACTTTGTAGTTCAAAATCAAAGTTGAAAAGGTTGTTCTCTCTGCCTATATAAAGCTTAAAATGACATATTTCATCGTACTTCAGCTACTACGTTACCTGGTTGCTCATCACTGTTGCTGTTATCCTCAGACTGTACTTTAGTCAACTGACTGGGTCGCCTGTGTCCTATGCAGCATGGAATAAGCATAGAAGCAAATATTTACCAAGCCGTTTGCCTATCTGTTACATTATTGAGAAGTTCACAGACAAAAAAATTGCTTTTCATGGTTGTGCGAAAATTGACAAGATTGACATATGAGAAATTGTTTCTTTTTTGCCTGTTAATATCTCAATATAGCTTTTAGTTGGCGTAGTTACTTAGCAAAGTTTTAGGTATTACTATGATCATTAAATGTTTGGTTATAATATGACGATGGTACCTCAATGGATATAATGTTGAGTGAATATTAGACAACAAGCGGAGTTACAAAAACATCTTTAAATAACATAAAGTAATATAGTAATACAGTTACAAAACGCTACAAATATAAGGTATTTCTCAACTTTTCGCCAAATCATTCCGTATTTATTCTGCATGTAAAATCGAGCTTCGCAAATCATAATAATCTAGACCAGGGATTCCCAAACTTTTTTTAAGCACGCCAACTGTCGTCAAAAATTAGATATTCACCCCCTCCCAGCCTTACTATTAGTAAGGTAAAGTGTGATGTGTGCACTTGCTTCACGGTCCCACACCCCCTTTACAATATACTGCGCCCCCAGGGGGCGCGCCCCACAGTTTGAGAAACGTTAATTTAGACCATCAGACCTAATTAGGTAGGCTGTACGATTGTATGAAACCACCGCATAAATGTCTAATAAACTTTAGGCACGGCAAAACCAACACTTGAATGTATGTAAAAAAATGAATGTCATACTCGCGTCATTCTCTCCGTCCGGATGTGTGGTGTGCTCTGAACCTCCTTCTTCAGTCTCTTCTTTATCTAAAACCTGTTGACAAAAATACTTTTTTTTATTTTTTATATCGGCATTTTTAAACTTTGAGAAAGTTAAGTAATATATCAAACCTTCGAATAAATGGAATTTATATTTCGACAACTACTCTATAATACCCGGAGCACACATTCGACGAATGACATTCTCACCCCAACCTATTTTGTCGGTTTTTAGTGCGATTCCAAGGCAATACTTTAAAATTTAGTAAGTTATTAATCGCGCATGTAGTATGTCAAAATCCAGACACGCTCGTTACGATATTATCATTATAACCTCTATCGTTTTTCCGTTCTGGCGCGACAGAGCCAAACTGTGTTTTGATCGGCGTCTAGCGTCAATGATTTTCATTACCTTTTTAGTAAGATCATGTAATATGGCTTCAGCTTGACTGGTGAAATGCATTTCCTTATTGTGTAGCCAGTGCAGTATGAAGCGCCCGCCGCCGGCCAGCGATGGCACTAGAGGAATGTCTGTCTCCGCGTTTATAGATGCTGCTAGATGGAAATGAAGACCTGAAAACAAATGACAAACGCTATAATAGAAACCACAGTGATTCATCACTCACACTCCTATCTGTTAAATTTCCTTGCGACAGAAAGGAACTATTTAAGAATAATATAGGGGTACTTTTACAATGAATACCACCGGGACAGTAACTTGCAACAGTTGCAACACAAACTCTAGGAAATTAGGCTTAATGAATTTCATAACAATAAGCTAAGGAGCTCGTTTGTTCAGGATGGGCGTCGCTATACTAGTCGCGTGTTATTTTGATCAACTGTTTGACTCTAACATTGTATTAAACCCACCGATGTGAGGATCAATTATTGTCAATTTGAGCTCCTGCTGTAGTTTGCTTCCAATCGTTACCGAACTTCACGACCTCCAGACAGCTGATACCGTTTTAGCGGGGCCGTAGCAAAGACCAGCTCAAACTATGGCGTGCCATTAGGCTCTATGCTCTATCCAATGTAGTGTTTTCTGATGCACTGTTACTTACCTCCAGTATAAGATGTGGCGTGATAAGGGTTGTGGAAGTCGTGTGCACTATACGTCGAGGGTAACGTGGGGATGGGCGCCCCGGGCTGTTTAGACGACTGCGCGTTTCGTCGTATGTGGAAGCAGGTCCTTCAACAAAACATAACTTTAGCAACGAGACACATATAAACTACATTAATAATCTACACACGCACAATTGGCGGTACCGCTTCGTTCGAGCGCTAGAATAACTCGTTAGAAATTGGCGTCGTGCATCCTATCCCAACATCCCTTAGTTAACAATTTAACTTTATGGATTGGCTGTGGGCCGTCACGTGGCCGCCCTATTCATCGTCCGGCAGAAGAGCTTCAGAATACACGCGGTCTACTACACTATTATAGTGCACTGTAGTTACACTTCATGTGCTTCGAGCGCTACATGAACCGGTATTCATGGCGGTGCGTAGCGCGCTGACGACGCGGCTGTGACGTCACGCAGCCGCCCCATTCATCGTCCGGAAGGAGAGTCTCCAATCAAACACTACAGTTGGCATGATAAGTTACTCACTTCATGTGCTTCAAGCGCTGCATGAACCGGTGTTTATGGCGATGGATAGCGCGAGGCGAGCGACTGTGACGTCACGCAGGCGCCCCACTCATCATCTATGAGTAGTCTCTAACCACACGAGGTCCACTATCTTACAGTTGGCATCATAAGTTACTCACTTCATGTGCTTCAAGCGCTGCATGAACCGGTGTTTATGGCGATGGATAGCGCGAGGCGAGCGACTGTGACGTCACGCAGGCGCCCCACTCATCATCTATGAGTAGTCTCTAACCACACGAGGTCCACTATCTTACAGTTGGCATCATAAGTTACTCACTTCATGTGCTTCAAGCGCTGCATGAACCGGTGTTTATGGCGATGGATAGCGCGAGGCGAGCGACTGTGACGTCACGCAGGCGCCCCACTCATCATCTATGAGTAGTCTCTAACCACACGAGGTCCACTATCTTACAGTTGGCATCATAAGTTACTCACTTCATGTGCTTCAAGCGCTGCATGAACCGGTGTTTATGGCGATGGATAGCGCGAGGCGAGCGACTGTGACGTCACGCAGGCGCCCCACTCATCATCTATGAGTAGTCTCTAACCACACGAGGTCCACTATCTTACAGTTGGGATCATAAGTTACTCACTTCATGTGCTTCAAGCGCTGCACGAACCGGTGTTTATGGCGATGGATAGCGCGAGGCGAGCGACTGTGACGTCACGCAGGCGCCCCACTCATCATCTATGAGTAGTCTCTAACCACACGAGGTCCACTATCTTACAGTTGGCATCATAAGTTACTCACTTCATGTGCTTCAAGCGCTGCATGAACCGGTGTTTATGGCGATGGATAGCGCGAGGCGAGCGACTGTGACGTCACGCAGGCGCCCCACTCATCATCTATGAGTAGTCTCTAACCACACGAGGTCCACTATCTTACAGTTGGCATCATAAGTTACTCACTTCATGTGCTTCAAGCGCTGCATGAACCGGTGTTTATGGCGATGGATAGCGCGAGGCGAGCGACTGTGACGTCACGCAGGCGCTCCACTCATCATCTATGAGTAGTCTCTAACCACACGAGGTCCACTATCTTACAGTTGGCATCATAAGTTACTCACTTCATGTGCTTCAAGCGCTGCATGAACCGGTGTTTATGGCGATGGATAGCGCGAGGCGAGCGACTGTGACGTCACGCAGGCGCTCCGCTCATCATCTATGAGTAGTCTCTAACCACACGAGGTCCACTATCTTACAGTTGGCATCATAAGTTACTCACTTCATGTGCTTCAAGCGCTGCATGAACCGGTGTTTATGGCGATGGATAGCGCGAGGCGAGCGACTGTGACGTCACGCAGGCGCTCCACTCATCATCTATGAGTAGTCTCTAACCACACGAGGTCCACTATCTTACAGTTGGCATCATAAGTTACTCACTTCATGTGCTTCAAGCGCTGCATGAACCGGTGTTTATGGCGGTGCGTAGCGCGCTGACGGCGCGGCGGTGAGCGGCTGTGCGCCGTCACGCAGCCGCCCCACTCGTCGTCCGGCAGGAGAGTTTCTGACCACACGCGGCAGATGTTGTCCACGCATGACGTCACTAGCACGTTGCCGACGCTGCCTCTGGAAACATGAATGCAGTTTATAAACACGATTAGATAGAAGAGAAGGACTACAGGCCCACAGTGAACTATCTGAGCGTGCCACTGACGCTAAACGTTCGTTGAAACAAATGTAGGTACCAGCAGCGGCTGGTCCATACAAGCCGATTCCCACCGGCTTGCCTAAAAATGATTACTAGTAAAGTACCTAATGTTAAGGTAGGTTTCTTTTTGCTTAGTGTTGCCGAGCAGAAATTTTCACCAGCCGCCACTGGTAGGTACAGCGAGCTGCAAAATTGCATTGCACTATTATGGGTCCATTCTTTAGGGTCAAACTGGAATTTTCGTAGAGAGTGCATACGAGTCATGCAAACAAAGTCCTCAACTACCTTAAAAAAGTGTCACCAACAAATTATGTAAGTTACTTGTATACGTTGATAATATAAACAGCCATATAGGGAACTTGACTGTTCTTAAAATAAAATATTTTATACCATGTACGAAATAAAGCATCAAATAATTATTAGAAAAACATGGACAGAAGTTATTTTTGATTCGAATTTCTATTTAATAAGTCAGATAGAAATATTATATAACGTAACTTAATTGACCGTGACGTCACTCAATTCGATTTCGTATTAATTCCAATATCTGGGCGACCGAGCTTCGCTCGGTTCTATTTTAATATATCACGTCTTTAGATAAAAAAAAACTCTTATAAATACATAAACAAAAAAAAAACAAAAACTTAATTTCTGGCCGGGATTCGAAACCCTGACACCTACGATCTATCTGCGTACATTAGACCGACCTCGTACGATTGAGCTAAGCGGAATCGATGCGCGCGCGGCGAAATTAACGACCCTATTTTACGTTTACTAACGCGAAAGAAAAACTCATGAAAACTCGAAAATTCGCGTTTTCCGGGATCTAAGGCTACGCTAGATCGATTTTTCATCCCCGAAAACCCCCACATAACAAATTTCAGCGAAATCGTTAGAGCGGTTTCCGAGATCGTCGGTATAAATAAATAAATAAATATACAAGAATTGCTCGTTTAAAAGTATAAGATATTAGCAAATCGTTCAAATTCGTTTTGACAGTTCTTAAAAAGAAGCTGATTTGACTAGGAGGCAAGTAGCTTATTATGAACATCAAAATTAAATATACTGTATCTATCGGCTGACACAAACGAACCAACACCAGACTTGAAGGATAACCTAATTACCTAAATGTTACAAAACTTTGAATTCCTTATCGGAAAACTAAACAAAAATTGAGCATTGTTTTGTCAATTGTAAGACAGACTTTGCTCTAGTTTACCACTTTTCACACTTATCTACGATGAAGTAAGACTCACTTGGGCATATATTTGCTCGTTTTCCGCCATGACAGATGTGTGACCGCCCGCGGGTGCGCGACGTATATGAACGTGTAGTTGAGGTCTGACGACGCGTGTTCGCCTTGCGCGTGGACCAATACTGGAATACAAAAACACTTATTAGTAACCATCCTATGAAGTACGCATACATACATGGTACATAGCACTAACAATTATACTGCAGTGGAAGCGTTGTTTGCAATAAAAATCTGCCTGCAAACTAAGGTTTCAAATTGAATTGTCTAAAGTCGGAATGATGGAATACTTCGTTTATCCCCTCAACCGCCTAGTTCCAGATCTGTCCCAGACAATTTAAGCTGTAGTTTATAGATTGAAGGTTATTATATTATAATTCAGTAGCAAAATTTTGACAACGGCATTCCAGGTTTGTTGCGAATTGCGATCAGTTTCTATTTTTTTGTCATAGTTTGCGGTCAATTGCGAAATTCGTATATCTCTAAGGCTTTACTAAAAAACAATTAAAACAATTCAGTGTGACCTACCTTTGTTTTTAAATCGTTGTGACGTTAATTTAATATATTTCCTCTATTGTATCATCTTACGTTATACGACATTAAAATCAATCGGCATATCATATTCGTAGAAACTAATACGTCACACAACTGATAGATTGACCACAATACCTAAACAATAACAATGCCAGTTGTAGAACCATTTACTACAACAGCTAAAAGGCAAAGAGAGTAAGCGGTTGTAAAAATGTAAATATAACCATTGTTTGATACACCACGTGACTAATACGTGAGGTGCGCTTTAATCAGATAGCTCAGATTAACACAAGTCAATAAACCGAGCGCGTTTAATTGTATACATTTATTACAGAATTCAAAAAGCGGCTAATGGTTATTATTATAAAATGAACGGCGAACAACGCACGTGTGAGAAGTTCAGTCTAATATATTTTCAATTAATTTACCATTACCAGTAAATTAAGGCATGTGTGATGTGTGAAGTATGCCGAATATATTTTTTCTAAACGATGGTAACATGCACAGAAATTAGTCATGTATATGTTGCAAGCAGGTGCAGTTGCGTTTTCGCCTGCAACTCCATACATCTTTAAGTACGATCTCACAAACCTGAGTGAAATTCATGCCTTGCCGGTGCCTTCTGTATTGTTGACGATAACTATCTACAGCAGAGACATAATATTACTCATACATGTATAAAACTCATAGGCAGAAACTGAATGGATTACCTTTATTTTGATACCAGATTTTAACTAATCTATCGTTGACCCCCGACGTAGCGAACAGAACGCCGTCTGGCGAGAAGGCGAGGTGGTGCGCCGGCGTTGCCGTTTGACACTGCCATACGCACAGCCAACCCTGCGAAAACATGGCAATTTTAATAGAAAAATGACTTAGACATGTGTAAAAAGATGCACGTAGAGTAAGATATTTTAATTAAACCTTTACGGATAATTATTGTTGTAATAATGGCCAAACATGTGATTTAAGATTCAGTTTAGCAAAGCTATATATTCCGGCTAAAGCTAGTAAAAAATAGATCTTAGACCATTTTTATTTTCTAATGTTTTGTTAAGCTAATTTTATTGTTGTTAATTGTGATATTTTATGTGTGTACCGTTTGTAAATTGTAAGATCCCAGTTGGTCGAAATAAAGTAATTTAATTTAATTAATTAATAATAGCAGGGTACCTAACTAGTTTCGAAGGTAAAGGGTAAAAAAATAGAAGTTATGTATAAGCCACAGTGAGAATATCCATTTTCAATTGTTCATAGAAATGGATAAATTGGAAAATTAAAATCAATACAAATGGATTTTAATTTAAAAATGTATTCAGCGTACCGTGGCCTTGTTAAACATTAAATAGTCTTGCCACCTTTATTATTCACATAATGAATTATATGCTACTTCAACAAACAGTTAACACATTAATAATGAAACATGTCTAAAAGTTCGTTGCTCTTTCAAAAATAAGAATGCTGATATATGAATATATTTAATTAAATTAGACTGCTCGTATTTCATATCAACTGATATCAGGGGGGTTACCATGAAGTGCTAAAGCCGTTCAGTTTAGGTTGAGAGAAAGGGACGAAGCTATAGCAGTTCCATAGCTCCGTCCCTCTCTCTCAACCTAAACTGAACGGCTTTAGCACTTCATGGTAGGCCCCCAGGTAACAACAAACAATGATATCTCTGTCAGTGTATATCTCCATTTTGGCGGTTACTTGTCTTACAAATTCGTTCATTGGACAAGAAACCTTGCGATTATACGTTTAGAGTTTTTAGAGCAAGATGTCAGGTTATGAAAGTAAACAATTTGGAATGTTATCTTATCTGTTAGAATCTGTCCGCTAAACGGATTGTTTCTAACTTTACAGATTTCCACTATAGATCTTATTTCTAGATTTAGGAGATAACATTATTTTGCACGATATCAATATTCAGATGCAAGAGAATTGCAAGATATGCTTACCTGGAGTTTCTACAGGTGATATCTAAATGTGGAATGGAAACATAGGAATCTGAAGAAATGCTAAATTAAATCACATCGAAAATGTTGACTAGTCTGTTCGGATACAGAAGAGTCGTGGAATATATAATAGTTTAAGGCCCCACCCTATCTGTTCTGTTATCTACTCTGTCATGAAAGTTCTCCACTCTGTCATGAATTTATTAGACTTATACTGACCGGGATATAGAAAGGTAATCACGGTCTATATCCCGGTCAGTATAAGTCTAATGAAAATAGCCGTGAATCATTCAAAACTCTGTCATGAATATTCTTTAGACTTAGACTTACTGGCTCTTCTTCATCCTGCAATTTCGGCTTGTCGTCTTTATCGCTGCCGCCGATTTGGAATGTTACACCGGAGCTTGCTGCAATGAAAGTTATACCATAATGTATTAGTATGAACTTAATTGTGACATTGCATGTGACAGATCACTGCTGAGTGATGATCAGTCCGAAAAATGCTGGGTGCATATGTATAACTAAATTACTATGTGCCTCTGCGTATGTGACAAACATTACATTACCAATCAGTGACATCAGTAACTGCAGGATCTTACATGCATAGCGGATACTAGACACTACAGTTCATTTTGCTCATATTACTATTTGTTAGCTAGTAAATAGCTGAGTTACAGAATGAACTGGTTACTTAAAGTCAAAAACCGGCCAAGAGCGTGTCGGGCCACGCTCAGTGTAGGGTTCCGTAGTTTTCCATATGTTTCTCAAAAACTACTGAACCTACAAAGTTCAAAACAATTTTCCTAGAAAGTATTTATAAAGTTCTACTTTTGTGATTTTTTTCATATTTTTTAAACATATGGTTCAAAAGTTAGAGGGGGGACGCACTTTTTTTTCTTTAGGAGCGATTATTTCCGAAAATATTAATATTATCAAAAAACGATCTTAGTAAACCCTTATTCATTTTTAAATACCTATCCAACAATATGTCACATGTTGAGGTTGGAATGAAAAAAAAAAATCAGCCCCCACTTTACATGTAGGGGGAGTACCCTAATAAAACATTTTTTTCCATTTTTTATTTTTGCACTTTGTTGGCGTGATTGATACACATATTGGTACCAAATTTCAGCTTTCTAGTGCTAACGGTTACTGAGATTATCCGCGGACGGACGGACGGACGGACGGACGGACAGACAGACATGGTGAAACTATAAGGGTTCCTAGTTGACTACGGAACCCTAAAAATCGTCACTACTTTGAAAAAAACTTATATCTTCTCCTGTCAATGAAGAGAAAATGTATTATAGTAAGTATGTATGGAATGCATATAGACTTACAATACAATACAATACTCTTTATTGCACACCTTGATAAACTTACTACGTTTTTACTTTGAGGAACAGTATGAGATACGAGATTATTTCAAAGTAGTGATGAAATGAATCACGTTGGTACAATTAAAACTTCTGTACAACAAATACAACACGAGCCATAATTTATTCATAATTGGTCATTTCGTTATGTTACGTAACAAAATTGTTCTAGCAATTAAAAATGCAGTCATAAACGGTAAATCAATGTAGTCGTTATATAATGAGCATAATGCACGATTGATGTTATTTAAACGCAATTGAAAACGTATAGTTATTAGGTACATATAAGCACTTACTAGTGTGCCAGTCACAGCCTATATAAAGACACCCACTTACATATCGATGCTACGCAATTACAAATTGGTAGTTTACAGACTGAGGTATATCTGTCTAGGTTTGCTCAAGGACAAACAAGGCACATTCAATTTTTTTTTAATGTTACTTTAACTTAAATTACATTTACAAAAAAAAATTACACTATTGTAAACCTTTTTTAGGGTTCCGTAGTCAACTAGGAACCCTTATAGTTTCGCCATGTCTGTCTGTCCGTCCGTCCGCGGATAATCTCAGTAACCGTAAGCACTAGAAAGCTGAAATTTGGTACCAATATGTATATCAATCACGCCAACAAAGTGCAAAAATAAAAAATTGAAAAAAATGTTTTATTAGGGTACCCCCCCTACATGTAAAGTGGGGGCTGATATTTTTTTTCATTCCAACCCCAACGTGTGATATATTGTTGGATAGGTATTTAAAAATGAATAAAGGTTTACTTAGATCGTTTTTTGATAATATTAATATTTTCGGAAATAATCGCTCCTAAAGGAAAAAAAGTGCGTCCCCCCCTCTAATTTTTGAACCATATGTGTAAAAAATATGAAAAAAATCACAAAAGTAGAACTTTATAAAGACTTTCTAGGAAAATTGTTTTGAACTTGATAGGTTCAGTAGTTTTTGAGAAAAATACGAAAACTACGGAACCCTACACTGAGCGTGGCCCGACACGCTCTTGGCCGGTTTTTATGTAATAGTTGGCGAGATCGCGCGATCCGATCCGCGTTTGCTTAAAACTATTGTTAGGTAGGTAAGTACGTTATTTTTCCTGCTGAAAGAAAATGAAGTTTTGTTTAACGTTGGGAACGTGCATTTAGACACTCTTTATAATAAAACTTGATCCTGGCCTGGCATACTCGTATGTCCCCGAGCCGAGGAAAAAGTCCAAATGTATTAACATATAGTACATTTTTTAAATTTTAAGGCTTTTTCCTTCAAACGACCGCGAATCTGACTAAGGTGGCGCCCGAAACAAGATTATCCATTATCTTAGTGTGCTAACACAGTACTTTCTGATAAAACCTGAGTCATATCGTGTTTTAGACAAAAGTGAATTACATTACAGTCACGTGAAGAGCATATCTTAGCAACTGATTTATTGTGTTTTTCAAGAATTTCGCGTGGTTTCAACGCAACGCAACTATACATTTACTTTCACTATTTATTGGAAAATCGTTGAAGAATAATCCGTAATGTAAAAGTTGTCCGCCTAGGGAATCATTTAACTACTTTGGCTCTGGGTGACCTTTTATCGTATAAAGAATGTGTCTTGTATTCTGTGAGCTCGTTGTAGTAAGCGTGTAAATTTGTCCCGTTTTATAATGGACGCATAAAGGGCTAGACAGAAATTTTACACGGTAAGTCTAGAAACTTGAAAGGGCAATTTGTTGTGATTAACACTGAATAGTTTGCCAGATGCCAGCGCTGCAGGGCCTGCAGGATCTTTCCACCAGTGTGGAACCACATACCAAGTTACAGGAGAGGGCTGTGATTGGTCCATCTATGGTTTTACGACGCACTTACGTTGGGTGTCCTCTTCATAAAGTGAGTCCTAGAGCAGCAGGATCTTTCCACCAGTGAGGAGCTGCGTGCCCTCCAAGTGGGCTGTGATTGGACTATTCATTTATGACAAACTTTACTTACGTTGGCTGTCCTCCTGGTAAAGTGAGGCCTGGTGCCAGAGCTGTAGGATCTTCCCACCAGTGAGGAGCCGTGTGCCCTCCAAGTTCCAGGAGAGGGCTGTGATTGGTCCATCTGCTGTGAGCTTCCCGGTTTGCACCCATCGGTACTCCAAACCCTTTAAACGAAGAACAATATATAAAATCTGTGGTCAGCAGATGAATTGGTAATATTGTGGATTGTTTATAGTGAAAAGACACATCAGTATAATTAAAGCTTGAGTAACCAAAACGTAGTCGCGGATGTGAAGGACTCCTCCAACCTCCAATACTAAACCCCTACGAGCCGTTTAAATAAATTCTACTAAACGAGAACAAGTGGTTCTTTATCATCAGTAAATCTCAATTTCTATCAATCGTGCTTGTTTACAGTACACGCTTACGCAACCAATATTAGAATCGTGTTTAGATATTTTTTCTCCTAACTGTGTAGATGGAAACGAACTCGGCTGTACGTATAGCAGATATTCCGCAGCGGCTAACACCGCAGTGCTTAAAACTTCTCCAATCGATAAACTAGAGACAAACAGTCTCCAGCAGCTTTACGTAACGTTTCAATAACTTGAGATACAAGCACTAAGTTCAGCGTCAACAATTTATTCTGGAGAGCAATGAAAACGGAACACTTTGTATGGAAATTTGCAAGGATAGTAAAGTTCTGAGCCACATCGCACTAAGTTGCTGACGGTCAAAGTTCCCAAATATATCGGAAATCGGAACACTTATACATAATTATAGTATCTATTTATATAGTAAAAAAGATGTTTGGTCACTTTAGCAGTCAATATCTATTTAGCATAGAACGAGGCATTATCAATTCGACGAAGTTCTAAAGTAACCAAAAGTCACTAAAGTATTAATGTAACATTTAAGATGCATGAATATCGATTGGCTTGCCTACTTTAAGACAATGAATTCTTTGCCTAGACCTCTCGAAGAAAAACTACGGAAAATTAGCACCGATTCGGTTATGTATATCGGCACGCAATTGGTGTATTTACTAACCCAATAGCCATGGATTGGCTTTATGCCTTTGCAGTAAAGGCTAGCAGTGATCAACAGACGTGTACTATATTGCTACAATTATATCTACAGTTGAATATATTATGTTAATACTTTTTCACCACACCCGTACTTTAAATATGCTATTGCACGCAGGCGGAGCGTGAGTTATAGAAAAATCGTTCTCCCAAGGGAGTTACGAAATTTACTAGTACCGTACTTAACTTTTTTACATTTACATATTTTTTACATTGCGAGTGTGATGAAAAACATTGTGTGAACTCGGGGCGAAAGAATATTGCAAACTCGAGTCTTTTAACTTACTCTCGTTAACAATATTCAACTTCCCCCCCTTGTTATACAATGTACTATTGCAGTGTAACTGTGTTTAGCTAGGTACCTACTTGTAGTACTTATGTATAATAATATTTTTTGTGTTTAGTTAGGTACATATTATAATAGGTCGAATTTGCGCAGTACGTGCAAGCCGATTTAAATGAGCCACCATAAATTGATTGAAAACTATTGTGTAACACAGAATGGTTACATTATAGGTGACCAGGTTGATGGAATAACATCGTTAACTTAACATTATGAAAGCTTAGGTACTTACATAAAATTACTAGTCAATATGTGTCACGATTTTAACTTTAAGTTATACTTATCCTAATACATTACGATACAAGTGCGAAAAATACCTAGGTGCTACATTTTATGCATTTCATTCCAAACGAGATCGTAAAACGGTTGTATATCTATACAATAAGTATGCTAAGTACGCATCATTTTCGAAGGTACTCTTCTTCAGCAAAAGAAATTGTGTGTTATTATTGTGGCAATCTTGAATACATAATCAAGAATTGCCACATAAAGCGTAAAACTACTTTGATGTTTTATGTTTTTTCCGTATCCGTAAGTAGGTGTTGCAAAGAGTCACGTTCTTTTGACATTGGACAATACGCATTTACAACTACTCTTGCCACTTTATGAAGGCTTAATAATTTACAATAATAATGAGTTGTACAATTGGACGTGGAATTTTATTAGCACTACATTAGATAAGTATATTGTGGATGCTATTCTATTTATGCACATACAGGGTGCAGAAATCGCGAAAGAAAATAGATGTTCAATACATTCCGGCTAAAGTAACGCTTCCGACTTCTATGCGAATGCGACATTACCCAGCATAGTCTAGTCCATACATAAAAAAACACCATTTTCACATTATCCTACTTTAATTTTTTTATGGGTTCTCAATTTCAAAGTCCAGATTAAGACCGGATAATAGGGTTCGGCCGAATTGCATGTAATTGTTTTGTCGGAAGTCGCCATTCCTCAATGCACCACATTGAGGATTTAATATTCATTATGGTTTTGCGAAATTAAAGGCTGTAAAGGTCAAAACATGATTTCAAATGCTGAAACCGAAACTCTTACCGGACACCGATAAGCTTCAATGGTAATTCGTTTTCGTATATTATTTTATTATCTAGTTCTAAATATTTTTTTATTATTTATAAATGTACTAAAGTAGAAATGAAGAGTACATTAAGTAAGTATATAATCTTTGCCCAGAGCTCCGGACACGTCAAGTAGTCCGTTGACGAATTGGAATCACGTGGCTCTGACAGTATTGATTTGCGATCGAATTTAAGTTACGAGTGCAGTTCAACGCCTGAACTAAACTGATTGTTACTGCAAAATAACATGTTTGATACAAGTACTATTAATATGATATATCACCACCTTCCTACACCCTGCATCAGCCTGTTTTATTGCCTTTTTAACCTGATCCCTCCAGAATATTGTACGTGGGCGACTAGGAATGTTTTGAGATACTCAACATTTGAAAAAAGAATGCATCTGAATGCAACAATATCTTAAATATAATTTATTTGTAATTCGAATAAAGAAAACAGAATGACCATAGATTTAGAAATAAAAAAAATACAGTTGTTTTTTCACTCAAATCCGCGGGCTTTCTTCCGTCAATGATGGAACTTAAACGAGAACATTTTCGTGGGATGATTTTGTACGATTATAAATTTGGGTTAAACGAATGTCAGTGCAGAGAACGACTAGTTTCGGCATTTGGGGACCATGCACCATCGCGTGCAACAGTTTTTAGATGGTTTGCTCAGTTTAAACGCGGGATATTCTCCTTGGATGATGACGAAAGAAGTGGCCGGCCTGCTACTGCGATGACAGAAGAAAACGTCCAGATTGTTAAAAAAATTATTAAAGAGGACCCGAAAGTAACTTATAAAGATATAGAAGAGGTTGTAAAGATTTCATCGCCAGCAATTAATGAAATTTTACACAACCGACTTGGAGTCAGGAAATTATGTTCTCGGTGGGTGCCTCACTCGCTAACTGCTGAACAAAAAACAGCTCGCGTGACATGGTGCAAAGATATGCTCCGAAAATTTGATCGCGGTGAAGGACGGTCAATTTTTAACATTATTACTGGAGATGAAAGCTGGATATACCAATATGACCCACCAACTAAACGACAATCGACGGTTTGGGTGTTTCCCGATGATGAACCTCCAACGAAGGTGAAGTGAGGGCGAAGCGTTGGAAAGAAAATGGTCGCCACATTTTTTTCTGCAAGTGGTCATGTAGCTACAATTTCTTTAGATGACCAAAAAACTGTGAATGCTCAGTGGTATACTGAGGTATGTTTACCTAATGTGTTCAATAATTTAAGGCAAAAACAACCTAAATCGGGTTTGAGAGGGCTCTTTTTGCACCATGGCAATGCGTCGCCACACAAGGCCATTTTAACTAAAGAATTTCTGAAGAGTACAGAAATTGAAGAATTGTGCCATCCTCCATATAGCCCAGATTTAGCACCGTGCGACTTCTTCCTCTTCCCTAAAATCAAACTCGGACTCCGTGATACGCGATTCAATAGCCCTGAGGATGCTCGGAATGCCTATATGCAGGCCGTTGAAGACCTTCCTAAGGAACAGTACCGGGAATGCTTCAACTCATGGTTTAGGCGGATGAACCGATGTATAGAAGCTAATGGAGAGTATTTTGAGAAAATGTAATAAAAAATATTTAAATAAATTTAATAGTTTTTTTGTATCTCAAAACTTTCGTAGTGACCTAAGTATACGGGTTTATCAAATCAAAATCAAAAAATCAAAAATTATTTATTTGTTCAAAAAGTACAATTAATACAGTGGCTGGTGTCTCCTTTTAAGTTATTTACAAAATAACTTGTGCTAGGAGGCACCGCTCTTCCATTTACGTAGTATTACTAAGTATTACTAAGTTTCTATAATATAAACCTGAGCGCATGCGTACGTGTGTGTGTGTGTGTGTATGTGTGCGCGCGCGTGTGTGTGTGTGTGTGTGTGTGTGTGTGTGTGTGTGTGTGTGTGTGTGTGTGTGTGTGTGTGTGTGTGTGTGTGTGTGCGTGCGTGTGTGTGTGTGTGTGTGGTGAGGCTACACTACGTATCCTAGTAGGTCTTCCACCTGTTCATAATTTTTACATTCTATCCAAGTAGTTATCTTCTTTTTTACATGATATTGAGGCTTAGGGTATATATCTAATTCTTTGTTTAAAGTATTGTATAAATGTGCTGATTGTTTATTGTATTGTCTACTGGCAAAAGTGGTGTGGGTTTTTGGAACTTGCATTACAATGTCTCTCCTCCGCTTTATCATAAGGTTACTGTCGAAAGTTGTAGTTTTATGTTTTCTCAGAACACAGGTTAGTACATATAATTTCCTAACACTAAGCAAGTTACATAGTTGGTAAAGCTTGTCAGTCGAGAACGACATCTTCTTGAAGTACATAATTTTGAGGAGACTTCGCTGCGCTCTCTCTACATCAATGAAGCGTGTCTTAGCGGCGCCTCCCCAAACGGGTAAACAATAAGTTATTACGGACTGAACCAACGATATGTATATTTCTTTTAAAAGGTCTCTACTATAGCCTTGCGGACTCGGGGTAGTTCTTGGCACCACATGTCTCAAGTTCTTAAAGATCCAATTAAGCTTTCGTAGTCGTAAAATAACATATTCGAGGTGTTGGTACCAAGAAAGTCCTCGATCCACGAAGACACCCAGATATTTAGTGCTGTCAACTTTTGATATAGTAGGACATGTTTGCTGGCAGCAATTTTGTACCTTTTTACAGCAGCTGTGTATTTTAATGTCAAAGTTTTTATGGGGTTGTGTGTTGTTGTATATACTGTGGCATATATAATTTGTTTTATCAGTGTTCAACGTGAGGATATTGTTTCTTAGCCATTCATTAATCATTTCTAAACCAGACTCTGCAAATTTTTGAGTGTCCTCCCAAGAAGTACCAGTGAAGACGACGGCGGTGTCGTCGGCATATGAGAATATTTTTGCATGAGGGATCTTCATATCGCACAAGTCGTTGATATAAACTAGGAATAGCGTTGGACCAAGCACCGAGCCTTGGGGCACTCCGTACGTCACTTCTTCATCTTCACTGGTACAACTGAGGTCTCCCAACTTCACCCTCTGTTTCCTATTTGTTAAATAGTCCTGGAGTAGACGTAGGGGAATACCTCTGAACCCTATCCTTTCCAATTTGTGTAAGAGTATGGGGACAGAGACGGTGTCAAAAGCTTTTTTTAAATCTAAATACACAGACATACATTTAGACCCTTTATCAAGATGTTCGACTATTATTGAGGTTAGAGCAGATACAGCATCTTCAGTAGATCTACCAGGTCTGAATCCGTATTGAGATTGTGATAGTAGGTTGAATTTATTTAAATAATTGAGCATTCTGCGATTTAGTAACTTCTCTAATATTTTTGATATTGCTGGTAGTACCGATATAGGTCTGTAGTTATTGACATCGTCTCTGTCTCCATTTTTATAAATCGGTGTAATGATTGATTGTTTGAGTGGAGCCGGAAAGATTCCTTTGTCGAAACAAAGATTGACTAAATGCGTAATTATTGGAATCACCACTGGTTTTGCAAGTTTTAAGAAAATATTGGGGATATTGTCCCAGCCTGGTGCACTATTACTCTTAAGATTGGATATTATGGTGTTAATTTCGGCATGATCAGTATGGGATAGTACAAACGAGTTTGTTTGATACGGAAAGTTTAATAAGTATGTTTTTTGTAAACTTTTATCTGGTTTGATGTTAGTTGCCAGTTGTTTACCAATGTTCGCGAAGTAGCTGTTAACGTAATTTGCAGAATCAGTAGGGGTTGGTTTAATATGAAGGAGTTCGGAATTAGTACTGTTATTCTTATTAGTATATGTAATACTTTTTATATTTTTCCATAGTAATTTATTATTTTTAGATGATTTACTTAAAAGCTCTCGTTCATAATTTCGTTTTAATTTTTTTATTAATTTGTTGCAGTTGTTTCTGTATCTTTTGTATGTGATTTTGACTATTTCGTTGAGAGGATCGTTTTTTAACTGTTTTTGTAGGTTATCTCTATTTCTTATGCAGCGTAAGATTCCTGTTGTAATCCAGGGTTTTATACTTCTGTATTGTTTAGGTATATTTTTTATTGTTTTATTTTTTTTTTTTTTTTTTTTTTGTTTATGTGGTCGTACATTTATACATTTACACAAAATAACCATAAAAGCATGTACTTACAAACTATAAGCACATATTTTTAAGCGCTCTATTGTATAAGATCAAGTAAATGCATTACTACATTTACCTAGAATTATATCGGTCGGCGATCTAGCTCCGACTGTACTAAAGTATTCACGAGTAAGTACATTCGAACCAACGACTCATTACGAATTAATGCCGCTTAAATTCAATCCTAAATTGAACGTGACTTGATAAGCATTCTCTAGTGCTCGCTTCCTCTTGGTTACAACCGTTGTAGTCGTGACACACTTAATTTGCATGCGATGAATCTGTCATATTTGTTTTTACTACGAAGTACAAGTGAGTGATGAGAGAAAATTCGATTTGTTTAGATGGTTGGTGGCGATAATGTGCAGTCGCTTTCAAAAAAATATCTGAACATGATCTTATGCTCATAATGTCATAATATTAGATGATTGCGGCAGGTACTTTTTGCTTTTGGGTAAATAAAGTAACTACTCTCAATAAAGTTTTTATAATATTATGACGTTACGCGATTTTAACTTCATAGTAGTTCATAGGAACAAATCCAGATGTTCTATAACCATAGCTGGGCACCGTTAATCAAATAGTTAACTTCGTTAATCGCTAATCCGTTACTAAAAAAGTTAACTTCGTTAATCGTTAAAGCGATACATTTCGACAAATTTAACGTAAGTTAAAGTTAATCGTTAATCCGTTAACACGTGAAAAAAAATGAACTTTTCTTTAAATATTTAGTTGCATCAGTATCCACTATAACGTATTATATTTCTGTAAAAGGCCGAAGTACAGCTAGCCTATTGAACTGTAGGCTGCACGTGGAAGGCAGTGATCGCCTGAGCTACTACCAAGAGCTGTGTCAGGAGAGATGCTGGCGGTGACGGGACTGTTGTGGCAATTTGGGCGGTAGAGGCTAGGGAAGCGAATGTGGTGTAAATAGGGCTCGAATTTGCTGTCTGCTTTATCACTACAACAGTCGCCATGGTAAAGCTTAGGATTCACCGAATCAAAGTTAGTAAAATCAAATCTGGTAGAGAATGCCTTAAGGCATTAAGTTCGCCATTTGTACTTTATGTTGTGCAATAAAGGTTAAATAAATAAATAAATCCACGTGAAGAATACTTTTTTAGGTAATATTTCGGACTTTTAGCAATCGACATCGGTAAAACCTAGGATTTAAACCGGCATTTCGCAGCGCAGATGGCGCCTGTGCCCTACTAGATTAACGATTAACGGACTCGGAGAAATTTAACGGAAGTTAACGAGTCCGTTAACATTTTTTCAAGTTAACTTAAATTTTAATCCGTTAATCGAAATGTTAACTTCGTTAATTAACGATTAACGGATTAACGAGTTAATGCCCAGCTATCTCTATAACGTTATGATTAGGTACTACTATCGACTTCCGGTATTTTTCTCTCTATCGTAAACAACTCTAATTCAATAGGACAGAGGGCATCTCCTATATTGACTTATTGAACGCTTATTTGTAAATAAATGATGTATTTATGATATCTGTAAGTCAATATTTACATTTTATCAATTTATCACTGACGCTTTGTGTTTAAATAATCTTTTTCTACTCCAGCACTTAAATCTGTCAATTAGATTATTGTCAGCGGTATCCAAATTAAGTTCATTTGAGTAACGATAAGAAAGTCTATTTGTCTATAGGTTCATATGATTACTGCTAGCAGTAATCATATGAATATAGGAGTTCTGTTAATTTTTTTTTAAAAGCACAACTTCCATTTATCAGGTATGTTTTCATTTGCAATAATAAGTAACTTTTAATAAATAATTTAATATTTAGGCTCATAATTTAAATCAAGATGAAAATAGTACATTACATCAGAGGCCGGGAAAATGAGGATTTCCGGCCAAGTGGGTATATACGGCCGAGCGAGCGTGCGAGCGAGGCCGGATAGGGATACGAGGCCGGGAATCCGTTTTCACGCCGAGGCATGTATAGTGCTTTTCTCAAACATACAATGAAATAAAATAAAATGCTCTAAAGGACAATATTTTATTTATTAAGTGACAAAATACAAATACACTCAAACGTCAAGTGTGACAAGTATCCAGATCACACAAAAATTAAAAAAGAAAGTGACATGACAGTACTGACAGCTTACTTAAAAAAGTTACTTTGCAGGCCTAGGCCTAAAAAATAATATGAAATCCCTTTACAGTCCTCTCGAGTTGTTGCGCCCAAAAAGCGACACTTCCCAGCCCATTTTAAGGAACGTAAAGACAATATTTCATTGCATGTTTGAGAAAAGTAAATTGAAATGCGTTTTACATATTACATATTGTAAAACAAAGGTAAAAATCATAAGTTTAGCAAATAATTTTACATTCGACATTTAAATATTCTTGAACGCAACCACATTTTTCGTAATTAAAAACCGGCTTATTTTCTATTTCTCTTGTCTATGGCATGTTTGACATTTGTAAACTTTAGACGAAAGTATTTGAACTATTTAAAGTGTCTTGTAGTTTATTTTAATTCGACGTTATTGTGCAAAAACTTAAGTAATTATGAGTGATTCTGGTGAACAATGTACTTCCAAAGAAATCAAGGCTATGACGCTCAAAGTGACTGACAATTTGTTACCTGAAAAGTCGGATAAAGCGTACCAAAAATGTTATGATTGTTTTGACATGGAAATTGCAAAAAAATGTTTAAACAATCTCTGAAACCGCGTTGTTGGCATATTTTGAAGATTTGTGCAACAAGTTCTCGCCATCAACATTGTGGACTGAATACTCAATGCTGAGATCCACACAAATATTCCCATTCATTATATAAGATAGGTTAGTAACCCATTTTATTATTCTCGAATAGGTATTTATTTGGCTGTCGTAGAAAAAGTATAGTATACAATCGTAACATTATGAAGGCTATAAAAGTCTCGTATCTTACTTAGGCCACTCGGCAAAGCCTCGTGACCTAACCGCGGTACTCAACTTTTATAGCCTTCATATCGTTACCGTTATATAATATACTATTATCATAAGATTACATGAGCATTTTGTAGCTATAATATATGAACCACGTGAGAAAATCTGTATTGCATACCACGCGAGTGTTTCTGCGAAGAAATCTAAATGTTCAATAGGCTAGTTTCCTACTAGTCAAATCAGCTTCTTTTTAAGAACTGTCAAAACGATTTGCTAATATGGAATTACTATGAAATACTGAGGAGTGACGTCACGGTCATTTCATTTACTTTATATCTTTCTGATTGACTTATTAAATAGAAATTATGTTTAAAAGTAACTACTGTCCATATTTTTATTTTTATTATGTGGTGCTTTATTTCGTGCACTGCATAAAATATTTTATTTTAAGTATAGGAAACTAGCCTATCGAATACGCATTCAGAACTTCACTCGCACATAGTTAACTCCTTCGTTAAGAAGATGAAGCGATGCTTGTGTTCAACTGTGGGACATACAGGCATGTATGACTGTATGACTGTATGTGGTCTCTTTTTCGCCAGTTAGGTATAAAATACATGTGATAAATATCTGGGTAATTATCCTGTATTTCTTTTTATGTTGTTAGAATGGGGCAACAATTACTGACTACAATTTAATGCATGTCATGTTGTTTTATTCACTACATCGCTAATCAAATGGAATGTTGAACTGTTAGATAAATTAATCCTGGAACTACACTGCGGAATTGCGGATGTCATAATATTGTTATCATATTTCGCTATCTATACAAACATCTATTTACAGTGAAACCTGGTTAAGTGGGACCTGGATAAGTGAGAAACCTCTTTAGCTGGGACCCAAGGTGCGGTCCCGACACTTTCGCACCGATTTACCTCTGTTAGTGAGACAAAACAGACCTCTATAACTGAGATTAGCCTTTTCGATTTTTTAGTCACATTTCCCTCTATTAGTGAGACAGAGTGTGTATTTTACCTCTGTTACTGAGACTATATTTAAAATGTATATTCACTTAATTGTTTGTTAAGAATTTTATAGAAATTTACCTCTGTATCTGAGATACAGTCAATCTATGACCTCTGTAACTTGGATTTTATCGAAAATCTATTTCCATATTTTTAATAATTCTTAGCCCATCTGTAAATTACGCGATTGATTCTTTGTGTTTAGGTGAGTTTAAGGGTTTTTTTGGTTATTTTAAGTAATTAAAACTAAAATTTCGATTTGTAACATAAAAATTATTAAAAAAAATATAACTTTCATAATATGTATAAAATTTCTATGACACAATGACATTAAAGTCTTATATATTATTTAAAGACAAGGCTTATTTACCTTTTCGTTTAGCATGCAACTAATAATAACTATATAAAAACACCTTATCACCTCTATAACTGACACATCCCCCTATTCTGGCCTCTATTAGTGATACCCTCTGTAAGTGAGACAAACTTTGTATTATACCTATCTAACTGAGACCCTGAATAAGTGGAATACCTCTTTAAGTGAGATAAATTTTGTCGTCCCTTGAAGTCTCACTTATCCAGGTTTCACTGTACTTACAAGCTTAGTATACTCACCTATAAGTGAAAAGTCAATTACTAGACCAGTGTACTCCATCTCAAACGCTGTCTTCACTTTCTATCAGTGGCCCATTTCTCAAAACTGAAAGTTACACAAGTTACTAGCGGAAGTGTCTTTTCAACTTGTCATATTAGACATTGACTACCACTTGTAAATTGTAACTTGTAGCTTCTAGAAATGGGCCCCAAATGTGACCACTCGGCAAAGAGTTTATAATTGATGATGATGATGATGATGATTTTATCATGTTGTCCCTCATCAGGGGCATGGGGCTCTCAGGAAGGATTTCCACTGTTCCCGGTCCGACGCGGCCTCCTCCAGGCGCGCCCAGCCAGAATTTATAATTAAATAAAAAAAAAATATACGGAACTTTGTAGACATAAAACTAAACCGTACACATAATTCTCCTACACCTATACTACTAGTAGGTACCTATAAACTAAAACCTAGTTACAAACCCATAACAAACTGGGTCACTGTTTAAATTCATTTCTGAGGTAGATACTCGTATTTATATGCCGCATAATATACTCTTTATTCGAGAATAACCATGCCAAGAACAACATGAATGGCACTAACGAGCTATACATAAACACAGACGGTACAGTGCGCTGTGCCGAAAGCCGGTATAAACTGCAATTATTTAAATGGCCGGCCAACTAAATTGCTTAATTACGAGTAGCATTATCAATCATACGTGGCATCTAAATAGGCAATTGAAGACAACAAAATACCTACTACAGCTACAAACATTTATAATACTTACTTCAAATCGACCAAGTGCTATTCGGACATTTAGGGCACGCTCATCGAGGGTTCCGTACAAATGTAAATTAGATTTATACCTGTGCTAACTAGTTTATTTTAAAGTATCTATTAGACGATGTTATCGTGCCAAAGGCACGTAAGGCATTAATTTTGATTCACTTGAGTGTATGTAGAAATATGTACGTTTTGCGTCACAAACTGCCCTATACTTAGTTGTTAGTTTTGTCGTGTTATTTTAAGAGCTTGATTTCTCACTCATCATATTCTGCCTACGCCATGTCCCATTATCTGGGGTTGGCTCACCCAGTCAGTTTACTCCATTCCGGACGATTTTGTGAATTATTTGGGTTTATGGGTTCTCTTTTTCAAGCAGTATTATGGTTTTAATTTCAACTCGTTACCTCCACGCGTTCCCGAGATAAAGACAGAGTCCTGACAGACTGACGGACGGATAACAGTGTGATCCTAAAAGGGTTCCATTTCTCCTTTTGAGGTACGGAACCCTAAAAGTTAAAGAAACAAAACATAAACGCGAACGCGTTTGACATTGGTAGTAGTAGTCGTATCTGAAATGGTGCCAAGTTTGGAACTAGTTTTTCGACATTAAGAACAAGTTATAGTTACAGAATGCATTTTACGCTCGAAGTTTTCTGGGTGCAACACCGTCTAGATTAAAACGAGGAAATACCGAAATACCAATCTCCCCAGCGCATTTGTTTACATTCGAAAGTTATTCAATATTTACAATTTCTTATTCCTCCTAACAATGTTCTTATCTTACTATCTCTACAGGCTTAACTAGGTACCTAATAAATGTCTGTCTGTGATTAGCGGCAGTGAAACAATCCGTGAGTTCCCTGACATTCTAACAATACCTATGTACCAGACTTCTGTAATTTCAAGCAATCATGATAAAGCTTATAGCGTATATTCAATCCTATAGTTACACAACCCAGCCTTTAAAAGACTCCTGAAAAAATACGACCTGTATTGTTTAAAAACATTTGATAAGATAAGGTAACGACTCTCAGCAGATGGCCGCGGCACGCTTTATCTTTCTAGATCGTATACGTCTAATGCAGACAAACCATTAGCCTACTAAATGAAACAGGCATTGAAACAGTACTGACACCTTTCTCAACTGACCAGTGATAGACTGTATGCCTTGAAACTAAGGGTTATGTCTTGTGTGTGAAGAGTGCGTTATTTTTACCAATTCGACCGCGGAGTTTTATTGCTTTGGGTATCGTCTGGGAAGCGTGGAGAAGGGTTCCCGCGATAAATAGATCTTGTTTAACTGTATCCAGTAGGTAGCGACACATGGCTGAAACGTAGCACTATGTAACTTCAGACATACTTACAGATAACTAAGATGACACACTCGTGTGTACACGGCACATTGTGTGAACGATTAAATGCTAAGTAATTTATCGTTATAGGTACACCTTATCAACCTAAGAAGCGAATGGCATAAGTAGCAGAGATTTGTGGGAGGTAGATATTATTTAAAAAAAAATATTTAGTTCATTTATTAGACCAACGCGTATCTGTGTTATCTATTAAGCATTACATACTATTCCACCCCCTGTAGAACCTTGACTTGATAAATATACCTGGCCCCGTAGCCGAGCGGCATTCAGAAATGCAATCTATCTCTATCGCTCTAGCGTACTGGCGCGACAGAGCCAGCGGCCTTTCGATCGGCGTCTGGCGTCGCAGAAATGCCATTCGGCTTACAGGCCTGAACGTTCTTTTTTAACATAGAACTCCGAAACACAAGAGTCACAGAATGTTTAGGACCCTATATATCCAAGACTCTTCTTTTTCCGTCCAGACTCTACCGTAAATGTTTCACAGCTTTATTCCCACTCGGTTTCCATACCCAAAATAAAACGTCGTTTAGCGTGTATTTCCATAAATGTCTGTGGTAACGACTTACATTTCCTGGCCGTGAAAGTTACAACCTAATTGCCGTCTAAATGTCCACGACAGAAATGTGCTGACAGCTTTTGTCGTCGGCAGCCGATACCGAGTTTACCCTTAATCGATTGACATTTCTATCGAAACATTTTGTTTTGGAATCGTAAATGTTTCTGTATATAGATTTTCTGGTCGGAAAAGAGCTATTAACATTTTAAACACTAGTACTCGTAGCATTTTACGACGATTAGCTTATGGAGTAGGGGGTGCGCTCGGCAACCTAATTCCAAACGAATTGATAGAGCCACTAACTAATGGTAAGTGATGATGCGGTTTAAGGTGGAGCACGCTTACCTATGAGAATAAATACATACATACATACATACAATCACGCCTGTATCCCATAAAGGGGTAGACAGAGCACATAAATGAATCATAATAATTTGAATTTTGAGAATAAATAAATCATAATAATTTTGGATAAATAAATCACTCACACTCACAATTGGCGATTCCGCGGCTGTGTAATATAAAATGTTTAACTTTATTTCTATATACTTACATGAGTAGTAGCAGCACTATGGATCAACGGTGTCGGCTCAAATATACAGACTTCAGCACCGTACGCAGCAGCAATCTTTCCAGTGTCCGTACTGCAGTCCAGGGAGCCAATACGGATATATCCATGGATAGCTCCGGGGATGATCTGGACCCTCTCGAAATTTGAAGCTAGTATCACTATGTTGCAGCCTGCAGCATATGCCTGAAATAAAAATTGATGATACAGCAACTGATTTCAAGTACAACAGAACGCAAGGGCTAAAACAAAATTGTACTTTTTGTATTTTACATGTAAAAAATACATGGAAACTAGATTTTGTTTTCAAGGATCACAATTCGATAAAAACCATACAAGGTTAATTTGAGCTTGATAGATAAATAACAACAAGACCTTCACTTTAATTTTAGTTGTACTGAAAACTTTTTATTCTAGTGGTATTGGAAAGTGATGTGATTTGAACCAAAGTGTTAACCCTTGAATGCATATGGTTGTCATTTGGCTACAATGCATATACAAGGTGCTCGCGAGGAACCCATATAACTTTAACGGCATATTCTTGGTCACATTTTAAGACTAAAATGTCATATAAACTTTTCTAGATTTCGTCTAGTTTCAGAGTTATTGCCAGTTAAAAAAAAACATTTCGGTATTGTTACTCAGTAGAAAAGGTCTTCTTAACGGCGCTGATGCGCAATTGTGGAGCATAGTCTCACAGTAGTCATTGATAGATGTTAAAATGTGACAAGAAAAACTTCCAAAAAATTTGGTTTTTAGAAAAATTTATTAAGGAACTCATTTTTTTGCCAACTTTATGCATAAAAATTGCTTTTTATGTGAAAATACGTCCAAAAAAGTTGAAAAAAAAAACAAAAAAAATGTTTTTTTTGCGAAAAATTTTAAAATTCATATAACATTTTTTTTTTCTTTTGGCCTCAGAAACGCGTGGTTCAAGTTATGCGGGTTTCCTCGCGAGCACCTTGTATTTTTAAATAAACTGGCCAAAATATAAGCTGGACTTTTGTTTATTTTTCCTAGATCCTACATCTAAATAACTAAATAAAAAACATTATTTCCAACCAAAAATAAAAAAAATCATGCATTTAAGAATTAAGGATAAAGATAAAATGGCGGAAAAGTGTGAAAAAACTGGTGGCAATTTTTAGTATATGATTTAGGCAGATTTTTTCAGAGTTAGTAACTATAACTATTTTATATTTAAACATTTTATCATAGGGGTTTCTCAAATAGTGAACCTTTCTAATTTTACCAATAATGAATAATGATATATTAAATAAGATTTAGCCTATTTTACTTCTAACACTGATTTAGTATTAAAATCGACGTTATTTTTTTTTTATTATTCTTTTTCCTAGAGTCAGAAAACCATTGTCTATCACAATATATTAATTTCTCGTTAAAAAAAAATCATGCATTTAAGTGTTAATTCAGTAAAATATTAAAATCCACCCAATTGCTAAATCCTACCAACATTAACCAAGTTTCATATAGCATCTATTATTTTAATTTACTGAATTTACACCTCTATTCATGTGAATTCTAGAGAAACCACAAAAAAATATGATACAGGATTTAATATCGGAAAAGTTTAACTTAACTATGAACAAATTTAAGAAAACTAATAGCAAGTATCAGTGTAAAATCATGTTGGTATTGCACAAGAAATTATAATAAATGTGATAATATTAATCATGTTTTATTGTTCTACGACTAACAGAAACCCAACAGGCAGGAAATACCAGTAAACTAAATTCAAAAGATTGATTAGTGACAAGTAAGATAACAAGAACATATAATTCTCTCAAATATAGAACAGTCCTTTTTGATAACCTCATTTTTGTGAGTAAATTGAAATAAACTTCATAAGCATTATTCTTGTGTAGCTTTAAATGTAGCTGTATTGAATTGAATTGTTTTGTCCACCAAAACCTAAATATACCATTACATGAATGTTACCGAGAAACATTTTATAAATGTGTTTTTTAAATTGTAAGGTTTATCCTCATACCACCAGCATATGAATTTAAAGCTAGGGAATTTTTAATCAATTTGTATTTTATTTTTTACATTACCAGAGACAATAGTTGTTACTTATTTTTCCGAAACATGAAATTCCATTGAAACTGAGAGTACATTATAATGTACTTTGGAGCAAGACAGATAAGAATGTAGATTATTTTGATTTTTTTTAACATGCCAGAGACTTTGTTCAAGTTCTTTAGGTAACTAATTTTAAAATAAATTACTTTAGCATATAAACTGCAGTGGAAAGGATTTGTTTCAGATAAACGTCACGTTCCCCCCATCTCACTCAAGCGTACTTCATCCAATTACAGACAAAATAGTTTTCTCTGTCGTGCTAGTCGTAATCTAAATATTCTATCAAAAAACCTAGACGTTGATGTATTTAATAGCTCCATTCCTTCAGTGAAGCGAAAATTAGCCAATCTATTTTTTAACCCAATCGGAACTTAATTGTATGGAATTTAAGATCAGATTGTCTGCACAAATAACAGGTTTTCGATTTGCCCGGGTTCTTTGTGGAAAATTGTTGTAAGTAGTAGTAGTTTTGTTAGTTTTAGTTAAGCCTTGAGTAGCATATTTCGAGATTTGTGCCATAGTTTTTTTTTTTTCCTTTCTTTAATGTCATACTTCACAATAGCTATGTGCGAATTTGCGCGTACATTTTATATATTGTCCATTCAAATTCTATTTGTGAATACCTGTAATTGGCTTTGTGTTATTATTTAAATTAGCATAATGTTATTTATAGCTGTTGGTGTTCAGAAAATAAATAAATAAAAATAAATAAATAAATAAATTTTATAAAAATAAATGTAAAAAATATACAGTACCTAACAATGAAGAATATTTGTTGTAATACGACAAAATGTAAACAAACATCAGTAAGTAATACATTGAAGTGTTATCTCTGAGTGTTTAGAGACTATCTGAATCTACAGCAAGTACTCTGTAACTACTATAAAAGATTGTCACAAATAAATCATGTAACTATAGTTCAAGAATAATGGTGTGAACTTGAAATTAAATCAACATGACCATAATAACAATGACAGGCAATGTTACTGATCACCTTCAAGGATAACAATGGTCTCTACAATAACATTCTTATTTAAATAACTGTAGCTAACACATGCAAATTAATGTTCAAGGAAATTATCTTTCATAAGGCCATATTTACTACAAGGCACTTCAATCCTTCTAAATTAATTTCATTACTCCCAGAAACCTAATACAGCACCCAATGCAAAATATAGTGCTTATCAATCTAGGCTAAATTAGATTTTCCTGTTAGGACTATTACTCTATTACCACCTTCAAAGATATCTCATCACGAGACCTAGCTTAATAAGATCTGTCATTTAATGCTCAACCATATGACTTACTGTGAAAGGGATTCCCTCGACTGAACCCACAGCAAAACATTGATCTCCTGAATTACAGGCTCCACTTAATACTTGGTGACAGTTCATACTGAACTATTTAACTACAATTTCTTCGCTATAACTTTTCCACACCACCAAAAGTCACTATCATAACTTCAATGTAGTAAGACATAGCTGACTAAACATACAAGGAATCTTCTCAACATTTTAATATTTCTTTAGATCACGAATATTACAAACGAAATGACACCATACATCGAACGTGAGAGAATGACGTAGAGTGAAAGAAAGAGATAAAAAATGGAACACGTTCAGAATTCAAACACTATTTCATTTGATTTTATTAAAGATTAAATAAGTTGTAGCCAAAATATCTTAATATACTGCGATTCAAACGAATTATTTTGTTTTTTATGAAACATCAAAAGAAAGCTTGTTAAAATGAAGTACGCCACATGCCATTACAATTAATTTCGGAACGTTCCTTGCATCTAGGGTTGCTATCATTATAGGTAAGTCGCAAGTTTCATGATTTTTTTAGACCTGACGCTGATAATAAAAAAAACCTAAAGATAGGGTAGCTGTAGAATATTTATATTTTAGGAAGAAAGTTTAGCCTTAAACGGTTCTTGATTTATCTATCACTCTGTCTATAAACAACACTGAGATACTCGATGTGATTTGACAGTGACAGCACTGACAGCAAATAATACAATAGCAGTGGCTCTACCAAGCGTAATAACATGTCACTTTGCTTTCTTTAGTATATTTATTATAACCGGTTACACAAGTTTGTCACTAGAAATGGTCGCGAAATTCTGGTTTTCAATGAATGATATACTTTCACGCCTATTTTTTAAATTTGCCATTTTTTTCTAGTGATGTAAATGGCTTCACAGACTTTATGGTTGAGTCGGGTACATTTTCATGTAAAATGTAGCTAATACTAAATCATAAGATAAGGCTACTGTCAAAATAGTACATTTCGATACAAGTGCGAAAAAGAGGAAGTTCGAAACGAGTGGCGATAAATTAAAGCACGACCGAAGGGAGTGTTTTAACTCGACACGAGTTACGAATTCCCTTTTCGCACGTGTATCGAACGACGTTTTTCAGTACAGATAGACCTCCGAAGTTTCGAACTGCCATATAATGAACCACTTCTCGCACTAGTGCGTAAAAACATCAGTAAGTGTCAGTTTGTAAGTGGTTCATTATATGTCAGGTCAAAACTTCGGAGGCTCATCTGTACTGAAAAACGTAGTACGATACACGTGTGAAAAGGAAATTCGTAACTCGTGTCGAGTTAAAACACTCCCTTCGGTCGTGTTTTAATTTATCGCCACTCGTTTCGAACTTCCTTTTTTACGCACTTGTATCGTAATGTACTATTAAAAGGTATTGAACAAGTAGTCTCACGTAACGTAATGCTTATATAATGAGGTTTCATTTCTTTTCGTAAGGTGTTTAAGACAGTCTTCGTAACGCTTTGAGAAAATGCATGTAATTAGCACGGGAAGCATGGTCGC
Source organism: Leguminivora glycinivorella (assembly GCF_023078275.1). NCBI lineage: Eukaryota > Metazoa > Arthropoda > Insecta > Lepidoptera > Tortricidae > Leguminivora > Leguminivora glycinivorella. Next base: position 6,748,042 of record NC_062985.1, read on the forward strand.
GCGATAGACGATAAAATAGCTGGCCGTCCCTATCGCACTATTTGTAAGTGCGATAGGGACGGCCTGATATTTTATCGTCTATCACGCGACCATGCTTCCCGTGTAGGTTAGGTCATTTTAGGCCTTTGTGTTTCGCTTGGCTTATCTTGGTGAGAGCACTTCTTCTTCTTTTCGTGTCGATGGTTGCTTTCTGTTTATATTAAGCGGGACCAGAAGGTCGCGACGCTTATTGCCCTGTCTGTCGCGTCCCGTAGATCTTCCACGGAGCATGTGTGTGGGTGAGAGCACTACCGTGCCCCTTGGTTCTTTGCTCCTCGTTTAGTTTGTTGTTGCAAAAGGTCTGTGCAGCCCTTTGTATTTCTTGTCAAGTTGTCATATTTAAGAAAACCAGCTGGTAACACCACAGGCCTGCCAACGACATAGAACGTAACGTGCCTGCAATTTATGTATGACAGTTCAATAAGTGTGTGTATGATTTTCCAACTTCTACAGTTTACAACTTTTAAATATTATAGTTGTTTAAGAGAAATTAGTAACATTTTAGTAATTTGAAATTAAATTTATTTTATTTAGACCGAAAGATAAAATACTTTAGAACTTTGCGGATGTAAACGTGAAAGTTACGTTCTATAGTTGTCTAAAAGACGAGATGATAGTCGGTTGACTGTTTTTTGTGTACGCGTATTGATTATCGCGGAATCCGAAAGAAATTAATTTACGGAGACTTTTTGTTGAAACAATAGTGGAATTTGTGTTTGTGTTATCAGCTACAACACCCCTTTACGCTTTCCAGGAATTGGATTGTTGAAAAGGTAAGAGTATAGTTTGTATGAGCATATTATTAATTTCTTTCCACTCTCGTTTTTAATAGAAAGTTAGCCAGTAGATTGCGAAGTATTACTAATTGAAATAATGGCATAAAGAATCGAATACCGTTACTATTGATATGCTGAAGGCAGTTCAAGATAGTGATATGAGATTTAGCCACTTAGGTAGGTACACATACAAATACAAAGTGGCATAGTAGTAGGGTTCACATAATTAATATTTTACTATTAATTAGACAGTATTTGTGGTTATACTAAGTAAATTGAAGGCAAATATAAGACATACACTTTCCTATTTTCTGTATAGGTAATTAGCTATCTATCTTTAAGTGATATCATTAATATCACAGTTTAAAATCCACAATCAAGTAGAACAGAATTCTGTACAGAAGCAAATAGTATCAGACCCCACTAGTGTATGTAACTGTGTCATAATATTGGGAGTTCAACAAAAAACTAAAAGTAGTTGGTCATTGTCCCAGTCGATAACATCTTCTAACTCAATACCCATTAATCTAAGAGGGCCATTGAAAGCCCTATACTATAGCTTAGAGCCAGTCCGGTCAGACTACAATCCAATAGAATATGTTACAGAAACGGTGTAAGGATGACAGTAAACAATGTATGTTGTAGTCAGACAAACTGTTTGTATGGGTCCTGGGCCCCTAAATAATGTATGTATGTATGTATAAGCTTTATTGTACATAAAGGAAACAAAAGAGACACAGTTACAGAGTCAGTAATATACAATGTAGGCGGACTTATCCCTTAATGGGATCTCTTCCAGTCAACCTTAGAAAATAATCATCCGGCATAGCCAGGCGCCGACAGAAATACAGTCTAGCTCTGTTAGCTACGAAACAGATATTATTGTGAGCCTTTGTGTATTCAGCTATGCATACTGGTGGTCTTTTGCTATATTATTACAGTATTTATTTGGCTTTTACCTCTTGTATGTGTTTAATAAAAAAACATTTTCGTAAAAATGTTTTTCCATTTTCAAACACATACACATATTATAGCACAAACAAGGTGTTCAGTGTTTGTGACCAGTACACATATGAAAGGTATGAAAGGAATGTAGGGATGTATTGTTAATTCATTATATGTAATAATCTGTTTCTCTAACACTCTTCTTCTCTAGTTTTCAATAATTATTGCTCGAACCAAAGCCAATATTATAATGGTTTGTTAGACGTCTATAAATTATCCAAAACCCTCACGTTAATGAGGTTCTGTAGCTAATAAATTTATTAAGGCAAGCCCACTTGCACCAACCACTTAACTCAGGGTTAGTGGGCTGTCATCTGTCAAATTCCATATAAAATGGTAGGTTAACCCTCCATTTACGTTGGTGCAAGTGGCCCTAAGAGCATAATAAAGACAGCAACTGAGGTGGGATTACTCAGTTGACAGTAACAACACTTGTCGGCTTTCTCTGTGCTAGAAATTAACATACACTTCAATATGTCTCTTGTATTGAATAAATTATGATTAAAATACTATTAAAAAAAATTACATCCAATCTGGCCTACTGGGTGACCCTGCCTGTGAAGCCAATAGCCGGGGTTTTAATCCTAGTTAGCTTATTTATGTGATGAAAAGAATATTTTTTTTGAGTCATGGATTTTTTGTATGTACTTAAGTATTTTATTTAATCTCTTGGGGTTTGATGACTAGCACTTGTTACCTCCAATAAAATTAGAAGTTTTACTCTGAAGTGAAGTACTTTTTGGTTTGTTCCCTTTGAATTTAAAGAAAAGAATTTCGAATCTGTTTTCAAATGCCATTGATTCAAATTTTATTTTCAAATTTGCTTGTATGGTGGATCGCTAGAGATATTGTTGTCTTAGTACACACAATGTAAGCCTCCTCGAGGCCTCCTTGAGCTTACCATTGAGACTTAGGGCCAGTTGCATCAACCACATGTGACAGACACATCATTGTCACGCAGCAGACGTCTATGGAACTTCCCATACAATAAAATTTGACAAATGCTTTAACGGTGCCAGTCGGTTTGGTGCAACCGGTCCTTAGTCATTTTGTGTAAGAATGTCCCCATAATATTTATTTGTAAGGAAATTTAACAACAACACAAAAATAGAGTTTTTAGGACACAAAATGAACTGACTGTGTCTAGAGCTAACATAGTGAACAACATAATATTATTGTAAATATATTTTCATCAGTGAACAATTATCACTTCAATTGTCCATACATCTGTTCAACTAAAACATTGTTGGTGATTAATATTTTTATCTTTATTATTCATTTTCTGCTTTGTTATCATTTTACGCGATAAGTGCGATTCTGTGGCAATCTGCCATCCTTTTTTTGTTTTATCATGAAAGGAACACTTGTATTTCTAATTGAGTCTAATAACTGAGTAAAAGCCAAAGACAAGTAAATAATTGAGTGTCAATCACTATAAAATCGTATTTTTAGTTTTTTTAAAGGACCTCTCCACTCTGCAAAAGCTAATTATAAAAAGTTGTAAAATTAAATATAAAGACAGGTGTCATCCAATGCTAGCAAATCAGAATAAGCTCTTTTTCGCCCCACCCCACTAGAGACTTTGTATTTTATTTTACGGTTAAGCACTGCTCTTAGCAACAAAAATTCATTTCAAATATACTGTAGAACTCCCACTGTCACTATTAATTTCTACTTAATGTAGAACAATATTAAGATCAAGCTCAACTTAGTATAGAGACAATTTTACCTGTCTTTGCCATTTACTGGTCTCTGATCCAATTGTGTCAAACTACATTTGCCTGCATTAAAATGGGTTCAATTGAACTATTCTGAACCTTACTGCTATTATTAGTATGAATTAGAGATGGGCCGAATATGGACTTTGCCGAATACGAATATTCGGCCGAACATTCGGTTCAGCTCTTTCCGAACCGAACATTCGGCCGAATATTCGGTTACGCCATATTTTAAGGCGGATGTTAAGATTAAAATTGTTAAATGATTGATTATGGTTAATACATATATTTTGTTAATACAACTATGTTCTTATGATTTAGTGGATAACTAAAACTTAGTTAAAACAACTGTGAACTCTTTTCAACTCTTAAACTTGGTTTTTTAACTTTTTTACAAAACAATTGTATTTGTTATTTGACGCATAGGTAATTATCTCTTTTTAGTAGTACCTTAGAAAGCTACTAAAATAGGAGCTTCGTATTCAATGGAATACGTAAAGTCTTCATTAGTTATTGACTTTGTTTATTCGGTAAATATTCGGCAACGCAACCGAATTATTCGGCCGAATACGAACATTGAAAAACTTGCCGAATATGCCGAATTCCGAATATTTACCGAATATTCGGCCCATCTCTAGTATGAATAGAGTGAATTGCTTGTAGGCAAGGCGGTGTTCATGATGTCATCCATGTTTTTTGCTCACACAAGGTTAAAAAGATTATTCATGTGTGTTAAGGAATTATTAAGGTGAATGATTTTAGACACTAGTGTTACCCAGAACTTCTACATTTAGGCCTGCGATACACATGCCTGTAGATTGCACAACTGGCATGCCAGCCGCGTACAATATTACTGGCAAATGGACTGACATCTGACATGCAAGTATTTTGTACTGTTATGTGTATTTTTTTTTTATGTGAATGCAGCCCTATGACCATAGTTAGGTTAGCCGCCTTCACCTTTGGAAACGTTTATGCGTTCCTATATCGAAGTCTCTGTTACCAATGCGCTAATATTGTTAAATATCTGCAAATGGTTTAACGGTGTTATTCCCACAATGTACATTTTTTTATTATTCTTTTATGGAATTTAAACCGTACGATAAAATCTATAAATAAAAAATCCGCTAGTCTTGAATATTATTGAAATTATTGAAAACGTTTTTCTTCTGTAGAGTTTAGTCAACCAAGATTCTATAGAAAATCGTGCTTTATTCCTTCTTCCCACATAATAACGCCAAATTACTACATCAGCTGCATCTGAACTCTATGCAACTGGTAGAGCAGGTACAAACCAATTTGTCACAGATTTTATCTACCTTACTCTACATCGCGTAAAGTCTGTTTTCGCTTGATGTGAAATTAATACGCTTGTATTGTAAGTTTACAAAGTGCACTCGACACGCGGGGGGTCTCTATTTATAGTAATAAGCCCCCCTGGCGTATTGAGCGGGTGGTTAACAGCACTTGCCCGCTTTTAAAATAGTACCTCTAACACAGAGTGAGGCGAGATCAGAGTAACACGATATAATCGCGCTCGCTGTGAGGGTCACTGTCATGTCATGTCACTAATCGACGAGTGTCGAATTGTCGTTTACGCGATACGCCACTGCCTGAAATCGGCACTTATATAAAATTAGTCATGTTTTAAATTACCAGGAAAACAGCCAGTATTAATGTCATACAATACTTCTTTACCCATCTGTTTTCTTTGTATATTCATAAAAAAAATACCAGTAAAATACCTGAGAGAAAAATGAGGCCCACTTCTTGTATGATTTTGCACGGGTCCTCCTTTCGTCTAGTCTACAGTCGCCAGCAGCTGTATCAAAGCGGATAAACTTTTTATATTAAAGTGCATGTTTACTTGTTTAGATATTTCCGAGCACATTGGCCGCTAACAATGGCCGATAACAAACACCACCTTCGTATATTTCCTTTGAATTGGTCGGTATAAGGGAATTTTTAGAATGTTGTTGTTGTTGTTGAATGTCCTAAGGCACCCCATAGGTGCACAGGGCCTCCACAAGATCCTTCCACGCCTTTCTATCTTGAGCCACCGCCTTGGCATCGTTCCAGCTCAGTCCATCTCCATATTCCCTCAGCTCGTTCTCAACGCTCCGCCTCCAGGTGTGTACGGGGCTTTTGCGGGCTCGCTTCCCTCCTCTTGAAGCCGCTACTAAAACGCGATACTGGCGCTGTTGGTAGCTCCTCTTCGAAGGGTATAATATAAAAATAAAAACATGCAAGCATTTCCGCAGAGCCACTTCCTGAATTCTTAGAATAGAATATGACGCTGTTATTCTGATTAAGTATATTCTCTGGGTAATCGGTTTAAAATAACTTGAAAATGGATGCCTGGGCGGATTTATTTTAATTGAATTTACCCATTATCTTAAAATATCGGGGCACATCACTTTTATAATAATATTAGGTATTCTTGGATAACTACTAACTTAGTAGTCCATCTCTTTTACTTACAGATCAGATGCTAAAACCATGCTAAAACATTATTTATGAAAGATAATATTCCGACACAATACTATCTATTTAAGTAAATGTTGCATTGCAATGTGTTTATAAATAAGTAAAATATGCGGTCTTACGGCCCAGCCACGACATTGGTCTAAGCGCGGCAGCGGTGAGCGGCAGCCATACGTGCGAATGAAAAGTCCCATCGCTGTGTCTCGCTCCAATGTATGGCCGCCGCTCACCGCTGTCGCGCGGCTGAGCCGTTAAGCTAGAAAACAGTTTTCTCAATCTTCTCATATACGGTGTAATATAAAAATAAAAACAACATATTTTTGTGTGCTTCTTTGATAATGACCTGCATAACAAATCACATAACCGTAACGCTTTCAAATTGCGTAACGTTATGATTATGAATTAAATATGCGATAAATCGGTTTTCACTGACCGGTTTAAGGTTTTGCTGATACAATCATAAATTAGCCACGTCATAGTAGAAACTGTAGAAAGTCCCTTTTTATTTGTATATATTACTTTCTTGGAAAGTTTATTTTATTGCGGTGTTTAAAGACTTTAAAATATTTAATATTTTATAAAAAAAGTATTTTATAAAAAGTCATTGCCTTTTGATTTTAAATGAACATTAAATCGAATATTTGTAGACGACTCGACCTTTTTATCAACTTTTCCAATTCATTCCAAGTTCATTTCGCACCTAATATCATATTACAGCTTTGATTTCGTCTTTTAATCTTCGTTCCCCACACAGAGAGATGCCTAAAAAATAGACTTGGCATTAGATGTAGGTATTTTATTATTTTAATAGAACATATATTCCTCAGAGCGATATAAACAAGGCTCCCGCCGAAGGCAATACACCTTGTTAACCGCTAGAAAATCGCGTACACAAAGAGAAATTCTTTGTTTCCTTCGGCTTATAAAGGCAGCCGTAATACAGGAAAACATAAACGTTGTTTACCTGCGTTTCTTACAGCTTTTCTTTGAAGGAGTTATCATGGGAACATCCATTAACGTTTTATTGACATCTACATACAACCTACAACAGGCGCCATGATAATTCTGCATATTGGAATTCAAAATATCAACTGGTTCGACGTTACTTAAGTGGCCTGGACTACCGTGTCCGGGTCTGTCAGTTTCAGCTAGAACTGCTAGAATTTCATTTCGAAGTAAAATATGTCAGCGCCGAATAACCGTCCGCCGGACTGTGATAGTCAGTGGACAGTCCTTTACAGTGCATCTCTGCCGTAATTTACTTCTCATAGTGTTGATATAACTATCAGGCCAGCCATTCACAAAAGCTCGAAGAAGAGAAGTCTATGCTGGCATGCTGGCTTAGCCAACCAATTATGAATCTCCTATTACGACACAGTCTTAGTACGTCTTCTAGGGAAGTCGATTATTCCTAACTTGCGCAGCCGGTTGCAAATAAATACACGGACTAGCGCTATACTCGTACACGTGTGGAAAGTTTATGTCGGGAGCGGATGGAACGGCATCCTAATTAAAATGATAGTAAACCCATAAAAGTTCCAGACTTCCAGTTATGTCCGAGATTTTTTTAGGTCAAAACGATTTTATGGTCGTAGCGGACAGTAGGCGTAGTCTCAGTGTAGTTAAAAAGCAACTATCATGATAGCAATAAGGTTCAAATTTATTAAACAGTTTGCAGTATGCAGGTAACTTTTTTTGAAGATGACAAAACGTGTTATCTCCGAAAGGGCTTTTATGGATTTGAACCTTATTACTAAAGTAAAAAAAAGTAAAAGTAAAAATCGTTTATTGTTGCACATAAACACAAAGACATTTGTTGCAAAAGATAGGTAAAATTTACATCCATTTGTGCATATCCTAATTATTGTTAACACAAGTTTCCAGGGGTCCCCGTCCCCGCACTAGGCTAGGCTAGGCCTGTACCGCGGGAGACCTGTATTGCATTTATATGTCATGAAAGTTAGAAAAACAAGTTAGCTATATAATTAAAGTACAGTGTACATCCATTTGTGCATATCCTAATTATTGTTAACACAAGTTTCCAGGGGTCCCCGCACTAGGCTAGGCTAGGCCTGTACCGCGGGAGACCTGTATTGCATTTATATGTCATGAAAGTTAGAAAAACAAGTTAGCTATATAATTAAAGTACAGTGTAAACAATGATTAAACATCTCGATTGATTCTGTTGCCTAAAGTATTACAGTTTACAGAAGTTATTTTATAAGCTATGGTTATAATTAAGTTATTACTAAATTACCTATTGAAGTAAGTTTTCAGTTTCATGGAAGTCTGTTGACAGTATAGTTAGAAAATTAGAAAAACACAGTAACTATATAATTAAACGTACAGTGTGAACAGTTACGCTCTGTCTTGCGTGAGCGACGGGCGACGCGACGCGACGCGACGCGATGCGACGGCGATGGCTCAAGGTCATCGCGTATTTATCGCGCGAAACTTCGGCACTAGCATTTGGTGATTAGAATCACAAGATTCGCCGTCTTTCACAATGTGCAAATGGTCTAGCGGGTTTGACTTCTAGGTGGAATCGTTTGCGCCATGAGTGTCGTGAGTTCGTATCTCGGCTCACGCAATCATTTTGCATTTTTATTTACTTTTTTTCTTTTACGTTCTACTGGCTTTTGCCCGCGGCTTCTCTTGAAAGACGGACAAACAAACAGACACACACACACTTTCCAATTTAATCAGTATGGATTATTTGATTTTGTTTACCTGCTTATTTCTTTCCCTAAGATTCTACTTTCTTATTTTTTTTTTAAGAACTCCGGGTTTTATACTAACAAGGAAAGTTTTAAGTAGCACACAATAATACTGCATTTTGTTTTTATTAACTTAATGTTTATTTTAATCCATACTAATATTATAAACGGGAAAGTGTGTGTGTGTCTATTTATTTGTCCGTCCTTCACGGCAAAACTGAGCGACGAATTAACGTATACTATTTACTTATAACGAATGCTATTTACTTAATGTTGAAATGAAAAAATGTCATACAGTGTAACCCAGTGTTTTTTAATGCTGCCATCTAGTGTCGACTGGCATAACCACTACACTAAGAGCCCTTATTCCTTAGAGCGTTCATCAATTTCGTGAAATAGCCATTGATAGATGGCGTTGGCGCTCGGTACGCGAGCCACCGGTAACGCAACACACAGGCAAGAATGATCTTGATAGTTTTGAATTTAATTGCTAGTAACAATTCTTTTGGTTTTATGTGTTAACTTTTTTGTAAAGTTTACAAGAGATAAGAATATATTATTATTATATGGTACTTACTTAAATTGTTAGTAACTTAAAATAAACAGTTTCAAAGAGCTGAGCTGTGTGCAAAAAATTACATGTGTTATTGGCCCGGCTAATGAGATCAAACATGGTCGAATTACGATAAGTAGAATAGCAGTTCTGTTATTCATTTCCTGACTCGATCATGTGACCTTGGACATCATCGAGATCGACGCTGCTCATCAGCCCAAATGTAATGAGCCCAAACATAGTGGAGTTATTATGCAGTTTATAAAATAGCAGTTTTGTTGACCATATCCTGACTCCACCATGAGAACCAGAACCTCATCCTGGGGGCCGATTTTTGAATCTCACATATGGGATTTTTCACTAAAATACCGGTTGAAAACAGTGAATTGCTTATTATTTTCAGTGACAATTTTCTGAATTCGAACGCGTGAGACTCAAAAATCGGTCCCCTGGTCCCGAAATATAATAATAATTCAAACTCTCATCAGATTTCAAGTAAAATTTCTTGGATAAAATTGCATGTGTAAAAATCAGGCGGACCGTATGCCTGTTTGCCACCAACAGGATCAAGATTTGTTTAGTCGCAGTACCTATACAGCACTTCTCAGAACTATCTAGCTGCTTATGCTTACGAGAGCACGGTGCGCCGGACGATCGAACGTAGGTCCACTGTCTATGAGCGCTGGGCGCAGACTGAGCAGTGAGCTGGCCCGTGTCAGCAGTGTATTTTATTCGAATTTTATGTGCTTTAAAATAGTACATTACGATACAAGTGCGTAAAAAAGGAAGTTCGAAACGAGTGGCGATAAATTAAAACACGACCGAAGGGAGTGTTTTAAATCGACACGAGTTACGAATTTCCTTTTCGCACGTGTATCGTACGACGTTTTTCAGTACAGATGAGCCTCCAAAGTTTCGACCTGGCATATAATGCTGTGAAATTTTTCTTGGAATAAATAGGTAAATAAATAAATAATGAACCACTTCTCGCACTAGTGCGTAAAAAAACACCATCTGTACTGAAAAATATCTATCGACACAAAGGTATGTCTTATATGTATGTTTTTTTTTATATGGCAACAAGAAGTTCTGGTATAGGATAATATTATTATTTAAGAGTTACAATAAATGCAGGAATCGCAGGAATTACAATGAACGCCCCTTAAAGAGTAGTCTAATTATTTTTTTTTGTATGGGTACCTTTCCTTGTTATGTAGTATAAAAGCCGGAGTTATTAAAAATAAAATAAAAATAAGAATGTAGATTCTTACAGAAAGAAAAAAGTAAACAATCAAATAATAGAAAATAAAAGAAACAAAAATAAAACTGCAAAAGCACGCTTCAGCCGAGGTTCGAACTCACACCGCTGGCGCGGCGTCCAGACGTCGAAACCGCTAGGCTACGAGCCCGTTGTAATAACCAGTTAATTTTGTGATCCTATTGACCAAAGTCAAGTGCTAGTACATATATCGTAAGGTCATCGCACTAGTGTTTCATATTTTTAGTTCACACTTAAATTTTAATATTTTACGCAGACAATCACGTATCACCGTGCACATAATCAAAGGCTGTCAATACAAGTTACAAAAGTTGTAATTTCCTTACTTTTTAGGCACATTATTCCTTTGGTCAACTTATATTAATTTGAATATTTTGAATTTTTATTATAAGAAAATATAAAGAATGAAATGTGAGACTAGTAATCAATCGTTATTTCTCTAGTCCGACCTCTCTACGTATTGAATTTGCTTCTAAAAATCAAATAGCTTGATCGCGCGCCCATCGCCATCGCATCGCGTCGCATCGCCGTCGCGGGCCGTCGCGGGCCGTCGCTTACGCAAGACACTCCCATATGAACACAGCGGTTTGATCGCATCGCGTCGCTTAACATTCGCATGTTCATCGCTAGTTCGTCGCGTCGCGTTCCGTCGCCCACCTAAGACAAGTCCATAGAGATAGAAGGTTTGATTTCGTCGCATCGCATCGCATCGCGTCGCCGTCGCGGGTTCGTCGCTCACGCAAGACGCGGCGTTATTAAACAGTTAACAAACATTCTGTTGCCCAAAATATTACAGTTTGCAGAAGTTATTTTATAGTATGGTTATAGTTAAAATTATTGTTAAATTATTAAGTTGCCTATTGAAGTAAGTTTTCAGTTACTATCATGATAGTTGCTTTTTAACTACACTGAGATATAGCACGTGCCGTTTAAACGGGAGCTAGCCGCCGTGAACAATAGACACAAAGGCCTTTGTTTAACAGATTACGGCTAAAGCGAAAAGTTCATCTCAGAAAATTCATACTATACAAGTGACTGGTTTATGAGGTGTCCATTCCATTCATTATGTTTTCTGTGTAAAGAAGTATTAATTATTACATAATTATCATGACACGCGGCCTGTTCTTTTTCTTAAACTTGGTATGACACTAGGTCATACCAAGTTCAAGAAAAAGAACTGGACTGGCCGCGCAACATTCGCCCATGCCTAGAGACACTTTTTAAGTTTTTACCTTTTCAACTATTAAATAAATAAAGCATCCAAATTATGTAGGGTTACGAACTTAACTACTTAATGTAACAGTTGGTTAGTTAAGTTATTGTAATGTCTGCCTAAATTCGGTCAGTGAATCATGTGTTATTTGATCGATATCATCAGGGCAACGTTATAGGCAATTGATACGCTTGTGTCAGTTTTTTTTAAACGAATTTATAAGTTAAATATCAACATCCTGTTGCGTCGAATGGACGGTCAACCGATTAATCATTTTGTTATACTTGACCGAAGGATGGTAAATAAATACATGGGGTAATTTCTTACTTTACACCTTGACTACGGCAGTTAAAGTAACCCGTAATTATATGTTTAAGCATGCTTTGCATTTGGTATTTCGACCCCATACTATAGTCACATCTCGGACACGAGCGATCAAATATATGAAAGTAGCACACATTCTAGGCTCTAGGTGAACGCGTACCATGCTTGTGAATTTTACCAGTGTTCGTTTTTGTGAAATTTTAGTCTAAAATTGAGAAAGTAGGTGCTAAAGTTACTTATGGTGCGAAAGTACAAAAAGAAATGAAAATAAAACAGACAGACGTATGCACTTTGCATGAGCATGACGATTTAAGTATCTCATGCAATTTTTTTATCTTAATCGCATGCAAGCGTATGGTATTTTTTTTAATGAATTATGCAAATATTTTCGAATAAATGTTTTCAAAGTTAACAGAAAAATAGAAGTGACATTTAAATTTAACGATCAATTAGTTCTGCCGGTCGTAGTTTCAAATAAGTTTATATTACACTGATTTAAACTTTCACGATTATTACACATAATTATTTTAAAAAACCGGGACTTAATCGCGTATAACTACATATTAAACTGAAAACTCGCGCGGCTGTCAGAAGGTGTTGATGTCATTTCAAGCCAGTCTTCTCCGAGACCACGGGGACAACGCCGTCCTTGAAACGTTGGAGGTCAGTTTAATATGTAGTTATACGCGATTAAGTCCCGGTTTTTAAAAATAATTAAGTTTATATTACTTATATTATATTAGTAGGTACACTAACACAACGTAAGGGCCAAATACCATAAATTTACCTAGGTAGTGGTAGGCCGGTACATTATCTTTACCTGTAGGTATAACTATAACATGTTTTTTATCGATAGGCCAAGATAATCACGCTATCAGTAGCATACGCAGTATTGTTTTGTTATGATGACCGTACGTTTCTTAATTTCGTTATGAATTTTGAGTTTGAAAATCAAAATATTGTTGGCCATTGTTGAACTATGTATTTGCAATAAGGTGTTTAATTTGTCGAATAACTATACGGACGTTAAAAGCTATGTTAGGTTGTGGAGTTTTTATTTAAAGAATCCTTTGAGCATGCCCACCATTGGTATTTCAATACCGAATACCTTCAAGGGACCAAACGAACAACTTTCGCGAGAGCTTAGCCCGAATCCCCGATTTACGAACTTTCGGGAGCCCGGACTTTTATTTGTAGCCCGCTAATGAGGTTAAGAAGTGATAATAAATGTGCTTACCTATGATTTTTTATTTATATCAACCAAATTCTGTTCTAATGTATAAATTCTAAATACTCCATCGCGAACCTTTAGATAAATTCAGAAGTTAGGCCGTAAAATAAAATATGATTATAATACAATAAGTTGTATCAGCACCATAAGACATGTTTTAGAAGACAATGATAAAGTATTAGTAGTAGTAGCAGTACTAGCAGTAAACACTTTATTGCACAGAACAAATTACAAGTACAGTGAATAATTATAATGGTTATGTTCTTATGTACAAAGGCGAGTTTGTATCTTTAAGGGATCTCTTCCAGCTAACCTTAGAATACCTGAGAGAGGAAAATAGGAAATGGTAGACAAACACAGCTAAAGTGCATCGGCATATTCGGCATATATTATACAAAATACCTATCAACATATCTTTACACATAATATATATCCCTACTCTAAAAATGAATACAATACTTATATATACAATGAATTATACAATAAACATATCAAAATAATAATAACCGCACACGCCTAGCTTTCATTTTTCTTATTGGTTTTTAACACCCCAATTAGGGCCTTTTACACGGTGCGAGAACTCGCATGCGAGTTTTATAACATTGCGGTATTTGATTGCTGTGCTGAGTTGTATGTACCTTTTTTTTTTTTTTTTTTTGATGACCCAGGGGGAATCCATTATGGATCCCACTGGCCCGGGAGAAGCCAGTGGGTATGTCCGACTCGCACGGACTAAACCCCCTGGGGCGTTCCGCCGCTCGCTGTTTGGACGGGGTTTCGGGCACTCGATTGTAGGCCTCCGATACCCCGTCAGCGTTGCCCTTGCGGGCCCTTCTCGAAAGCTGCTTAGGCAGCTTACTGCGCTAAAGGCCCTCGGAACACGGGAGGGCCTTCCAGCTCGGAACCTCGTTGAGGCGGGTGATGGGACTCCCGATCCATCACCCGCAGGTTCCATGGGCGCCAGAAGAGTTCCGGCGCCCGGCGGTGGACATGGTCTTTGGTTCCACCGCTAACCAAGTCGGCCGCAAAGGATAGGGAGAACGGCGCACCGTAATACCGGCACTCCTCTTCCCTTGCGGCCCCACCAATGCCGCTACAGCGGAGCGGCCCCGCCAAGGTCGCAGGGGGTAGGGAGAGTGGCGCACCGCTATACCATCACGCCTCTCCCCCTGCGATCCCACCTCGGCCGCCGAGGACAGGAAGAACGGCTCACCGCAATACCGACACTCCTCTTCCTCGACGGTCCTCCGCCAATGCGTCACAAGCGGGCTTATGAAGCCCACTTGGAGCATCCTCCTCGGGCCAGCTCGCCCAGCAACAAGCCGGCCCTGGTTGCCTCTTCGCTTCACCGTGGGTGACCAAGCCACGGTTACTAAGCCCCTCCACCACGACAAGGTGAGCAACCTGCGGGGGGAGTTGTATGTACCTAACCTTACATTCCGCAACGTAAACCAAATCATACGAGTTCGCTCGCCTCCTAAATGAACCCTTAGGGCCACTTGTACCAACTGCTTATCTCAAGGTTAGTGGGCTATCAACTGTCAAATTCCATATGAAATGGTGGGTTAGCCTCGGGTTAACCCTCCATTTTCGGTGGTGCAAGTGACCCTTAGTGTATTTAACTATTTACCTACCGGCTACCTCGTTCGTAACGCATTAATTCAAATTCCATATGAAATGGTGGGTTAGCCTCGGGTTAACCCTCCATTTTCGGTGGTGCAAGTGACCCTTAGTGTATTTAACTATTTACCTACCGGCTACCTCGTTCGTAACGCATAAATTCAGGGCCCGTAACTTTCATGCCGATGACATCAATTTGACGTCACGTTGCATATAGGATGATTCAAATAGTTTTATTGTAATAATTAATCATTATTCATTAATCAATTTAATCATGTACAAATGACTTCAAAAGAAAGCTATTCATTATACGTGGAATAATTAATACCTACTTGATACGTGAAACGAAAAGGAAACAATTTGTTTTGTTTTAATAATTTATTAAAATATGGTAACAAAACTATTTAATAAAATGTATGTATGAAAAATAAACAAATAATTTAATTTTCCCCTCACTAGCTCGAAAACATTGTCCTTTAATACCAGCGGGTAAAAACGCATTTTATCCACTAGTGGGTAAAGTTATTTGACCTTGAATAAAGGCAAATTAACTGCATTAAAATTGATAAAATCTAGTAATAAAGATGATTTACCACCTGTGGAACTACTGGAAGCAGTGATAAATGCATTTTTTGCGTTGTAGTTTCCTCGCTATAGTGAGGGGAAAAGTTTTGTGTTACACTCGGGTGCAAATGTATTTTACTTCTCGTGTGTTAAAAAACTCGCTAGTTCAGGATTCTATTCTCGAACCACTCGCTTCGCTCGTGGTTCAATTATAGGATCCTTTCATTTGCTCGTTTTTCAATTCCACACTCGGCGTTAAAATACAACTTTGCCCCCTTATATAACAAATAACTATTACTTTTCACGTATCAAGAAGTATTAATTATTTCACTATGAATAGATTACTTTTGAAGTCATGATTAAAATGATTGATGAATAATGATTAATTATTAAATAAAACTCTTGAATCATCCTAAATGCAACGTGACGTCAAATTGATGTCATCGGCATGAAAGTTACGGGCCCTGCGCATAATTATTATTCGAGTCGGGCCTTTGGGTCCACTGTAATTTTTATCGTATTTACTTGTAAATAGTAGAAATTAGAAATTAATGTATGTTTTAGCCAAAAACATATACTAACTCAAATTAGCTCTAATCTCCCTTGTGACCTGTAGCTGAAACAAAACGAAGGCATATTAAATATTTAACCAAGGTTTGACTCACCGTCCATTCCGGACCACTCGGACCTTAATTCAGTCGCACGGTCCATATTTAACTCATTCCATTCAGTATTCATGCAGCAATGCCCGCGCCCGGCGGTATTCCGTGGAGATCTTGTGGCCGAAAGCTCTGAAAGTGGCCGTAAAATAACCTTTAGTCGATCGTGGTTCAATTGCTAAATAAATACATTTTACTTTATAGGGCCTTAGGATCATCAGCCCTTAGCATTGGCCCTTAGTGACCGGCCACACCAGAGCGTCGCGTGTCTCGGGGCGCGCAACGGACGTCCGCGCCACGCCACCTGAGTGTAATTCAAAAAACGTCTCCTCAGTACATTTTGTATAGGAAGGACGTAAGACGCGCCCCAGGTGGCGTGGCGGCGGCGTGGCGCGCGTCGCGCCGCTTGGCGGCGCGCCTTACGTCCGTTGCGCGCGCCGAGACACGCGACGCTCTGATGTGGCCGGTGCCTTAGATCATTAGGATTTTCTTAGGAGAATCTAATGCTACGCAAATGTAACAGAGAGACTCCCACCCACTATAACTTTTAAGACGCTACAGGAGCGAAAATGCTAAAATGGAAAGGACCCCCCCCCCCCTATCCATTTGGAAATTTTAGTTAAATCTACTAGTTTTATTAACTAGATTTATCGAAAAAAAATTGTCCATTCAGAACAGCTCAATTATAAAATATTTCGAAAAAAATCTTTATAATCCGTTCCGCTCTCGACTGTTTCCTCCTTCAAAACTTATTTAAACGGAACGAAATTTGAGAATCTGAATAACAATGAAATAATCTGTGTCGGACCGTTTAGATTTTTTGGCTAATTGTTACCGATTGAGTATCACACCTTTTTTTGAGCCATATTGAAAAAGGCCGTTTTTAGAAATTTTTGATTGGCTCTAGCGTCTTTTAAAATAAGAAATATAAAAAAATACAAAAAAATCAAAACGGTCCGACACAGATAAAAATAATAATAATCTGTGTTGAAAAGTACGCAGTCTGAAGTGTAGGTTTAGGACGCAACATAGTAGATAATTTCTCCACTGTCCACTCTCTATTGTTTACGTACAGGTTTTTGAAGCTAGATCAATGATTATTAACCACAGATTTTTAAGTACACGTTGCGTCTTAGGTCCTAATTCATTGAATGGCTGCTGAGATGCTGAAAAGTAATCATTTTTACCTACTAGCTATCGTTTCATGAACTTGTCATTTTCCATTCCGCTGTCAATTCTCGATTCCAATACAAGTTGCATTTCTCAATCGATTTGATGCGTTTTGCTTTTGTCAATCTTGACCGGCTATGTTGATCTTTCGCAGTGAAAGTAGACGGCAGACAGTCGGGCGCCACTGACGACTTGTCTCGTGCCAAGACTGCCAAGATCGTGCTATAACGCCCACGCCACTAAATAAGGGAGATGTCCCAACTAACAAAAATTAGTCTTATAGGGGCTTATAATGCCAAAAATAGTACTCTTATAATAACCTTGTAAACCCTTTACAAGAGGGCATTTGGGCACACCTTATAAGGCCAAAAACCTTATATCCCCCTTGTAGTTGCTATATTATTAGCTTTCTTATCTTGTACGTGTTTTATTATGGCATGCAATAAGAAAGTTAACCTTATAATGGCAAGAAAAGTGCTTTTAAAAGGCTAATGTACTAATAAGAATCATATTTAAAGCTTTAATAAAGGCAATTATACTTGTAAGAATCATATTCAAAGCTTTAATAAGGGCAATAGCTCTTGTACACGTTTTGTGATCATCAGATATAAGGGAGTAAAACTCATAACGGCGAAACAGGATGCTGTTTTAAAAGTTTATTGTGCTTTTCGTAGTGATTTATGTGTACATCATCATCAAGTCATCCATTTTGCAAGTTAGTAAACGGTAAGTTAACTTTTACATATTACAATTATTTGCTTATTTATTATGAAAACTGTGTGGGAATCCAATTTCATGGTGAAATGTGATATAAAATGTGTTGTATTATTAATGCGCCCTTGTATTTCAACGGTTTTGTACTAAAAATGCGGTTAATTAATTTTGACATGTCTTGAGCAAGGCTGTTATAAGAGTAAAAGCAGTAAGCACATCATTTACAAATACTCTATAAGAGTAAAAACTTTATAACAGCCACCGGTGTTACTTATGATTCGCCATTTTATATATCTTTAGGGTTCCTTCTCACAATTAGTGAAATCCCGAACCTTACCATCTAGTTAAATATTTGTAACGGATACCAGTTAAAAATTCATAACGTTATCGATAGAGAGCAGATTTCAGGTAGCGATTTAAATATTAATATGAATATGACTCGCATACAATATTTATTATTATTTCTACACACGAAAAAATGTATGGGAACATAAAAGTAAAACCCTTTTTGGATGCTTTTGTGAATATTGGGCAAAAATTATAATGATAATAAATAAAAATAAAAAAAATATTTATTTATACTTATTTCTTTAATATTTCTTCTGCGCATTGCACAGTAAAAACTTCTATTATGGCTCAAAGAATATAAAAATGAAAATAATTCGCTTCTTATATATATTTAAATTGAAAGTCCATTATTTAGAATAAAATACTTTAACCCTTAATTTGGCAAAGTCCGGTGGGACGGACAGGTGATAAAAAAAAATATTTCGCTTTTAAGGTAGAATTTTATTTAATTTAACATATGGAAAGAGACTCTTTTATGATACATGCTTTGTATAAAAATACTATTTGACCACTGTCAACACTCGTTTGACAGTTACTCGTCAAGATGGCACCGCATCAGAAGTCAACTGTTTTTAGCAAAATATTTATGCGTTTTTCTTTTGGTTTTTGTAAGAACAGGGTATTTCTGTTGTATAAATAATAAAATATATTACATAATAATTGCAAGTGGTTATGTTTTAAATTTATTTCTCAATTTCTAATACTCATAATCATCATCTAAACAAGTTGTCCGCCGCACCGGACAGTGCCAAATATATACTAAATACGATTTGTCCGCCGTGGCGGACTATGCCAATGTTGCGGTGACACGTGTTGTAACAAATTATTATATTGTTTTGTTTATTATTTTGATTTTCTTGTTTTGGTGGCCTGCTTTTATGCTTAGATTTTTTATTTAATCCAACAGCGTGTGGTGCTGGACCAAGCAGTTAAAATTTTGGCACTTTTAGGTATACGTAGTGCGCGGATATTGTGAATGTTACATGTCGCGCGAGGGGCAATAAACATTAAAGAAAACCGGGTAGATCAAAATTTATAATTTCTTTGTCTGCCCCGAACATTGATATAATTAATTTCGGGTAGTTTTGTGTTGTTTACATCTTCGACGACATTTTGCTGGGACATCACTGTCACATCAGTCTGTCGTGATCACGGCCTGTGCAACCTGGCCAAAAAGTCGGAAAAAAGTTAAAATAATGATATTTGACTATAAATATGTGTCAGTTTGATTTTCATACAAAATTATTATATTTGTTAATTTTTAAAATAAATATATGTTAAGAAATACTTGTTTATTTTAAATGACCGTATGTTTGGCAGTGTCCGCCTCAGCGGACATATTAATTTATCCCAATATTTGGCAGAGTCCGCTGTGGCGGACATATTTTTTTTCCAAAACTAATAAATCTAGATTTTTTTAAATATTTTTCGGACGCTTTAAAAACACCTGTTATTCAATATATTAAGTAAAATCGGAAAATTTATGTCACCAGAGTCTCTGCCAAATTAAGGGTTAATTTATAAAATAAAAAATAACATTAATTTAATCTAATGAAGTTCTAATCTACTTCAGTGAAGTTTGTGGTGTGCGATGTAGGTAATAATGATAGATTATAAACCACATGACATGTATTTAAAAAATTGCACTAGTCATATCCATATTAATATTTAAATCGCTACCTGAAACCCGCTGTCTAGTTATCATGTACTTGGCGCAAAACTTTGAAATTGCATTTTTGTTCGAAAGACCGTTCTTTTTAAACCGGTATTTTGGGGAACGCTTTGATAAAGGTTTGGTTCGATTAACCGGCATAGAACAAAATAAAACCGTGTAGTCCGCAGCATGTCAGGTAATACTGATATTTTCAATATTTCATTAGGAAGTTATACCTAGAATTTTCAATTTAAAACAAACTTGTGCTTCGGAATATTTAATCTTCTGGTGCCTTATTTTATTACTTCCTATTGATTTATTGTAAATGCTGAGTCAAATACTCTATTTGATATTTATTATTATGGTTATTGTTACAGAATCTGTGGATGAGATACATAGTCAGCCGTTTTTAGTGACGTGAAGATGACAAACTCTTATCCTCCTCTTAGTAAGTAAGTGCTATTGAAAACCACAGACGATTTCAGTACCGCCATCACAATGGACTTTGTGTCGATAACTATAAACAGCCTAGCCTAAGACTTCAAATAAATATATTTTTTTTTTATTACAGATGAACTACAAAACGGCACATATTCTGATGGAGAAAATCAGTCACAATCATTACTTACACCCAAAAATAAGCCAGGAGTGGTGGATCAAAAAACATGCAAAATGGAAGAGGACGCAGGAAATAGTTTAGGTTGTAAGAAAATCACACCAAGCAAAGATGGCGCTGATAATTCAAAACAAGAAAACGGAAATCAATATATCTTTTATGAATTTGATGAAGACCTCGATAAAAGAAACTACTTATTATTTTGGAAATTTAGTGATAGGTTAATTACAATTTCTACCACCGTGTCGGCGCTCTGAAGAATATATTAATATTTTGAAGTATGTAGACTCATTGAAACAGCAACATCGTGAGCAATAGAACTGAAAATATTAATCTTATAAAGTTACTTGTATCGGTTTGGTTTCGTTGCACATAAATAAATATCTTAAAAAGTGAGTTTGTCTTTATTTGTCCTCAATTTTAATCTGTCTTAGTCCCAAAAGGATTACATATAAAATCGGTTTCTTCTTAAAATAGCCGAACATTGTATTCACTTATTCAGATCGTCCAACATTCACAATGATACCCCGCAATAAAAGATTTTTTTTTTTATTTCAGACCAAAGTCCATAAAGTAAGGAATACACTTTTGGAACTTATTCTAATAAAGTTAATCTTAAAAATTAATATTAGTAGGTACTGATGGATAAAAAAACTGAGTGCCTTGGTAATAGTCTCTTATACGCTCAGTTATGTATAATTGGCCACCTCCGAGTACATGCTAGTCTGGTATAACCGGTGGACACTCTATTTAATAATGTAAACATTGTAAAACATGGAAACAATGGACCAGTTACATTTGCCCTCCAGTCGAGATCTGCCCCGCGGCCCCGCTGTATATACCTTAACATTTTTCACCGCAGAGCTACAGACACCTTAAATAAGAACAAAAAATATAATTATTAAGCTAAATCCAAACTCAATTCATCATATACCTGTATTACTGTCACTGCTGCTTGTCTGCATATTCATATAATTATTCCATAATGGCATCCTCTACGGAACCACTAATCGATAAGTTGGGATCAGATTGTTCACATTCACTGGATTTTCAAAATGACGAATCAAGTTTTATAAAAACTTTTAATACGACACTTTCAAGAATAATGCCTTTATAATTATTGTATAAGAGAAAATGTATTGCTTTAATTCTTTAAAACACTTTATAAAATGCTGTAATTTGTTTGCTGGATAGACGTTTTATTATATGCTCCTATGAGGCATAAAGCATCATAGTTATCTTATGCATTACTTTTATAAGAATAATTGGCCATAACAAAAGCTTTTATAGTGCTTTGAATATTATACAGCGAAAAGGCATTTTAAATGGCTTCTATAAGAATACATATTTTTAAACCCTTATTGCAGTCATATAAATTGGACTTATTAACGTGTACATGGCCAAGTTATAAGAGTAAATGTACTATTTTCCAAATCCTCTTATAATGAGCTACTATAAGAGTAAATATTTTTAAACCCTTATTGTAGTCATATAAATTGGACTTATTAACGTGTACATGGCCAAGTTATAAGAGTAAATGTACTATTGGCCAAATCCTCTTATAATGAGCTACTATAAGAGTAAATATTTTTAAACCCTTATTGCAGTCATATAAATTGGACTTATTAACGTGTACATGGCCAAGTTAGAAGAGTAAATGTACTATTGGCCAAATCCTCTTATAATGAGCTACTATAAGAGTAAATATTTTTAAACCCTTATTGCAGTCATATAAATTTGACTTATTAACGTGTACATGGCCAAATTATAAGAGTAAATGTACTATTAGGCCAAATTCTCTTATAATGAGCCGCTATAAGGAACTCTGGCATAATGAATGCTATTTTAAAACTACTATGAGTGTTTAGCCCTTATAGATTGATTTTATAAGGATATTTTGTTTGTTGGGGTAGGTCTAGACCTAGATATAGATTCGTATGACGTCATCGGTGCCGTTTTAAGAACTAACCGCAACTATACATTCATACAGCCCCGGCATCCTTTAGTTAGTATTTAATTACTTAATCAATTTATTGGAACATGAAGTGGCATTGCCTTAACCTATATTATGCTTAAATAACAATAAAATACTTACGTTATGCCGTAATGAGATAAGAAAATAGCCGTACCTACAGATTGCAGAAAATGGAAAACAGAGACTTTAGTTAGTATTTCTATTTTATATGAGCAAACTTGATTTCTATTTTATAAGTTCCTGCACTTCGCAAGCGCAATTCCTGGTTCGAAAAACTTAGGTAAATAACCACTGAATAGAAAATCACAAAATCTTAATATAAATAGAGTATTTCAATCTCAGCAATATTCTGACAATTTACAGTGCCAACTGGAGCGTTATTAAGACAAATTGTTTATTAACGTGGAAAATGTTGAATGAAAATGAATACCGATTGCGGGGCAAATCGTTACCGGAGTAACGGGAGAGTTTAGGGTACAAGGGTCGAGGGACCGCTCGCGATCCATATTTCCGAATTGTTGTAGCCGTAACACACTGGCGATTTGTTGCCAGGGTCCTAGGAAATGAGACAATCTTACGCACACGAGAATACATATAGGTAAGCTTGATGTAATGCTTAGGGGCTGATACAGATAGACTGCGATGGTCGGCGATGGCGCGGTGTTCTAATACATATAAGTACAAGTACCCGCTTAGTTATAGTCCGTCTTTGTTGCCCATAAGTCACGTGTGTTATGTTTCAAATCTTTCAGTGAGGTTGCGGCTAGTTGTGAAGCGTGTTACATATTTTTGCGGCTCATATTATTGCAGGATTTGCAGTCGACTGTAGGTCTGCAGGAGAAGTCGCTTGGTGTGTCACTTACAATCAGACTGGTAAATGGTTTAAATGCACCCAGTTTTAAGTCAGGTACATTCATATAAGTAAGGCTGATGCTAGTTCAGGTTTTTAATTGATTACTTCCCATCGACCGAATTGGGTTAAGAAAGTAGACTAAGGGCCGGTTGCGTCAAACCGTCTATCACCGTTAAAGTGTTCGTTAAATTTTATTGTATGGAAAGTTTCATAGACGTCTGCTACTTGACGATGATGTGTCTGTCAAATGTGGTTGATGCAACTGGCCCTAAGTAGAGTAATCGCGAGACCTCAGGCTCCTCCCCCTACTAGATGGTGTGCTCAAGTTACTGCACCCATGCGATTAAAACTGCATGAGGCCATGCGCTTTGCGAGGAATAGACGCCTATGGAGGGACCTAGTCTTCAACAGAATGACAAGATGTCACGATCCTCAGCATTGAGGGAACGACTAAAGAAGAAGAAGACAAATCGCGCGTTAGCATTGGCTCGTATAGCGGCAGTGTGGTAGCGCTCTTAGTGCACAAGATCGACGCGACGCCCCTGACACATTGACTCACTTTCGGAGGGGTCAGCACCGCTCACATCGTCCCTGATTTTCCAGTGTGTGTAATGTACAGGTTTTATTACTTTTATAGTCTGTAGAAACCTAGAAACAGAGCGGGAGAGGGCTCCTAAAAATGACTTATACCAATTTTATAGTAAGGTACAGCGGGGCAAATCTCGACTGGGGGGCAAATGTCACTGGTCAATTTTTTCCATGTTTTACAATGTCTGCATTATTAAATAGAGTGTCCACCGGTTATATATGGTAGGCGTGTTCAGTGGATACATGTAGAAGTCAACATCATAGTGTATTAATGAAAAAAATGGATTAGTTACAATGGCCCCCCAGTCGAGATTTGCCCCGCTGTACCTTACTTTAAACTTTGCTGTCAGAAAGTAACTAATCCGTAAAATATATAGGTATACCTCAGTAGCAGGCAGCTATATTATACACATACGCCTTATCCAAATTATGCAAATAGATATATGCCAAAAGTAACATTTTCATTCCAATTTACCTGACACTCTGTATTCACATATTTTATTGAAAATTACCAAGAATCGTGTAGCATTTAAAGAGAGGAGGGATCGAAATAAAATTTGTGAGACGTTACAAAGATTTCAAACCTCGAGTGTCTATCGAGTTTTGGAGGAGTTTTAATCACGTTCCAGTTTCTGTCGACTTGAACAGGGTGACTTTGTAGGGTTCCGTACCTCAAAAGAAAAAAAAACGGAACCCTTATTACTGGATCACGTTGTTGTCCGTGTTTACATCTGTCTGTCTGTCAAGATCCTCCACGCGTTCCCGAGATAAAAATCTCGGGAACGCGTGGAGGGTATCGTGTTTTTTTTTATGACTGGAAATAGGACGTAACTGCAATACTATGTAGGTCATATGGGAGATGAGAAGTCTGAAGTAGGTTAATAGGCTTTATTTTTTTCAATTCAGTAGGTATATTACAATATTTACAATACATTTTATCAATAACCATATTTAAATAGATGTGTATTATGTTCAATATAAATCTTTAAGACGTTTTACTTTGGTATGTAAGCGTAATCTAATATCATGCTAAGCCTCTACACAGCATTGTTCTCAAAGGGTAGGTATTGCATCGCTTCTTAAGGGGCCAACATATTACCAATTTCCAGTACGCCGGACGATATCAACTTATCAGTGTCAGATATCATCCGGCAAACTCGTATCTGTGGGATCCCGGATTGCATATTTTTATTTTTATACACCGTGTTTTTATTGAATTCCGTTAACTTCGGCATATAGTTAGGTCCATTATAGGAAACAGAATGGCATAGTTAATTTTCATAAATTTGTATTTTTTTCTAAAAAATGTAGCCCAATAGCAATAGATGTTAACTTCAATTGCTATTGGGAAACGGGCTTTACAATTAACTCACACTAAGTAAGTGTCAAAACTATGACATGTCAATCGCATATCGAACACACAAAGCCCGTTTCTTAACAGCAATTGATGTAACATCTACCGCAGGTGTATGGAATTTTTCAAAAAAAGTTACGAATTAAAAAAACACTAACTATGCTATTCTTTCCTATAATGGCCCTAATTATATGCCGAAGTTAACGGAATTCAATAAAAACACGGTGTTTACAGAAGTCTAGAAGTCTCAGATATTTTTTTATTAAGTACAGCTTTTTTCAGACCGGAGCTCGGAGTCATCAACTCATCACATATTTATTTGCACTTCCAAATTAGAACACTCATATGCTCATGGTCTTTTTAAACGATTAACTACTGACTTTGTAGGGTGGACGACATTCGAAAAACTTCGGGGCACTTCTGGATGAGATTAGCCCAGGACCGGGATAAGTGGCGTACACGAAGGGAGGCCTATGCTCAGCAGTGGGCGATTAATGGCTGAAATGACGATGATGACTGACTTTGTAAGGTCAACTTATACTAGCCACGTCTCAGCCGCGATAAAATGTTTCGTGAACCATTTCAGCAGGCAGAGGCATGCGCGCGCAGGCTCTTCGATCCGAGCCTCCCATTTGAATGAACTGACGTGACGGTCATCACTGAATTGTCAGCTTCGCGCCACTAGCGTCCTTCACGTTGTATTAATGGCATATTTCATTGATCTTTTCCGTTTTGATTTTGTACTGATATTATGTTAGGGAGGCGTTTGAAATGTTTATTTGCATGCTCTTGATCTCTTTGGGGTGCGAAGGATTTAAAAAACGCCAATTATTTTTTGTTTCATTTCTGGAACTGCCTTTTGTATTAAGTGTAGCAGGCTTCGTTTTACTGATATGTTATTTTCTAATTGATCCAAATGAGACCGATTAGTTTCTCTTTTTTAGGTTTTCTTGACTTATTAATCCACATTGGGATAGCGACCGGTATTCCTGGCTGAAGCGATGTTCAGGCATTTTATAACGAATAGGTACCTAATTCGCTCTTGGTATAAATATGCGATGCTAAGTAAAAGACATATCCTCTTTAATTATTGTATATTTACCTTCTTCTAACTACCGAGTGGGCTTTGGACACCTTGGCTGTTCCAGAAGATGGAGTTAGGGTGGCTTGCATCAAACCGCCTTTCGCCATTAAAGCGTTCGCAAAATTTTATTAAATGGGGTGTTCCATAGATCTCTGCTGGCTGATGTCGATCAGTTAACTGTCTTAGACGCACTAAGCCTATTTCCTATTTCAAATTTAGTAAATATTTGATGTTAAAATCCCAGAACGCTTTAGAATCTTTGCTTACCGAAATCCTTAGTTCTTAATCCTCCTGACCTTCATTAAATAGTTTAAATACCTTTTCACCGCGCCGCCGGTTTCCTTAGCCAACAGGAATTAAAGTCTCTCGAATTTCGTCCTTCTTAATGTTAAGTATTATGTACCTAATTAAGTATATTTTCTTCATTTCAGAAATAACACAAGTTGGTACCTACTTACCACAATGTTACATTCATGTGCATCTACCTACCTCTTAAAATTCTCACATTCTCACTAAGACGTATACCACAGAATACATAATAGTAAAAGTACAGAAGGCTCTCTCCCTTTGATATTCACACAATGCCGCCAATCTAAATTCATACCTATATTAACAAACGGACCGCACGCGAGCAGCCAACATTGAATTCTATTGCGCGGCGATAGAATCGCGGAGTGAGCCGCCCCTGCGTATACCTAACTTACATAAGCATAAAATAAAATACAGCTGCCAATCGTTCAATTTAACTGGCGTAAGTAGGTATAAATAAAAGCACAATCCACACTTGAACTGGCTGGCATCGTCGACCCAGACTAATAAAATATTAAAGGTAACTACTATGTACGAGTAGTCGAGTACTCTACTGGTCTGTACAAACTACTACTATTACAAACTACAAGTATAAGTATACTGGTACTATAAGTATACTGGTATACAAATTGTACAATACAATATCTAATGTTCCTTCTGCACTCCGAGACCGGTATGTAATCGTAACATTCATAACTGAATAGCCGCGATAGGCCGTGAATATCTCAATTTCGTTATCTAACTCTCACTCTCTCTTGCTCATACTAAAAGACAGAGACGAATAATAAATTTAAATTTTCGAGGCAAGGCTTTGACACTGCATTATGACTCGGGAATAAATTATACTAACGAACTTACAGAGCGATTATGTCGTCGTAATTTAAACCCGATTAATTCATGCAAAATGGAAGCGCAATTGTGAATTGTGTCACAAAAACGTAAACATCAAATTGGCGTGCCTGATTTTGTGGGCTTATGTAATATTATTTTGGAATGACACAATCAAAATGTAATAAGTACATAATTTCCGAGTGAATTTAATTAAATATGTGTGTAAGTGAATATGAAGTTGAATTTAATTAAATATGTGTGTAATGCAGTGAATATGCAGTTGAATTTAATTAAATATGTGTGTGATGGCTCTAAAATTGGAATCATATTATTATTTTTTGATGGATTTGTATTGAGACGATCTGTGACATTGTCATTTTCTAGTCTAATTAGAGTAATTAGGTGTCCCATATTGCTGGGAAAAGGCCTCTCCCCTCGATCTCCAAAACTCCCGATTTTGTACATATTACTTGCTTAGGCTAGTTTTTCTAGAAGCTTTCCAAATCAAGTTTTTTTTTAACCACAAACTCTTAATAACAAATCTGCATTTGAAACGAATTCATTGTTATGATTGGCTATCTGGCAAACACCTAATATGTGGTCTAGTAAAATCTGATAAGAAACTAGTATCACGAGCCAAAGCAGCTCAAACAGAGGCATGCTTGATAAGAGTGATAAGTGATAGTTAGGTGAGCGTCGTCGAGCCAACTGACTGTCATATGGGTACCTAGCAGTGGCGTAGAGTCGATACAACTCAATTCCCAACGGGTTCCCTAAAATTCTCTAGTATATTAGTCTACAAAACAGATTCCGAAAACCCCTCCGGCTTTTTACCAACGAAAATTTTCACGCCACGCCACTGGTACCTAGCCAACGTCACAATCACTTACGCTAATATCGTTATCGTAGCTCGCTCTTTCGTATTGGCGCGATAGAAAAAGCTAGCTACAATAACGGCACCAAAGCCAACGATTATGACGTTGGCTATATCCACAGTAGGTACTTATAGGTAAGATAAAATCGGGATTTTGCATAGGATACTTATACAGGTAGACGAAAACGTAAAATTGAGCATATCTCTTCTATTCGATCACCAAACAGTGATTAAAAATGTAAATGATGCTATCACCATGCATGACATACATGCCTTTCGTCATTTAGGAGGTGCACGAATTTGAATGCGATTTAGTTACATTGAGGATTGTTGAGGTTTACATTTCAGCACAAACCAAATACCTCAATGTCACAGAACTTAATTTAGATAGAAGAAACAAATTCATATATTTGTATAGGGGCCGAGCGTGTCAAATTTTGTACTGAAGTTGATTCTTGCCTGTAATTTTAAATATGTCTCAGGCTCTTGATTGTTCATAATTTTTGTGTTGTTGCAATTGAATATCACGTAACGAGGCATTTTTTATGTTTTGGTTGACTTCAACTTACAAAAATTGACGCCCGAAAGCTGCAAGCTGCGAGTAAAGACGGACAACTCAGTGGATTTCACTGAGTTCATTTGACACGCTAAGTAGATACGTTTGCTTGATCTATGGTATATATGACATCTGTGCTCAATGTAATCCTAATTTCGACGACCGGTCTGGCTCAGTCGGTAGTGACCCTGCTTGCTAAGCCGCGGTCCTGGGTTCGAATCCCGGTAAGGGCATTTATTTGTGTGATGAGCACAGATATTTGTTCCTGAGTCATGGACGTTTTCTATGTAAGTATATAAGTATGTATATCGTCGCCTAGCACCCATATTACAATTTTTGCTTAGTTTGGGGCTAGGTTGATTTGTGTAGGTGTCCCCCTATTTTTTTTTATATCAAACTCGCACCATGTAAATTATTATACATCTGCAAGTAATCTTAAATCTGTGACATGACATGACAATAGTTTTCTCAGCCTCGAGTATGTATTTAACAAAAAACTATGGATGATTACCGCATGTGAACGTTCCTTATCCTGTCACGCGAAAAGGTATTGTACTGTACAACCGCCATTAATTATTGGCTATATTGGAGCAGGCAGTGTTCAAAAATACTGGAAAACCCAATCTAACATCTTGACAATAGAGGCGCAATAATTATATTGTCTTCGGTTACCGCGATAGACTCATGAAATAAAACTATGGAAACGGATTAAATCGCGCATAATGAATCCCCGTCGGTTCACTATTATCTGGCAGAAACTTTTTACGCATATATTTGATTCGTATAATAGTTCTTGGCAGAAGTCAAGTTTGGCAGAAACACCTTACGTAGAATATGCTTTGGCACAAATCATTTCGCAGATTTTTGTAATACCGAATCGTTCTGTTGTCATAATGTTGATGAGCATAATAGTCTTCTAGTCGAACAATACATTTGCAGATAATATCTGTGCATAATATTTAGGCGGCATAAAGTTGTAATTTGCTATTTGATACCGAGTTGGATATGTTGGGGATGCAAGATACCTAACACTCCTCCTCGCTTCGCTCGTCGTCGTACCTAACGGTGACTCTGGGGCAGTTTTTCTTTTCTGATAGCGAGTAATAATTCTGCTAATGTAATATTATGCTATAAGATTATTACGGTACATACAATTATGTTAAACCAAAGTCGATCAAAGTAATGTTCTGTAAAACAATATTCTGCCAAATGTATCTTATGCGTGGTAGTAATAATGCCAACTAAGTTTTCTGCAAAATTACCATTCGACCGAAAGTATTTCTGCGAAACATGTTATGCGAAGTGTGTTTCGGACTAAAATTATTCTACCAGATGAGGGTAACCCACCCCCGTCACCCGTTGACGACGAATGCTATAGTGTTAGAAACGTCGGGATGAATTGTAAATTCATTATACATACATACATACAACATACATACAATCACGCCTGTATCCCATAAAGGGGTAGGCAGAACACATGAAACTACTAAAGCTTCAGTGCCACTCTTGGAAAATAAGGGGTTGAAAGAAAACGAAACTGTGACATTGCAGTGACAGGTTGCCAGCCTCTCGCCTACGCCACAATTTAACCCCTATCCCATAGTCGCCTTCTACGACACCCACGGGAAGAAAGGGGGTGGTGAAATTCTTAACCCGTCACCACACAGGTAAATTCATTATACGCGATTTAATCCGTTACCATAGTTTTATTTCATTATGTTAAATGTCTTTATTTTGTTGGTTTTGTAGGAATTTTCTTTTCTGTATGTATACACCCTGTTTTTATTGAATTCCGTTAACTTTAAGAGATGGTTCATTAGATCAAATACAATTAATTTCTCTAAGAAACTAGCGTCTTAACTCTTACGGTTATCGAGTTATTAAAAAAATAAAAATAATTACTGAACACGTGTTGCCTGCCACTGCCTGCTAGCCTTTACCACTTATCAATGTTTATTTGTTTTGACATGTGCCGTCAATCACTTGACACTAACTTGAGTATTATTCTTAAGGGTCTCTCACACTAATTAATTCATTTATTATGTATGAAAACGATGAAAATTTTTTTTTGTAAATTTAACTAAAAGTGTTATACAGGCTGGTTCCTGATAACGAATCTAACGACATGTCGAATTTAACGGAAAACAAAAAAAACACGGTGTATACATTTATTTCAGTTTATAGTAAACTAAATTAACCGGGCATTAAAAAACAACTTAACTATGAACTTATAAATAAAACTATAACTAAACTAAAACATTTCTGTAATATTAAATTAGCGTAACGTGTAATTCAGCATACATTGATGGTGCCTTTTAACCTCATTCTACAGTGAACGTGTTAATAATTCTAACATTTATTGATTTAAAGTTCACATAATGTACTTGTACACAAAATGTACGTCGACTTCGCTTTCTACATGTAGATTTGAAATACACGATGTAGCCACGTTATTGAACTTCAAGTTTTATAAATACCATTTTTTCCAGAGTGTTGGCATTAATCCCAATGTGTTTCTTTGTTGCAGGTACAAGACATATTAAGTTTGGTCAACATACAACATAGTAACTAAAGTAACTAAACTTTCTGTAAGTAAGCAATACATCAAAACTGTACCTAGCGTACATTTAACTCAGATAGTTCTACCCACTTAGATTATGTAAGGGAGTCCCCTCTGCCAACAAACTGTCCTGCAGTTTGGCAGAAGATTTAACGTTGTCAAAAAAGGGTTTTTTTTTGAGAATAAACGATTTTTTTTAAGTTATTCCTAGCCCCGGCTTAGTCAAGGTGACGATCGCTTACGCCGCAATAACAAAACACTTTGTGTCTCATTCTTCCATATTAGCGAACGTGATAGTTGCGTTCCGTTTACTACGAAGCGTTTACGATTGACATGTTAGCTACGCAGGATTATATTTCACGTATGATTGGTTGTACACAATAATTGCGTGTAAAATACGCGAGGCAGTATAACGGGTCAGCACTGATGGACTAGCACTTTATTGTTTCTCCGATTAGCAGAAGTAATATTTTTATTTTTATCAACATGCAATTCCGTAATGTAACGCCTGCATGATTATATTAATTACATACTGTTGTTGTTTGTTATTTGGCTTTGCGTAATACGTGTTGAAGTCTGGATCGTAAGATCGTAACTGTTTTAAGGCCCATTTAGACGGCGGCGCGCGGATTCGCATGCGATATTAGTAATAATATGGACTGTTGAGAGTATTGAGGTTAGGTACATATCAGTGTCCGCAATGTAATAAACCTCGTATGAGAGTTCTCGGGTCGTGTAAATGGGCGCTTACTGCCTATAATATGCTACATACATAATTATAGATTTACACTTGATAATTATTTCGTTAGAGTTTAATTTATTCTTCTGTAATTAATAAATAACAGGCCGACTCAATCGAACCAAAACATGGCTTTATTCACAAACGTTTGCCAAATCAAATAAACTGTTGACGATTGTATGTCCTTATCCATTTTCTAACATTTAATATAGGAGTTTCTAGGAGGGTTTATAAGCTTTATAAAAATGGGTGTCAGACTTTAATGATAATAGTTGCCTATATACTTGATTATATCCAGGGGGCGTAGCCGAATGGCATTTCTGTGACGCGAAACGCCACCGAAACGCCGAAGAAATGTAGTCTGGCTCTGTCGCGCCAATACGCAAGAGCGATAGAGATATAGCCACGAAAGAAGTATTATCGTGAGTGTTTGTGCATTCGGCTACTTATCTGCTGAAAAATCTGTATAAAGGTAGTTTTGTAGGTAATCTTTCTTACAATAAATCATGACGTGGGCGGCAACGTAGGCGGCTTTGTTAGTTGAAGCCCTTTATTTATATTAAAACCTACGTGTAATCGCGAAATGAGAATTTAAGAGAATAACGTTGTTATTACTTATAATACCAGGTAACAATTAGCAGGTTCAAAAGGATTACTTAAAAGTTTTTTCAATGTATTATTTTTTAGGTACTATCGAACCAATTCAGATTCAGATTCAGATTCAATAGTTTATTCATGGTAAACACATAAATTATTTACATAAGTAATTCATAATTATAAAAAAATATATAAGATAACAAACTAAAATATGTCGTGTTTACCACGAAATGGTCCCGCCTCAGCGTAAATGCTGACCCCTAGGGGTCAGCGCTGATCTTCCGGCGAGACCAGTTTGTGGGCCACGAACGCAGCTATGCGGCCTGCCCTTCCGACATATCTGAACGCACCCACTATTGCGAGGCGGTAATCAGCGCCATCTGGACTGCGGGTAGGTTTACACATATTGACACAATAAATAAATAAAAATGGCCGGTCAGGTCGCACAGCGTGCCAATGAGTTCAAAATAACAAAATTGAACCATTTCACTCATATACCTACATTTTAATATTAAAACTTACATTAAGTATTAAAGTGCTACATAATTAGTCCTGTGTACAAATATTTCTAAAAGAAGAAGCCAATTGAATCGTGACCCACCATAAGCTCATTTTGCAAAACCGTCTAAATGTAAGTAGATCAAAATTCGCTTGATGACAGGGTTTCCTTGGGGACGAACTTGTTATCATTTGTTAGACACTGATATGTGTGTAGTGACAATATTTAGTTAGTATTTAAAACGACCTAAGTGACATTTTATGCGATAGATCTTACAAGTTTGAATGTTTCAAACGAATTATCTGCCAAGTGGGTCACGATTCAGTTGGTTAATTGTACGAAACATTTTAACTGCCTTCCACCTGCAATTACATGTTACTCTTCAAAGGCCGCAATACGTAATATCAGGCACGATCTTATTTGTAGAGCCATACCTTCAAAGACAAACAATGTTACTTCTGGTGACTGTTCCTTTTCCTTGCCTCGCCATTGTTTGACATGTTAAATTCCTTTTGTAAATAATATATATAGGTACCTAATTGTAAGACTGACAATGTATAATTAATACAAAATAAATGAATATGAATATGAATATGTTCTTTTGAACATAAATCGACACCACATAATATGATCACAAAATATCTTATGTTATGTACATCCTCTTTAAGGGGGCCGATGCCGATCCTCAGATTACCAGTTCACTTTACTTATTTTGCCAATAACTAACAGTTTAATATCGTACAACGATATGGTAATCTGTGAGTGTGGGCGCCTTTAAGCTGAGTTTACACCTGCAAGTTTTGTACTGCAAGGTTTGCAAGAAAGAGATGCAGGTATTTGCCACTCACTCTTACCCATAGTTGCGTCTCAAAACTTGCAGCAATAACTTGCTGATGTAAACTCAGCTTTACGGCACTACAAAGAAGATTAGGTGAGAATGGTGAGATTCTGTGGCCTTCTTTGCGTAACCATAGATGAATAAGTAAGGGAAGAGTTGTAACTCCATACATCAGTAAATGCGGGTTATTTGTATAGGCATAGTTAAGTGACATCCAGCAACAATCACGCGTCAACTAGCGTAAATTATCAGTACTACTACTTGTCAATAGTTGTCGCGACGAACGAAAAGTCTAATGCTCACCAATTTTTAGCTAATATTACAATAGCGTTAATCAGTATTCTGTTTTAAATTCCTTCTGCTTGTAATATAAGTTGTAAAACTTGTAAACTGTTCTAATATTAAATTTTTGGCAAACGAGACACAGTTGCCACCTAGTATCGAGTAGTGCTACTGATAATTCACTTAACTATGCCTATACAAATAACCCGCATTTACTGATGTACGGAGTTACAACTCTGTGGGCCTAGTGAAAAAGGGTATAACTCAAATTGACTCGGTGAAAAAGGTCACAAGTCCGAGATGAGACTTGTGCCCTTTTTCACCGAGTCAATTTGAGTTATACCCTTTTTCACTAGGCCCACAGAACTCTTCCCTTACTTATTCCTCTATGGCGTAACATAGCTATTATTACAGGTACCTTGACTTACATTAAATTACTAGGCGGAGTAATTTATCTACTTCAAGTGTTTCATTCGTAATAATTTACGATTTGAGAAATTATGCGGACCTCTTACAACAGCTCGAGCGAAAAATTGTTTTGCCTCTAATCCAAAGCTATTGTCATCGAGTCGCAAAATTCCACGGGGCCCCTTGCCCCACATCGCGGATTCTCCGATGTCGTGTAATTCGCGTTTTTTCCGGCTTGCGGCTTCATTACGTTACGTGGAGTTAAAAACATAAAAAAGCGGTCTCGTTTTGGAACATTATGTGCAAAGACATAAGAATACGGTGATTATGAGTGCGTAAATATAAGTGTAGATATTTTATATTGAGACATAAACGAGTCAGCATAGATTTTTTTTTATAGGTGTGGTGTGCGAAAGCTGTTTTATCCAGCCAAATTGCAAATCCAACTAAATTGTTGTTGTTAATCAACAGTCCCCCGTAAGTTCCCCGTGTGGTGCCGGGTTAAGAATTTCACCACCCCCTTTCTTCCCGTGGGTGTCGTGAAAGTCGAATGTGGGAATGGGTTAAATTGTGGCGTAGGCGAGAGGCTGCAACCTGTTACTGCAATGTCACAATTTCGTATTCATTCAACCCCTTATTTGCCAAGAGTGGTACTGAAACTTGAATAGTTTCATGTGCTCTGCCTACCCCTTTATGGGATACAGGCGTGATTGTATGTATGTAGTCAAGAGAGTGAATGGAACAGCTTTTAAAAGTTATCAGCATTTGTTAATTTCATTAATTAAATGACCAAATACTTTATAGGTCAGTTCCGGCGATCTAAAGCTCACATTAATTTGCCTAGTTTAGTCTATTTAATAGACCATTAATTAATAAGTAAGTATTGTAACAATTAACTCTATTTTCAATACCAAACCAAATATGTGGCACCAAATCGCCGGAAGATCAGCGCTGACCCGCTGAGGCGGGACCATTTCATGGTAAACCCGTCATACATTTTTAAATATTAATTGTAAAATTTATGTAATACTTATGTATATAATTATGTATATAATTATGTGTTTACCATGAATAAACTATTGAATCTTGAAATCGGTGCGCACATTGATCTAAACTACCCTAGGGTACATATTTAAAGTCACACACAGGTCGAACGCGATTAATTAACATTATTTTTACCTTTTTTCCCAACGTACCCTAGGGTATTTTAGATCGATAGGTGCGCACTGTATAGTCCAGGTTTTAGATGTTTTATTTCAGCATCAGTTCAAGTTTAAGAACTCCACTTTACAATCGCATTATTCAGTTTATATCAAATAGGCGTCGCGCCGAAGTTCTAGCCCTGTTTCATACAAAAGTTTGGTATTAAAAAGTTCCGGGTGTCGGGAGGAAAAATGGATCTATTTAACACAGAGAGGGTTGTGGTTGAACCGCTGCGATTACCGTATTCCGTATGACCGTAATTTGGTATTATGTGTTTTTTTTTTGCGAAATATATTACGTACCTATTGTATAAAATTTAAGTAGTGTGCTATCGTTGAACGGCATAACTTCACCAGATGAGTTTGACATAAATTTTAATTGCATTGTATTTGTAAAGATAAAAATATAAATAATGGATATTTCGATATATGTGATTGAAATTGAATTTTGAAATTGAAAGATCATATTTTTCGTTTTTTTTTTTATTACTAAACTATACAGTTTTGGGAGCTGAAATTTGGCATACTCGATACTAATACAAAGACAAATCAATAAAATAAAATACAAGCCAAAACTCGCTGGGGGCAGATTCACTTAGCTTATCCTGGCATGGCCTTTGTAAACACTCTGGTAGCTTTAGTATCATATAATACATTAAAACTGTCTCATCTAAATCTGTTTCCACTTTTTCTATTTTCTAATTCCTCATTCTATCAATAATCAATAAGGCGACTACACCATAATTATTTTTAGAAGATCCAAATTCGATATTAATTGTGATTTTGACCGTGGATTAGTATTGGGTCCATGTGTCGCGGGGCGAGGCTGCGCGCGCAGGCTACGCCGTAGCGGCTACGAGCCTCAGTCGACCCGCGCTACGAGCACCGACCTACGGCCGCTACGCCGCTCTAACCCCGTGTAAACCTGACATTACAAAACCCCCGTCAGTGTTGTGACTTTATTGTTAAAAGGACGAACGACTCGAAGGATATAAAGGTATTACGTAATCGATGTTTAAATGAAGCCTTACACGATTGACATTTTGCTGTTGCAGCATTTTAATGTCGTTATGTGTTCGCGCGCTAGTATCCAACACGGGTATTAGCGAGTATTTAATTCAAGACGATGTATTGTTATGTCTAGAATGATATTGCGGAACTCCCACGACATGTGAAAATGAAGTCACGTATTATACCACCCACGCTACGTTTTCTGCAACTTAATGATTCCTGAAATGTGAATTCTATTTTTATAGTCAGTATTCTGTATGGCTGCTGTACAAAGAATACTTGGAATACAAGGAATACCCTTCGACGTGTAGGTTCCTTTAGTCCTAGGCTTGTTCTAGACTTTTAAGTATTGTTATGATTGCCTCGTGTGACGTAAGAATGCCTAAAAATTTCCTGTGACGTTCGTGTTCTTATAGTTGCGGTATATCGTTCTAAAATTTTAGATGTCAATCAACCTTTACAGACTAATATTTTTTATTGCAATTTAAACTTTATTTCACAAAGAAGTCAGTATTTTTCTTTTATCATTTCTAAGGTGACCCCAGGTAGGCTTAGAATACGACTCGGTATGGATTAACCTAAGAAGATAACTTTTGCCCCATTTCTTTCCGACATATCGACATGCCACAGATCTTTATATACAATTATTATTTTATTAAAAACAATGTTTGATTATAAAAAATTCAAATGTCGTTATTATTTACATTGAATTTAAGAAATTACTTATTATTGCCAATCAGCGGAAGTAATTCGTGTAGTTTGTAAATTGGCAATAATTAAAGGAGCATTGATAATTGATAGCAATCAACAAGTTGCTACTGCTAGCTTCTGCTTCAATCAGTCGTGTAGATTATATGGTTAATTAACAATTTCTCTTAGTACTAAAGCCTGGCCAGAAATATATGACTATTGTTAGGAGGGCGCTGTTATTCTGATGTATGGGGTGACAGTTCTGTATAGTATAAAGAAAATAGTTCTAATGAAATTCCGCAAGATGGCGCGTAGTCATATATTTCTGTCAGGCTTTAGTGTCTCATGTCTTACTGCAGACACACCTCGGGCACTGGCGATCAAATATATGAAAGAGGCGCGTTCCTAGCATACAGTCTAACTAAGCTCGTGTAGGCACACCTCGGACACTGGCGATCAAATATATGAAAGAGGCGCGTTCCTAGCACACATTCTAAGCTCGTGTAGGTGAACGCGTACCATGCTTGTATGAGTGAGATATGACAGGTTGACTGTTCGCGTTTTTGACAGGCGGTAACTGTGAGGTAACCGAGAGGGGGTGGGCGTCACTTTCAGCGGGGAGCGGGAGTGGCCATACTGTACGATAGTACTCTATTATACTGTGCTGCAAAACCAGCATGATTGGCGCGATAGTATCACGCCGCAACATAAATTATACGTCTTTTTCTAATTTTATCAATGAAATAAGGACAGGTAGTCTTTCTCGCGGCGACATAATCTCGCGCCAATCATGTGCTAGCCCTGCTCTATACACCGTGTTTTTTTGTTTTCCGTTAAATTCGATGCGAAATTCATTGGTGGTTCATTACCAGGAACCACCTGGTACACTTGGTTAAATTCGTTTTTTTTTATCTTATTCATAAATAATAAATAAGTTTGAGAGACAATTAACATTAAAGTCAAGTGTCAAATATCTGACGGCACATGTCATAATAAATAATAGGTACTATAGGAAGTTATAAAGGTTGTACTACATATATTGGATCGATAATTGCCTACTAGTTTTTCAGGGAAAAAGAATAGAGAAAATAAACTTAAAGAACTTTCTCTTAAAGTTAACGAAAATCGTTCTTATTGATTTGGGAATAGATTGAGTTTGTAGAATAGATATAAGGGACCCAGCTGAGATTGCTATAGTATTACCATGGTTCTTTTTTTAGGGTTCCGTAGTCAACTAGGAACCCTTATAATTTCGCCATGTCTGTCTGTCCGTCCGTCCGTCCGTCCGTCCGTCCGCGGATAATCTCAGTAACCGTAAGCACTACAAAGCTGAAATTTGGTACTAACATGTATATCAATCACGCCAACAAAGTGCAAAAATAAAAAATGGAAAAAATGTTTTATTAGGGTACCCCCCCTACATGTAAAGTGGGGACTGATATTTTTTTTCATTCCAACTCCAACTTGTGATATATTGTTGGATAAGTATTTAAAAATGAATAAGGGTTTACTAAGATCGTTTTTTGATAATATTAATATTTTCGGAAATAATCGCTCCTAAAGGAAAAAAAAGTGCGTCCCCCCCCTTCTAACTTTTGAACCATATGTTTAAAAAATATGAAAAAATCACAAAAGTGTTTTGAACTTGATAGGTTCAGTAGTTTTTGAGAAAAATACGGAAAACTACGGAACCCTACACTGAGCGTGGCCCGACACGCTCTTGGCCGGTTTTTTAAACTTACACGGTACCTAACCCCCATTTTATTCATGGGTAACTTTATTGTTATCCACAGCACAACAACTAAATAAACAAGAAAAAAGAAATATAAATACACCGCTTAGAAACTAAACAAAGAGGAAAGAAACAAAAACAAGCACGTGTCGTGGTATAGAAAAGGCGCTGACTCAGCGTTGTGATGTGGCAAGCCACATCGCTGGTATTCTGCCAGTACCTTAAAAAAAAAAAACAAAAAAAATTATATATAAACACCTGATCTAATGAAATACAATTCTATTGATGGTTAAATGAGTTCTACCGGCAATCAACAAGTTGCTTCAATCGTCTGGCTACCCAAACCACAGATTATTAATAAGTTACTAACTTAACAGATCCTTCACTTGCCCGCAAAACGACAAATGCCTGCGCTTTATTTAACTAATTTGTAATAAGTTACTTCGTAAAACTCAGAAGAATAGTAGGTACGTGCCACGTTACTTCTTGTTACCTCGAGGCACCTGCTAACGGGTAGGTACTTAACGCGCGACCGCGAGCGAGTGACGTAGGCCGGCCCAAACCTTGTAACTCGATTATTCGGTTTAATTACAATAAAGGATCCAGCTAAGGGCCACCGACTAGATCTATTGTATTTACGGGTTGTGGTCTTCGTTCATAACCCCCTTATGTATACCTCTATAATAATATAATTACTATTTTATTTATAATTGACAGCTCTGGTGCCTCTGGTAGCAATCAACAAGTTGCTTCAATCAAAGAGCGTACACCCATCTAAAAGGCCGGCAACGCACCTCCAACACTTCTGGTGTTACGGGTGTCCATGGGCGGCAGTGATCGCTTACCGTCAGGCGACCTGTCTGCTCGTTTGCCTACTATCTCATAAAAAAATCATCTGATGTCTAAGACCTTAATTAAGACCTACATTATTAAATAAAAAATTTAGAGATTCATCTAAAGGTTAACCCTTCGTCTGTGTTTTTAACCCCCGACCCAAAAGCGACGGGGTGTTATAAGTTTGATGTGTCTGTCTGTGGCATCGTAGCTCATGAACCTATTTAGATTTAGGTTTTTTTTGTTTGAAAGCTAAGTTAGTCGGGAGTGTTCTTTTCGGGAGCCATGTTTCATGAAAATCGGTCCACTATGTCGGGGTTTTTTTCAAAATTTTAATTTTGTGGTTAGGTTAAATAAACCTACATCTTTGTTTTTCAAGAATGTTTAAAGATTGTGCTAAAGAATATTAGCAATGTGTAATTATCAAACATAACTTTTCCAGGTTTTGGTGCAGCATTATCACGTTATTATAGGAATATATACGTTCGACGCCAGTTGGAATGCTTAATTAGGATTCATAACAGTAAAACGAGCCTTAATTGATCATCTACCTAGAAAACACATGTATGAACTCCTAAATTTCTACCACTATACACTGAAATTGCTAGAATAGTTAGATGTCTGATAATTATACATAATTAATATTATGTTAGTTCATTTTATGTCGATGTTTAATTATACAGCCAGTATTCATGCCAACAGAAATACTCCGAGGAATATTAAACAAATAGCTCACGGGAGCTCTAATTATAGCTTTTATGAAGTTACCGCTGGTTAGTTTACTTTGCATTAAGTTCGATATCACGCTCTCTGACCTTTCCATTCCCACCCACATGCATGCGAACCGAACAATTCAATATCAAATCAGCAATCGAGCACTCAATGTTCAGCCAGCTGCAAAAATAAGTTCTAATTTTCTAGATACCTTTGTAATTTACTTTACCTTAAGTGCTTGTAAAAATAGCCCAATTTTCCCTTTGCTGAAAAAAAAGTATCGGTATCTAAAATGGATGCCAAAATTCAGGCAAGTGTTTAATTGTGACTAAAATCTATGTTTACAACACATGTTCAATATACAAAGAAATTCAAAAAAGGGATATGTTCCATCTGATTGAAATGTTGCCATGTAAAGATTTCCCAAGCTCTCCATGTACGTCAAGTGCAAAAATACGTATCGATTTTATCCGCTCAAAAATATGTACCGAGACCTTATTCCGCCGACATAAAGTGCTATGGGACATATTTTTGATAAGTTGTACGCACCCATATTTTTACATTTGACTGTACACGTCATGACATTTGTATACTTGTGTATAATATGACACCAACACGAAGACACAAGACACCAATATATACCTGACTCCAAAATTAGACGAACTGAATTGACAGGTCATTATGCACAAATGTTGCCACATCTAGGCCAGTGATGTTCATATCGATAGTTTCAAAAATGGTTTAAGTAGGGCATATCGATAAATTTAGTTAGTTTAATTCTGGAGGCGACCGTAGGTATCCTCAAGATATATTCATATTCATTTATATTTATAGGACCCTAAAGCATATACAAGCCCTCAGTTTTTTCACGTTCCTTGTCATGAATAATGCTCGGAATACAGCACTCAACACGGCAGAGAAATGCCAAATTTTCGTCTCGGCTACATTTATTATGTACCAGCGCTCAGGCACTTGCACTTAGTCTTAAATATAAATAGGTAATAAAACCCACGACCCAGGCGTTAAAGGCATAAAAGTACCAATTCTGCAACAAGTTACCTACTTTATGCGACTTTCTATCACGTCGTTTTCATATCTTTGTACATAGTGGAAATTGTTACAGTTTTAGTGCCTATTATTTTACTCCCTAAAGCTTTGTAAATTTTATGGCTACGAATGTGTTCGCATGAAATGTTATGAGGGAAAGTGAGATTATCATAATCATATTTGCATACTTTAATGTTTTCGCGTGTAAATAGCTCATACATGCTTTTATTTATTTAACTTGCGGATCAAATCTTGCATTTGACTCTCTTCCCGACTTTCAAAAAAGCTAAAAATTTAAATCCGGTGACAATGCAATATATGATGATATGACATGGAGCTGATCTGATGATGGATACTTGTATTTGGACTTATTAACCTGATAGTGATATTACAATTTTACCTATTTTTTGGGATTTATAGAACTTCCTCTGTGAATATTAGTTGTTTATGGAAAGAACAATACAGTCAGTATAAAAACTTGCACCAAAATTTTTTTTCGACAATAACATATTGAGTTTCTGTATGTAGATTGACAGCGACGTCGTAAGTCGTGGTCCGTCGCTCTGTCTCTCAGAGTCACAGAAAGTTGGAATTTAGTTAAATTTATGACATGTCTTCATGAATCCAGTGCTCCATGGCTCAGTTGGTCCGAGCTGCTGGTTCGGAGCACCAGAAGGTCGAAGGTTCGAGCCCTTTTTTTTACGTCGAGGAAATGCATTTACACATGCCATCTGGTCCGGGGGACCAGGGGCGATGACGGACTAACCAGAATAGGACTACCGTCTAAAACCACCAACGAATTCCATCTCCGCCTTGGGTGGAGTGTCGCAGGGTCACTATAAGCATTCCACCACGTACAAGGTTCGAGCCCTGCCGAAGGTGTGAACTTTTCCAGTTAACATTTAGTTTAAAATTATGACGTGTTTCCTAGTCTGCGGTGCCGGTAAACAATAATAACAAAGCCAATCCTGAGAGAAACATAATATTTATATACTCTTTGGCTTATCTGCCTCGCTATATTACTAAAACCTCCGCAGTCCCATTAGTTCAAACGTGATTGAATAACAACCCCCCGGATTACTCCTTTGTATTTGCGTCACAGAGTTCACGGAAATAATGCCGTATATTTCCATCAATACATTAATGCTACGTATCAAGGATAACAAGGTTGACAAAACATTATGTGGGTACTCAGTTGACATAGAGCGAGAATCGTACCTGCTGCCTGTTTCACCAACGCGACAATTTACACGTGTGTGGCTAAGATGAGTTGTTAAACTTCACGGAAAATGTACCTATATATTTTTGGTTCGAGTAAGTAATCGTTTGGCCTGCCTGCGTTGTTTACTTTTTCCATACGATCAATGTCATTTTCCGTTACGTTCATACTAGTCTGTTCGACAAAAGAAAAGTTACGGAATTTGTGGTGCTCTATACATTATGTGCTTCTGTTTAACCCCCGACGCAAAAACGACGGGGTCTTATAAGTCTGACGTGTGTTGTCTGTCTGCTTGTCTAGAAAAAACTAAATCTAAATAGGTTCATCCGTTCAGAAGCTAGGATGTCACAGACGTGACATCCTAGCTTCTGAACGGATGAACCTATTTAGATTTAGTTTTTTTTAAAGCTGAGTTAGTCGGGAGTGTTTTAAGCCATGTTTCATAAAAATCGGTTCACTGTCGGGGTTTGTCAAAATTTTAATTTTCGGTTAGGTTATTTTAATTGACAATACCTTTTTAGGGTCCTGAAAAGCTCGAACGTAAGTCAAATTACTTTGTGTGAATATCTGTTTTGATTTCGCCGGTGTAGATAATTGGGTCAAAACGAATATAACTTCTGCCTTCTTAAAGTTCTCGTTTACCGGGATCCCCTGCTTGTTAAATATTACGTGACTTTTAAATTAAAGGAAACTTTTACCCATCCGAAAAAGTAACGGTTATTCAGCGTAGTTAGATGGTACTTTTCCTGTTATGCAACGTTGATTTATTAGGAAGCATTTTTTATGTAGAAAAAGTCATTGTGACCGACTGACTTAAGAAATAAGGCTATGTTTTCTATGATCAAACACTACAAATCTGATCTGAATCACAAAACACAGAAGCTATGGTTCGTGGAGGCATAAGACCAGACACACTATCTAAAATCAAATGACCAGTTTACAAGCTGTCAACGTTTATTATTAGAAAATGATTTCCGAATGTTGCGCAAGATATATCATATATACAGCTCCGTGAAACGCTGTAACAATTCAACATTAAATACATTTTCTTTGCAAGTTTATCTTTATTTATTTGGAAAGCAAACAGAAATAAACGAGCAGGAAACATACAATAAAACATTCGCTTATTTCCTAAACAGCTCTCACTAAAAACGTTTAATGTGACTTCCAAAGTTCAAACTGACAGAGTTAAACGTTTAACGCTCATTGTTGCCACTTACAGTTGACAGCGTTAAACGTTTAACGTTCAGTGTTGCGAATTCGAATTTTGAAAAACAACACATTACGAAGTTTACTTCTTACGCCCGGAGGGAATCCACGAACTATTTTTTAAAAGAAGGTGGATTATACGTGCAAAGCCGGGACAGGTCGCTAGTGAATCAATTCCCACAACCATTTAAAGATACCTGGAGGAGAGCATGCTTCTGGGCCGTTCCACCAGTTTCTGATATCCTTGTGCACAGTTTCCTTCGTCACAAGAGTTTCATCGTGAAGCATC
This sequence comes from Leguminivora glycinivorella, assembly GCF_023078275.1. Lineage (NCBI taxonomy): Eukaryota > Metazoa > Arthropoda > Insecta > Lepidoptera > Tortricidae > Leguminivora > Leguminivora glycinivorella. Next base: position 6,793,020 of record NC_062985.1, read on the forward strand.
TCGCATATTCTGCACAGGCCGTCGGAATCTGGCGCCTCTTCTCTTGGGTGGTATGAATAATGATTACGCCACTTGAAGAAATTGTAGTACCTGCAGATTTATAATTACAGCGGCTTTACTGGCGGCGTACTTAGTAAATTTAAATAAACTGAGACGACCGCACAAGTGGAGGAAGACATCTTAGTCTGGTCAAAATAAATAAAAGTTTCCTTGTACTCGAGACTTTTCTATCTTTAATAGCTGTCTGTTACCATGATACATAACCACTACCTAGGCAATAGTGACGTTTGTAAAGACATCTTGTTTTTTTTTTTCAAGAAATCTCTCTTCTTCGTTCTCATGTTGGTTTTCACGGCCTGAATTTAATTATGGGATATTTAAGCACCTACCTGTCTTTGTCTTTTATGATGTCATTCATTTCTTTCGCCAAGTCGGAAGGCATTATTTCACCCCCGTGCAAGTAAATTCCATCTGGCATAAATCTGCAAACCAATTAAACATGAGCTTATCTAGAGCAAATTCAGAATAAATCAAACTCCACTTGAATGGAAGATGGACCATAAAAAACTTCGGTGTTTTTTCGGTGGCCCCTATATTTGGCTTCGTATGATAGTCTGATAGATTTAAACGAGGAGTCAAATTTGTATAGGGAATTGTGTTTTGAAATAGTACATTACGATACAAGTGCGTAAAAAAGGAAGTTCGAAACGAGTGGCGATAAATCGACACGAGTTACGAATTTCCTTTTCGCACGTGTATCGTACGACGTTTTTCAGTACAGATGAGCCTCCGAAGTTTTGACTTGGCATATAATGACCCACTTCTCGCACTAGTGCGTAAAAAAAACACCATCTGTACTGAAAAAAATATTTTTTTACATAAATTATCTTCGTTTCAATGCAATGCCTAATCGGTTTTCGTTAAGTAAAAGTTGCATCTTACCGCGTGTAGTTAGCTCCTCCGAATACAACCGGCACCGCGTAATTCTGAAGCGCTGTCAGCAATTTCTCAGTTACGTAATCTTCGCTAAACGAATTCTCAAGAGAAAGATAAAAATAGTACTCCTCTTGAACCATCTTGAAGCACTCATGCTCTATGGTTCTTGGGCATGTGTGCGATGCCCCACGACAAGCACCGAATACGTCTACTCCCAAACCGTATTTTTTTAATTCATTTTGCAGCTTTTCGACATACTTTTCTCTTTTACTCAAACTATTGCAGTTTGAAACAAACCAGGCAGCGGTCTTATTTTTCTTATCCAACATAGCTTTTGTTTTTTTATCAATAGGCTTCATGGAATCTAGTTCAACCCAGTTCATTATTTTATTAGGGCCAATGATATCACCCGTAATGTTCCTGATGGTTATGTACCCGTAAGATTCATCAGAATCCAACCTGTACGTCCAAGTCCAATTAAAAAATCCATCGAAATTCTTGTCACAAATCGGGTAGTAATGTGATGACTCCATACTGACGAATACGTATTTTTGATGCATACTCCGTACTTTTGGGACCGACAAGTATTTACCTTTTATATCAGGGCCATGAAACGCAATTGCATCGAATTGTGACACGCTCTGTAGGAGAGTCCTATTTGGGGTAACGTAGCAACTGTTAACTTTACACTTACGTTTAATAAACTGTTCTTGTCCTGGACCCCATAATTTAATTGGTTCCTTATCAGGGTTCGTCCAGATTAATATGTATTTTGTCCCGTTCTGAGCACGTAAGTCGGTTACGTAACTTGACAATACCTGGAACTTTGTAGCACGTCTGGTAAAATCCAATTGATTAAATACCAATAGCATGAAACATCCTAATATATTCGTAAAAAATATTTTGCGTTTCGTCGATGAATTCATATCGATATTGCCGAGTTGTGAAATGTTTCACCGTCTGCCACTGCCAAGTGCCACCAACTTTATAATTTTGCGTTTGCCACTATCAGAACGTTTGCAACTAGGATACGTAGAGCTAGCTTGTCCACGCTCATTGTGGCTCACATGAAGTGGATTTTAATCATTTGTTATCATTATCTAATTGCAAATCAAATGCATGCGGAATCGATATACTCCTGCAAAGTGCATTGTTTAAAATTTGTATTGTTTATATCATAACTAAATACCCCACGCAGAAGTATTGATGCTATGAGTATGAGGATATTTTCTTCAAAGGAGTGGTTATGTCTGCAAATCAATACTTCAATTAAATTTTCAATTATGCATGTAATATTGCATCGTAAGGTCGAACTGAAATTATTTGATAAGATTATAGTTAATTAGCTTCGACGTCCTTCCCTCTAATACTGTGTGTTACCACCAATTGGGCTTTTTTAAAGGAGCGTAATCTAACATAGTTAAATTATTAAACGTAACCATGTCTTTAATTTAATTAATAAATCAAAATTTTTAGTTTGTAAGCTTTCTAACAAAGATGGTATTGCCAGCAATGTAGGTATGTACAAAACAGACACTTGTCAAGTAAGGGCAATGCCAGCTCATAAGTACTAGTGATGTAATTGTGACAATCACGAAGTGCACGCAGTATATTGAATGTACGGATTTCGGAAAATTCATTTTGCAGTTAATTTAAATAACTATGATAAATTGAAATATCATACACGAAAGAAAAAACGGCAAGGCCCACTGGTGGCCGAGCCGGGAATCGAAAGCTTGGTCTAGTGGTAAAGACGTTAGCCGCGTAAGCTGAAGACCCGGGTTCGATTCCCGGCTCGGCAACCAGTGGGCCTTGCCGTTTTTTTTCGTGTATGATATCTATCTCAATTTATATATACATAGTATGTGACTACACTGAGAGAAATTTGCATTGTGAATTTAACAAGTTCGACTTGTTGCGGTTTATCCGTTTGAATCAGCCAAACGTATGTTTAAAACAATATGTGTCAGGTTGTTTTTATAAAATCGACTTGTTGATTCAAATATATTGCCGATTCAAATGACAAGTAGCTTGTTGTTTGAACCAAAGAGCACGTAGGCGCTATTTTAACCAAAAAACTTGTTGAACGAACATGAAAACTGGTTGTATTTTCTCTCAGTGTACTTGAAAAAAGAACAAATCAAAAATATTCAATAAAATAATTTGATTTGTTCTCTAGGGAAACTTGTTAAATAACTATGGTTTGTTAATATACGCAAACAATTCCTAATGAAAGTACTGAACTGGTTAATGAATCATATTATTACCGGTTTAAATAAATGCCCGCATGGTGGTAACGCACTGTATTAACCTTAAGAATGAACGCGTATGTTTGTCATGTGAATACAATAGTTATTTGTTATACAAGGGGGCAAAGGTGTATTTTAACGCCTAGTGTGGAATTGAAAAAAGAGTAAGTGAAAGGATTCTATAGTTGAACCACGAGCGAAGCGAGTGAACTTGCGAGTTTTTTAACACACGAGAAGTAAAATACATTTGCACCCGAGTGACACAAAACTTTTCCCCTCACTATAGCGAGGAAACTACAACGCAAAAACTGCGTTTATCACTGCTTCCAGTAGTTTCACAGGTGGTAAATCATCTTTATTTACTAGATTCAACTACTTTTATCAATTTTAAAGCAGTTCATTTGACTTTATTCAAGGTCAAATTACTTTACTCACTGGTGGATAAAATGCGTTTTTACTCACTGGTATTAAAGTACAAAACACGTGTTTCCGAGCTAGTGAGGGGAAAAATATTAAATGCATTACATCTTCCTAAAAGCACTGGTCCCACCAAATGCGAGTAAGCGATGACCTATCGGCGATAGAAACGAATAACGGGCCCCGTAGCCGAGTGGTATTTCTGTCTGAAATGCAGGCTGGCTCTGTCGCGTCGCGCCAATACGTAAGAGTGATAGAGATAGATTGCATTCCTGCGGCGTTTGGCGTCGCAGAAATGCCATTCGGCTGCGGGGCCTGGACAGGTCGCGAGCGAAAAATCCCTCGCTCTCTTTTATTTACGGCAGCGACTATCTTTTGTTCGTCTTCATCGTCTATAGCTCATCGATCGCTTACTCGCTTCTGGTGGGACTGGGGCCTAATGCAGGCCACGTAAAATTCGCGGCGGGACGTACAATCTGGCAAAAAAGTATCAAGACATTTGTTCCTTGAAATCAACATTGTGTAATACTTCTGTCACACTATGCCCTTCGCGCTGCCCCTCGCGCCGCCGCGATGTTGCCCTCTCTGGCCACACACTGCCCTTACTCGCGCGATTATCGCACTAGGTTGTTGCCGGCCCGCCAAAAAACCGACAGAATAGGGAGCGGTGGGCATGACGAGGAGCATGACGAGCGGCATGACGAGTAGCGCGGCCACGCTATGCCTCTGCCTACTTCCCACGCCGCTCGTAGAGTGTGTGGCTGAGGTATAAGAAAATCGGAGACTACGATGTTGCCACTTTTTAATTTCTACTTCAGCATCATACCATCAAATCTGAAACCAAAGATGAAACCCGGTTACCACCACATGTGCCCAGTGCAGTGAATACACAATTACACATTATATGTTAGCAGCACACGACACACGAAAAATACCTAAAAGGATTTTTATCCTACCCGTCCCTGACCGGCGCAATGTCCTAATGCAGTCGCATTAGGGGTCAATTTAGGGCTATTCTTGACCCAGTATTACGTAAGCCTACTTACGCCGTATCAATCTGGGCGCGTGGAACGATGCCAATAACAAACTACGGTGCCCAACAACTTGTCCGTTGATAAAACTTTAAGCTTTCGACCATTCGTGACACTTTATTGCGTTTACGTCCCAGTTATAGCACAGTATAATAAAGAGTACTGTAGTACAGTATGGCCCCTCCCGCTCCCCGCTGAAAGTACCGCCCACCCCCTCTCGGTTACCTCACAGCTACCGCCTGTCAAAAACGCGAACAGTCGACCTGTCATATTTCACTCATACAAGCACAGTACGCGTTCACCTACACTTAGCTAGACTGTGTGCTAGGAACGCGCCTCTTTCATACTTATATTTGATCTCCAGTGTCCGAGGTGTGGTTATAGTTTCATAAAGATTTACTTGTACAGTCTGACCAAAAAGAGTAGAAATTAAAAAGTGGCAACATTGTAGTGTCATCCCTTTCAAATCAATATGTGTGAGAAAACGGGACGACACTACGATGTTGCCATTTTTTAATTTTACTCTTTTTGGTCAGACTGTACCTACTTGTGTCTATTTCCTAAGGGCCGGTTTTTCAGTCGCCAGATAAATATATCTACCAGATAAAGTTATCACTATCCTTTTCATCACATGTATAAATGACAATGACAGCTAACATTTATCTGACAGATATTATTTATCTGGCGATTGAAAAACCAGCTCTAAGCCCTATTCGATGTTATATTACAAAAAAATCGTACTCACGGAAACCATTGGTTGTTTTTTTGATTGGAAAACTTTCATTTACAAAAGTTATAACAATATTAGATTTTATTAAGTATTGCTTCTCTTTAATGTACGTGGTAAAATGTCCGCTTTTGGAAAATCTGGTATTTATTTACGCTTAATAATAATTTGGGACATTAAGTAGACGACCTCCAATGACACGTCACATGGCGTGAAATTATTCTATTTCCTTTTATATACTGGGGACGCTATTGCACAACACCCTGCATTTTATGATTAAGCACTGAGACTTGGCACAGGTTGTTTCTTGGGTGGCCCTGAGTAGATAAAGATCGGGAGGCATTGAGAGCCCCCTTAATTTAGGAGGAAGAGGGGGAAGGCTGGCGCCGCCGCGCTTCCTTTGAAACCATATTTCTCTAAAACTATACAAAATAGGGCATGCAATATATCATTTTCGGATAAATGAAGGACGAGGAATTCATTTTTGGAACAAAAAAAATGTATTTTAAAACAAAAATACAAAATAAAATGGGAAAATCTGAAAACGAGATTTTTTTTTATACATATTATTGCACATTTTATGAAAACTGTAATGGTTTTTTCTAAATAAAAAATATTATTTAATAGCTACATTTATCTAGTTTTAGAAAATGTATAATTGTTATAGAAATATATTATAGGACGAGTGATAAAAAATAATTTACATTGCCCGATAGGGTGATTTGAATGCTCATTTCAATAAGTCATTGTCAATGATTTCAGGTATAATCACTATTTTTAACACACGAAAGCCGTAATCATTGTAGTTTATGGCTATTTTAGTGATTAATGTACTTAAAATAAAAAAAAATACAAAATTTTTAAAAAATATTAAAAATGTGATATTTTTTTTAACATTATCCTATTTTGTTCTTTCTACACAATATATATCTAAAAGCAATAAATATCAATAAAAAGCCACATTTATACAGTTTATAAAAATATATAGTTTGTTATATAAATATATTACGAAACGCGAGATAAAAAATAATGAAAATGAAAATTTTAATGTACATCTTACGTTGCATTATTCGATGAGGTGAGGTAAAGGTACTACCCGCTATGCAGTGGAGTTCGTCTAGTAATACAGAAATATACTTATTCTAATAACGTTTACACATGTAGGTATATCACGACCCAGTACAGAAAATTGTAAAAGTCCTATAATATAGTTTATTTTGATTGTAAAATAAAATTGCATGTGACTTATATTGCAAAAAATGTCTTAATCACGTTCTCCTCTCCTAAAGCAGTTCTGCATGCATAGGCTTGAAGATTTTTTAGTTTACTAGCAGAATTTAGTAACTTCCTTTGGGCCCCCTTAAATCGGTTTTACCCATCCATAAAAGATAAAATAAAAATCGTCATATTCTTCCTTTCAGTATCAATGATAGTTAGTTATTGCGCAATAGTGCCATAAAAAATAAACTAGATTCGTATTAGCATTAAACATTAATGATTTTTGAACTAAAACATTGCTTTTGTACCAAGGAGAACCTCAAAAAATGGTCTGACTAGACGAAAACATGTGTATCGGGGCTAGTACTCAAGGCTCTCAAAAAGTGTAGCTATTTTGAGTTATTCAAATAAAACAACATGAATAGTCTGAATTTAATTATGTATATATCACAACATCCACTGCATAAGCACATCAGCTCCGAACATTTAATTTAAAAAGTATTTTTTTACGGTTGCACCTTACGCGGCACTGTTTTTTATTACACCTGCATCCGACAATTTCGAGGCATGTTTCTGCAGCAACAGGCAACGTTGCGGGCAAGTAGGCTCCCAAATCCCAATTGTTACAGACTTTCGTCCAGCCACAAGTAGAAAATAATGGCAAATTTTGAATTGGGTTTAGTTGACCCCATACATGGACACCTTGATATACCTATAACCCTTACAAAAATGGTGCAAGGCAGCTTTTGTCGGTGAAATGCTGTTAATTTGGCGGTCTTTTTTGGTTAATAACTATTTTCGGCACTCGTTAACCAAAGTACAGGACGCAGATCTGGAATAATAAATATGTCAAGTAAGAATTATCCATAAATTATGCAAATCATATAGATAACTACTATTTCACAAGATGTATGTATTAGGATCAGATGTATATATCTGACCTATCATATCAATCGATCATTTCATGTAATATAAATAGTTAAATTCAGACTATATAGGAGTATGTTGTTTAATTTGAAGTACTCTAAATAACTACACTTTTTGAGAGCTTTGAGTACCTTTACCTCACCTCATCGAATCATACAAGCTGACCCGTACCGTACATCAAGATCGCCCTGCCACGTCACTTTCATTATTTTTTATCTCGCGTTTCGTAATATATTTATATAACAAACTATATATTTTTATAAACTGTATAAATGTGGCTTTTTATTGATATTTATTGCTTTTAGATATATATTGTGTAGAAAGAACAAAATAGGATAATGTTAAAAAAAATTATCACATTTTTAATATTTTTTAAAATTTTTGTATTTTTTTTATTTTAAGTACATTAATCACTAAAATAGCCATAAACTACAATGATTACGGCTTTCGTGTGTTAAAAATAGTGATTATACCTGAAATCATTGACAAAACTTATTGAAATGAGCATTCAAATCACCCTATCGGGCGATGTAAATTATTTTTTATCACTCATCCTATAATATATTTCTATAACAAATTATACATTTTCTAAAACTAGATAAATGTAGCTATTAAATAATATTTTTTATTTAGAAAAAACCATTACAGTTTTCATAAAATGTGCAATAATATGTATAAAAAAAAATCTCGTTTTCAGATTTTCCCATTTTATTTTGTATTTTTGTTCTAAAATACATTTTTTTTGTTTCAAAAATGAATTCCTCGTCCTTCATTTATCCGAAAATGATATATTGCATGCCCTATTTTGTATAGTTTTAGAGAAATATGGTTTCAAAGGAAGCGCGGAGGCGCCAGCCTTCCCCCCCTCCTCCCTCCTAAATTAAGGGGGGCTCTCGATGCCTCCCGATCTTTATCTACTCAGGGCCACCCAATGAACAACTGTGCCAAGTCTCAGTGCTTAATCATAAAATGCAGGGTTCCCATACAAGACATAGCAATAGCGTCCCCAGTAATAGTAACAACTTCTATAAATTGCAACAATTTAAACTAAATTTACTTGTTTAACTTAAAATATCATTGTAAATAAACAACAAAAACTTCTTAACGAATACAAAGCTAACTTAAAGAATTGAATCAAAGTTCAAACGTTCATTGTTAAAGTAATTCCGGAATGTTGAGCAATATATGAAATGAAATGAAATATTTATTTTTCAAGTAGGCATATTACAATGCGCATATGAACGTCAAATAAAGCTACGCCGGCTCTAACCCTACGCCTCAGCCTCGAGAAGATTTCAGTCCCCCCTCAGTTGGGAGGGGGGTATCCACTATATTGTACACTCTATATTGTATATATTGTACAGTCGACTACAAAGATATGTATCCACTTTATCACCTTACTACAATGCAATAGTCGACTGTATAGGTCCCTGCTGTATACAGCTCCATGAAATGCTGTGACAATTCAACATTAAATACCTACATTTAATTATACCACTACATACTTACATAGTATAAAACAAAGCGAGCGAGTTTTGCGACCAGTCTGGCTCAGTCGGTAGTGACCCTGCCTGCAAAGCCGCGGTCCTGGGTTCGAATCCCGGTAAGGGCATTTATTTGTGTGATGAGCACAGATATTTGTTCCTGAGTCATGGATGTTTTCTATGTATAATAAGTATGTATTTATCTATTTAAGTATGTATATCGTCGCTTAGCACCCATAGTACAAGCCATGCTTAGTTTGGGGCTAAGTTGATCTGTGTAAGGTGTCCCCAATATTTATTATTATTATTTAAAGGCGCTTCCCACTGTCTATGTGTCTGTCCCTATTGTCTGCTTAAATCTTTGAAACCACGCAACGGATTTTGAAACATTTTTCTTTAATAGATAGATTAAAGAGGAAGATTTATATGTATAATACCGGTGCAAAGCCGCGACGGGCCGCTAGTGAATCCCAGAACCATTTAAAAACTTTGCTAGCAAGAGGAGAGCATGCTTCTGGGCCGCTCCACCAGTATCTGAACTCTCTGTGCACAGTTTTCTTCGCCACAAGAGTTTCATCGTGGAGCACCTCGCATATTCTGCACAGGACATCTGAATCTGGCGCCTCGTCACTATGGTGGTATGAATAATGGTTACGCCACTTGAAGAAATTGTAGTACCTGCAAATATAATTACAATGGTTTTACTGTTCGTCGATAAGACCTTGTTACTGGAGGCACCGTAGCCAATTACCGCAATCTTGTCAGCTATGTGGCAAAGTATATCGCTCTTGCATTGGTCTGTTTAGCCACCAAAAGCGATGTTTGTCAAGCATTGCACCATAAATAGTCTGAAATAGACGCTAAGGGTAAGGTTAGTAAATATAATAAACTGGGATGACTGCACAAGTGGAGGATTACAGGGCCGCACTAATAAATCTATAGGATAACCTTCTAATCTAATCAACGACCTCAGCCTAGTCCAAAAAAATATTTTTTTTTTCGTTGTATTCTAAATTATCAAATTACCATCATATACTTAACCACCACCTAGGCAATAGTTATGTTTGTAAAGACATCTTAAAATACACGCTGTTATTTTGGTTTTATGGATTTAATTTAACTATGGGACATTTAAGCACCTACCTGTCTTTATCTTTTATGATATCATTCATTTCTTTTGCTAAGTCGGAGGGCAATATTTCACCCCCGTGCAAGTAAATTCCATCTGGCATAAATCTGAAAACCACAATAAATACATATACTCTGTCAAACAAGTCTGTCAGTAAATAAGAACAAAGAAAACTATAGGTATCCTTTTCTCTAGCACCCTAAAGAAAAGGATGCATATAGTTTTCTTTGTTCTTATTTACTGACAGACTTGTTTGACAGAGTTTAAATTAAACTTCACTTAGAAGATGGACAATGGAAAACTTCGACGTCTTTTAATGATAAAGCGAATTAAGTGTGTTTTGAAATAGTACATTACGATACAAGTGCGTAAAAAAGGAAGTTCGAAACGAGTGGCGATAAATTAAAACACGACCGAATGGAGTGTTTTAAATCGACACAAGTTACGAATTTCCTTTTCGCACGTGTATCGTACGACGTTTTTCAGTACAGATGAGCCTCCGAAGTTTCGACCTGGCATATGACTTCTCGCACTAGTGCATAAAAAAACACCATCTGTACTGAAAAATATATTTTTTAACGCAAATTATCTTCATTTAATGCAAAACGGTTTTGGTTAAGTAAAAATTTCATTATTTTACCGTGTATAGTTAGCTCCTCCGTATACAACCGGCACCGCGTAATTCTGAAGTGCTGTCAGCAATTTCTCAGTTACGTAATCTTCGCTAAACGAATTCTCAAGAGAAAGATAAAAATAATACTCCTCTTGAATCATCTTGAAGCACTCATGCTCTATGGTTCTTGGGCATGTTTGCGATGCCCCACGACAAGCACCGAATACGTCTACTCCCAAACCGTATCTTTTTAATTCATTTTGCAGCTTATCGACGAACTTTTCTCTTTTACTCAAACTATAGCAGTTTGAAACAAACCAGGCAGCCGTCTTATTTTTCTTTTCCAACATCACTTTTGTCTTTTTATCGATAGGCTTCATGGAATCTAGTTCAATCCAGTTCATTATTTTATTAGGGCCAATGATATCACCCGTAATGTTCCTGATGGTTATGGACCCGTAAAATTCATCAGAATCCAACCTGTACGTCCAAGTCCAATTAAAAAATCCATCAAGTCTCTTGTCACAAATCGGGTAGTAATGTGATGACTCCCTACTGACGAATACGTATTTTTGATGCGTACTCCGTACTTTTGGGACTGACAAGTATTTATTTTTTATGTCAGGGCCATGAAACGCAATAGCATCGAATTGTGACACGCTCTGTAGGAGAGCCCTATTAGGGGTAACGTAGCAACTGTTAACTTTACACTTACGTTTAATAAACTGTTCGTGTCCTAGACCCCAAAACCTTACTGGTGTATGATTTATGTTCGACCAGATTAATATGTATTTTGTTCCGTTCTGTGCACTTAAGTCGGTTACGTAACTTGAAAATACCTGTACGTTTGAAGCACTTCTGATAAAATGCAATTGATAAAATAGCAATAGCATTAAGTATCCTAAAATACATGTAAAAAGTAATTTACGTTTCGTCGATGATTCCATATCGATATTGCCCAGAATATGTTTCTATTATCGCCACCAACAGGCAGTTACTTTCCATACGTAAATTATTGAATTATCACGTTATTGTACGTAAAGTCACAATATTCAAATCATACGTCAATTGTACGTCAACAAACTGCGAAACAAGAGTGTGACCAGTAATTTTTTAAGTAGTGTTTGCACATGGTGCACGTTACTTGAAACACCCGGACGTACAGTCAACCAATTGGAACCCTAGGCCACTCTACAACTATGTCAAAATGACAAGCAGTAGACCAAGAGCCCAGGCCCGCCAGACCTTCCTCAAATTCTCAAGGATGAAACTTTGGGACAATGTAGAGTTTGTATCGACGTTTAATGTGTGCATATTTTCTAGTTCGGCCCATCGGCCAATTTTTTGCTATCAAGTGCTGAAGGTGAAAAAAAAAGTGCTTACTTTCCTTAAATTCTCAAGGCTGATTTTTATATATGTGTTAGAGCACGTTGTTAGAAATTGGTTATCATCAATGCCAGACCATTTCCGCCGGCCATAACTTTTACCAGACGCGACAAAGTTGGCAAAAAACGACTCTAACTTACCTCATTTTCTCAAGCCTGATTTTGATATATGATACGCAGGGAACTATAACTAGACCGTTTGTAAGCAGCCAGACCAATCGGATGGACCCAACCATCCACCAGACCGACTTAAAGTTTCGCTATGAACATCAGTAAAATTGTGATTATAGATAGTTAGCCGAAACTACAAAACCTAAGAAGTTGGTCTGTTGACATGTGCATAATTTTGTATTATTATGTTCCGAGAGTATGATCTGAAGGTATTGGTAAGCACTATTTGATATAAGAAGGTCTGATATTGATTTTATTTTAGGGGGTTTATGGTACTTTCATTAAGGTCTAGCAAATACATTTCGGACAACCCTTATCTGGCTTAATTTGAGAATATTCCAATGACTCATTAGTACGATTTCAACAAACAAAGGTTAATATGCTGCCAAAACATATTCTTTAAGAGTCCTCTTCATGGTTCTTCAATAGGGCACTTGCAGAATAAATGCGGTGAATTTATATAATTAAAAAAAAAAACGCATTTTGAGCAACGTTTCGGATTGCCGTAAATTTTTGATGCAAGCAGGATAAGAGAAACAGATAAAAAAATTAGCTTTAGGCCAAAGTCTACTAGACATTCATGGGGTTTGAACAGTCCCTAAACCAGATCGACATAAATACTGTATGATAGAGAAATTCGACATCAAAGTCGAAGTAAGCGTAAGCGCCATGCCACATTCTCTAAATGGCCGCCATACACAGATCCGAAACTTTATTTTTTTTAAATAACAGTGGCTAGACTATGTCCAGATATTCTGCTTTGTGGATCATGTGTAGTTGAGGTTCGCACCGTACAATTTTTTTTCGCAATCGTATCGTCTTGTACGCAGTTTGTGAATTTTCTAGTAGCATTTGTCCGAAATCGTAATTGGTACTCTGGAAGATTAAGTCAATACTGTCTAAACCACATGCTTTACGTCGTTTCTAGGACAAAATGCGCACCTTATTATGTGACTTATTAAGCCCATGTCTTGTTATAAGAAAAAAATATAATAGAAAATAAATAAGGCTACTCAAAGTTGTGTTTATACTTAACGATACAGTCTTTAGAAGCGATTCTGAGAAATTTTACCCCTAAGGGGGTTAAAAACGGGATGTCAGTTTGTTTGGGAATCTAATTTTATTTTTAGTTAGGAACTTAAAACTTTGTAAAAAGATAGTAAATAAAAGTAGAAGAAAAGTAATTTCAGCTTTTTTCGATTTTCGTCCTTTTAGTGGGTGAAAAACGGGATGGTAGTTTGTATGGGAATCCAATTTTATTTTTACTTAGTAACTTAAGACTTGGTAAAAAGATAGTAAATAGAAGTAGAAGAAAAGTTATTTCAGCTTTTTTTTCGATTTTCGTCCTTTTAGCGGGTTAAAAAAGGGATGGCAGTTTGTATGGGGACCAAATTTTATTCTGAGTTAAGAACTTGAAACTTGGTAAAAAGATAATAAATACTAATTGAAGAAAAGTATTTTCAGCGTTTTTCGATTTTCGTCTCCATAGGGGGTTAAAAAGGGGATGAGAGTTTGTATGAGGATCAAATTTTTATTTCAGTTAGGAACTTGAAACTCGGTGAAAAGATAATAAATATAAATAAGAGAAAAGTAATTTCAGCGTTTTCCATAATTGCATTTATAAAGTGTACAAGAGATAAAATTAAACTACTAATCATACAAGCTTTCATTCCCTTTTTATCCCTGATAGGGACTGTAAATTGAAAATCGCTAAAATTACTTTTCTTCTATTTGTATTTATTATCTATTCACCAAGTTTCAAGTTCCTTACTCAAAAATATAAGTGATCCACATACAAACTTTCATCCACTTTGAAACCCTTTTAGGGGACGATAATCAAAAAACGCCAAAATCACTTTCATTTTATTTTGATAAAATTAAACTACTAATCATACAAGCTTTCATTCCCTTTTTATCCCTGATAGGGACTGTAAATTGAAAATCGCTAAAATTACTTTTCTTCTATTTGTATTTATTACCTCTGCACCGAGTTTCAAGTTCCTAGCTGAAATAAAAATTTGATCCTCATACAAACTCCCATCCCCTTTTTAACCCCCTAAGGAGACGAAAATCGAAAAACGCTAAAATTACTTTTCTACAATTAGTATTTATTATCTTTTTACCAAGTTTCAAGTTCCTAACTCAGAATAAAATTTGGTCCCCATACAAACTGCCGTCCCTTTTTTAACCCACTGAATGGACGAAAATCGAAAAAAGCTGAAATTACTTTTCTTCTACTTCTATTTACTATCTTTTTACCAAGTTTTAAGTTCCTAACTAAAAATAAAATTGGATTTCCATACATACTGACATCTTGTTTTTAACCCCCTTAGGGGTAAAATTTCTCAGAATCGCTTCTAACGTCTGATGTACACTATAAACGTAAACTGATGTGCGAAATTCAACTTCTTAGGTTTTGTAGTTTCGACTATCTATAATCACAATTTTACTGACGTTCATAGCTACACTTTAAGTCGGTCAGGTGGATGGTTGGGTCTATCCGATTGGTCTGGCTGCTTACAAACGGTCTAGTTATAGTTCCCTGCGTATCATATATCAAAATCAGGCTTGAGAAAATGAGGTAAGTTAGAGTCGTTTTTTGCCAACTTTGTCGCGTCTGGTAAAAGTCAGGGTCTGGTAACCGTTTCCGTCGGCCATAACTTTTACCAGATTGATGATAACCAATTTGTAACAACGTGCTATAACACATATATAAAAATCAGCCTTGAGAATTTAAGGAAAGTAAGCACTTTTTTTTTTCACCTGAAACGCTTGATAGCAAAAAATTGGCCGATGGGCCGAACTAGAAAATATGCACACATTAAACGTCGATACAAACTAATACTTTGTCCCAAAGTTTCATCCTTGAGAATTTGAGGAAGGTCTGGCGGGCCTGGGCTCTTGATCTATTATAACGTCACTATGACATAGTTCTACAGTGGCCTAGGGTTCCAATTGGTTGACTGTACGATACGATTTTTTTTTAAGTCAAGATAATTTTGGCATAAAGAAACATGCAGTACCTACTTGGTAATCCATAATGTATATAATTATATATTATTAATATTGTAAATGCATCTGTGTGTCTGTTTGTTTGTCCCGTCTTTCACGGCAAAACGAAGTGACGATTTGACGTGTTTTTTCAAGTGGAGATAGTTGAAGGGATGGAGGGTGACATAGGCTACTTTTTGTCTCTTTCTAACCCTCCACTTCCCTAAAATGGAGGGTGAAAGTTTGTATGGAGGATTCCGCAATTAACGCGATCGAAGCCGCGCGCAAAAACTAGTTAATAATAATAATAAGATTATTAATGTATAGTATACTAGCTTTTCTTCGGGGCTTCGCCCGCCATTGCAATGTCACAGCTGATCTTCAGTGATGCCCTCTCTGTTTAATGATTCCTCTGTGTTTACGATGCTCCTCTTCTTTCTTCTTTCGCTCCATCTTAGGCCGAAAGTCCACTATCATTTACCTATGATTATCATAGAAATATGATCATAGGTCTTGTGTGCCTCTCTCTTTCTCCAACGTGAAGAAAAAGGAAGGCATGATCATATTTCTATGATAATCATATGATAGATAATCATCGGAATATCGCCCTTAGGTTGTGGAGACTTCTCTCTTCTTCGTCGAAACCTCATGACTGAGGGTCGTGACCACCACAAGTCGCTGTACGTTGCAGTGCTCTCCACCCAGGCCGATCTTTTGCCTTCCTAAAGGATCCCTGGAGCCCAACGCGTGTGACCTTCATTATTGTGCTGAACCAGCGCGTGGGTGTTCCGGCTCTTTTACGATGGCCCTCCACTGGTTCGACGATCAACGCCTTCTCAAGGCTGTCAGGATCTCGTCTGGCCAAATGGCCAAAGAAGCCTATAATTCTCTCCCGGCAGATAACAGAGAGGCGAGTCTTGACATTAAGCTCTTGTAGAATAGATACGTTAGTGCGACGTGCTGTCCAAGAAATTCCCAACATTTTACGCCAACACCACATTTCGAACGCATCTATTCTGGCCACCGTTTGCTCTTTGCGGAGACTACTCGTGCCTCAATACTCGTAGCATCAGTATACAACCATTACAACCTTTTTTTAAATGCATCATGTAGGCCGCAGAAACTGTAGCCTGGGAAATTAATTTGGGGGGTTCACTTAATAGATCAGATATACATATATGTATACATGCGCGTTGTGAAACATTCTTAATCAGTACCTGTCACACCATGTTGTATAAACATTTATAATAGCCCAGTTTGGGAGCAGCAGCAGCATATGGAGAAAAGACTACCATCTTACCACAGTATAATAAACAGTACTATAATATAGTATAGTACGGCCACTGCCGCTACCCGCTGAAAGTGCCACCGGGTGGGCGCCTGTCAAAAACGCGAACAGTCGACCTGTCATCTCTCACTCATACAAGCATGGTACGCGTTCACCTACGCGAGCTTACAATGTGTGCTAGGAACGCGCGTCTTTCATATATTTAATCGCCAGTGTCCGAGATGTGATCTTACCATAAAATCTGAAAGTTCAGAATCCAAAGATGAAATCCGGATATAAGATCGCCATATGTGTCCACGCCACGACATACGACAAAACGAAAAACGGTACTTAGGACGATTAGTTACAAACCAATTTCTCTTACAAGTCCCGAGGTGAAACTGTAGCTTCCTTCAAAACATTACTTAAACGGTTTACTAAACAACTCGAAAAGATCTACTGGAAAAAATAAAAATACAAAAAATTATAAAAGTAGCAACAACGTAAACAAATTGATTTCGTTGATTGACGGTGACTGTCACGTCTGACTCAAGTCTGACAAGTGCGGGCTGCAAGAAATGCGTTCAGATTCTAATTTATTTATTTAAACTTTATTGCAAAAAAAAGACAAACTTAATGTACAAAAAGCGAACTTCAACCTTCTAACCTTAATACGGCAGAGCAGAAAAGATGCATTGGCAACCAAATAAAATTTCTTTATTATTAATTAAGCATCTGTCTTTCTTTATTATTTAGGCATTTAGAAATTGAGCTATTCATGCGTAAACATTTTCTCCTAAAACCTCCTACAAGTCCTACATTTTCTTTTTACTTAATTACGTTTTATGCTTTTAACTTCGACTTCCAAGTTAGGATAGCAGATTATTTTACATACATTTTATAAATAAGGTAAACTGTTAACATGCATTTTTTGTTTCAGATCAGTAGGCTCTACGAAAATAAATCAACACAATGGCTTTCGCGGGTCTTAAGAAGCAAATTAACAAAGCAAATCAAGTAAGTACACGCCATTCATTATTCATTACCATTGATATCACAAAAATCGTTTGAACTTTTAAGTGTTTTAAGGCTCTTGTCATATTCATATTAAATTATTCATAAAATTAAAAAAATTACATGTCAAAGTTAAAGTTAAATTATCATAATTGAGGTACAATACAATATAACATTTTAAAAATGTGTCGTGTGTGTGTGATGTCGAACAATAAAAAAAGGTAATACAACTAGGGAACAAATCAAATTATTTTATTGAATATTTTTTGATTTGTTATTTTTCTAAGTGCGCCCCGCGGCGGGCGTGTGGTCTAGTGGTAAAGACGTTAGCCGCGTAAGCTGAAGACCCGGGTTCGATTCCCGGCTCGGCCACCAGTTGTATGATATCTATTTCAATTTATAAAAAAGGTAATATATAATGGGTAGTACATCCATTCATAATACGAAGTTTCGAAATTTGAGCGTGATTTCGCTGTAAAAATCAAATGAAATTACCTGTAAAATGAATGAATATAATATGCCTTATTACACTTATGTGCAACTTGCTCGAAATAATGTAGTGTTTTCCTTTAATATTCCCCATATTGTTCCATAATAGTCTACCCTGTTTCTCCTTGCACGTATTTAATCAGTATGATAATAAACAAAGGGTAGTGTTTTGAGAGATGCTCGTTAAGCTTTAAAGGCTCAAGCCGTCTTTGTCCAGGATTACGGCCAACCTGTCCTTTTAGATCCTATGACCACCATACTAGTTGAATTTGAGGGCTTAACGCGGACTCTAGAATTAATTTGTCCCTAAATTCCCAATCGTGCTCAGTGAATCCTAATGTTATTTGTTTATATTTATCAGGCCGTAAAAAATGGACCGACATAACTTTATGCCTTGTCAAGTGTAAAAATATGGGTGTACATACACATCTTACTCAAAAATATGTCCCATAGCATCTTAGTTCGGTGTAATAAGAGCGTAATACGTAGTACCATATTTATGAGACGATTTCTTCGATACATATTTTTGCACTTGACGGTGAAAGTGTCCATAATTCGGACCCGCTTTTCGGTAATCCGGTCTTGTTCCCCGGCTTAAATGAAGACAGAATTCAAAATGACTATTAATGTATGTTGTCTAAACATCTTTATTACTTGTTAATAATTAATTGAACTACTGATGTGCCGACGGAAAGTTTCCAAAATTCTGAAATTTTCACATAGGAAAACTTCGGAAACTTTCTACACTTTGTATGGACAAGTGTATGGATGGAAACTTTCCATTTCATAAATTTAAATTCTCTTTATTTTTCGTGAAAGTTTCGTGAATTTTTCAAGAAATTTAAGATTTTTTGGAAAGTTTCCGCAACTTGCACATCATTAAATTCAACCGAGAATTTTCAGAAAAGAACATTAGACCGAGAACTGATTCGGTCTGAACATTTTGATAGAATTTTCGTCTCATTTGATTTGACTTTGTGTCTTGTCTTGTCATTAGACATCTCAGGTGCGCTAGTTAGTTAGTGCATTGAAGTCGTACTATGGCATCATATCCTATAGCACCACTTTAACTGAACCGCTAAAACACTTCACACTCCTTACTTCCTTCAGTGACCGACGACAACCAACACTGGCCGACTTATCGTCACTACTTTGAAAAAATCTCGTATCTCACGTTGCTTCTCAAAGATAAAACGCAGTAAGTCTATATGCATTCCATACATACTTACTACAATTTTCTTTTCATTAACAGACGCAGATACGAGTTTTTTTAAAAGTAGTGACGAATTATGTACCTAAGCACTTCGTATTGCTGCGTCCCTGGTACCTGCTGTCAATTAAACTGAATCAAAAGGCGTGCGAAGTGATTAGTCATTATAATATTAATACTGACAAGCAAGATCAAACTAGAATGATGAAATATATGAAGACAGGGTCAAAGATCAACATTTTAAAAGAGTATCTGATATAATTATTCACGTTTAAAATTAAGTTTTTTATGTACCTTCGATGTTTTGAGGATACGTCCCCGTTATGTCGGAGAAGACTGGCTAAAGTAGAAATAACATCTTCTAGCCACAATGTAAATACTTTTTGAATAAAAGTCCTGAAAGTAAAATCAGAGAATCGGTCACCAGAACATCGATCGACCTCAACGCCGCTGATTCTACATTTTGTTCGGTTGAAATGTTTTGCAATTAACCGATTGGATTCTCTGGAACTTCATTAAACTTAATGACCGTGACGTCCACGAGATTGTATTCAGAGGCTGTCCAAAGGGTAATTGTTTCGTTCAATGCCGAAAGGGTCCTTCTGCTGTGCAATTAGGACTTTTTTTTTCAAAATTTCTGTTGGAATTTCAGAGATTAGATTGCTCTTGCAGCATAACCACATTAAGGATGATGGAAAATCTTAATTGATTTGTTTATTTAACTTCAAACGCGGATAAATCCACTTCACATCTTATATGTATGTAAATAACAACCTTTATTAATTATAGTAATTACTTTTCAATACTTCACAAAATCTGTCAGTTTTTGAAGTTGCGACAGTTGCGACAATATTCAGACGGGGATGAAGCTTGTCTTTTTTTAACCGACTTCAAAAAAGGAGGAGGTTCTCAATTCGACTGAATGTTTTTTTTTTTTTTTTTTTTTTTTTTTTTTTTTTTTTTTTTTTTGTTTTTTTTTTTTGGTTTTTTTTTGTTTTTTTTTTTGTTTTTTTTTTGTATGTATGTTACTCGATATCTCCGAGAATCGTGGACCGATTTTCAAAATTTTTTTTTGATCGAACGGGTATAACCCCGAGGTGGTCCCATTGACACCAAGTCGGGGTCTGATGATGGGATCTTGGAGAAATCGAGGGAACTCTTCATATGTTATAGGCACATGTAAGGTTTTTAGTGTATTTTTCAAAGGTACACCAGTATTTACGCCTGATGGTAATAATTTTATGTGGCTGAGCTGATGATGGAAGGTCAACTCCTCAACGGTTAGGAGTTAAAGGATAATTCTTTCACTACTGTACATATATTCGGACTGATACATATAATATCACTAGTAACCACTAAAAATCAACAAGTAAATAAACTTTTTAACAAAAAATAAAACCGCCTTCAAAAATAAGCGTGTTACAAAACACAGAGAAACTGAAAAGCCAAAAATAATAAACCTTTGAATTCAGATTTCTTATCGGATTGCAATAATCTAAACATCCAAATTATAAACAAATCAATTATTTTTGGAGTCGGGGCCAGCCTGCGTATGGTTGGGTGGGGCAAACAGGAAATAGCAAGGCGACGAACAGGTCTGGTACCGACTACAAAAATAATTGATTTGTTTATAATTTGGATGTTTAGATTATTGCAATCCGATAAGAAATCTGAGTTCAAAGGTTTATTATTATTGGCTTTTCAGTTTCTCTGTGTTTTGTAACACGCTTATTTTTGAAGGCGGCTTTATTTTGTTACTACCTATACCTATTAGTAATTCTGTTCTGTGCCGATGTTAAGTAGATTATGTGCAAATTAATCATTTGCCCCGACTCAGGCAAGCTTAGTTTCCTCTCCGCTATGTCCCGTTTCCTTTTCATTTATCGTCGTCGGTAATAACAGTCTCTACTGTCTCTAGTTAGCCGCTCCGTTCAGATTACTGTAACATTTTTATTATAGTTTTACCACTTAACTCAGTCGGTTAGCAAAGACACTGAATGGCGAGTTTCTAATAAAAGAGCTTGATTATCATTGTAATATTATTTAAAGTAAGTTGTGAGGTTAAAAATACCTTCTTAGTTCGTTTTATTTTTTAACCACTTTCACTATTTTGAACATTCGAAAGGAAACAAAATAAATGTAACTAGCCTTATCACAAAAAATCAAGAAATGGCTCGGTCTAGTAGACCATAATAACTAACCACTTAAGTTAAACGGTCTACCAATGTCCCATTTAGATAAGTATGGTAATTCTTATAACATTGATTGTATTAAAAGCGTCTCGTCCTGCTGATATAGGGGTAAATCGAACATCTTATGATTGATGGAGTTCTAATAGCGCATACAATATTGCCTTCGCCTACTGCTACCCAACCAAACCCAGTGGAGTTTTCGAATAATATACAAAGTTACTTTAAAATAGGTAATTTATAAATTAAACAGATTTTTATCCTCGCAATAAAACCAATAAAAATGAAAGCCTGATCATCATCATTCGCTTGCCCTTATCCCAGTCAATTTGGGGTCGGCGCAGTATAGTAGGTATGTCTTCCTCTTCCAAACCTCAATCGACCGTCATAATTCCTTAATGGTCTACTATTAATTCTTGTTTTATTTAAACAGGAATTTAAATACAATATTACATTTCAGCGAATTTGTGAGCAAATCACGTATCTACAGAGGAAGCATTCTAGTATTTCGCACACGAGATATTGGCAAGAGCAGACGCTCAATCGTGAGAATTACATTGTGATTCGTGACAAGACTGACGAGACACTCGGTGCGGAGTTATTGGATGTTCCAAGATCGCATACCTCAAGCTTATGTTGATGCACGTTGCGGGCACTCCAAGTTCATATTGTTGGTTGTGGCTAAGGGCCAGTTGCATCAACCATAGTTAACAGACACGTCGGCGTTACGCAGCAGAAGTCTATGGATTATCCATATACAAAAAATTTTGCGAACGCTAAATTTGTTGATCGGTTTGGTGTAAGGCAGCGTCCACACTCATGAGACGCATGTCTTGCGGCGCGGAACAGACGTCTCCGCCACGCCGCCTGAATGTAATTCAAAAAACCGGTCAAGAGCGTGTCGGGCCACGCTCAGTGTAGGGTTCCGTAGCTTTACGTATTTTTCTCAAAAATTACTAAACCTATCAAGTCGAAAACAATTTTCCTAGAAAGTCTTTATAAAGTTCTACTTTTGTGATTTTTTTCATATTTTTTAAACATATGTTTCAAAAGTTGGGGGGGGGAACACTCTTTTTCCTTTAGGAGCGTTTATTTCCGAAAATATTAATATTATCAAAAAACGATTTTAGTAAACACTTATTCATTTTTAAATAGCTATCCAACAATATATCACACGTTGGGGTTGGAATGAAAAAAAAATCATCATCAAATTTTTCACTTTTTATTTTACCCCTTTGTCGGCGTGATTGATATACATATTGGTACCAAATTTCAGCTTTCTAGTGCTAACGGTCACTGAGATTATCCGCGGACGGACGGACGGACGGACAGACAGACAGATATGGCGAAACTATAAAGGTTCCTAGTTGACTACGGAACCCTGAAAACGTCTCCTCAGTACATTTGTATAGAAAGGACGTAAGATGCGCCCCAGGCGTCGTGGCGGCGGCGAGTACACTGACGACCTCACATCTCACCTCACCTCACATCTTTTGATCTTGACCATGTATATGTACAGTCAGCAATGTCACCATCGATATACGAGAACTGTGACAGCGAAAAGGCCAAATATGCCGGTACACATCTTTATACAAAGGTGCGTTACGTATACTTGGTTACTACGGTTTGTCTGTCACTGTATCCTTGCTGAATGTACAAGGCGTAAATTTCCCCGTTCACTGTTTTTGGTTGCAGCGGGAAATATAATAATTTGTCATTGTGCTACATCCTGGGCGGCGGGGAGCGGGGCGGTGGCCGTGACCGCGCCTCGCCCTATATAGTCGTGCCCCAATTATGGCGGCCTTCGTCTCCTGGCGGGATCCTGCGACATTGAACAATTAGGGATTTAAATTGCTCGCAGTGGACCAAACTAGCCGACTAGTGCCGCTTGTTTAAAGTACAATGGCAAACCCAAAAAAAGGGTCAACATTTCGACGGCGAAGTAACAAGAACTCCTAAGTACAGTCGACTACAGAGATATGTATCCACTTTTTCACCTTATTGCATTGTAATAAGGTGAAAAAGTTATACATATCTTTGTAATCGACCTGTACTTAGGAGTTCTTGTTACTTCGCCGTCGATTTGTGTCAGTATAGTTGCGTTCAGTTACACTTGCACACGATGGAACACGAAATTTTTGCCTTGACATCAAGGTACAGTCGACTACAAAGAGATGTATCCACTTTTTCACCTCATTGCATTGTAATAAGGTGAAAAAGTGGACATCTCTTTGTAGTCGACTTTACTACTACAATTTGGCCATCTGCTCTAATATCAAGAAAGCACTTTAGACAAAAACCTGAACCTTGTATAATTTCTCAAACTTTTACCGATGCGTAAGATTTTACCTAAGTATTCCTTCACTAAAGGCAAAGTCAGTCATTGTTATAATGAAACATAAAATTCAACAACGGACAGTAAATAAATGTGTAAAGTGAATAATAGATATATTAATGTAGTTTTTGTTTATCTACCAGGTATTATACTACTTACAATATTTACTTAAGGGTGCTTTCAAGAAAATCGTCGAAATAATGTAAAATTGATAGTTTTAGTTAATGAAATACTACACTTTCCGTTATCTAATCTAATAGATAGATATATTTAATTCAAGTTTCATTTAGAGCATCTTATTATCTTGATTCTTATCAGACGGGATTTTTGAAAACTAACTCACTAAATTAATTATGATTTTTATTCTGATGCACGTTTAGGAAAACCCGCGTATAGCGCTGAATTTGTCGATCTTATTTATAAAATTTGGACAATTTTGAATACTGAAACTGGTAAATTTATAATAAGTACGTATACCCTGTAGTACAATCTACTCAGACTAAATTTTTATTATAAGGTTTTGAAAAAGAGTAAACGAGGCTAAGACGAATTCATTTTTTTTCAGAAATTACTTAAATCGAAGTGACAATGTCTTTGAAATCTACATCACATCGAAGTTATTTACGTGCAAAATTAATCTGCAGCGTTTACTAAAATTGCTCTTATGCCTTGTGATTATAAATTTCTATTATATATTTTTAGCAATTTTTTGAAAACGAGCCTTCACCGTCACAATTGACAACGTTTCAAAATTTTCAATGTCCCTAATCGAAAACCATTTCGAGATATACGCCTGTAGATCACAAAAATATATTTTTTAATTTTTTTTTTCCATATTTTTAGTAAAAAAATCTTAATAATAGTTTAAAGGGGAAGTGACGTTACATAGTTGTTCGGAGCTGCCACTATAACAAAAAAAATCTTCCGGTTGGGATGTCACTTGAGTTTGACTGTGACACTTATCACAGCTCGTAGTATGGAGATTAGAGGTAAGGAGCGAAAGTTTTATAAGTATCAGAAGTGCACAACTGCACATATAAAACCATAGATAGGTGGCGCAGTATTTGCAGGTACATAATTGTTTGACACGTCATTTTTCGACTGTTCTACTTTGACAGATTTCCTTCCTTATACTTCTACATTCCATAGCTAGTAGTTATTCAATATTTGTTGACAGTGACAATTGACAATCAGACATCTCGGTCTGTTTAAGCTGACTGTTAAAACTTTATTTTTAGGAATGATTTTGTCGTTTTCTTATGTGTATGAAACAACACATGTGACGTCATTAAGTTGAGTCTTGACGTTTGTAACTTACGCTCTTTCTGCTCGAAGTAGTAATAAAAAGGGATTTTCGGGTTAAAATAGCAGTTTTTTTGAAAAATAAAAAAAATCCTGTATCTTTTATTATTGAGTTCTTTCAAACCAAACAATAAAAAGTAGTACTCAAAAATATGAAATGTTGTCAATTATTTCTGGTCATTTTCTCATATTTCGTTAGACCAAGTAGAAAAAGTCCTATAATATGTTGATATATATGTGTAAACTACTCGCAAAGCTCTTTAATTTGATTTCACACACGGTTGCGGTTTCACCATTTTTTACATGAAAGCCCTCTTAATATTGTAAAGAGCTATTTGGATAATGTAATGTAACGTAATAAACATGCGAGGGTGGCTAATTATCCTATTAGACGTCAACCTTAAACCTTTGGGAATACCCTGAGTTGCGGGATCCATTATTCGGTAATTTAACAAACAAGTTTTGCCATAATATAATCTGTTATGCCTATTACAAGTTTTTATAGCCAAACTATAAAAGTTATTAGAGGTAAGTTAATTTTATCTGGCATAGTAACATTCGTAACAAACTCCTAAACGAAGTTCCTAATTACAGATGAATTGGATATCGTGAAGCGGGTCAAATTTAGCTTCCAAGATTAGCAGTACTATTTATACATAGGTACATATATGATTATGGCCATTATGGGACTAGGTTGATCTGTGTAAAGAGTTCCCCGATATCTTGTAAACCGTGATACCTTCAAAATGAAAGCTTTTAAAATATTCATAATAATATATCACCTAGTTCCAATTAACTACGACTACACGACTACATAAATAAGCCATGTTATCGATAACCAAACAAGTGATCCCATAAATCGTGGTTCACATAGTAACTTGGAAGCTTCCGTTATATAATTCGCGGCGGAACGAGAGGACGATCTCGGTCAAGGGTAGGCCTCGACCCCGGGCTTTATACAGCTCCGATAACTCTTCACGGCTAAACGGCCATTCTTCGCTTTCGAATGTGCTCGGCTTTTCGATGTTATTACGATAACACTGTTCTGGGGTGGAATGTGTTTGACAAACTCTTTCTAGGTAGGAAGCCTGACCAGAAGATAAATACTTTAAAAAAACTTCGTATCTCACACTGCTATTCAAAGTTAAAACGCAGTAACTCTATATGCATGCATATATGCATCCCTACATATTTACTTGATGTAGTACATTTTGTCTTTTCACTGACAGAAGGAGATATGTTTTTTTTTTTTCAAAGTATTGACGATATGATTATTGACAAGAGGGCGCTGTTATTCTTATGTACTTATGCGGTGAGTTCAGTGTAGTATGAAGAAAATAGTTCTAATAATAATTGAAATTGAGCAACATGACGCGTCATATATTTCTAGTCAGGTGCCGTAGCCGAACGCTGCGACGCGAAACGAAAACGAAACGCCGCGAAAGGTGTTCTGGCTCTGTCGCGCCAATACGCAAGAGCGATAGAGAGAGATATCTACTAGCGTTTCGTTTCGTGAGCGTTTGTGCCATTCGGCTACGTACCCTGGCTTTAAGTGGGGGATGTGTTTGCAATGTTGACGCTGTATGTAGCCTGTCAATTTCCCCAACTCGCAAAAAGCTAGTGAAGGGAAAAAGCTACTCGAAGATATATTAAACGTATGGTCGAAACTGCAAATGTGCTCGGCTTTTCGATGTTACCATAACACTGCGGGGTAGTATCTGTTTGGCAAACATTTTCTGCTTAAGTGGGGAAGCCGGAAGGTATCTTTGGCTCTGTCGATATTGCGACCTGTCTCTTTGCCCTGTTCTCTTCAAAAAGCTGCAGTCAATCAGGGCTACATGAAGATATTGTGTAGATATTTGTATTTTTTCGCCTTTTAACGATGTTTAAAGCCTTGAATTATACTAGTGTAAGATACACAGGGATAAATCTCGACTGGGGGGCAATTGTAACTGGTACATTTTTTCTATTATTACACTATGATGTTGAGTTCTACATGTATCCACTGAACACGCCTACCATATATAACCGGTGGACACTCTATTAGTAAAACATGGAAAAAACGGACCAGTTACATTTGACCCCTCAGTCGAGATTTGCCCCGCTGTACCTTATCTTCTCTATAGTTTTTTTTTTAAATCTGTTTTTTAATTTATATGGAGCCTTGGTCCATGGGACTATGCCGGCTCCGTTAGGCCACTTCATATTATTAACAATAACTATACAAACTCATTATAAAAAACAGGTCAAAACAAAAGTAGAAAAAAAAAACAACCGAATTTGTATATTTATCTATAAAAGAAACTATACACAAATTCAGCAGCCTTTGGCAGGGGTTCCGCGAGAATTGATTGGAACACCCCTATGTCGGTCATCGTGTATCCCTGGACCTCAAAGAGCTGAATTCTCTTCGCTCGAGTCCGGACACACTCCATGAGGAAGTGATGCACATCCTCCACAGTTCCACAAACTTCGCAGTTGGGCGAATCGATTTTCCTCATCAGATGTGCAAACTTATTTAATGGAATGTGTCCGGACCGAAGTCTGTGTGCCCGAACAATATCAAGTCGCTTCAATAAGCCAACTTCCCACCAGGGGATTCGAGGAGGCTCACACTGTATGGTTCTGTACCAGATGCCCTTCTCTTGGGACTTTACATTAAAATATTCCTTCCAGTAATCATACAGTTTTCCTGTTATAACTCATAATATCATAATAAAGGAAAATCATAATAAGTTCAAGAGTAACGTATGCCCACCTCCGCATCTGACATATATTATGATTGTAACACCTATTAATACCATCACATACCTAAACCTTAACATTTCATTTCAGCTTTCTTTTCTTGCTCATAAAACTAATTGATTTTCCAATAGACGTATTCTGAAATAACGATATTGTTCTTCCAACTCAGTAGTCCGCCTAGTCTCACATGAGCGATCCTTTGTCGAGTCGCCTTGAGCGGCAAATTTGAACACGAGAACAAATAGACGCTCTGATTATATTATGACGCTATTAGTTATTTGCAGAAAGGATCCTGTCTCTTGCCTTAAACACGCTTATGAATAGGCACATAATTTAAATAAGTAAAATAAGAATACTAAAGTACTAAAGATTGTATTCTAAAATTCATGAGACGTAAAGTATGTATATCGTTTGTCTTTGAATGAGATACGAAGTACGATCTCTTTCAGCTTCGGTACTTATTATACCTAACGTTCACTGCTAAGCTACGTTCGTAGCGTTGTAGCAGATAGCACGATTTTCCTGTTAGCGAAATGCTTCAAAGAGAATCATAATCTTATTGTTATCGATTATTTAAAAGGTAATAAAGGGAGTAGCAACAGCTATAACAGTAGCGAGTGAAATCACGCGCCAAAAGCAATTTTAGATAAGTAACATTTCCAAATACTGGTTGATCTCTACAAGCTATGCTCGAAACTCTAATTGTTTTTCTTATAGAATTTAACCCATCTCTTAGCGAATATTGTCGTCCAAGTGACATCCTCATGTAAAGGTGGATTTGGTACACAGCGTATTGTTTTGTGCTTAAAATGCCACTCGATTGCGATCTCTCGGTAATTTTATTGACCGCTAGAAATTTCTAGAACTTAGTATTTTAGTATACTAGTTGGAAGTAGAAGTTGCGTGTTTAATTATTTAACACGAAAATGAAAAACAGCGTGTCGGCAAAACATGAAACGAACTGGTTCTCGGTAAATTATGAATTTATGATGTACGACCTTAATAATAAAGTTAGATAGGGTTTTTTTTGTATTAGGCCGTAGGTATGATTTATAATTATATGAATTAAATATTATCATAATACCCTATTACTACTTTTGTATCTTTTTCTATTTTTTCTGAAAGAGCAAGTTGTGGAAAGCATACCGCTCATTAAAAATTTATTTTTCAAATATTTCGCTACGAGAACGAAAAACGTTTCGTTCCTAAGTTCTTAGTGGAGCCTAAGCGATTGGCAATCACCCACGCGCTCTGTAGTTATAAGAATATAAGTGTGTATCTTGTCTACTACAGTCTCTTCGGAAAGATAAGAGTCAGGGTGTATAGGGCCCCACTCTTCTCTTCCCAAAAAAACTCTACATGTATGCATAGAGAAGGTCTACAAGGTACACTTAATTAACTAATGTCATTTAAATTTGAAGAACAGCTTCGTTAATTCATTGCTTTTCTTTGTTTCAGTATGTCACAGAGAAAATGGGAGGTGCCGAAGGCACGAAATTGGATTTGGACTTCGTGGAAATGGAAAGAGTGAGTTATTTAAAGTTACATTTAATTTATGAGTCGGAACATGGAAGTAATTTGACGGTTAATGCTAAAAAGGTATTCGTTTGGGCTAATCTCGAATAATTTTTGGAATGAAATGTTTTTGCGATCCTGTTTAAATTTCATTTTATATGGACAAACCCTGAAAACCATCAATCACAGTATTGCTGCTCAGGAATACTTGATGCACGTGTTTATTACATTTCTTACTATTCTATGTATTACTTCAGGCGCTAAATACTAACAGTTACAAGCTGCTCCGAATTAAAAACCTTTTGCACAATTACGTACAGTCGACTACAAAGTACTACTAGTCGACTGTACATTTCGGCTTAGTTCAATGACTAGGGATGCCACCACGGTGGCAAATATGTGGGTGTTGTGGGTACTCAGACAACGATATTTAATATACAAATACTTATGTCTTATATACATAGAAAACATCCATGACTCAGAAACAAATATCTGTGCTCATCATCCAAATAAATGCCCTTACCGAGATTCGAACCCGGGACCGCCGCGTAGCAGGCAGGGTCACTACGCGCTAGGCCAGACCGGTCGTCAAAATAATGCTGTACAGCAAATATCGTCCTAGATGACAAAACACCTTCAAAAACTCCTTGCGGTAAAACTTCGGTAGCATACGTGCATCCGGTGTCGGGGCGTCTATTGTTCTTCCGTTTTGAGGCGAAGTGTTTTAATAAAAGCAAGGTTGCTTACTGCAGCGCGGTAATTGCTTCAAAATATGTACCTATATAGGTACCTACTCGTTTAAGACTGACGAACAATAAAGATTTAATGATTTTCGAGTGCCTATGTGTATTGATGACCATCACAAATATATTTAGGGCCAGTTGCATCAACCACATTTGACAGACATCATCATCACGCATCACGCAGCAGACGTCTATGGAACTTCCCATACGATAAAATTTAAGAAACGCTTTAACGGTGACAGACGGTTTGATGCAACCGGCCCTTAGTTGGTAGGAGTCGTAAGATTTGTATTAACTTCTCCGTACCGATTGCGGCAACAAGCATTTCTAATATTTAATGTCACTAACAGATAGAACGCGATTAAATATCATTATTTTACCTTTTTTCCGCCGAAGCGTCAAGCGTTACGCCCGCCATACGTCAAATATGTGTACAATACGCGAGAACTTAATTGTTACAGTGTTTCCAATTTTGGTTTCAATATGTTTCAGAAAACAGACGTAACATGCGAGCTCGTAGAAGAACTACAAATCAAAACGAAAGAGTTCCTCCAGCCGAATCCGACAGCGCGAGCAAAGATGGCCGCCGTGAAGGGAATCAGTAAACTCAGCGGGCAGGCGAAGAGCAACACCTACCCGCAGCCCGAGGGCGTGCTGGGCGATTGTATGCTGCACTACGGGAAGAAACTTGGAGAGGACACTGTGTTCTGTAAGTAACGTATACTCATATCAGTTGACACATTCGCTGCCAGGCAAATAATGGCGCACTACGTTAAAAAGCAGTCGAATTTATAACCGCCCGCTTGTACGGCGAGTGCCCCAGGCGGGTTTTTGGTTGCGAAACTTTTAAGACCCTTTTAGAAAATATATTGGCAATCAAATATGACCTTGCAAGTCAAAATTATCGTTGTTGAGCAAATTAATTGACAGAGAGTGCAATCGTGTTATAATATCCGAACTCTAGAGCTTTTGTTCTAAGGCTCAAATCCGCTACGCATTGCTACGCCGTAGCACCGTAGCTGCCGATGCCGTAGCTTGTATGTAGCGAAAAGTCGTTAAGCGTTGATAAAAAATATGATTGAATTGAAGAATCGTTAAGATTTTGTTAAGTATGTACGTAGTAGGGGGTGGTCCAAGGGTTGGCCCAACCGTTGGCCCCATGTGTACAGCGGCCATTAAATGTTAGGAACATTGAATCTAAACATCGCGACTCCATTTCTATGTCTACAAGAAATATTGAAAGTTTTGTTTGA
The DNA here is from genome assembly GCF_023078275.1 of Leguminivora glycinivorella. Classification (NCBI taxonomy): domain Eukaryota; kingdom Metazoa; phylum Arthropoda; class Insecta; order Lepidoptera; family Tortricidae; genus Leguminivora; species Leguminivora glycinivorella. The sequence goes on from NC_062985.1 coordinate 6,824,360, forward strand.
CTAATGTAAGATTATTGTTCCAGCCCAATGTCTCATCGAAATGGGCGAGGCCATGAAACAGATGGCGGACGTGAAATACTCGCTCGACGACAACATCAAACAGAGCTTCCTCGAACCACTGCACCACCTGCAAACCAAAGACCTTAAAGAAGTTATGGTGAGTGTGTCCTTCGCGGCATTAGGACCATTTCATTCAATACAAATTGTCCCGTACAAACGCGGAAATTGGCTGGTGTGAGAGGATCTTTAATATAAGGCATTGTACAGAAAAATGTTTGCACGGGACAGCCCATGGAATGCTCCATTATCTTTAAACGTCATCACAATCAACCGCACGCACCGCGTCTCGTCTCGATATCGCATAGCCATGTACTTGTCTATTGATACTACCGTCACCAGACGGTTGTAATATAATATAAGCGATTTGTACTCGTATGGCGACTGTCACCCACATTCGCTCACATTACGTTGCTTTATGTGGTTTACTCTTAAGTTATTTTATTACGGCAGTAAACTCACGACCTATAAAATTGCTAACATTAAAATGAATGAACGAATGAAACGAGAGATGATGACAATGACACCGTAGGGTACAATTTAGAAACCGGCAACGTAAAGCGTAGGGTTGCAAAAAAAAACAGTTTTTTTTCTGGAGTATGTTTTTTTTCTAATGTACGAAATCTCAAAATTTGCAAAGCAGTTAATACTTTTATACGGTTTTTTAAATTTAATGTTAACTATTAAACGAATTTAATCAAATAACTTTAATTTCTGGTCTTATAAAAGTAACATTTACGAAATCTGTAGTTGGTAGTTATCACTATTTTCTGTTGGCAACCCCACCGCCTCTCCACGCTGCACGCCGCATCGGAGATTCCCCAATAAACGTTTGTATACTGAATGTTAATCGAATTAAAATGTACGTTATTGTTATTGAAACACGTTACAATTCACGAAAAACCGTTATTGTCGAATTATTTGTTCATCTGAAAAAAAAACCATGGTGCTCGGTTCTTTTTTCATGTTTTTTTTTTCACATTTCTGAAAAAAAAAACATTTGGTTTTTTTTCTATTTGCAACCCTAGTAAAGCGACTGCAGACTGGTTTCTATATATTTCTACCATCGCCGAACCCGATTGCACTGACCGCAGATCAGTAGAGCCTCTGAAATCACAAAACAGTTTGAATCTCTTAGCTACGGCGCCTCAATATGCACCGTTCTCAAGGTCTGAAACGGTCGTCTACGGTCACAAATCGCCTGATTCGAAATTGTACCTTGAACTTGATGTCTTTAATCCTAAGACTTTGTTACTTGATTTTTTATTTTTCAGCACCACCGAAAGAAACTACAGGGCCGTAGATTGGACTTCGATTGCAAACGACGTCGCCAGGCAAAAGGTGATTATGCCTTACACATTTCTCTCCTTATGATATAAAATCTGGTTTGGCTCACTCTACATCAGTTGGTCGAATTCATTTCGTATCATAACCATGTGATTTGTGTTTTAAAAAAAAGGCATATGTATCCCCTTTGAATCTATCAACATTCTCAAAGCACTTCATGCCCCATGAATCCTATGGTCTGTAACTTCTGTAACACCCTGTATAACTACAAATGTGAGTCAAACCGGTTTTTACCCCCAAAATAGTATCTCAACACTCAACACAGTTTAAATTTAAATACTCACTATCTATTTATGTTCAGTCAACCTTTAAGTTTATCTTTGTTTGTTTGTATGATTGATTGGCCAGGCCATGGCAAGGTGAGCCCTTACATGAGCCCCAGCCACGGCAATACTCCAAGACAGGGTATGTGAAATATACTCAAATTTTATTCAAGGCTAGAAGTCCCTAACCATATTTTGTTTTCGGTTTGAGGCTAATTACCCACGTCCCTTGCTAGATAGATGACGTATGTAGCATTACTGTTAAAACATACTTTTGATAATGTTAGACAGGCAATGTTTTTATTTACGACAACGCTTTCTTTCTTAGACATAAAATGTCAACCCTAAAATGAGTCTGTTGGCCATGTGTATTTTTTGTATGATGCTAAGACCGATTTTAAATTCATATTTCATGATAGTTAGAAAACTTAAGACATACTTTCACACTCATTCTAGCAAAGGACATTTTTTTATAAGCTAAACTCTCAATACAGAGGACGCTTAGATGATTTCAGTAGCGCCAAACTTACGAAGCGATCTTATTCTGATGTTAGCGGATCGAATCTGCAAGCCCCTACATGGTCCTTGTGGCTTCATGAGAATGAGATCAATTTACTAAAATTCAAATATCTTTCGCACACACGAATTAAGACACAATTTGACAATGATATTCAATCTAGCGCACTCTGTATCGAGTAATTGGCAGTTGTTAACCCCCATTCCTTTAATATTTGCTCGTTTTTTTTTTTCATGTTCCGTTCCTGCCCTGCGCATACGTCGGACCTAATCCATTTAACCCGCTTGCGTTTATTTTCGCCGTTTGGTCTGTATTATTTTACGTTTTTTTTTGTTTTGTCTGTTCGTATTTGATTAAGCGCTGACACACCAGGTTCTCACATTCCAGATGATGAGATACGGCAGGCTGAAGACAAGTTCGCTGAGTCTTTGACGCTGGCGCAGATTGGCATGTTCAACCTTCTTGACAATGACGTAAGTTAACTTTATGGCTGGTTTTAGTGTCACGCAGACCGACCGCGCGGAGCGATCCGCACCTGGCTAATATGTAGTAAGTTCAGGGAGCGTTTAAGAGTAAAGCGGAGTCCGCGCGGACGAGAACATCAACTTCATACAAATTAGTCGTACGGATCGCTCCGCGCGGTCGGTCCGCGAGACACTAAAACCAGCCTATAATAATACTTTACTAGCTTTAATGCTATTATTCTCAAATTGACCATAGGATAGGACCTTCTTTGCTATAAGGCCTATAAGTTTTGCGAAATTTAAATAAAAAATTACTAACATCCACAAATTATAACTGTAACTAATTGTAGTTGTAATTATAACTCAAGTCAGGTGGCCAATGGTCCTTCCGGGTTTGGGGGACAGTGCACAAATGCATTCGCCCATAATGGTTTTTTATCATCAACTGACTATACTAACCTCTAGGAGAAAACTTTCACTGAAAATGGCTTCATTTGTACGCTATATTCTAGGTGGAGCAAGTCGCGCAGCTCACATTCTTCGCGGAAGGGCTATTGGAGTACCACCAGCAATGTACGGAGATCCTGCAAGGCCTCGTATCGACGCTTATGGAGAAGTGAGTAGCTCATCTGCATTTGTATGTTGTTTCAAGCCTCCGTCCCGTTAGTTCAAGTCCCATCCAAGGCAGTAATTTTCCTAGTGACATCTATTGCAATCGCTTCTGCTTATCAAAAATTTAAATTTAGCATGATTAGCTTAGCGCATCATAACTGGTAATTTCCAATATGACTTGGAACTCTGTTTGCCAATTGTCGATGTACAGGTCGCATTGACCAATATGGTGGAAAATTTCGCTGGCTCGGTTGAAGTCTCAGTAGCTAGGTTTGCATACCCAGTAATATTTCACCAGGCAGTAATTTTTCACTTTTAAATTTATTCTAAGCCTAGTAACTTTTTGGTTGAAACATTCCATTTTATAACAAAACTTTACATCCATTGTCAGTTAAAGCTTTTACGTCGCTTACAATATGTCGTTACCTTCCACAGCGTTTTCTAAATCCCACCTGAATAGAGGATGTTTATGTAAATAGCTTTGAGAAGCCTCTGGGAATATAGCAGTTTTCCACATTTAGTTCCTAAGAAACTATCGGGAAACCGTTATTTCCTTGTTGTATATTTTTACGGAGGGTTGCGAAATTCGAAAACACGCAATAGCTATTCTTGCTACTCTTATGGGCTTAGACTATGGCAATGTCTTAATTCAACAATTAGAAAATACACTATCAGTCAGCTTTATAACATAATATTTCGACAGCTTTTATATTATGTATTATGATGAGTTAGTCATGGTGGAAAGTGAAAGCCTAAGATATAAATTTTATAAAATTTTCAGTCATGTTGTAAAGATAGCAGTCATATTTTTAAGTGAAAAAAAATGCTTCTTACACCGGGCGGATACGAGCATTCTAAAAATAAACTATTAGGTACTTATCAGTCAAAATTCTGAAAAACAGAATGTACATTTTTATTTAAAAAAATATTATGATTGCTAAAACTCGGTAAGCAAATATAACTAATAATTAATATAAATTTGTGATCTAAATGAAAATGATATTTACAGATAGCCTGTTATCAGAAGGTCAATGACATTCACAAAACAGAGACAGTGGGCGAAACTCATCAAGCATTGCAAGAGGTCGTAGGCGTAAGCATTGTGTGATGTAAAGTCGTTTGGTCGTCAACCTCTTAGTAATGTAATATGAAACGTAAAGTAGACGCGATACGAGCCTGTTAATTTTAATTAAATTTCGCTGATAAATGTTGCATTAGATGGGTGAATCAACTTTTTCTTGCCTGTTATTGCCATGGTTACGGTCCCCTGAGTCACGCTGGTTTTATGCAAAATTATGCTACTTGAACTATGCAAACATGCATTTTTCTGGTGTTAACAAGCCCTTTCCTTAATTTGCCACCTACAAACATGGACTATATGCATGCTTGCATATTTTTGCATAGAACGGGCGTGACTCAAGGGGACCGTAACCATGGCAATAACAGGCAAGAATAAGTTGATTCACCCAGATTTCTTTTAGATCTCGATTGATCCTTTCAGCAACACCATTTGTTTAGGAAAGAACTAAGAGATGAAGAGGAATAATTTGAAGCTTCTTTACAATTCATTAAATATTAATGATGCAAATGTTCTGAACAAACCCATGCTTTCTTCCACAGGAAAGAGGAGGCGGTGAACCGTCCCAAGATGGAGTTCGTGCCGAAGACCCTCGCCGACCTCCACATCGAGGGTATCCACGACCTGAACAATGGTAGGCGGTACGGTTCCACCCAAAGCCTGTCCCGACCCCGCCAGCACATCCCCCCCTCGTCCTCCGTGGGTGACCTGAGCACCGGCGACCCCTTCAAGGCCTGGGAGATGCCCACCCCGCCCAAACCCCGACCCAACCCCAACCCCACGGCCTATCAGTTCAAACCCCACCCGGCGCCAAGAAATCAGTTTAACGGCAGAGACCCCTGGAAAGGTGACTTAGGTTTTTATTTGGTTTATTTTTTGTTTTGGTTGTGGATTGCTTTTGGTGGTCGGGTATCGATGTCGGGAATTGTTGAAAGTGGAGGGAGTGGAGGAAGTTTTACTACTGGGAAAAGTAGATGGTGAAGGGTGAATCAACTTTTTTGTTTATTGTTTAAATATTTTACTCCTAATTAATTTACAATTGTAAATACACAAAATGAAAATGCATCGGAGGCGAGTTGTACATGTAGATAATTAGCTTTTTTGTACAAGACATTGAATTGGTTCTAAAAACTACGCAGTATTTAGTTATTTTAAACATGAATTCTCGGACTATGAAGGCAGACGTAGTAGAAAAGGTCACAGCAAGAAGTTGATTAACCTTAACATGTTGGGGTAAAAGGTATGGCAGTTTTCAAATTAGATGCGAATCCATACTAGAACCCAGTGTGCGACGACATTACTATTACGTCTCGCTTACACCCTGGATTTGCGTGGATCCGCATCGGTATAGATGGGAACCGCATAAATCGTGTAATGTGATCCACAGTCAAACAATATCACGTTTGCCTCGGAATCAGCACTCGCACGCTTACAGCGGACTGTAGCACTCAGAACTCAGAAACAAATTCTTCAGAACATAATAGTACAGAAGCACTATATCTGTGTTTGCCTAATATAGCTGGGGAGTTTATTGCAAAACCTTAAATTTTTTGACCAAAGCATGAAACTTGGCACAGTTGTTCCTTATATCAAAATAAGCCGATTAAGATCGGGAGCCTTCGGGAGCCTCCCCCCTGGGGCCCGGGAGGGGGTCAAAGTACCGCTTCACCCGGCTTGGTTTGAAAAATTCTAACTTACCCCGTTTAGTTAATAGGTCATGTTTGGTATCGTTTTCGAGTAAATCAATAACGTAGAATTCGTTTTTAGTACTAAAATTATAATTTAATGGTAAATAAAATAAAAAAAAATAAAAAATTTGAAATTTTCATCCATGATTTACAAATTCAGGTCATCATAAATGACAAACTGTTTGCTTTTTCTATAAATAAAAAATATGACATGATAGCCTATTTAATATAGATTATAAAAAATATAACTTTTATCCACCTTTACTAACGTTAAGTTCCACAAAAAAATTACTTTAAGACGCGCGGCGTCGGGACGCCGCGAGCGTAATTTTAAAATGCCTTTATTTTAGAAACTCTATTAGACCCCGTTTAGCTATTAGGTCATGTTTGATATCGTTTTCTAGTAAATCAATAACGTAGAATTCATTTTTGGTACTAAAATTATAATTTAATGCTAAGTAAAATTAAAAAAAAATTAAAAAATTTGAAATTTTTATCCATGATTTACAAATTCAAGCTTCATAAATGACAAACTGTTTGCTTTTTCTATAAATAAAAAATATGATATGAAAGCCTATTTAATATAGATTATAAAAAATATAACTTTTATCCACCTTCACAAACGTTAACTTCCACAAAAAAATTACTTTAAGACGCGCGGCGTCGGGACGCCGCGAGCGTAATTTTAAAATACCTCTATTTTAAAAACTCTATTAGACCCGGTTTAGCTATTAGGTCATGTTTGATATAGTTTTAGAGTAAATTAATAACAAAGAATTTATTTTTGGTATTACAATTATAATTTAATGGTAAATAAATAAAAAAAAATATTCATCTATGATTTGCAAATTCAAGTCAACAAAAATGTCAACTGTTTGCTTTTTCTTTAAATAAAAAATATGATGTAAAAGCCTATGCGTATGTCACCAAACACCCAGACAAGTTTGGTGGAAACTTTCTTCACGAACTGCTTGGTGTCTGATGACCATGGTCCAAATGTTTCAAATGCAATTGCCGCAAATATGTAGTTGTTTTTAAAAATGCATATTTGCGCGTTTAAACTGGGCGTTTTGCAGCAGCAGTCCCTGGTTTCTGGGCCGAACGTTAGACGTTGGACGGAGCCAAGGTATCCACACAGGTCACGCGCCAAGGGTCGTCCCAGAAACCAAGGCAAAAGCGAGCAACCATCAGGCCGCTTTCCGTCTGCTGCTGACAAGCCGACAGGTTCGAGGGTTGTCGGTATGTTCGCTGTGCCGAGAGCCTTGCGGATTAAATCGTTAAGTGCAGCGTGTCACAAAATTCGGCCAGCACTAGACTGGCAGTGGAGTCCGTGGTGTCCTAATGCGTCGGCAGCAAGGGTGTAGTTGGCATGTCTTTAGCCCCAGTCTTAGACAATGGCAGTATATGATGAAGTAAGGCAGCCTCGGAAGGAGGTATGTTCTCCAAGTGTCGATCTTTTCTAGTAAAGAGGTTCTTCCGGCACTCATTCACTGCTGCGTAAGGACCCTTGATCTGAAACAATATGTGCATTGTCATTTTATTTAAACAGATTCTGCAACTATCAAATTACAACATTTTGGTGGATCACCTTCACTATTACACACTTACCTATCATACAAAATAATGACAAACTTTAGTAGAATCTGATTAGCCTATCTATGATATTGCTCCATCTCGTAATAGTTTGAAGCCTTGGGTGGCCATGTTTCTCCCTTGTTGATCGTTTCAAGCTGCGTTTATCGTACCTATCCCATACTATGTCTAATCTAGAAACGTTTTCTTTTGGCTTTGAAGCTTAGCCAGGCCACCCAAGGTGTCAAACTATTACAAGATGGAGCAATATCAGAGGCAAATCAGATTCTACTAAAGTTTGTAATAATTTTGTATGATACGTAACGTAAGTGGGTAATACTGAAGGTTACGTGATCCACCAAAAAGTTGTAATTTGATAGTTGTAGACTCTAAAATGATAATGCACATATTGTTTCAGACCAAGTCGTTGCGTAACGGTGAATGAGTGGTCGAAGTACCTACCTCTTTAGGTACCAGAAAAGATCGACAATTGGAGAACATACCTCCTTCAGAGGCTGCCTTGCATCAGCATATACTGCGCACAGTGTACCAGGGGCCCATTTCTCGAAGCTACAAGTTACAATTTCCAACTGGTTGTCAATGTCTAATATGACAAGTTGCAAAGAGACTTCCGCTTGTAACTTGTAACTTTCAGTTTTGAGAAATGGGACTCAGGGCGTTCTTGTTTGGAGTCAGGCGTTGGTGCCACACCAAAATTTGCCAAGTCCGTCTTCTTGGGGATGGAAGGAAGAAGGAGACGAATGGGTAGTGTGGTACCCATTCGTCTCCTTCTTCCTTCCATCCCAGTCAGGCAACACTGAAGTTGCCAGTATATGCTTAGAAGTTACAAGATGTAAATGTAAATCAGGTTGCAAACACCGATGCAACTGCATAAAGATGGTAGAGCCTTCTTTATGCAGTTCCATATGTACCCAGCTATGTCTCTGTGAAGGGAATGTATAGTATGAGTATGAGTAATCTGTCAATTAGGACACCACAGACTAAACTATAAGTGCTAACTTTTCAGTGTTGGATACTCTATGGCAGTTCCGACTCAATTATAATAAGCTCATTATAATTGACTTTAGTTAACTATAATAATTTCAAAAATAGAACTTCATACAATTTCTATACTAATTTGCGATATCTGGCAAATTTTCCTGCATCTGAAACACATTTTTTTTATCTGTCGCGTTATCGGCCAATCAGAGACGGTTATTACAAACAATTGGTTGCTAGGTAATTCGATGTTGATACAACGGTGAACGACTCTATTGACATTAATTTTAACTTGCATGAATGGTGATATTTCCGTCCATTGATGATGAAGATGATGACTCGTAGAAAAAGTATTGTATACAATAGTGATATAATTAAGCTTTTCACTCTCGTACCGTACTACACATGGTACTCGACTGAAAAGTTTTGTATTATATCACGATTGTATAAAATACTATTATATAAATTTCTTACAGGATTCACTACAATGAATAAATAACAGGTACAGTCGGTCTTTAGATCGTGTGGTCCGACCCGAGTGTTGCCGTTGTCGACACCGGAGTCAATAATAATGAATATTTTTCTATTTATGCATTAACACACCTCTGACACTGGATATCAAATATATTAGAATTAGAATTAGAATTAGAATTATTTATTGCATATCACATTACAGGCATTGGGTGGAGTGGAACATATAGGTATACATGTGACACCCTGTAAGGGCACAGCAATATAGAGGGCTACAAGTAGGTAATTACTTAGATTAAAATATGATTATATACATTATTTTACACATTTCGTTACATTAACATACATTCAATAATTATCATTTGGTCTTACTAATACTATTACATTATTTCCTTACAAAAAATAAAGCACTATTGTATTTTCACTTACTGACTAAAATATTCGTTCATATTATAGAAACACTCGTTAACTAAAAACTGTTTCAGATGTTTTTTAAATTGATTAATGTTTTGCAGTTCTTTAATAGAGTTCGGAAGGTGATTGTAGATTTTTATAGTCATAAAATGTGGGCTACTTGTGACAAGTTTTAGTTTAGAAAAAGGCAATTTTAGTTGGTTAACATTACGGTTATTTCTTTTAATTTGGGTTGTATCTTGGTATGAGTACAAATCTAGGTGTTTCCTAACGAATTTACATGATTCGAATATATACATACACGCAACGGTCAATATTTCAAGTTTAATAAAATAAGGTTTACATGATTCCATCTGATCTATGTTTACTAGAGTTCTGATGCATTTTTTTTGCAGAATGAATACTTTTTCAATATCGCAGCTATTTCCCCAAAGAACCAGGCCATACGATATACGTGAATATGCATATGCGTAATATGCTGCAAGGGATGTCTGTAGATCCGAGACTCGCTTTAGATGCTGAAGAGCGAATATAAAGGATGATAATTTTTTTGACAATTTTATAATATGTTCTTTCCAGCTCATATTAGAGTCTAATTCTATTCCTAATAGGGTGGCAGAGCTCACTGTATCTAATTTAGAATTTTTATATTGAAAGTCTATTGCCAGTGATGATTTTTGATGAGGTTTAAATTCGATGATTTTTGTTTTATTTATATTGAGCTCTAGGTTATGGGAATGTAGCCAATTTGTAATTTTATCTAAGGTTGACTGTAATTTATTCTCAACTTCTATAGTAGTAGCACATGAGAACATTATAGACATATCATCTGCGAAAAGCGTGCTATGTTGGTCCAGTATCTTAGGAAGATCATTTATGTAGATGATAAATAGAATACAACCTAAGACGCTGCCTTGAGGGATAGACCCTCTAACGGGGACTTTATCAGATCTGATGTGTTGTATTGTTGCTCTATCGAAGTCCCTATACTCTATTTCTACATACTGGGAACGATTACTCAAATAAGACTTAAACCAGTCCAGCGCAATACCTCTAACACCTATGTTATATAATTTATCTAAAAGGATTTCATAACGGACTCTATCGTAAGCCTTACTCATGTCGAGTAAGAGACCCACAGCGTATTGTTTATCATTTATAATATTAAATATCTCTAAGGCATATTTATAGATTGCTAAGGTCGTCGAATGATTTTTCCTAAAGCCATTTTGGTTTTCACTAAAGATTTTGAATTTTTCACAAAAGGCGTAAAGGCGCTTTACCATAGCGGTTTCAAAAATTTTCGACGACGTGGGTAATAGAGAGATTGGTCGGTAGTTGTTTATCTCTGAGGTATCTCCTTTTTGTGGATGGGTTTTATTAATGAGATTTTTAACGCATCGGGAAAAATACCTTGAGAAAAGGATTGATTTAATAGAAAAGTGTAGGGGCTGCATAAAGATTCTGCGCATGATTTTAATAGAACTGGGGGGATCTCATCTATGCCGAAGGTCGATTTATTTTTAAGATTTTTTAGAATTTTGAATACTTCTTCAGGTTGAGCAGGCCGGAGGAAGAATGAGTTATTTATTGAGTTTATTAGAGGTTGCCTGTTTACTGGGGTAGAGCAATCGTTTCCAATGGAGGAGAAAAAACCATTAAATATGTTGGCTATTTTTTGGGGATCGTTAATTGAGTTTTGGTCAGGTGTTTTGATTTTAAAGTTTATTTTATTTTGTGATGTGTTTTTATTTGTCTCATTATTTATTATGTGCCACATAGTTTTAGTTTTATTTTGGGAGTTATAGAACTGGCTCTTGTTGTGCAGTTTTTTTGATTTATGTATTGCTTTTTTCAGTATTTTGCAATATAATTTATAGTAATTTCTTAATATAGTATTTTCTGACTGTTGTACTAGTTTTTTTAATAGCCTTTTGTTACGGCAAGATATTTTTAATCCCGGTGTTAGATAAGATTTTTTTGGTTTTAATGTTATGTCAATTTTTGGAATGCATTTATCAAGGAGATCTTTCAAAGTGTTTTCGAATGAATTATAATTATCATTTACGGTTTTATTTATATTAATAATTGTATCCCATTTAATTTGTTGAAGTTCGTTTTTAAAATTACTTATATTTTTATCATTAAATAATCTTTTCCGTATAACCCAAGGTTGTGTACTTAATGAAACTGTTGGTGTACTTATCAAGACACCCTTGTGGTCTGAGAAGCCTAATTCGTTTACATTCACTTTCCAGCCCGTAGTTTTAAAATTTGTAAACAATAAATCTATACAAGTAGAGCTTGAATGCGTTACCCTTGTGGGATCCTGAACTCTTTGGTGGAAATTATGCGATAGCATCAAGTTACATATTCTATGTTTTTCACTACTATCTGAAAGAAAATTTATATTTAGGTCACCTCCAATTATTACACGTTTTTTCTTGTCTTTACATGCAATTATACTTAATAATTGATTTAGGCGAGTAAAGAAAGTTTCTGTTTCCCGTTTACAATTTGGCCAGTAAATATTAATTATTAGCAGATTGTGTTTTGGCAATTCAACTGCACACACCTCGAAAATCATTTCTAAAGATAATGATGTAATATCAGGCCTCTCAAAATATTCAATACCACGCTTTAACATTATGAATACACCGCCGCCTTCATGATGTTCGCGGCAAAAGAACGAGCATATGTTATAGTTAGTAATGTTTACTAAGTCTTTTTTTATTTTATTTAACCATGACTCAGAAACACATATGACGTGGGTTTGTGGATAATCTTCTGTAAATGCCTCTAATATATGAATTTTATTCCATACGCTTTGCATATTTTGGTACAAAATGCCGAAGTTAGGCTCGAAAAAATGTTTTTCTTGTAGCGTCTTCATTTGGAGGTTGAGTTGTCGTACTTGACGTCGATGCCAGCGGAGCCGATGAGTGAGTAGGTATTGTCTGTAGCGACTGTAGCTCGGGTACTTTTTGTCGGTCGTTCATTTTGTGCACTTGTGAGCAGGTTACGGTGTCCTCGGCGGGTTGCTTCATGACGTGGGTGCTTCCGGTTTCTTCAATGTACGGTTTTCCATTTATAAATAAACGGTCATTTCTAATTGTTGCGTGACAGCCTTCTCTTCTTGCTTTTTGTAGGATTCGTCGTAGTTCCTGCTTTTTCTTCAGGTCCGCAGGGCTGAGGAATTCAGTTACGCTAAGGCCCGCTTCTTTGAAGGTTTCACTGTTTTCCAATATATATTTTTTTACCCTTTTACATATAAATTCAATTTTGACTGGTCTAGTTCTTCCTTTTTTGCCGATAAATGATATTGTATCTATATATCCCGCTACGTTAAAGTATAAGAGGTCGTAGCAAATGTTGGAAATTTTTTCTATGATGTCATTTTCGCTTTCCCAGTAGTTTTCTGCTAGGCCGTGTAAGACTAACACCTTTTCAGATGAGTTCATAGTTTTCTCATTACTTGTAATTTTGTTTAATTCCTGAATCTGGGTTCGTAGGGTTTCATTTTCAGTTTGTAGCGCATAACATTTTTGGTTCAGTGTTTCAATTTTACAATTTATGTCGATTATATTTTGTTTAAGTTCTGTCTGTTCCGTAGATATCTTTTTAAAGTTCAACTCAAAGTTTGATTTTATATCAGATATGGCAATTTGCATTTGTGTTTGTATAGACGTCTGTAATATTGATACGAGGTGTTTATTGTTTTCCTCCATCATAAGTCTAAATTTTGTTAGTGATATTTGGTCATCAGGTTGCTTATCTTCGCTGGAGGGTGTCAATGTATATGAGTATTTGGAACCTTGTAGAGATTCCTGCCGGAATGTATGCCCCTGGGGGGACAGAGTAGAGTCACTGTCGCTTAGAGATTCTGGTTTATTTTGGGGGACCGGTCTTTTCCTTATAGTAACGTTAGAGTTATCTGCTATAGCAGGTTCGTCGGCGTATGTTGAAGAGAACTCGTTCTGCTGTAAGTTCATTCGCACTGGAGTATTTGCGTTATTTCCCTTAGGCTCCTTCGATCGGCATTGTGGACATTTCCAATTTCGTTTCCGTTCAGGAGACATGACGTTATCGAATAATTTAACTGGGACCCTGACACAGTCCAGATCATAGCACAAGCGACAAGATGAGCACGTTAGGTATCTCTTCTCTCCTATTTCCACACGACAACCTTCACATATTAGCGCCATCTTGCGGTTTTGTTCAGAACTAGGATGAGACTACTTGAGGTTAATGCGCTTACTTAGTTGTTGGTTCGTCACTATGATAACAGATGGCGCTGTTCTCAATACTCAGTATATCGATGAGTTGCAATTTTGATCTTAAAATATATTATTTATAGTTTGATGTTACACAGAGTTTGATAACTGGAGATATTGTTTTTATCACTAAATGGTTGATTTCACTATGATTCCGTACCACAAGATCACTTTTCACTAAGTTTTTGCCTCGTACGCGAATGATTATGAGTAGATTATGGGTAGATTTTTATTTATTGATATTCGCTTACGTAGTCCGAATCTTGAGCGGATACCACTTGTGCACGACAAACATAATTGTAACTATCTTTAATAGCACTTAGTTCGATTATTAGTAACACTTTCTTTTTTTAATTAAATATTCTTCACGGAGTCAATGTTTACTCGGCTACTACTAGCGCCCTCCATATGAAAGAGGCGCGTTCCCCGCACACAGTCTAAGCTCGCGTAGGTGAACGCGTACTATCCTTTGTGAATAGGCTTTAATATCATATTTTTATATTTATAGAAAAAGCAAACCGTTTGACATTTATGGTGACTTGAATTTGCAACTTACAGATTTTTTTTTTTTAATTTCATTTAACATTAAATGGTCATTTTAGTACCAAAACTAAATTCTACGTTATTTATTTACTCGAAAACGATACTAAACATGACCTAATAGCTAAACGGGTTCTAATAGAGTTTTTTTAAATAAAGGCATTTTAAAATTACGCTCGCGGCGTCCCGACGCCGCGCGGCTTAAAGGTTTTTTTTCTAAAACTTAACGTTAGTAAAGGTGGGTAAAAGTTATATTATTCATAATCTATATTAAATAGGCTTTCATATGATATTTTTTATTTGTCGAAAAAGCAAACAGTTTGACATTTATGATGACTTGAATTTGTAAATCATAGATGAAAATTTCAAACTTTTCATTTTTTTTTATTTTATTTACCATTAAATTATAATTTTAGTACCAAAAATGAATTCTACGTTATTGATTTACTCGAAAACGATACCAAACATGACCTATGAACTAAACGGGGTATGTTAGAATTTTTCAAAGCAAGCCGGGTGAAGCGGTACTTTGACCCCCCCTCCCGAGCCCCAGGGGGGAGGCTCCCGAAGGCTCCCGATCTTAATCGGCTTATTTTGATATAAGGAACAACTGTGCCAAGTTTCATGCTTTGGTCAAGAAAAAAAAGGTTTGGCCTCTTTTTGTCGATAAACGTCCCCACTAATATTGTTTAAAGATTATTTAAATACTCTGTTAAATGTCACCACAATCAACCTACGGGTACTTGGAATCCATTACTCTTGATAAGTTTTTAAATGTATCAAACTACTTATTGCATTAAAATGTAGTTGTTAATTGTTCATAGATTTCGCATTTTAAGGAGGTCGAAAGCGTTTTTTTCTCAAATGTACCTAATTATTATTATTGGAAGTAAAATTCAACAAATTTTCTGATAAAATAAAATATTTATACAGTTTATTTTTTATATGAGCAGTGTCTTTTCAAAAGGGCTTATTTTTATTAAGTCAACAAGATTTATCTAGGTACTAATATACGCGTTGAAAAGCATAAATCAAGCGTACGCCTCTTCTTATTAATGAGCGTTTTCTCATAGATACATAAAATGTGACTCGCTCGATGCTCATGTTTCTCATTTCTAATAATAAATTTAAATCAAGTGGTCCTTCTGTACTATCATTGTATTTCTGTGTTAACCTCATATACCTTTATACATAAACATGGAAACGTAACTAACCCTCGTAAAAATCGTGACTAATAATATTTACCTGGGGTCTTTTAAAGGGGTCTTATTAGGAAAAGGATTTTCGTAGGTATTTTGGCACTATCTAATAAACTCATTTGTTTGTATAATACGTAGAACGCTTTACGGTGAATCTGTACAGTAAATCAGTTTTTTTCGCAGGTTGCCGAAAATCCATTCCCTATCCTACCTGTACCTATCCCATCAACTATCTACTATATTTACTTTTTATACTTAATTATTGTCATAGAAAGCCATATGCAACGAATCTAAACTTAAATTTAAATAATAAAGAATATTTAAAATGTAATAATTCTTGCATATAGCTTATATTTTTCTATGAATGAATGTTATATGTCCCTCACTGATGCTGTCCTATGATTTTTCTCTGAATTGATAATATTGTGATTTCCTAAAACTAATTTTCGATGGACAACTAGCGAGTACTTGATGTGTGTTCTCTTCTGTGTGTTCTATGTTCTGTCACACTGACGAACAAATTGACATGCACGATGAAGTCTTACGACATTGTACTAAAGGCTACACTCTTAACTGGCAAGTTTAGACCTAAGTTTATGAGTGCCTTTCCATCAAAGATGTGCTACGCTACGTTGCTATAGATGCGTCTGATATCCACGAATCCTTTGTGGAACAATGTGGATTGTGGAACAATTAACATGATTGGTATTGGCATCTCTGGTGGAGAGGCACCCTATGGAATAATGTTTATGGATTGTTAATTAACTGTGCGGCCAATAGTACTACACAACATCCCAGTAAACTCAAAGTCGAACACCATTTTACTTAGGGTAGTTCTTTGACAATTTGACATTACGAGAATCCAGGCAGACAAGCATGGCACTTACAAATACTGCGATAGTGACGACCTGATGTTTTATAATTTATCGCGCGAATCATGCTTGCTTGCCTGGTGTGAATGTCAATTAGGTATTGATAAATGTTGATATACCTACTCGAAGCTCACTTAGTCGAAAGTACCTATCGATATGTAACGATCTCTCGAAGTCAAAATTAATAATCTTTAAAACTGAAATAGATTGACAGCGGTGCGGCATTTGTAATATTCTCATTTGTGTGAAAGGTATCTCTTAAAGTATCGAACGCTTTATGTGAGCTTTCATACATTCTCGAACTTTACAAACTTTACCGCCCCCGCACCGCAATCGCCGTGCGGGCTTTTATAGTTAAACTTAGCACTAAAGGGTAAGCTTTGCGTGGGCCCGCTCACATCAACGTCTTTTACTCCCACTAGTCCCACTACTTATGAGGCCCTTATCTGATTATGCGGTGTGAAATCGGTTTGATAACTCTCAGTATTTCTTTGGTCCGAGTTACGAAAGGTAGCATCTTGTAAGACGAGTTATTTTCTTTTAACTTTAATAAAATTCTTAAACTTAAAAGAATTCAGCGTTAGTGACATGTAGAAAATGGAAATGTTTGAAATGGCTTAGTCTAGTAAGGTGGTTACAAGAAAAAAAAAGTGTAACTGTGTTATTCAGCAAATGGCTAAACTTTCTAAATGAGACTTTCGCTAGTTTACAAGGTTTAGTAAAGGGGGTCCCTAATGGCAAAAGCCTCCATGCCAATTAGGAAGCAATATATGTGCATGTTACACCGACTCCGTACACACCGTACAGTCAGACCGCGCATATGATATAGAGAATGTTGAGATAAAGTGTTACTGAGTATGGACTTTGTCTGATTGCGTCGGGGAGAAGACGGATCGCGCGCGGGCTCGCCGGATCACAAGCCGCCGTCGAACCTCGAGCTGTTCCCTGGCGGCGCCAACAACTCGCGCTCCAACAACGGTAACACGCCACCGCACTACTGGTCTGATGATGCGTGAAATCAAACTTGAATCTGGCGAAAAAGTAAAACAACTGAACAGCGACCCGGGCACAGAAGGCGCGCAGTATTGCGGGTGGCATATCAAGGCTATTCGCGAAATTCGATTGACTTGGCCTAATAGCGCAATGTTTGAATAACCTTGTTTTGCCGCGCCGCTGCTTCGCACGACACTTGCGTCCAGTTCTTATCCTCAGCTTAATTTGTTCTTTAATATTTTATGAGTATGACGGCTAAAATGCCAACGGCACAGAGTGCGAACCCAGCTTTCATAAATTGAACTGGTTGTACGAATTCAACCGCAGACGGACGGTCAGTTTCCGTTAATTTGATTGAAAGGGTTATGGATTGTACCTGTAGATCAAAGTAAAACAGAGTTTGTAACGTTATTTATTACCTACGAGATCGTTTTTGCTTTGATGAGAACAGTTATTTATAATTCCCTTAGTCCCGTGTGATTAACTAAGTGCTTAAAGGGAAGGTAAACAAACAAAGCCTTTGACTTATTAATTCAGCTATGTCATTAAAATATATTGAATTAAGTAGGTTGGTACTTACCTACGCCACGATTTCAGGTTCGATTCCACGCATTTGTTAGATTAGTTGTCTGTGCATTGCGTTTGTGATCTTAAGCCGGCCAATTATATCGGTTTATTGTTTGCTCAGTTTAAAGCTTTACGTTTTAGAAGACAAATACATATAATTAGCTGTACAAGACAAATCAAATCACAACGAACACGACAAATTAACACAGATACATAACATCCACCTGACTTCAATAGAAATTCAACTAGGCCGCTCTTAATTTCTAAATACAAAAAATACTATTTATAAATGTAAGGTTGCTGATTGATTTAGCTTTACCATTTCAGTCAAATTGTATGTTGCCTAACTTCAATATACCTACATATATATAAATAAATAAAACTTAATTCCTTTAACAAGGAGGAGAGTGGCTAATCTCAATTATTTTCGGAATGGTGTCGTTAAAATAGCTGCCTTGTAGATTTCTTTTATAAATCGAGTTTTAAACTAGTTGTACAGTCAACATAAAATGTCATACATTACTGATTTTACATTTAAACACATACACGTAACTGAGAATTTTGCTTCTTAATTTTTCTTATCGAGTGGATGGTTTATTTTAATAGTGTTGGTGACGCTTGTATGTTCCGTTCGGCTCTCTTTCTACTGACTTTCGTCGTGTCATGCATGTCGCAAACATTTCATTTGTTTCTAGCGACATTGAATTACGGCCCATTTACACGGCGCGCAAACTCGCATGCGATTTTAGTTACCTACATTGCGGACTTTTCACGTTACTTACAATCCAACCGGTCGATAAAATGCCGCATTGTTATGAAAGTCACATGCGAGATCTCGTACCGTCTGAATCAGCCATTAGTTTAGCAACAAAGATGTTTTCTATACGTAGCATGTTATCATCTAAGAGCTTACAGTCATTTTTAATGTTAAAAACCATTCGTGCGAACTAGTCCATCTAATTTTGATTCAAAACCTCATAGTAGAGACTACTCTGAATTTATATTGTTTAGAAAACAATAGTCAGGTAGTATCTACGAAGGGAAATCACGCTTGACGCTGCTTCGTGAACGAAATAGCTTTTACAAAACTGTTGGAAATCTACCTGCGGTAGGAATACGAGTTGATTGTCGGTCAAATATTACAATCTACGTAACATTCAACACATAGATTATATTACGTATAATATATACATTAAGTCAAAAAATGTGTCCCTGGGTGCCTAGTTAAGATGCAGATCGTTCGGAGAGCAAAAGAAACTATCTAATGCATTGGTATGAAAAAGTGACAGAGAATTTCGCTTCCTTGGTGAATTTGTCAATTATATTTTCGAAAAGCTTTCTAATACCTCTAAAACGAATATTAAGCTGAGTTTAGACGTGCAAGTTATTGCTGCAAGTTTTGAGATAGAAGTATATGCAAGAAAGAGATGCAGATATTTGCTACTCACTCTTACCTATAGTTGCGTCTCAAAACTTGCAGCAATAACTTGCTGGTCTAAACTCAGCTTTAGATACGAAAAGTGACGCAGGTACAAGTGTAATGAAACAGCCAATTTGTTTTGCCTAAACTTGTCGATGGGATAAATAAACCGCATCATTTTATATAATATTGTAACCAATGTAACTAACTACCATCTATCATTTGAAAAACAATCAACTCGTATTTATAATGATTATTACTTTTCCAATTACATATTATTATATCTAGTCCATGTTCAGTAGGTAGTACATTTTGGTTTTATTTTAATAGGTAGATTTTAGACATGTTTGTTAGAAGTAAGGCAATTTAAAAACAAATGAGATCTTACCATAAACCAAAATATCATCTACTCGTTTCTGAAACGAGCGGATCGGCTCTCTTTCAATATAATGTTACCAATGTTATATCTTAAAAGGATGAGTTGCACCAACTACAGATTACAGTTTGATCAACGCCACGTCAGCGTTTCAACTATGACTAAGGCACTGGTCCCAACAAAAACGAATAAGTGATGAGCTACGGTGACAGAAACGAACAAAAGATAATCGTTCCCGTGTCAATAAAAGAGATATCGAGTGATTTATTGCTTTCATCGCTCGGCGACGACCTATATATAACTCGCTTGCGCTATCATTGCGCCTCTTATTTACAACGACAATCTTTTGTTTTTATCTCTGATAGCTCATCGCTCGCTTTCGGTCGGACCAGTGCCAAACGGTTTGGTGTAACCGACTTAGGGCCAGTTGCATCAACCACATTTGACAGACACATCATCGTCACGCAGCAGACGTCTATGTAACTTCCCATACTACTTATAACATTTAACGAACGCTTTAACGGTGACAGATGGTTTGATGCAACCGGCCCTTAAAGTTTAAAACTTAAAGTTGATCTAAATCGTAAGGTCTCATTTGTCTTGCAACTATATTCGTGTGAGTAACGAGGAGTTTGCACAGCGTCGCCGCTGCCGTCGCCGGTGAAGTCGCCCGCGCGGACACCCGTGGCGCCCGCCAAGGGCCCGTGCTGCACCGCGCTTTACGACTTCGAGCCGGAAAACCAGGGCGAGCTGGGCTTCAAGGTGAACTATTATACACCTATACGGCAACTACCGGCTACAATTGAGTTCAAAAATATGTGTACATTCGAGAATGTACACATTTATGAACTCGACTGTACAGTACCTGGCGATAATGATTGCACATTGGTTTTTAAACTTCGTAGAGCGTTGTCTCTTTCTTGCTTATGTGACGTTGATTGTCTCTTTCCAAAGACCGGTGTGAATTCTTTATTGCCGCCATTTGCTGTAGGTACAGTCGACTACAAAGAGATGTATCCATTTTTTCACCTTATTACAATGCAATAAAAAGTGGATACATGTCTTTGTAGTCGACTGTACATGATATATCGGGCATGAAGGTCTGTTTGAAATTGATAACTTAACAAATTTTGTGCCACTGCCAGCATGTGCATACCTACGCGCTACGAGCGTGGCCGATAAAGAAACTTAGCGACTACGAATAAACAACCTGTCTATCAGGTCAAATGTCATATCATCATATGCTCTGTATGTGTCAAGAATATTGTCAAGATTGTAATGAAAATATATCTTTGCCGTACCGTTATTGCGCAGAAGTCTTAGGTCTCTCAGGAGATTACAGGGGGCGAAGGGTATACGTCCCCATGCGCAGCTATTAATTCCACATTTCACTCAACGCTAAACTTACGTGCCGCTATTAGTAATTCCTGTAAAAATATCGAAATAAACACATTTATATTTAATTTGACCATATTTAACGCTAATCATATTTCCCCAGGAAAACGACGTGATCACACTGATCAACAAAGTAGACGACAACTGGTTCGAAGGCTCCGTGAACGGCAAAACCGGCTACTTCCCCATCAGCTACGTTCAGGTCACTGTGCCGCTACCCAACATGTAAACCCAGTCCCTTTACTATACTTACTGAGCGCTTACTCGAAAACTCAGAACTATGACAGAAATGAGAACAAAAGACAATCGCCTCGGCCACGAAATGCATATCACTACCGCGAACACTTTAAAATTAAGATTGCGGTCATCTGCCTCTGTTACTCTAACTAGGTACACCTTTGGAGTAAAAGCGAAAGATGCTTCCAGATTGAGAATTTCGGTGTTCGGAGTAGACCGGCTAACGCTACATAAGTCAAGACAAAGGTATTGCGGTCAACTTCGTCGATGAGTGTCCGTGGCCCACGAATTTTTAATGAACGCTTGAAGTGGAGCAACGTGTAGAATAACTTCACGGACCCACAACCCATTAAATATTGGAAAGTTTGCCATTCTGTGGCTTAATTTGGGGTTAAATATGTAAAACGTCTACCTATTCATACTAACAACAAAAAAATCGTAGTGTGTGTCTGTGTACGTACAGCTCACCCATACTGCGTTAATGCTTGACGATCTCCTGCAGTCCGGCAGTTTTCCTGCGTTTATTTTCCTTTGTGTACACGTAGATAAGGCATTTCTAGTGATTTTTCTGAGATTTCGACTATGTGGGCTCGGTAAGAGTTAGTATAACACCTCCTTGCAACGCCGGCAGATATCGTGTCGGGGATATTTTGTCAATCGCCTAGTCTAATGTTTGTATGTTGTTAAATGATTTGACGCCAATAATTTAAACAAACACGTATATGATAAGACAAGCAAACTAGAACTGCGGTTGGTTAAAAATCTAGCAGCCATAGGGCAGCTCAATCGTTTTAAATAAACGAATATTTTCCATATTTGTTTACATTGTTGGCTACTTCTATCACCATTGAGACCACGACGGGTCCTCTCGGTCCCCCTGGGCAGTATGATTGTATGAAATTATTGTATAAACAACTAAAGCTGACGTTCATGTTTAAATGTGTTGTAATCGTGTGAAAGGGATCCTCAGATATGTAAAGTCAGATCAAATGTTAACAACCAGTAGAAAAACACAAAGACGACGTTCTCAACAACGTACCAAATAAAATAGAGGCCTCTTGGCCAATTGAAATCGCTGTAATATGAGTAAAATCATATGTTCAATAATTTGCACGATATAGGTAGGTACAGGTATATATGTCCATAATGCCTCACTTGAAAGTGAGGCGCAGTCTGCATTCGTAGCGATTTGGCGAGATTTCTAAGCAATAAAATAACAACAAATGACAAAACAAGCAAAATGTCTTCGACAGCATTGTGCACAGGTGTTGCGTTTCAAATCGTTATAAAAATTGTTATATTCGCCACGCAGTATTAAATAGATGCCTTCATGATTTCTTCTGAACTATGTCAAAAGCTCAATGTTATAGTAACGAAGTGTCCTCCCAAATAATTGAAATAATACACACCTATACCTTTTTATCCATGGACCGGTTACCTTGATTTTTTATGAACGTCTATTTTTGGTCACGTCTTCCAAGGTTTTTTTTGCCTTCCTGATTTAGCAGTGTAGTTATTTAATTGGACATTCCACAATGTGTTTGCCTGTATGAAAATGACATGTATTGTTTTTTATGGAACGAGAGATTAACCTTTCTGATTTTAATGAATGAAATTATGAAAATAAACTGTAGGTACAAAGTTACAAACTAGGCTCCGTTTTAAAACAGCTACATTTAAATGATGTTTAAGCTGAATGTTTATGTTAAATGTTAATTATGTAGTTGCCATTTTAATAATTATTTTTTACATTTTAATGTATTGAATGTGTCAGTTAAGTATGTTTTAAGTACGACTGCATTATGTTAATATTGTATGGCCGTGTTTTGGCAATATACCAACAAAATGGTAAATAAATAGCATTAGATCGTGTATAAAGACAGGTACCTTCCATCGTATAGCTAGGAAGTGTGTTACAATAATTAGAATTAAGCCTAGGATGGTCGGAAGGAGTTTTGAATATGGAAATCCCACCCCTGAAGCTAGGAGCCTGTAGAGATTGGTTATTGAGCACGAGACTTGAGAATCCTAGGCTTACGATAATTGTCTAGCGAGTAATGAAGCACCAAAAGCCACGCGGTGCGCAGGGTTAGGGCACGTCTATATTAGGCTAATAACTTTGCGAATCATTATAGGCTTTAAATGCTTCACACACGCTACATAACGCAGTGTCTAATGACAAGGAAGCAAACTAGCATAATTGATAGTCTGTCAGTCAGTCAAATTTATACTGATCCCTTTCTTTTGGATGCTGTTGCTAGCGACAAAACAGTATGAAACAATCTCGGGCAAACTATGAGTCTAATGTAACGTGCCTTACCTCTGCAGTTAGGTGGGGACGAGCAGCGGCTCGATGCCTTCGGCAGCATCAATTTTGAGAAGTGATATTTTCAAGTAATGTTTGTAAATTAGTTATTGTGAATCTATTTTTGTAGATGCGCTCTCACATTTGTATAGTATTTCCTCTCAACGTATGGTTAGCTGGATGCGTTATCACATTATTTCAGGCAGTGAAAGCACAGGACATTATAGGATTATGGTGTAATACTAGTTAACATTACGAGATTAGATTTTATAGTTATATCTTTGCGGATAATTATTTATCTAAATGGAGAATGTATACAATGTATGTAATACTTAAGTATACTTAATTATGAGAATGAAGATGTAAGTTGTTGCAATCTTGCCAGGAGTTTGTGGCGTTTCGATGTTTGATGTTTTATGGCGAAGTATAATATAAACATATTATAATGTCATTGTGATAACGTTAGATATCGTGCTGTTGGTGCAGTGTCCTAAACCGTATAATTATTACTCAATCAATTTACGTACCTATTATTACGATTCGCTCATACTTTTATATTTTTTTGCATAATATTTTTTCTTTTTTAATTGTAAACTAGATTATTCATGATTTATACCAAAACATATTGAATTAGGAATTTTACTTCATGGCCTCTATTAAAATAGTATTGTTAAATGTACTTGTAATAATAGCACTTATTGAATAAGATCTTAAATCGTCATATTTCACTTTGTCCAAATATTGATGTTGCAGTAATATTGAACATAATTATCTCATTCTATTCATTTTCATAGTGATCATTATAAAGTAAAATGGACCCCATTGAATCATATTTCTGGCATACAAAAGACAATACCTAGATCTAATGTTAGTTACACGTAAGTTCATGATAATTGTTCTATCTTCAAGTCTCCTAATGTAAGTATTTTGAAAGAATAATACATTCATTAATGATATGAGGATGTCGTGTTTTAATGTTCGGTGTGTGGGACAAGGCACTCACTGGGCTGTAAGGGCGAGTTTACACTGACCCAACGCGCCTTGACATCAGATGTTCCAGTTTTAATCGATGTATGTACTCAATCTCTAAACAAAGTCCTTTTTAAAATGAGTTTAAGATGTTGTTATGCGTAAAGTACGTATTATTGACCAGATAATTACCTAGATGACTTTCGCTATATTTATCGTTGACTTAAATCATATCCATGAAATGTTTGTTCAGTGTTGCTTTATGTCCTCTAGTATCCTACTTGGTACCCTGTATTGTATTGTAATGGAACTAATGGACTATCCAGCTGACACAAGTGCTGGGAAAGCTAGTGTTACCAACAGACAGTTGTAGTTGAAACACTTGCAGCGCCATGGTACCTACTACCTACATATATTATTATTCTTGTTCATGTTACTGTAATCTTAAATATGTACTGTAATTTGTTAGAATAAACTTGACGATTTACGACATGTAATACAAATTTAATATTGATTTGTATTAAAAATTATCCAAAAACTTATTGCTCGTTTTCGCCTCCTAATAAAATGTTAACAATTATTATTGTTGTTTCTTTCCTCTTCCCCAGAATAGTTATTTGTGCAACAAGAGAGCAAAGTTTATATTTCCATCGAGTGGCTCTAATTTAGAATCTTGAGCGAAGTGAGGGACTCGAAAAATCACGAAATGTAAATAGCTTTGGTTTCGTACCGCACTTACAACTTTTCACCTCAGCAGAAAATAAACCATTTTATATCAGATATCAGTCAAATATTTTTTTAAGTTTTAAAGTCAAACACTTGTGAAGATTTAGATACCATGCAAGAGTACCGTACAAGGTGTATTTTCTTTTTGGATCAATGAGGGCAGCTACTGTTCTCTAATGCGAAGGCGGACTTATGGCGCAATTCCATTAGTCGATAACTCGTTCGGTATACAGCATACGGGGAGTCCCCGCAGGCGAGATAACAATCAATGAAAGTGGTGTAATTTAACTGGTCGGTAACTCGTTCGGTATGCAGCATACGGAGAGTCCACGCAAGCGAGATAACAGCCAATGAAAGATACTATTACTATTTAATTACCCGAATGCGGGCCCTGTGGCATGCGTTCCAGAAATTTCTCGCACCCCGAATGCGGACCCTATCGACTAATGAAAACGTTTCCCCGAATGCGGGCACTGTGGCATGTGTTCCAGAAATCTCTCGTACCCTGCATGCGGGCCCTATCGACTAATGTTATTGCGCCATAATAGTATCTTCTTTCATTGGTTGTTATATCGCCTGCGGGGACTCCCCGTATGCTGCATACCGAACGAGTTAACGACCAATTAAATTGCACCACTTTCATTGGTTGTTATATCGCCTGCGGGGACTAGTATGCTGCATACCGAACGAGTTAACGACCAATTAAATTGCACCACTTTCATTGGTTGTTATATCGCCTGCGGGGACTCCCCGTATGCTGCGCCATTAGAGAAGACCTTCCCTCGATTCCAGGTTAGGCTCCCCACAGACAGTCTTAAAAATTCATAATCTTAAAAAAAATTTGTATGCAAATTGACAGTTCAAACTGTCAGTGTCAGTTTGAACTGTCAATTTGCATACAAATTTTTTTTAAGATTATGAATTTTTAGGACTGTCTGTGGGGAGCCTTAATAAAGATTGGTATTTACACTATTTACAGATTTTAGAAAAATATTTTATCCTAACAGCACAGAATCCGGTAAGTCCTGTCCTGGAATGGATGGACATTAACCTGAACTTTCTACAGGTTGTATGTAGTCTGTGGGGAAAGAGTCGTGGAATGTATTGAACCCCATACATTTCACGACACTTCTCTTTCCGAACAGACTATTCATTTTCACCACACCAACTGGTAACGGCTTACTTTGCTATTCGAAAACAGATTCTAACTTGATATCTTGAGCTGGCTGGTAGAATTTACCTATACATGATGATTTTGAATCATGAATCCATACTAATATTATAAACGGGAAAGTGTGTGATTTTTTAAGTGGAGATAGTTGAAGGGATGGAGAGTGGCATAGGCTACTTTTGTCTCTTTCTAACGCGAGCGAAGCCGCGGGCAAAAGCTAGTATTGAATAAATCGATAGATTTAATTTAGTTTGATGTTTTATAGTCAGTATTTTGTTCGTGTTGGTGTGATGAAAAATTTTGTGTTTCACTCGGTGGCAAAGGTTGTTTAACCTTCGTGCCTTGACCCTCGCAACGCTCAAGATTCCACTTTTTGAACCACTCGCTACGCTCGCGGTTCAATACTGGAATCTTTCGCTTGCTCGGGTATCAATATTGGCACGTGCGGTTAAACAACAACTTTGCCCCCTTTTAAACAAATAACTATTATACCTGGGGCCCATTACTCGAAAGATACAAGCCTTGTATTACAAGTGCGCGAACTGTCAAATCGTATGGGTTTCCATGGAAACACACTTGTAATACAAGGCTTGTACCTTTCGAGAAACGGGCCCCTGGGGCCCATAAATGGATTAGATCTCGATACGCCATTATTTACTACAGTATCTCCGTCAGCAGAATTTAGGCAAAGCTAATTCTGGCGAATCAGGAACTAAATAATCAATAAATTAAATTGGTTTTCTTCACGAAAATCCTTAGTTGCGGGAAGGATAGATTAGTACATATTAGATAAATAAAATAAGACACATATTCCAAGCTAAATTTTTAATCAAATACTGCAATACAGGGATGGTGATGTTAAGTATGGTTACATTTTCTTAGCCAAAAGTTCGAAAATTATGTTGCAATACAATGTCATTAATAACCACCGCGAAGGCGAAGCACCAAATGCAAAGTAGACTCCTTCTGGATATTATAATCAGACAAGGTACGGCCATCCTCAAGTTGTTTACCTGCGAAGATCAAACGCTGTTGGTCTGGGGGGATACCTTCCTTGTCTTGAATCTTGGCCTTCACATTCTCAATGGTGTCAGAGGGTTCTACTTCCAAGGTAATAGTTTTGCCAGTGAGGGTCTTAACGAAGATTTGCATACCACCACGGAGACGCAATACAAGATGGAGGGTGGACTCTTTCTGGATGTTGTAGTCAGAGAGTGTCCGACCATCCTCTAGCTGCTTACCAGCAAAGATGAGACGCTGCTGGTCTGGAGGAATACCTTCCTTGTCCTGAATCTTGGCTTTTACATTTTCAATGGTGTCAGATGGCTCTACCTCTAATGTGATTGTTTTGCCAGTTAGGGTTTTAACAAAAATCTGCATACCACCTCGGAGACGTAAGACAAGATGGAGGGTGGACTCTTTCTGGATGTTGTAGTCAGAGAGTGTGCGACCATCCTCAAGCTGCTTACCAGCAAAGATGAGACGCTGCTGATCAGGGGGGATGCCCTCCTTGTCCTGAATCTTGGCTTTTACATTCTCAATTGTGTCAGAGGGCTCAACTTCTAAAGTGATTGTCTTTCCTGTCAATGTTTTAACAAAAATTTGCATGCCTCCTCGGAGACGAAGGACTAAATGAAGTGTAGATTCCTTTTGGATATTGTAATCTGAGAGTGTCCGACCATCCTCAAGCTGCTTGCCAGCAAAGATGAGACGCTGCTGGTCTGGTGGGATACCTTCCTTGTCTTGAATCTTGGCCTTCACATTCTCAATGGTGTCAGAGGGTTCTACTTCCAAGGTAATGGTTTTGCCAGTAAGGGTCTTTACGAAGATTTGCATGCCTCCTCGGAGACGAAGGACTAAATGAAGTGTAGATTCCTTTTGGATATTGTAATCTGAGAGTGTGCGGCCATCTTCAAGCTGCTTGCCAGCAAAGATGAGACGCTGTTGGTCTGGTGGGATACCCTCCTTGTCCTGAATCTTGGCTTTTACGTTCTCAATGGTGTCAGATGGCTCAACTTCTAAGGTGATGGTTTTTCCAGTGAGGGTCTTAACAAAAATCTGCATACCACCTCGGAGACGCAAGACAAGATGGAGGGTGGACTCTTTCTGGATGTTGTAGTCAGAGAGTGTGCGACCATCCTCTAGCTGCTTACCAGCAAAGATGAGACGCTGCTGATCTGGAGGGATACCTTCCTTGTCCTGAATCTTGGCTTTTACATTTTCAATGGTGTCAGATGGCTCTACCTCTAATGTGATGGTTTTGCCAGTCAAGGTCTTAACAAAAATCTGCATGCCACCTCTGAGACGTAGGACTAAATGAAGAGTAGATTCTTTTTGGATGTTGTAATCAGATAGGGTGCGGCCATCTTCAAGCTGTTTGCCAGCAAAGATCAACCTTTGCTGATCTGGGGGAATACCTTCTTTATCCTGGATCTTCGCTTTCACATTTTCGATGGTGTCAGAAGGCTCGACCTCCAAAGTGATAGTCTTACCAGTGAGGGTCTTAACGAAAATCTGCATACCTCCACGAAGACGCAAAACAAGATGGAGTGTAGATTCTTTCTGAATGTTGTAGTCAGAAAGCGTGCGCCCGTCCTCGAGTTGCTTACCGGCGAAGATCAAGCGCTGCTGGTCGGGAGGAATACCTTCTTTGTCCTGAATCTTAGCTTTTACATTTTCAATAGTGTCGGATGGCTCAACTTCCAAAGTAATCGTTTTACCAGTGAGAGTCTTTACGAAAATCTGCATATTGACTGCTGTAACAATAATAAATATTGTTTTAAAATAATAACACTAAGAATTTTGATAAGGAAAAGAGAACAAGTTGTGAAAGAACAAAGAAAATTCACGAACACAAAATGGCGTCCACTAATGTATTGATGACATGACATGGCAAAATACAAATAAAATCGATGTGGTCATTATTGTAGGGCAAACAGATTTAATAGTTTCTAAATGATAAATTAATAATCACGATTACTCACCAGGGATATATCCTTAATTTAAAATATAACTGAGATTAAATTTATAGATGATGTCCTTAATAATAAAACAAAACACAGCTGACAATATAAACGCTTCTACGACTTCTATATGAATGATTAAAAAAGTTAAAATCAATTCTTTTATACCCTTTTTAGGGTTCCGTAGCCAAAATGGCAAAAACGGAACCCTTATAGTTTCGTCATGTCCGTCTGTCCGTCTGTCCGTCTGTCCGTCTGTCCGTCTGTCACAGCCGATTTACTCGGAAACTATAAGTACTACAGTGATGAAATTTGATGGGAATATGTGTTGTATGAACCGCTACAAAATTATGACACTAAATAGTAAAAAAAAAAGAATTGGGGGTGGGGCCCCCATACATGTAACTGAGGGATGAAAATTTTTTTTTTCGATGTACATACCCGTGTGGGGTATCAATGGAAAGGTCTTTTAAAATGATATAAAGTTTTCTAAAAAACATTTTTCTTAAAGTGAACGGTTTTTGAGATATCAGCTCTCAAAGTCGTAAAAAGTATGTCCCCCCCCTCTATTTTTATAACTACGGGGTATAAAATTCTAAAAAAAATAGAGGTGATGCATGCTAATTAACTCTTTCAACGATTTTTGGTTTGATCAAAGTATCTCTTATAGTTTTTGAGATAGGTTGATTTAACTGTAATTTTGGCAGGTGTATAAATTGACATAATAAGTTTATTATATTTGCTGCTACGGAACCCTTTGTGCGCGAGCCCGACTCGCACTTGGCCGGTTTTTTTGCACTATGGTTTAGTTCAACATGGCAACACCTTAAAGCTTTCTGTTCACTGTGCAGCGTATCCAACATGATGTTATTAAATTAAATTAAATTAAAATTTATTTATTTCAAGTAACACAACTCATAATTTACAGTAAAATATAAAAAAAAAAAATACACAGACACATGATTATTTTCCATTTTCATTCACCCTTATTTTATTACTTTACCAACTTGCAGATATTTATTAATATTTTCATTTGGACTTTCATATTTATTAGATATAATGGTGAAATGGCCCCAAAAAAGGGCGCGATACTCAAATTTTCTATAGAACAATGAACTATCGCTCCTACATTACGCCCCCCGCGTTGGTCTAATCTGCCTTATCTGCCGCCTTTTTACGCTCCGCGCAAACGGATGCAACAGTTGCACGGCGACATTTTTTGTCTCTGTCGTGCGTCTAAGGAGTGACGACAGAGACAAAAAATGTCGCCGTGCAACTGTTGCATCCGTGTGTGCGGGCCCTTAGAGTTTTCAGTCAGTGACAAGATTTGCTTGATCGTTTATAGCAAGTTTCATTCAGTTTTCTTGTCTATTGATATTATTTTTGTTACTAGTAATATTTCAAATTGAACTGTCATGTCAAACAAAAGTGCAGATGAGACCAACAGGGGGGGCGTATCAGATTGAAATTTATTTATTGAAATAAATGAAAAATATTTGCCGTACATAAAGCTTCGTGTGGTAATTATGTTCAATGAACCCGTGTAATGTTATCTTCCGACAAGTAAATCTTCGGTTTGCTTTTATTGCCTCGGCTTTTTCGTGCGCTATAATCATTAGAGCATAAAGAATTAAACTACTGTAAACAAGTATATTTTTGTTTAAAATTGATTTGTGACCGATAAGTGATGTTGTGGCTAGTATAAATGAGAAACTGAAGTGATTGATGTTCTCACTCTCGAGTAGCGGTGCGGCGAAAAAATGGCTGATTTAATACGTGCCGTGGGGGCGCCGAACGGACCCCCTGTAATGCTAGGATCGCCTTCGACGGAGTCTGAGGATGGTGGCGGCGATCTGGCAGAGCTGGCAGCGGACCTTGAGTTGGATGAGGCAGATGGACCAAGTACTAATGGTTGGTTTACTAAGAAATCTATACAAAATATATGCTATACACAGTGTATGTATGTATACATATAACTTCGCTAGCTAAACTGATTATAATTAAAACAGTCACTTAATAGGCTGTAAATTACAACTACAGTTATATGATGTTAAGTTACTTGAAAGCCAGTGCCTATTTTAGTTAATCAGATGGAAGCACATAATTCAAATCAGTTTGCCTTCACAAAATTAGTGTTTGTATTTATATTAGACAACAATAGATAAACTATGTGTAACCAAGTATTCATCAATATCATGTTTACAAGATTCTAATACACTATGAGATAACAAATAACTGAGGACAAGTTTTTAAAGTATTACTTTAAACCACTTTTATTTTAAAGTTAATTGTAAAGTCATAAAACCTTTTTTTCATAAGTAACATTGCCATGTGTAGTTATTATTTTGGTTTGTTTGATAAAAGTATTACAAGTAATGTGCTCAACTTTGTGGAATATTAGACATAGTATTTTTTTGTATGTTTACTCAGGTGAACGGCAAGGGGTGCAAGCACCGCCTGAAACTGAATGGTACCATGGTCGCTTAGATCGCTACACCTCTGAGGAGAGGCTGTATGCTGCTGGCAAACAAGGCAGCTATTTAGGTAAGGATTTCTTGATTATCTGTTAATGTGTGTAATTTAACTGGCATCCTTAAAGTGCCAAGGCGGTGGCTCAAGATAGAAAGGTGTGGAAGGATCTTGTGGAGGCCCTGTGCACCTATGGAGTGCCTTAGGACATTCAACAACAACAACAACATAATTAAGGTTATATTGTTAAGTATTTAGCCTTTTTCCTTTTTTACTATTTTCTTGTTTACTACTTTTGATTTATTCTTTTCGCTTCAAGAAGAGTACCTAATTCTTAAATATATTAGCTATTTAACAAATCATGCAAATTAATTACTATTATAAACTATTAAAATTTGCATCTTTAGATAATTGTGAGTTACATGCATGTTTATATCTTTATTTTGAGATGTAGACCAGGGAAACTTGTGTTTATTGTACAAAGTTTTAAAACATACCTAAAACATTTATTACAGGGTTCGAAAATATCTGATATTTATGATATATATCGGATATATATAAACTTTGATATATATCGATTTTGTATGGACGGCATAGTATTATTTTGTTGCATTATTTATGAATACAACTTTAGATAAGGAAAATTCTACTAAAAAACGTAACCTAACATTTAGTAGAAAAACAGTAACAAACACAAAAAAAAACTATATTTTTAACAATGTCACATTTTCTTAAACCATTTTTGTGTTGCAATATTTGTAAACAAATGATAAATATCGGATATTTGCATCCATTGATATATATCGTCGAACCCCGCTTGATATACATATATCCATTGATAGAGGTATATATCCTCGAACACTGATTCCTCAAAGTGACCTCAAACTATATATCTCCCACATTACCAGCAAAGAAACTGAGTATGTAAACGAATTATTATATCTTATACCTTTAAACGAGCAAATCTTGTATATTTATTTATTTATATATATGATATACCGACGATCTCGGAAACCGCTCTAACGATTTCGCTGAAATTTGTTGTGGGGGTTTTCGGGGGTGAAAAATCGATCTAGCTTAGCCTTAGATCCCGGGAAACGCGAATTTTCGAGTTTTCATGCGTTTTTCTTTCGCGTTAGTAAACGTAAAATGTGGTCGTTAATTTCGCCGACCGCGCATCGGCTCCGCGTAGTTTAGTCGTAAGAAGTCGGTCTAATGTTCGCAGGCACAACGCGGGTGTCAGGGTTTCGAATCCCAGCCAGAAATAAAGTTTTTTTTTTTGTATTTATAACAGTTTTTTTTTATCTAAAGACGTGATATAATAAAATAGAAACGAGCGAAGCTCGGTCGCCCAGATATTAATGAATAAACAAATGTATTATTACCTCACACTAATGTAATAGGACTATTATGATTATCAGGAAAACATTAACAAATTTTTTCTGTCAGTTACTTTCCTGATATGATAACATTACTTAATTAACTATCACAAGTATAACAAGTGTTAAAATTGATAATGAGAAATAATTTACTACAACAAAATTAGGACAAAGTGCATATTATCCTGTTAGATAAAAATGTTACGACAAACACCCAAAGGCTAAACAATTATGTGTATTAAATAATATGAATTACAATAACTAAAGTTTACAGTAAAATTGGAACAGAAAATTATATATTCTCAGTCAACATGGTCTCCATCTCCATACATAGTAATTTAAAACCAACATAAATTAATACTATAAAATTTTACTTAAAAAATAGGACTAAAATGATACAAAATAGTAACATAAGTATAAACGAAAATTTTAAAACAAACCCTGACATAGTGGATTGATTTTCCTGAAACATGGCTAAGAACACTCCCGACTAATTCAGCTTTCAAACAAGAAAAACTAATTCCAAATCGGTCCATCCGTTCGAGAGCTACGATGCCACAGACAGACACACACACACACACACACAGACAGACAGACACGTCAAACTTATAACACCCTGTCGTTTTAGCGTCAGGCGTTAAAAAGCGTCAGAAGTTGTGTTGTTAACTTGCTGAATATATGTAAAATTTCAAACATCCAGTGTTCTATAGTTACTAGTAATGCTATAAAAATCTCAATCTGATAGCAACCTCCTTTTAATGTTACAACATTGTTTCATAACATAGTAGACAATGCTAACTAAATAGCAGTTCCCACACCATGAACCCATTATTATGCAATTCAATATGAACATAAGACTGTGGGACTTACACGCGTGACGCGGGGAAAAGATAAAAGGAGTGTGGAAACGTTGAACAATGTGACTTATCTTCCTTCCTTTATTTTATTTTGGATAAATGTTATCATTATTGCAGAACTGTTCTGGGAATCAAAACTTGATAATCTTTGGATTCTTTGGGCATGCATTTAGCAACAGACGATTCTCGTTTTGTTTAGTCTGTCTGATTATGGATCTCACAAGTTGCTAGTAGGGTATCACGAGCGATTGAGCGGCGATGTTTAGTTAGAAACAAAGACCTTTACAGGGGACAGCTCAATCACATTTTTTGCCATACGAAATTAAACCTTATTACTGAAACAGAAAGTCGATCGTATCAGACTAGCGAAAACGGTCCACATGAGAGGGCATTGTTTGGGCTGGTGTCCCTCTCGCACGTGTTGCCAGTGTTAATGAGGTTCCCATATTAGTAGTATTTTTATCTGTATATTACCTGACTTTATAACTTCTTATTTTATTTAAATGTTATATTCAAACTAGGGTTTCGATATATTTCAAAAAATTAGAAAATAATTATAATGTAATTATTTTGATGCCAGTAAATCAAAGATTTGTATAATTAAAAAATACTTTCAATTGGGTGTTAGTAGATTTAGTAGTAACTTTGAAAATTGACTGGTATCCCCAATTTATGACAGTGATGACGTCACTGAATAATGTTGACATTGTCAGCAAGTGTGAGAGGGACACCAGCCCAAACAATTACCTCTCATGTGGACACACTTTTTGACCTAACTAAACAATCTAGTTTAATAATTCTAAATCTATGGTTAGAAATAAACTAGTTTTTTAAAGGTGCGCGGGGCCCGAGGGCCCCGCGGTGTTCTTTTTTTGTTTTGCTTTTTGTTTTTGTTTTTGAGCTATGCTTATGCTTTTTGTTTTTGTGTTTTGCTTATGCTTTTTGTTTTAGAGCTATGCTTTTTTGTTTTTTTGCTTTGCTTGTTTGATTAATTGCTTGGGAGCACTCTCTGCCCGCAGCTCGGCCTGCGGCCTCGCGTGCTTGGGAGCCTGTCAGACACGCTCCGGGCCTTCGGCCCTCCGCGTAGTTACTGTGGGGGTTGTAGGGAAGTTGGAGCTTAAACACGACCCAATAGTAAAAGTGTCTTGAGAAGCTCACGACGGGCCTGCGGCCTGCGGCCTCCGGCCCGTCGTTTCGCTTCTCTAAGACACTTTTACTATTGGGTCGTGTTTAAGCTCCAACTTCCCGATCCGCCGGCGAGCCGATCAGGGACGCTCCGGGCCTTCGGCCCTACGCGGAGCTCGGCCTTCGGCCTTCGCTTGGTTTCGAAGCTCCGCGTCGGGCCTTCGGCCCGCCGCTTCGCTTGTTAAGATACTTTTTGTTATTGTTTTGCTTGGGAGCACAGTCTGTACGCAGCTCGGCCTGCGGCCTTCGCGTGCTTGGGAGCACTCTGCCCGCAGCTCGGCCTGCGGCCTTCGCGTACTTGGGAGCCTGTCAGACACGCTCCGGGCCTTCGGCCCTCCGCGTAGTTACTGTGGGGATTGTAGGATTTGTAGGGAAGTTGGACCTCCGGCCTGCGGCCTCCGGCCCGCCGCGTCGCTTTTTAGACACTTTTACTTATATTTTCTTGCTTGGGAGCACTGTCTGTACGCAGCTCGGAACTTGGACCGGAGCAATGACCGTCGGGCTGTAGAACGCTCCCTCAGGCTGGTAGGGAAATTTGACTTTGTCCCCTCTCGCCGCCGTTTTTGACTTTTCCAAAAATGTTTTTTTCTCATTTCTATTTTTGGCCCCCGCTCTTACCACGTGCCAAATTTGAACGCGCTCGGACCGAAAATAAAAAAAAAAAAATTTCAAAGTCGGCCATTTTGAAATTTTGTAAATGCCATTCGATGGACTTCAGATAACTGTACAACATTAGTTTAAGCACTATTAACCTTTTTCCGACCGTTACGGAGCTATGGGAATTTTAAAAAAAAAACCTCCATACAAACTGGTAGGGAAATTTGACTTTGTCCCCTCTCGCCACCATTTTTGACTTTTCCAAATTTTTTTTTTCTCATTTCTATTTTTGGCCCCCGTTCTTACCACGTGCCAAATTTGAACGCGCTCGGACCGAAAAAAAAAAAAAAAAAATTTCATAGTCGGCCATTTTGAAATTTTGTAAATGCCATTCGATGGACCTCAGATAACTATACAACATTAGTTCAAGCACTATTAACCTTTTCCCTACCGTTACGGAGCTATGGGGATTTAAAAAAAGGACCTCCATACAAATTTCAATTGGCCTTCAAAGGGCGCCATTTTGAATTTTTCAAAATTTTCTTTTTGTATACTAATCTTGGGGTGGCTGTCTACCCGTGTGCAAAATTTCAGCGCGCTCGGACCATTTTGAAATTTTTCAAAAAAAAAGTCGGCCATTTTGATTTTTTTTTTAATGCCATTCGATGGACCTCGGGTGACTGTATAACATTTGTTTGAGCACTTTTCACTTCTTTGTACCGTTACGGAGCTATGGTAATTAAAAGAAAAACCTCCATTCAAATTTCAATTGGCCCTCAAAGGCCGCCATTTTGAATTTTTCAAAATTTTCTTTTTGAATACTAATCTTAGCGCGACCGTCCACCCGTGTGCCAAATCTCAGCGCGCTAGGACCATTTTGAAAATTTTCAAAAAAAAAAAGTCGGCCATTTTGATTTTTTTTAATGCAACTTTTTTCTACTCGGATACCTGTATGACATTTGGTCGAGCACCCCCGGCTATCTCTTACGGTTTAAAAGTTGCCATACAAAATAAAAGTGGCCAGTTTTCCCACATTTGTAGCACTTTTCAATTTTTTTTTATTTCATTCGAATCGAGGCCACTTGGAGATTCTATGACCAAAATTTGAGCTCTCTACGACAAACTTGAAAAATCGTCAAAAAAAAAAAGTCGGCCATTTTGAAAAAAAAAAAAATGGTGGCGTCAAAAACTGCCCAGGGTCCTCTATGACATATGGTCGAACACTCCCCGGCTAACTCCAGCCGTTTGGCCAGGCCGTCCAACATTTTTTTACCGGAACCGGTAGACCGACGGTCTGATCTATCCGGGGTCGCAGGACCAAACTCTATACGACCACACCAAACACTGCCACCTTCAAATCCCCCTTCTGCCCATTTTTGGAAAAATGTCAGTCGGGTTGTAGCTTTATATTATATAGACTAGTTTTTTAAAGGTGCGCGGGGCCCGAGGGCCCCGCGGTGTTCTTTTTTTGTTTTGCTTTTGTGCTTTGCTTATGCTTTTGCTTTTTGTTTTTGTGTTTTGCTTATGCTTTTGCTTTTTGTTTTTGTGTTTTGCTTTTGCTTTTTGTTTTTGAGCTATGCTTTTTTGATTTATTGCTTTGCTTGTTTGCTTTTTTGCTTTAGCCTTTGCGTGCTTGGGAGCACTCTCTGCCCGCAGCTCGGCCTGCGGCCTCGCGTGCTTGGGAGCCTGTCAGACACGCTCCGGGCCTTCGGCCCTCCGCGTAGTTACTGTGGGGGTTGTAGGGAAGTTGGA
Organism: Leguminivora glycinivorella; assembly: GCF_023078275.1. Lineage (NCBI taxonomy): Eukaryota > Metazoa > Arthropoda > Insecta > Lepidoptera > Tortricidae > Leguminivora > Leguminivora glycinivorella. The sequence continues at coordinate 6,862,088 of NC_062985.1, forward strand.
GCTTAAACACGACCCAATAGTAAAAGTGTCTTGAGAAGCTCACGACGGGCCTACGGCCTCCGGCCTCCGGCCCGTCGTTTCGCTTCTCTAAGACACTTTTACTATTGGGTCGTGTTTAAGCTCCAACTTCCCGGTCCGCCGGCGAGCCGATCAGGGACGCTCCGGGCCTTCGGCCCTACGCGGAGCTCGGCCTTCGGCCTTCGCTCGGTTTCGAAGCTCCGCGTCGGGCCTTCGGCCCGCCGCTTCGCTTATTTAAATACTTTTTGTTATTGTTTTGTTTGGGAGCACAGTCTATACGCAGCTCGGCCTGCGGCCTTCGCGTGCTTGGGAGCACTCTGCCCGCAGCTCGGCCTGCGGCCTTCGCGTGCTTGGGAGCCTCTCAGACACGCTCCGGGCCTTCGGCCCTCCGCGTAGTTACTGTGGGGGTTGTAGGGAAGTTGGAGCTTAAACACGACCCAATAGTAAAAGTGTCTTGAGAAGCTCACGACGGGCCTGCGGTCTGCGGCCTCCGGCCCATCGTTTCGCTTCTCTAAGACACTTTTACTATTGGGTCGTGTTTAAGCTCCAACTTCCCGGTCCGCCGGCGAGCCGATCAGGGACGCTCCGGGCCTTCGGCCCTACGCGGAGCTCGGCCTTCGGCCTTCGCTGGGTTTCAAAGCTCCGCGTCGGGCCTTTGGCCCGCCGCTTCGCTTATTTAGATACTTTTTGTTATTGTTTTCTTGGGAGCACAGTCTGCACGCAGCTCGGCCTGCGGCCTTCGCGTGCTTGGGAGCACTCTGCCCGCAGCTCGGCCTGCGGCCTTCGCGTACTTGGGAGCCTGTCAGACACGCTCCGGGCCTTCGGCCCTCCGCGTAATTACTGTGGGGATTGTAGGATTTGTAGGGAAGTTGGACCTCCGGCCTGCGGCCTCCGGCCCGCCGCGTCGCTTTTTAGACACTTTTACTTATATTTTCTTGCTTGGGAGCACTGTCTGTACGCAGCTCGGAACTTGGACCGGAGCAATGACCGTTGGGCTGTGGAACGCTCCCTCAGGCTGGTAGGGAAATTTGACTTTGTCCCCTCTCGCCGCCGTTTTTGACTTTTCCAATAAATTTTTTTTCTCATTTCTATTTTTGGCCCCCGCTCTTACCACGTGCCAAATTTAAACGCGCTCGGACCGAAAATAAAAAAAAAAAAAATTTCAAAGTCGGCCATTTTGAAATTTTGTAAATGCCATTCGATGGACCTCAGATAACTGTACAACATTAGTTCAAGCACTTTTAAACTTTTTCCTACCGTTACGGAGCTATAGGGATTAAAAAAAAAACCTCCATACAAACTGGTAGGGAAATTTGACTTTGTCCCCTCTCGCCGCCGTTTTTGACTTTTCCAAAAATTTTTTTTTCTCATTTCTATTTTTGGCCCCCGTTCTTACCACGTGCCAAATTTGAACGCGCTCGGACCGAAAATAAAAAAAAAAATTTTCAAAGTCGGCCATTTTGAAATTTTGTAAATGCCATTACCTAAATATCTTTTCAGTAAACTTTTTACAGACTTTATCCCAGCCTCGTATATTCCACCCATGTGGCTGGCGAGAGGAATGGTGAATTTCCACTGAATAGAATTGACATTACAATAATCTATTACTTGACTGTATGAAGTGTCACTTTTAAATAATTGATACAATTCATGAAGCTCGTTATTTGCTCCTTTAAAATTTGTAGCGTTATCCGAGTACAAATGCGTACAGTAACCTCTTCGACTAATAAATCGTTTTAAGGCGCAAATAAAGGCTTGTGAGGACAATTCTGTAACTAACTCTAGGTGTATTGCCTTAGTTGACAGACATATAAACAAACATATATATCCTTTGGTATACTTACTATTTCGAAGCATAGAATTTCGAATATATACTGCTCCGCTAAAATCAACACCAACATGTAAGAAAGCTCGTGTTAAAGTGACTCTAGGAGCGGGTAAGCTAGCCATCTGCTGCTCACAGGCTTCAGCGTTGTATCGAACACAGCGAACGCAGCTATGTATGACCTTTCTGACTTCCATACGACCGTTAATTGGCCAATATTTTAGCCTAAGCCCAAAAAGTGTACCTTGTATGCCTATGTGCAACAAACACTGCCACCCGCAAAAACCCCCTCTGCCTATTTTTGGAAAAATGTCAGTCGGGTTGTAGCTTTATATTATATAGATAAATTTAAAAGTGGAAAATGTCTGCCTTGGGTGAGACTTGAACTCACCTAGTGGCATCGATTGCAGACGTTTCTGCTGATCAGAAGTTAAAATTTAGAAATAAATAGTATGGGACATACTTACACAGACTGTTAATTCAGTTAAAGTCGTCTTACTTATGGTGCAAGCAGTGCAGGGTTGCAAGCGTTGCTGCAATTAATCAAATTGTCTCTAATTAGAAAATATGCCTTCAACTGGGCACTGTAAACTTGACTTCCTAAATATGAACGATTTGATTGGTTAATACGGTTAGTTAGACTACTTAATTTAATGGTGGAAAATTATGATTTTCCTGCATTGTTATTGTGTATTTATAAAGTTTTCAATCCAACCTGAAGATTTACCGCAAACCATTTTATTTATCCATATTTGCCTGTTCAATCGGCTATAATCTCTCACTGAATAACTGGCAATTTGAGTTTTGATTGATTCAAGATTTGTTTCACTAGATTTATACTGGTCGGGACAAACTTCTATTCTTAAGTAGTGACGGTCTATATCCCGGTCAACTATCCGGTATACACATAAGTATAAATAAATAGTTGATAATTTAACAAAATATATTTGTTTTCAGTCCGTGAAAGTGATCGCAAGCCGGGCTCCTACGTGCTGAGTTACTTAGGACGCACTGGAATAAATCACTTCAGGTAAGAAAAAATGGGATTGTATTTCTGTTCTTGGTGGTTTAAAGAAACCAAATTATCGCTAATCTCGATATTTCTATTATTGTACATATTGTATTAACAACTACATAATGTTATGTGTAGGGGTTTTATTATTATTATTATTTAGCTTTGTTCTCACACATCCCATATTTTGTTATATTATTCTGTTATTTATATATTGATGTGTGATCCCTTGAGGGTAAAAGCCTCCTCCATCTTCTTCCATTTGATCTTGTTTTCCGCAATATGCTCCCAATTATTTCCTGTGGTTTCTATAATGTCATCATTCCATCTTTTCCTTTGTTTCCCTCTGCTTCTTTTTCCAAGAGGACCTTTCCAATTGGTTGCTAGAACAGTCCACCTATTATCTTTGTACCTTGCCAAATGTCCGGCCCATCTCCATTTCTGCCTTAAGCTATACTGTAGTGCGTCTGTTACTTTTGTTTGCGATCTAATAACCGTGTTTCTGACTTTATTTATTAGGTATTTTTAGGTTTAAAAGGCTTCTCTCCATCCCATGTTGGCAAGATAAGATTTTTCCTCGTACTTTCTCGGTGAAAACCCATGTCTGGCATCCGTATGTTAAGCTGGGTAGTATGCAGGAATCCATGACTATTTTCTTTATTTTTAAACTGTAATTTCCTTTTAGGATTTCTTTATGTGACCAGTATTTTCTCCAAGCTATGTTTATCGTCCTATCTACCTCGTTTTCGTTGCTGTTAGGGTCAAATGAAATTAAGGGGTTTAGCTAATAAGTTAATAATGCATTGCTATACAGGAAGGATAAAATCAAAGTCTAATATTTCCTTCCCTTTGTTCCCTATTTAATGTTATTGTTGTACGTATCGACTCACATGCTGCCATTTATATCTGTCCTATTAAATATGGTTTGATTGGTATATATTTATCTACTAGGATTGTAATTATAGCCTAGTTTATTACCACTGCCTAATGCTTATTCAGCTTAGGTGACGAAAATAATGATTAACCTTTGTGTCTTCGACCAGAATAACAGCAGTATGCGGCGATTATTATATCGGGGGTCGCCAGTTCGACTCCCTGGCGGAGCTGGTAGGGTTCTACAGCAACTGCTCGGATTTGCTCAAAAGGGAGCGTTTAGTCGAGCCAGTGGCACCGCCGGAGCCCGTCAACGACAAAAAGGTACAACTTTCTTACAGCTACATATTATTCCAGGACGACTATTTGAATTTCATATGAGTAAAATATGCTGAGGCGTTAATTCTACTCTGAAATACACCCTTGTGCATGAATATTGCTCATACAACCGGGGAAATTTCTAGGGAATGTGGGGTCGCGAGTTCGACTGCTTATTACAGAATACTGATTCGAATATCTTAGACGTAGTTTTTATGTGTAACATGCACAAAAGGTTATGCTCATCCAAAACGGAGAATTTTTCGATGATTACGCATACTATAATCGGAGCGTTCTTTCTTTAAGTAATTAACTTTTTAAAATTAACATTCTAATAACTTACATCTTGTACTTGGATTTAACGCGAAAACGAAAAATAAAAGGGGCAAGACGTATCCTGTCTTCACTCGACACGGAACATCCCTGACTTAAATGAAATCAAACTTTAAGAAACGATCTAACAAGTTTTGTTCTCCTTCAACAGAGGGTGGTGGCTATTTTGCCCTACACAAAGATGCCGGATACTGACGAGCTCACCTTCCAAAAGGGGGATATTTTCTTCGTACACAACGACATGGGCGACGGCTGGCTCTGGGTCACCGCTCATAGGTAACATACTTATGTTCTTTTTAACCCTCGACGCAAAAACGACGGGGTGTTATAAGTTTGACGTGTCTGTCTGTTTGTCTGTCTGTCTGTCTGTGCGTGTGTCTGTATGTGGCATCGTAGCTCCCGAACGGATGAACAGATTTAGATTTAGTTTTTTGGCTGAAAGCTGAGTTAGTCGGGAGTGTGAGCCATGTTTCATGAAAATCGGTCTACTATGTCGCGTTCAGGGGGTTTCTTCAAAATTTTAATTTATTAAAACATCATTTTAATACGTAATCTGCATTTTTTTACCTAGTTGCTTTAGCCCATACGACTGTCTCGCATTAGGCGGCATAAACGCGATTTGACAGTGATGTACCTACTGTTCCTCTCTATTGTAAATTTCATTCAAAAACCTGACGTTTTGGAAACACGTTATCTAAACATCTGCTCTACTCTAGGGACCCACCTCATTTATAGTGCCTGTAACGCGTCTCTATGAAGTAATGTATAAGTTGATGCTTCAAAATTCAATTTAGGTTAGCTACTGGTATTACACAACTTCGTAACTGCGATTTTATCTGCATCAAACGGATATTTCCTTCATATTAATTAAATTTTTTATCGAAGCTACTGAAGGCAAATTATCGCTTCCTGTGATCTTAGTCGATTCGATAAAGCGTAATGGAAAGTAGAAGAAATCAGCTTTATTTACTGTATACTGATAATTAATGATAGTTAATGACCGTACAAAACAAATATGAACAAGATATTTACCAAATATGTTTCTTTCCAAAACGTACTATTTATCTGTAATGGAATACACGCAAGTTGATTATAGGAAAAAGTGCGACATTCAATCTATGAAAAGTCAACTTTGTGCACCTACTTCTCTGCTGACAAGGTTGCTGTGCCAGAGTTTGTTTATGAAATACTTGTCTTACCAGGACCGGGGAGCAAGGAATGATCTTCCGAGAGCTAGTCGAAGACCTGGACCCATCTATTGACCCCAACACCGTTTTCTCCTGGTTCCACCCCAACTGTACTAAGAGCGAAGCTGTAGACATGCTTGTGAAAGCCGGTCCGGGGAGTTTCCTCGTCCGGCCTTCGGACAACTCTCCCGGAGACTATTCACTCTTCTTCCATATTAACAATCAGATACAGAGGTTCAGGATTGAGAAGAAGGGAGTGCGGTATCTGATGGGCGGGAGGACGTTTGAGTGCTTGGATGCGGTTATTAATAGGTACCGGAGAGAGCAGATTGTGGAGGGACATACTTTGGGGCAGCCGGTAAGTTTTATCTCATACTTTTGGTTTTACTTAAACTTTAGTACAGCAATTACTTTAACTTATGGACACTAAATCCCAACGAAATGTAATCTTGATCTTAAATTGTTAATTTTATGACTTTTATAAGTATCTTAATGCATGATGCATTGAAATCTTTTTAAACTTCTGTAGTCATACAGTGTTTTGAGAAGTAGAAATGGGCGTCATTTTTAGGGTTCCGTAGTCAACTAGGAACCCTTATAGTTTTGTTGTAATGTTTTGATTATATAATGTTTTGGATAATCATGACATACATTGATAGGTGATAGCCCAATATGATTAGATAAAATATTGTCATTCACTTTTTTGTCTCATATCAGTAGTCAATCAGTTGAATTTTGCTTGCCTTTGAAGATGTATAAGCTAAGTTTGTTAAGACATTTATTCCATACGTGTAAGGTTCGGACACTCAAAATCTTGTAGACAAAGTTCAACTAGTCTAAGATAAATTTGAGAAGTTTTTTTAGTAAAGGCATATTTTCGTAGCGTTGCCGTAATTGAGTAAACACCCTTTCGCGTGCCATTTGGTCGCCTGATTTGTCAAACTACTTCAACTATATTAGACTATTGCTTTGATCCGCTGAAGTTGATCAAACTACATTTTTAAATAACTCTCCAATAGCTAATCGCCGAAGGCCACGTGATCGAACCGCAACAGACCACAACCGGTGCGGCCGCCGAGAAGATATACGCGACTCTGCGCGAGTGCCGCGACCAGATCGGCCTCAAGAAGATGAAAGGCATCAAACACCAGGGCTACCTCAACAAGAAGTCAGATAAGGTATGAATGAAAACAAATATTGTAAATAAAAGTGCAAATAAATACAACACAACACAACCACCACCAAAATAACAAAGCTTGACACGTTTGGAAACCCCTAAGGAATTATGTGGCGTCCTCTGGAGTTGTTGACGATCTGATGGCCCACAACAGAATGACCTGTCCTTCGATAAAAAATCATTCTTTCAACGACCTTTGGGAGTGAGGGGTCGCTTTTCCCAGTTGTGGTGACTATTTCAGGATGACCTGTCTAGAATCGTTGGTCATATTTATGCCTCTTGACTCCCATGTAGCAAGTTAGTGATTTTCATTCTTTCAAAAAAATATGAGTGACAGGGAAAATATGTGGGTAATAACGGCGGTAATTCGTTACAATTTTCACACCATATAATTATTCAAAAGTGATTTTGTCTTCAGTAAGCCGTGGATTTGAAAGCCCTAATAACAAAAATATTTTTGTTTCACAGGGCGCTAAGAAGTGGAAGGCACTGTACTTCGTACTCCTACAAGAGGGAACTGACACGCATCTGTATTTCTACGACTCTCCAAAACGGACCAAGCCGAAGGGGCTGATCGATTTGTCTTGCGCGTATTTGTACCAGGTATTTACTTCAACTTATTACTGACTTTTGTTTAACTTGCAATATTGTTATACATTACTCGCTAAAACAATGTTGATGTACATATCGAAAATGTCATGGGATTAACGGCTCAGCCACGACATTGGTCTAAGCGCGACAGCGGTGAGCGGCAGCCATACGTGCGAATGAAAAATCCCATTGCTGTGTCTCGCTCCAATGTATGGCCGCCGCTCACCGCTGTCGCGCTTAGCCCAATGTCGTGGCTGAGCCGTAAAAAGCAACAATGTGCCTAAAATACCAAAACCCCATTTTTACAATGGAATTTTGTTTGTCAGCAATATATATCTATTAAATGAGATAAAAGTCAACTCTGCTGGTTTTTGGATCATTTTGAAAGTGTAAAATTCTTCGAGAAAACCACAAGTCACCGTCGAACTGATTCGATAACGGAGAGGAGGTGGCCCTAGAACCGCAATGGGAAAACAACGAAACATAATCGTATTTGAGGTTAAATTAGTATTTTGTTGCCTGTTCTGTCACATACAAGAAAAGTATCTACAGTCAGTAATAAAAGCTTATATTCATATTTTTTATTGTCAAAACCGTTTAATAGTTTAAAAAAATACTGTTTATTATTCGTATAGGTTCACGAGTCGCTCTGGGACCGCGCGTTCTGCTTCCAACTGGTAGAGCGGGCTCTACCTTGCCTCTCGACCCACACATTCCTGGCAGCCAACAGCGCGGCCGACGAGCGCGCGTGGCTCGACGCGCTCCGCCCGCTGTGCGTGCAGCAGGCGCGCCACCAGTGCAAGGTACTACTTTAACTTTTGTACTAAAGTTTTGTTCTAAGGCTGGTTTTAGTGTCACGCGGACCGATCGCGCCGAGCGATCCACACCGGACTTACTTAATATACCGGGTGCCCGGTAATTAATTTAATGGACAACCTTTTAACCACCAAGAGGGCACCTTATACTGGTCCAGAAAATCGACATTAAGGTTTAGTAAAAGTCGCCTGGTTTTCGACATTTTCACACTTTTTAAAATTTTAGGTAGTATTAATATTTTAAGAAGTGTGAAAATATCGAAAACCAGGCGACTTTTACTAAACCTTAAAGTCGATTTTCTTGACCAGTATAAGGTGCCCTCTTGGTGGTTAAAAGATTGTCCATTAATTACCGGGCACCCTGTATATATTAACTTCAGGGAGCGTTTTAGAGTAAAGCGGACGGGTCCGCGCGGACGAGAACATCAACTTCATATAAATCGGTGGGGGTGCGGTCGGCCCGCGTGACACTACACTAAAACCAGCCTAAATGGCTGAGCAAGTGAGCATGCCACGCGCAGTGAAAGGGCAGAAACTTTGATGATGCGCGGTTGACGTTGATGACAAACTAACACTCCAAACGTGCAAATCACAACCATAATCGACTTTAGTTGTTGTATGTCTCCGTAAGCCGGTTAAATAGTCGTTTTATTATGTGGTCAGGTGGCACGCGTAGTGTGGCTCCGCGCTCTCCGCGTGCGGTGCCTGACGGCGCACCGGCTGCCGGCGCGGCTGGCGCCGCGGCCGCACCTGCGCCTGGCGCTGGGCGCGGCGCCCGTGGCGCGCACGAGGCCCAGGCCCTCTCCCGACCCGCACTGGGACGACGAGTTCGTCTTCGAGTAAGTGTCTTTAACTATCACATACAAATCAAACATGAACTGAGAGACTTCAAGAGTGACCGAGATAGCACTACTACTTATTACCCACAGATCAATACAACAAGATGGCCCTTACAGGGCGACTCGCGGTCACCAAGCATACGACAAATCAGGTTTATAAAAGTTTGAACGCGTGCGACACCGATCAGTAGCGCCCAAGTATACGACCCGCTAACAGTGTCCGTGTCCGCTCGGGAAAAAATCTTAAATAATCAATTTTGGTTGCAAACAATGGTCTCTTACAGCATAAAGTGGTGTGGCAAGTCTTCTAACACTTCTACATGTAAAAAAGATGGAACAACATTCCACAGTTAAGTCAAATTAATAATTTTGTTGAATATTGTTTATTGTCCGCGGAGTTCATTTATACTGGTCAATATGGTTGTGCTGAGCGGCGCCGAGGCGCGTCCATCCCTCTTTACCGAGTTAAAAATGTGATATGCTATCCCTTTCACGTAAACGACTAGGCATGGGGCCATGTTAGTTTATGTCTGTTGCGGGAACTTCGTACTGCCGTTCGTACCATGTGCTACCATTTTATGAAATATAAAAGAAAGCAGATTTGTAATAGTGAATAATTATCTAGAATCTGTAGAGTCTGTAGTGGTATTTAGTTCATTGATTAGTTTAGAATATTTAGTTGGTTATTTAACTTAGTACCTAAACGTAAGTAAAAATGCACAGTTTAGTTATTACTTTATTAGTTAAGTACTAGAATGATTTTTATTGAGATGCTATCACAATTATCATCCTCCTTGCGTTATCCCGGCATCGGCATTCGCCACGGCTCATGGGAGCCTGGGGTCCGCTTTGGAAACTACTACCAAGATTTGGCGTAGGCACTAGTTTTATGAAAGCGACTGCCATCTGACATTCCAACCCGAAGGGTAACTAGGCCTTATTATAATTTAATTATAATATTATAATTTGTTGCAAAACAAATTCACCACAGTACTGGTACCGGTACCATTGTCTATAATAGACATGTCCCATTCCCATCCCTACTGCTAATCATAAAGGCGCGCCATTATTTGAAACGACCAATGGCAGCACCGTGCGCGCCCGCCTCACCCCGCAAGGATTGGTGATTTGCGTCTCGAACAATATCGCTTGCATTTGGCTTCTAGTGGGGTGTTCTGTGTTATTACCGAAGAGGATCGAGTATTATAGGGAGTTACTGTCAAAGTAAAATGTGTAATCAATCAATCGATCGATCAAAATATTATTTATTCAAATAGGCTTACAATAAGCACTTTTAAATTGTCAACAATATACAATATTCATCTTATTCTAAATATCAGAGCAATTTATTGGTGCAATAAACAATATTGTTTTAAAACTACATTGAATTAATAAAATTATATCAATCTAAATTGTATAAAAAAATACTGATCTAAAAACTTCTAGAATAAATTCTAAATGTCAAAAAATATATTGTATAAATCATAGTGCATAGACTGCCATCTCTTGACACATACTTAAATCTTTTGAACCTCAGTTTTGACAGTTTGGCCCATATTCTTGATTGATAGGTTTTAAAATGTCAAATATTAATATTAACTCCATCAAGCTGAGCGTACTCCAAAGGTGTAATGCCATCTAGGCCACCGTACCTTTTTCTGTATGATGCTGAGGTACGTTTTTTTCTTAGACTTTATCTGTCTATACGGAGTTATATATGTCTTTGTTGTCGGAGTTATATAAGACTGGTGCGTGTTGGGGCTTCGCGCTCTCCGCTCTCACTGCTCCTGGCTTTAGTAAAGACTCCATCACATGACGTGGGCGAACAGAAGCGACGCAGAGCGATCTCATGCCGATAGGTGCTGTCGCGGCCAACGCACTATGCCTCCGATGCGCCTTGCGAGGGGCCACGACCACGCTGCTGGCAATGTGACGGCGCTTTATAAGGGCTGTAGCCGCTACGGGCTACATCCATGAACTCGAGAGGCGACATCGACATAAGAACTTCTTGTCTATAGACGTGACCCGCTCGGCACGAACTATTGTCCCGGATTTGTAAGTTCACATTTTTGACACATTTTTTTTGAAGTATGTTGCGATGTGGCTAAAAGACGTATCGTTTGCCAAATCTAACGATTAATTTCGAATTGGTTGAATCGTTTAGGCCCTATGTACAAGCAGGCGCTTAAACAAATATACGATTTCTATCAACTTACTGAAATGTCGTTTGAATCGAAATGCTAGACTCTGCCACAGCACTAGTTTAAAAATAAAAATAAATGATAAATGACATAATACGACCGGTTTGGCGCAGTCGGTAGTGACACTGCCTGCTACGCCGCGGTCCCTGGTTCGAATCCCGGTAAGGGCATTTATTTGTGTGATGAGCACAGATATTTGTTCCTGAGTCATGGATGTCTGCTATGTATATACGTATTTGTATATTATATATATCGTTGTCTGAGTACCCATAACACAAGCCTTCTTGAGCTTACCGTGGGACTCAGTCAATCTGTGTAATAATGTCCTATAATATTTATTTATTTATTTATTTATAATAAGTAAATCCTGCGTGATAAATTAATATCGTAAAATACTCACTAACGACATTATTGATAAATTAATATCGTAAAATACTCACTAACGACAATATTGTACTTGATTTTGATTGTACCTATACTTGATTTTTTTAAATATTATTACAGGATTTTATTTAAAATTTCATTAGGTTGCGCGAGTTTACGTATTGTGGACGCTGTCATGTGTGAAAAAAAGGTTCTTACAGCTCTGGGACAATGGACAACTGATCTAGTGTACACTTGATAACGTTACCCTTTTCTGCCATGATTAATCGCTAGCGCTAGCTAGTGTTATTGACTTAATTAGTAATTCGCATTCAATGTTTTTTTTTCAATCGCACTTACATGATATTTTCTCTATTTACAGTGACGTGCCTCCAGATGTGACATCATTCACGATCACCGTTCACAACACAGGAAAAAGGGGCAAAGAATCTGAGGTAAATATAATCATGAGACTCATAACCACAATCACTATTTTTAAAGTGGGAATGCAACCTATTTTAACTCGTAATTTTACAGAAACTTAATATCCCTAAACGTAATTAAGTTTTATGTTATACTAGGTTTTGTCCGCGGCTTCGCTCGCATTAGAAAGAGACAAAAAGTAGCCTATGTCACTCTCCATCCCTTCAACTATCTCCACTTAAAAAATTACGTCTATTTGTCGCTTCGTTTTGCCGTCAAGACAAACAAACAGGCACAAACACTTTCCCATTTATAATATTAGTATGGATTTCTTAAGAATTAAAACATTCAATAGATTATTTAAGTGTTAAATTCTATATCATACTAATCAAAATTTTCTCTTTAGGTAGCAGAGCTAACCATTGAACTGGCGAACTTAGCCAACGGAGAGGAAATCGAAGAGTGGTATCCGCTGGCAGGAATGACTCCAATTGGAGAATGGGGCTCTCTAAGGCTACGTATTAGGTGAGAAATTTCAAAGGTGTCAAGACAGTTAAAAGCCTGGCCAGAAATATATGACTATTGTCAGGAGGGCGCTCTTATTCTGATGTATGGGGTGACAGTTCAGTTAGTATGAAGAAAATAGTTCCAATGAAATTCCGCAATATGGCGTGTATTCATATATTTCTGGTCAGGAGGCTTTACATAATAGATGTTACTTAAACTTATTCTATGTTGGCTTTATTTTTAAAGTAAGTTACGATGTTTTTTATAGGTACATGCAAGAACTAGTGATGCCTCGTGAGGAATATAATCCGCTGCGTCAATTGCTGTTGGAGCCTGGCTTGCCTGCTGTCAAGGCTTTAGCTGACCTATGCCGTACAGACAGGCAGCCGCTCGCTACATGTAAGTACCTAAATATTAATATCAAATAGTTGCAACATCACAATTTCGTTTTCTTTCAACCCTCTAATTGCCAAGAGAGGTATTGAAACTGAAGTACTTACATGTGCCCTGCCTTCCCCGTTTGGAAATACAAGCGTGAGTTTGTATAAGTATGTATATCAAATATTATCTCTTTCTTGTTACATTGATCATTCCGGTTGCGTATGTTTTCTAAAAGTATTCTCTTAGCGCAGTGTCAAAGAATTCGATTGAAAGAGTTTACTCGTATAAGTTCTATATTAGGGTCGGCTCACACCACACCGGAATGGCAGCGACGCGGCGAGTACTTTTAGTGTTAAATAATTTTAAACTTTATCTACAATCTACATATTTAAAAAGACCAGTATCACTTGACAAACTCAAACAGGTTGCTCGGCGCTGTTGCACAGGGCTCCGACTCTTATTGATTTCTGTTTGCAGCGCTCCTGCACGCTTTCACTGAGTGCGGTCGCGGTGCGGAGCTAGCGCGGGAGTTGGCTGGTGCAGAAGTCGCGCGAGAGAGCGACCACCGGACTATGTTCCGTGGCGCTTCGCTTGCGACCGCCGTCGCCGACGAGTTCATGCGCGCGCAGTGCAAGCCCTTCCTGCAGGTTACTATATTCACCAACATATCACTCAACTTTTAGATCCTTATACACCTTCTCTTGTGCCGAGATTCCCCTAAACAATAGATGCCCGCAAAGCAAGCTCTCATGTAGATACTAGTTTATTTTTTAATTTAAACTATTTTGTTTCGGTGGCTTGTATCCTGGTCACGGCACCAAATTGAAAACTGGATCTCACGATTGTTTACTAAAAATTCGAATATGTTTTAATTAGTCTAGCTTTGTTTTATGTCAATTGTCCTTTTACGAAATAATACTCGAAGGAATGATAATTACCGAAAACCCTCTTTTATTTTTTTTATTTGTGGGGTACTTAAAATCTTTTTTTTTTTTATATTTCAGGCAGCTATATCAGAAACAGTTCAAAAGTTATCGAATGAAACCAAGCAGTCCGCAGAACTGAATCCCACCAAAATGGACTCGCCTGAAGACGCGTGCGCAAACGCGGAATATCTTCTTCAGATTTTGGACCAGGTAAGCAAAAAATATATCAGAATATTGATTAATAAATAAATAAAATGTTTTTTTCGCTTGATATCGCTTAACAAAGTAGTAGGGAATTTTTAAATTAATGAGTAGGGGACAGGGGTGCAAAATAAATAAATAAATATTATAGGACACTCTTACACAGATTGACTGAATCCCACGGTAAGCTCAAGAAGGCTTGTGTTGCAGGTACTCAGACAACGATATATATAATATACAAATACTTATATACATAGGAAACATCCATGACTCAGGAACAAAATATGTCTGTGCTCATCACACAAATAAATGCCCTTACCGGGATTCGAACCCAGGACCGCGGCGTAGGGGAATGTTTATGGTTCTAGTATATATGTTTCAAATTTTAAACGTGTGATGTGTGTGTTCTTATTTCAGATAACACACTCAATATTCATGTCGCACGAGACATGCCCGCGGCCCGTGCGTTACCTGTGCGGCTGCCTGCAGCGCGCTGCGATGGCCAAGTGGCCTAACGAGAGATTCGTGCGCACTCGGGTTGTCTCAGGTACTGTTTTTTTTTATTATTATTATAAATGGTCTTACTCCTGCCTGGCCACCGATTAGCCAAGGTGAAGACGGAGCGAGCTTATCAAGAAGGTGCCTTTGTGCTATTTTTCTGTTGTGATCATGTATGGTGTTATTGGTGTTTTGAACAATCTTTTAATGAAGCTCAATCCACGCTGATGTTGACAGTTAGGCAGGTTTTAGGCTGGTATTAGTGTCACGCGGACCGACCGGGCGACCAGTTTGTATGAAGTTGAAGTTGTCGTCCGCGCGGACTCGCCCGCTTTACTCTAAAACGCTCCCTGAAGTTAATCTTCCTCAACTCCTCAACTTCATACAAATTAGTCGTGCGGATCGCTCCTTGTCCAATCCTGACACTAAAACCAACCTTAACTATCGGCACACCTCGGACACTGGCGATCAAATATTTGAAGGAGGCGCGTTCCTAGCACACAGTCTAAGCTCGTGTAGGTGAACGCGTAGTATGCTTGTATGAGTGAAATATGACAGGTCGACTGTTCGCGTTTTTGACAGGCGGTAACTGTGAGGTAAACGAGAGAGGCCGGGCGTAGGCTTGTGCCGTTTCGTTCGTTGATCGGAGCGCTCCGACCTCGTTCAATCGCTCCCATGAACTAGTTCGCTCTTTTAGGTCTTTTGCTCATTTAGTTCAGCCAGACCAGCGATCACTGCGGTCGGAAAGATCAGAACGAATGGGACCGAATAGTGTCAAAATTATACGAATAGTCCACAGATAGTAACATTCCGGGCCGAAAGGTTGTAAGTAACCGAAGTTTAATATGAAAACTTGAGTTTTTTTGTTGCTCTGCTAAGTAGCTTTCGCTCTCGGTCGGCGCAGTCAGCACACGCTCGTTCTCGATCCAAACCGCTCGCGCTCGCCGATCCTATACTGAACTAAATGAGCAAAGACCGATTCTCAGAGCACGGAAAGATTCAGTTCATTTCGGTCATTGATGGGATTTTATTCCTAACAGTTCATAGTTCGTGAACGACACAAGCCTAGCCGGGCGGCACTTACAGGGAGCGGAAGTGGCCATACTGTACGATAGTACTCTTTATTATACTGTGCTATCTATCGGTCTTATTAAGAGATCGATCTAACTGATTATTTATTTCCTTAAGGCCCATTTAGATGGTACGAGTTTCTCGCCCGTCTTGGTCGAGAAACTCGTATGACATTATCGTATGCGATAATCGCCTGGCGAGTATCGTACGAAAACGTTTACATTCGTGCGAGAAATAAAAACTCGCATACGAGTATCGTATGCGAGACTCGCCAGGCGATTATCGCCAGGCGAAATAGTTTAGACGGAGAGTAGAATTTTCGGGAGATATTTCCATAACATTTCTCGACTCGTCTAAACCGGTTCTCGTATGACATTTTTTCTCGAACGTGCGATTATCGCACGAATCGGAGCGAACCGATTTTCATACGAGTTTTGCCTGTCAACTTGCGTGCTTAGTTGCTAATTAATTAATTATAAACACATATAATTATATGCTTTTTTTATAATATGGGGTAAATTTACCTTGGATTTATTTGACTTTAAGTTGAATAGTACCCAATAATATTAAAAACATTATAAATGATTTATGACGGTCTCAATAATATACAATAGGGAAAATAATTAATTCGACCGTGGCGTTACCTAGCAAATAAAATCTTAGTTGCGATGAGGTTTAAGATATTATTGAACATATAACTTAGATAACATTTTAAATGATAGTAAGCATTTTGCCCCATAGGTATTAACTCTATAATATTAATAAGCCGAATTCATTTTTGGTTTTAGCAGTTACTGAGAGGTACTTAGCTATAAATATAAAAACACCATGTGTGTTTTACATGATTTCTACTGAATTCATTTCGACTGAGTAGCGTATAAACTCGTATACGATTCTCGCATATGAGTTTTGTTTACACGGAGACATACAAATATCAAAGGCGAGGCGATTATCGCCCCCTCTCGTGCGATATCGTACGCATAGTTTACATGGATCGATATTTTTTCTCGTACTTCGATAATCGTACGTTCGAGGCGAGAAACTCGTACCATCTAAATGGGGCTTTATGGTTAGGGTTCATCTTCCTGCGACTGATCTGCCGGGCGCTGGTGGAGCCGCGCGCGTGGGGGCTGGTGGCGGCGGCGCCGTCGCCGCACGCGCAGCGCTCGCTGGTGATGGTGGCCAAGTGTCTGCAGAACCTGGCCAATCTCGTCGAATTCGGGGCTAAGGTTAGTCCCTGTTCGTCTTCATATTTCTATAGCAGAACGGTTTGAGCCACGTGTTGGGGCCATTAGTCAACCCTAGTCCTTTTGCCGTAAGGTTGTAATGCTTGGGCGTGGTTTGCGGTGGTCGTGGGTCCATCATCGCACGCACAGCACATTCCTATTGATGTAACTGTCATCGTCAACCTTTTCTGTTGGAGCCTTGCAATGGGGACTGTGGTAGCAGCGCAACGCTCGCTCGTGATGGTCGCCAATCGCGTAACTTTCAATATAAATATGAATTTGTGCACTGTCGAGTTCATAAACCTTATTGCGGTGAAAAAATAAACACATATTTATGAACTCGACTGTACTATCGTTTCAATGGAGATTGGAGTCCTAACTGTGCACTGTCAAGGAAAACTGGTCCGTGGTAGTGCAACATTGACTAGTTTATTCAAAATATAACTCGCTCAAATATAATAACCTAACCACAAAATTAAAATTTTGAAAAAACCCCCGACCCGACATAGTGGACCGATTTTCATGAAACATGGCTAAGAACACTCCCGACTAACTCAGCTTTCAAAAAAATAAAACTAAATCTAAATCGGTTCATCCGTTCGGGAGCTACGATGCCACAGACAGACACACACACAGACAGACAGACAATCAGACAGACAGACAGACAGACAGACAGACACGTCAAACTTATAACACCCCTTCGTTTTTGCGTCGGGCGTTAAAAATTGATACTTATAATTATTTAATGTAATACAACTGGGTTTCACAGGAACCTTACATGGAGGTAGTGAATCCGTTCATATTGAAGAACAAGGAGCGTATGGTCGTGTTCCTCGACCAGCTGAGCAACATGCAGGAGCCCGGAAACGCGCCGCCCAACTCTAACAACAATCTTGACATTGGTAAGTAGTATGAAGTTATCTTGTTCTGACCAGTTTACAGAACACACACATTTTATTATTGTGCTTGCGCCACAATAAAAAAAAAATCAGCGGAAGCAACTTTCCCAATGGGTTTACCTTTCTTTCAAGACGTGCATTTACCTCAATCCAGTCACAGAATATATAATAGTACAAGTACAGAAGGCTCAGTAGGCTCACTGCTTTCATGTTCACGAAATGCTGCCTTTCATAATTCTTACCTAAATTAACAAACAGACCTCATGCGAGCAGTCGACATTATATATCGCGCCCCGCGAAGGAATGGGCCGCGAATGCACTGCCGCCGGCATGTACTTGTAGCTCGGCAATCGCGGAGAGAACCGCCCCTGATTCAGCTTGAAATATAGCTATTTAGGGACTCTGATGTTGTTTTCTAACTATAAATCTCTCATCTCTCTCCCACCAGCTAAAGAGCTAGCCACACTGCACCACATCTGCGTGTCGCATCTCGCGGAGCTACAGACGCTAGCCAAGACGCAGCCCGCCATCAGGAAACTCGTCACCGTCACCGAAATGCTCACCAAACACAAGCACAAGTACTTGGAGATGATCAGATAGGACGCGTCACGTGACACAGGTAAGACGTAAACTGGGGTCTTTATCAATTCGCATAATTTAATACTCCTAATATGATTTGACGTAACGTATATTAAGTACGCATAACTTTAAAAACGCATATCATTATTTCGCATAATCTTAATCCGCATAATGTAATTTGTTATAACGATAATTTGGGATAAATCTAAAAGGCGTAACGTTAATTAGCATCATTATGAAATTGTATAAATATGCGATAGCAGTTTGTTTCTGTATGTGTCACCCACATAAGTGCACCAAGATTGTGTCCCATCGAAGAACCTCAGTTTAATTAATTCCAAACAAACGCGGCCACCGTAGGAGATCAGGGCAACCTATCTAATTTGCTTGTACTTTAGAATTAGGTACCTAATTCATTTTAGGACAATTGAAGTTATAGGTAGTTAATAATGTTATGTAAATTTAAATTATGCAAAGTCATTGTTATGCACAATAAGTATTATGCTTTTTAGGGTTCCGTACCTCAAAAAGGAAAAACGGAACCCTTATAGGATCACTCGCGTCTCGGTCTGTCCGTCTGTCACAGCCAATTCTCTCCGAAACTACCGAACCGATTAACTTGAAATTTGACACACAAATGTAAGTAAACCTGTGACCCAAAGACGGACATGTAATTTAAATTAAGAAAATTCAATTATAGGGGCCACTTTTGGGGGGTAAAAGTGAAAATTAAAAATCAAAGTTTCTATATTGTATTACATATCAAATGAAAGAGCTTTTTATAAGTATTTCAACAATTTTTTTTTAAATAATTTTTAGTAAAGTAATTTTCAAGTAATTTAAGAAAATAGGCAAAAAATATAAAAAAAAACAAAAACAATGTTACTTTTAATTTCAGGGTAAATACTACAAGGCCGAAGAAGCACACGGCACCTCCGGAGAGACTAAACCGACTAAAAGAGTTAGTCGCACAGCAGCGTAGTCATTAGGTTAGCGTTTAGTTTGCGAGTCTGCATCCAGTTACGTTCGTGCGTTCTCGTGCATTTCTCGTGCCAAACTTTTGTAATCATATTTATTATCAATTCTGGTGCCTACTTCATAAAACGACTAGCCTTGTAAAGCGTTTGAGATTATATGACATGACGCATTACGGCTGGTTTTAGTGTTACGCGGCCGACCGCGCGGAGCGATCCGCACTGGACTAATATGTGTTAATTTCAGGGAGCGTTTTAGAGTGGCGCGGACGACAATAACAACTTCCGCGTGACACTAAAACCAGCCTAATTGTTGTATTATGAAATAGGCACCGGAGTGCGTAATTGTTTAGCTGATATGATTAGTTTAAGCTAGCCAGGCGAAACAGTTGAACGTAGGCACAGTAGCCTAAATACAAGGCTCAGAAGTTAGCATTCTTCAAATTGGTTAAGAATATTGAGCGACATTTTGATACTCAAAGTTATGCAATACATATAAGGTTATTTCTTGCACGTGCTTGCCACGGTATTTGTGCTTATAGTTTACAGTATGAACATATAATTGTAAAATTTTATACTTAATTAGCAACATTGCTCATGCGTAACTAGCCCATTTTCACTAAGTTCACCATTCATCATTGATAAAAAATACATTGGTATAAATTTTAAATCAGATGAAAGAAATATAGTTGATTTCGTTTTATGTTTATATCGATCTAAAACAAAAGAAAAGTAACTCTGGCCCAATAGAAAATGGGTTGCATTACATTGAAGTTATCACTTATCAGTATTAGGGTCGGTTGCCCCATATCGTCCGTAACCGAATTTAGAGTCCGCGATTTGTTTTGTATGGGAATTTGCATATGCTTCTGCTGCGTGGACAGTGTGGACACATCAACGTGTCTCCTGTGGTTGAAGCAACTGACCCTTAGGGTTAGGACCGTGGGTTTTAGGTTAAAAAGGGGTGTATTTTACTGTTATCTTAATCAAATCACATAACTTTGAGTATTTAAAACGTTGTTTCATAGCGCGATGAATAGTTTCGACTTGTTTGCAAACGAATGCTCTCTAGTATTTAACGCGTATTTATTGGTAGCCGCGTATTGTATTGTTGTAGTTAAGTTCAATAATCTTATTAATGTTTAACAGCGGTAAATGTACTTGTGTTATTGAATTAAGAATTTCTTGACAAACAAAGTCTCTCGTCCTTATATAATTCTCTTTAGTAAGAACAGACTTCGTTCGGTAAGAACTGTCAGGTTGTTCTAAAACACTTACGGCCCATCCACGACATTGGTCTAAGCGCGACAGCGGTGAGCGGCAGCCATACGTGCGAATGAAAAGCCCCATCGCCGTGTCTCGCTCCAATGTATGGCCGCCGCTCACCGCTGTCGCGCTTAGCCCAATGTCGTGGGTGAGTCGTTAGAAGTGTTTATAAACGAAGTCAACACCAGCAGGTGGATTAACTAAGAAAGTCTCAAATAGAGGGGTCAGAAAAAACATCGCTCATAATTTTAGAAAACTGCAACATACTATGAAAACTGCCTTATATGCAAATTACATGTGTAAAGATCTCAATGCGGTAACACAAGTATAATATTGGTAGTAAAGATGAACAATCGAATTATATTAATTTTATAGTTATAACAAATTATATTGGAATTGCTTTAAAATAATTTACATAATACACATATTAATTTTATTTTGTCAATACTCCTTAAAATAATCTTTTATATTGTACGAATATTTACTTTTAGACGTTTATACACGAGTATTATCCTAATATTCATCATAGTTGTTAAGTACAATTATTATTGTGTCGCGGCGGTGGCGTTGGCAATATCGAATAAATACATTTTATTTGCTCAAATATCAACATTATCAGAATACAAAATAAAATCAAAAGTGTTGGAAACCCTTTTAAATCGATCATCAAACTTGATTGATACCCCATTATTGAAGTGTCTTTCCACACATATCGTCGCGGAATAGCTGATAAAAAAAACATTTATGACCAAATAATAAAAGTTCGAGCAATAGCCGAGGACGAGACGCGTCTTACAGTTACACTCTGAAGCTAGGAACATACTACGCGGACGTCCGTGTTAAATCGACCGCGGACGGGAATCTGGACAATGAAATTACATATAACCGTGCAAACTATCGGTCGACGGACGTGGACGTGGCCTTGAGCGCATGGACGTCCGATCGAAATCTGACTCGCTGGATGTTTTGTTCCGTGCACACTGATCGGTCGCGGTCGCGGTCGATTTACGACGGACGTCCGCGTAGTATGTTCCTAGCTTTATTCTGTATTTTTTACTTTTGTCTATTTCATGTCTATATGCGTGGATACCCTAATAAAGGCTTAAGCTAGGAACACACTACGCGGACGTCCGTCGTAAATCGACCGCGGACGGGAATCTGGACAATGGAAATACACATAACCGTGCAAACTATCGGTCGACGGACGCGAACGTGGCCTTGAGCGCACGGACGTCCGATCGAAATCTGGCTCTCTGGATGTTTTGTTCCGTGCACACTGATAGGTCGCGGTCGCGGTCGTTTTACGACGGACGTCCGCGTAGTATGTTCCTAGCTTTATTACTTCTCTGATCTCCAGCTGGGCGATCCAAATTGACGAACGATTAATGTCTCATTTGAATATGTGCTGACAAATAAATCCCCTTTTCAACTGCAACGCGGCCGCCGCAATCGCCGGGCATTTAGATATAGAATATTGATTTAGTATTATAAAACGTGCTACACCAACTAATGAAAACTGATTGATTTTATCGGATAAAGATAATTCTGTAATTTTGATATGATTTTGCATTCCAAAGTTTTTAAATAGACAAAGACATTTCTTTATTTAGTGGAAATATATAATGTTGAATCCGAAAAAAGAGTAATAACATACTAAAACGTTTTAAAATCGACTTCCTTATTTTAGTAGTTGGTGTTTCACGTTATAACATTCGACCATCACGCATAAACACCAAAAATGTTTAAAAAGTATGATTGTGGTTTGTGATAGAGAAGTGTGGTGTTACATAGTTAATATGTATTCAAACGTGAAGTGAACTGCACTGACACAGCACCTAGTCTAATGACAAATTGTCTACGAATCGAATGTAACGATTTTCTGTCTCTGTGATAATATTCATCACTTTAATTTCATCTCAATTTGCACTCTGTGATTTCTAAGTATTTGATCAGCTTTATTTGATGTTGTAGGTACCTACTGCCTACTTTTTCGTAATTTTTGTTGGCTGGCTGAAGATATGTATAAGAGGATTCTAAACGGGCCATATTTTACTGCAATATCTGTTCCTCTCTTACTCACTTGTTAGAGAAATATACCAATAGTTGCATATTGCAATGAAAATATCGCCTGTTTAGTAGCCCCAATAAGAACAGTCCTAATACATATGAATATTTCTCATGTGTCACACGTGAGGCGTGGACAAATGGGAATCCACCATTTGTTCCCTTAATGTCTTCCCTTTGCTGGCAAGGATTCATTCCGAATGGCTCAAATATTATACAGACTTAAAATGCATTTCTAGTGCCATAATATTGTGTACTTATTTATTATAACTAAATTAACTAATGGCTGTTATTGCGACTACACGATTTAACATTCTACAAGCATTTTTCCTCATAAGATCACCATATTGCTAACGAATAAAGTATTGACATTCTAGCGCTAAGTTTGCGCTAAAACGTAAAAAATATTTCTACCGCATCTTATTGACAGCTAAAAGTGGTACTAGCCAGAGAATAACTGAGTAAGGAGAGGTATGCTCTGAACAAATTATCTACTGACAGTACCTACTAAAAAGTTACCCCATAAGTAATAATGTTCGATGTTAGAAAAGACAACACATCGGCCTGAGCATACCAACCTTAATTCTACTGGCATTTTTTCTTACAATATTGTAAAATAGTTTTCCCCTCACTAGCTCGGAAACACGTGTTTTTGTCCTTTAATACCAGCGGGTAAAAACGCATTTTATCCACTAGTGGGTAAAGTAATTTGACCATGAATAAAGACAAAATAACCGCTTTAAAATTGACAAAAGTAGGTGAATCTAGTAATAAAGATGATTTACCACCTGTGGAACTACTGGAAGCAGTGATAAACGCATTTTTTGCGTTGTAGTTTCCTCGCTATAGTGAGGGGAAAAGTTTTGTGTTACACTCGGGTGCAAATGTATTTTACTTCTCGTGTGTTAAAAAACTCGCAAGTTCAGGATTCTATTCTCGAACCACTCGCTTCGCTCGTGGTTCAACTATAGAATCCTTTCGCTTGCTCGTTTTTCAATTCCACACTCGGCGTTAAAATACAACTTTGCCCCCTTGTATAACAAATAACTATTATTGCAAGGCAGTGGCGTCTGCTTAGAATTACAATTTAGAACATTGAAGTGTCCTTTGTGAATAGACTCCTCTAGAACTGAATATAGTGTCAGTAAACAAAAAATGTCGCAATTGTTGCTTAACTGTTAGGCAGTAGAGTTGGCGCTTTAGTCCGGCCGGCCAAACATTTCAGTGAGAAATAAGCCTATGGCTGTTGTGAATAAAAATTCTGGGCCTAACCTTCCTTGGTAGGTACCTAATGCTGTGTAGATAAAAGAAATGACATTCTTGAAAAGCTAACTTATACAGACATAAGAAGTTGATTAATCAGAAAGATTCAATTTCAAGTTTACCAAGAATATTGTGGGACTGAGATAAATCAAATACATATTCATAATTTACTAATTTGTTTGGCCGGTCAGATTCTACCGGCTTGGCTTAAGGTTAGAAACATTCGAGTGTTGATGCGATTTTAGAAATTGTTGTAGATTGCAGAATTTCAAGATTTTTTTGTACTTTCCCATATATAGGTATATACATATAACTCTGACACAAATTCATGGTTCAACTTTGGCAGCTCAACTAGCTGTACAGCGCCACATATTTATCTATAGTACAATTCGTAAGCACTTGTGTGTACACACACATCCCTACAGGGATAATCTGAAATTTCTTGAAAACTTGGTATCTAGAGTGTACAGCGATTTCTAAAAATGCTCGTTGAGTAGTGTGGATCAATGCATCGAAGTTGTGACGGTTCCGTTGTTGTGTAGCGATAGGTTGTAGCTCTAGTGGTGTGTCGTCGCTGTATTTAAGTGTTATCTAGCTTACGATAGACGATGTCTAGACTGAATTACGCTCCAATTAATTAGACGTGTTAGTGCACTTAGATTTTCCACGAAAAGTGATAAAAATGCAATATTCGGCCCATTTGATAGTTTTTTATACTAAAATTCAGAGGTTATTACCTTTACTGTTAACATTTGGAAGCATTTTTAAATAAGCACTCATGGTTATTTTAATGTTAGGACTTAATGGTTAATTTAACAAGGAATTGTGGTTTTTCGTAAAGATGGGGCTTCGGTTTGCGGGCTCGGTTCATGAGACATTCTACATCCTGTACTATGAACATTAGTCAGTCATACTTGTAAGTTTAATGAAATGAAAGTAGCAATTAGACTAGTACACAAGACAACATTCAAGTATGTTTTTTTTAAGGAATAGTTGGTATTTTTTATACATTCAACATTGATTGGCATGATTACTGTGTGAATTGAATATGGAAGTCAGAGGACCTACCACACAAACTAAAGTTCTCAATTGAAATATCTTGCTTCATTGCTCCAATTAACGCATAATCAAAAAATGTCCACAATTTGCGAACTTAGTTTTTTGTGGAAACATTGAAAATGATGTCCTATCAACTTTGAGTGTGGTCATATATGTATGTTGAGAAATATAATGATGTTATTTTTTTTGATATTCAATGGATAAAATTACATGCTTCATATGAATGCACCTTTAAACTTAACAAGCATTGAATAATTAACACTAAACATTAATTATTTTAGAGTAGCCATTAAATTACTTCACTTGTTAAAATATCTGCATAAAAACTCGGCTATTCTAATTAAATCATACTTATATTGTCACCATAATGCTAAGAATGCAAGTCTGTAACAATTTGTACTGATTTTAGATTTTGTGACTATTTTCTATCCCTTAGTGTATTGTATACTGTTTTCCATCAAATTTTTATGTGCTAGAAATCAAGTCTCATTAAAATTTAACTATGAATATATAAATGGTGTTTTATTTCTTAATTTGCTACAACATAATGACATATTAACTAGGGATGTACCGACTAGTCGCCGACTAGTCGGGAAAGCCGACTATCCGGCCATATTTGTAGTCGGCGATTAGTCGGCGACTAGTCGGCGAAAAAGGCCGATTAGTCGGCACATTATAAGTGATAGAAAAACAGTACAAACATAAATTAACAGCTGATATTGTTGTATTATGAACCTATTTGTTATGTTCAGGGAGCGTATTTTTCATGCCGATGACATTAATCTGACGTCACGCTCCGCATAGGGTGATCCCAAATAGTTTTATTGTAAATTATTAATCATTATTAGGGAGCGTACAAGCCAAACCGTTTGTTAAAAATGGAAATTGTATATCAATATTCTCATTGACCTTTGAACCTTTAAAAAATAATGAAAAGCGCCAACAAACGACCAATGTAATTCAAAAATTTTGATAAATTACTCGAAAATTATGTTCTGGCCGACTAGCCGACTAGTCGGCCGACTAATCGGCCACCCAAGCGCCGACTAGTCGGTAGTCGGCCTAGTCGGCCAAATCAATAGTCGGTACATCCCTAATATTAACCTCTAGCAACTCTTCATACTGATTGTTGACTGTTGAAGAAGGAGAATAAACGGGGCTGAATTTCTTATGTTCGAAAATCAAATGAAACAAAACAAAAGCAACTCAAATCAATTTAACTCAGATTCAAATTTAATAGGCTAGTTTACTTTAAATCTTTCGTTTTGGTGGTGGTTGTGTTGTGTTGTATTTATTTGCACTTTTAGTTTACTTTAAATCTTTCTTTTTGACTTATTAAATAGAAATTATGTTTAAAAATAACTACTGTCCATATTTTTCTTCCAATTATGTGGTGCTTTATTTCGTGCACTGCATAAAATATTTTAATTTAAGTATAGGAAACTAGCCTATTGGAGGTCTGCTGGGAAATGGTCCGGAAATGATGATAATGAATTCTGATCAGTGTTAAAAAACACATAATAAAAATCAGCCTTGACAATCTAAGGAAAATTAGTGTAATTTTTTAATTATGTGGCTGAAGTACATGTGGTTCATCATTAAGGAAATTAGGTTTGGGGCCCGTTTCTCGATAGGTACAACCCTTGTATTACAAGTGTGTTTCCATGACAACCCATTCGATTTGACAGTTCGCGCACTTGTAATAAAAGGCTTGTACCTTTCGAGAAACGGGCCACTGGTGGCTCTGGGCACTTTGACACTCTTCTGAAGATTCTTTCCACCTATTAGGAGTACTAGGTCCGGTCTCATGTCTCCTTTGCTTTTTTTTTTCAATTTCCCCTTCAGGCTTGCTATAAAAATGAGTATCAATTTAAGAAATTGCAGTTAATATAAAAATAATTGTTTATTAATAGAAGTTTATTACATTTATATCACTTAAGTTAGAAAGAGTATTGAAAATGCCATAACTAAGCAACAAACTGCTATGTAGGGTGATTTGCGTTCACCAATTCTAGCACACTTCCAAAATGTTCCAAGTAACCTGCAAAGAAACACTTAATAAGTAAAGAAACGAGTAGGTATTTAAATATGCCATGTTAAGTCTAACTAAGCACTCACCCAGTTTTATTACGGTCCATAATACTTGGGAAGAACGATCTCAAGTATGCACATGTGCATATAAGAAGTAATATGACTGATAGCAAGCTTTGAAAATTAAATATCGCACTCTGAAACAGTAATTAAGTTGAATTAGTTCAATATGCTGAATAGCATTCGGCATTTCAAGATGTAAAATTGATTGACAAAGTAAGAATGAGCATTCTTACCATGGTGGCGGTTTTTTTTCTTGGAGGTAATTAAAATAAAAGGACTGCTTGATTAAATGAACTTGTAACTCATTTATTTTTTAGAAAAACATAAATATTCCTTTCCGTAAAATGATACATTTCATATCACATATCATTTTGACATAACTATGACATTTGACAATACAATGCAACGCGAACATCATGCGCGTCGCTGTTACATTCAAGTTATAAGTAAAACAGACAGTGACGTGTAATTTGAAGTTTTTACTTGTGCCTAGGACAGCGCAAAGTCATCTATGAGGTCTACTAATTTTAAAATTAAATCATTAAAAATGAAAATCTTCATAATAAATAGTAGTGATTAATTATATTAAGATTATTCATGAAACAATATGAAAGTTAATGTGAATTTCAAGTTTCCAAACTATTGATATGCGTGCTCTCTTTCACTCATACTTGTTTTTTTTTTTAAATTCCGCCTTCACGTTCCGCCATTTTGCTCGGTCGCATAGGGAGTGAACTAAGAATTTTTTCCATGTATTGTAACGTGGATATTTATTATTTAGTTTAAAATTAGTGTTAGAAGACACTAATGGCTTGCTTGAACACACTGAAGTTAGAAATCAAAACATTAGAACAAGTGTTTCCAAAGAACCATGAGCGGTTTCAGATAATGTCAGCTAGTGTCGACGAACTGACCTGCAGATTCGTTGGCAGAAATGGAAAGAAATATGAGATACACGCTAACATTACAGTGAGTACAGTTTTAATATTATATTAAACATACATAAGCACTTATTGCTAATTGTACCAGCGTTTATTGATTATCGTTAGTTGGGACAAAGGGTCGTTGTTTATGAGGGCAGGGCTGTCAACAAGAGATTTACGGAAGTGAACCCGTTTTTCACCCGTATCCAAGCCTCTGTAAGCATATCTTAGGAATAATTGCCACCAGAAGTTGGTTTGTTTATGTGCGGCGCATATGGATTGATCGTGTGAAGTGCGCAGGGTTTGTACGTAAATAATGTGTTAGAATTGAGCAATAACAGTCCGTGACGAATTATCGTATCGATCAATCGCTTTTCGAAACTGTTTTTGGGCTATTCGTCGCATGTTTTGTGTGGATAACGGTAAAAGGCGCAATTTTGGGACAATGGTTCTTAGTCATTCTCTACCTGCTTTTTGTCATGTATACATTATTGGTCTTTATGTTTGCTCAAGTGAAGAGTCAGCTTGGCTTAGATACTACAATATGGATGAAAACATCTTAGGTTGCGATAATGTTTCACCTTTGTCATCTTATTTACTTAGTTAGCAGCTATTGTTCTAATGACTATATATACTAATTAGTAGTTGATATACTTTTGTTGATTATTATTGTGTGACTAAGTGTAAATATGTGATGCAAATTCAAACTCCAATGTTATATCTACATAGGACCCCAATGAATAGGTGCTATACATTAGAACACACAATGCATAAAATTTATATGTACTTGTTCATATACATTAGTGATTTTATAGTTTTTTTTTATGTGAGAATCTACAGTAACATGAATCTTTAAAATTAGTGACTATAAACAATGTTATAATAAATGTTACAGACACTGTTACTGAAAAAGGTAAACAACCTCTAGCAATGCGATATACACAATGTTGTCTTACGAGTACAATAGAATAGGCACGTAAAAAATAACTAATAATACAAATTTAAATAAAAATATTACCCCCATCAAGATATAGCTGAATCGATTCTACTCTCGATTCTGAACAAACTGTTTTCAGGTTTTTAGTGTTAAGTGAAACACGGTGTATAAATTCATGAAAATTACACTGGCAGAAATACAAACAATGTTAAAGACTTCAGGGATCCAGATACACTTATTTTATTGTATAACGCTTTCGTTAGATCACATTTGGAGTTCGCTTCCGTTATTTGGAATCCTCAATATTCGGTACATATTGATCATATTGAGAGAATTCAAAATAAATTCATTAAATGGATGCACTACAAGTTCGAATCATTTGTTAGTGATAGTATAGTAAGTCTCAAGCTGCGTAGAGAACACAAAGATGTGATATTTTTATTTAAATTATTAAATAATTTGACTGAGTCGCAATATCTTATCAATAACATTTCGTACAGGTGCACCAGCACCCGAACTAGAACCAATGCTCTATTCGCAATACCATTCTGTCGTACTAGGTATGTAAAGAACTCCTATCTTGTTAGAGCATGTTCAACTTATAACAACAAATACTCAACTTTTGATTTATTTAGTACAAAACTTGGTAAATTTGTTTCTATGGTAAAATCCAATACTAGTATCTAATTTCTTTAAATTATCAATTTTTAAGTGTTTGATCTGTAGATATAATACGAGTACATCAAATCTATGTTGTTGCTTTGCTTTACTTCGATGCTCATGTTTTTGTTTCTTCATTCTTTTCCCCACACTAATTGTTAATATACTTAGTAATAGTAATGATTAAAATTAAGTACCCTTTGAGCAATTCTGCTTTATTCCATTAGTGGAAACTGTTTTGGCTCATGTGTTAGTCATGTAACCTATATTATGTAAAATTGTAAGCTGTTTGTTTCCCAATAAAGATAAAAAAAAAAAAAAAAAAATAATTATTACTTACTCTGCTGTAAAACATGCAAGGTTATTATAATAATGATTAAAATTAGCCAAATAATCTTTTAATCCACTGTTTCAAATAGGTACTTCAAGTACTTTTTTTCTGCCAGTGTAATTTTCATGAATTTATACACCGTGTTTCACTTAACACTAAAAACCTGAAAACAGTTTGTTCAGAATCGAGAGTAGAATCGATTCAGCTATATCTTGATGGGGGTAATATTTTTATTTAAATTTGTATTATTAGTTATTTTTTACGTGCCTATTCTATTGTACTCGTAAGACAACATTGTGTATATCGCATTGCTAGAGGTTGTTTACCTTTTTCAGTATTTAGTTGGTATTAATACTGGCTGGTTACTTCGACGATTATTTTTTCGCTACGAGTTTGACGTTGTTTGTCAGTTTAATCTTAATGTTTATCATAAGTCATAACAAATTGAACTCGTACCTAATTACAACCTTGTCATTTTAAACATTGGGTTTAAATTTGATTACCTGTCCAATTTGAAGTTTACTGTGACAAAGCTTTAAAGTGTTTTACAGTGACATCTTAGCTGTCTATTGGTAAACCTTATGTCGTTGCAGTAACGTACACAAATAAATAGTTTTGTGGTTTATGGTGGAAGTTAGCAATTATTTTATTGAGTGTAGAGCTAAAAGTCAAGTAGAGCTGTACAAAAAATTAAAAATTCAATTAAAAAAAAAGTAACCATCAGATTAAAAGATGAATACTCTAGATGAGTTTAAAAAAATAAAAATCAGTTGGGGTGTCTGAGGTTTTGAGTGTTACCGGAAACACGGTGTAGAACAGTGAAAAAAATATGTTATGTTAAATTAATTATTGATTAATATGTGCTATATGTATATATTATAGGAGACATACCCCAGCACACCACCGGTGTGGTTCGCAGACAGCGAAGACCTCATTGTGACAAATGCAGTGCAGATCCTCAGCAACACACAAGGAAGAGACAATCATGTCATAAATCAGGTACAGTATCTTATATTTTTAAATCAGCATTTCTTATATTCAATGTCAATACGGGTAAGTGTGCCACACGGGGATAAGTGTGCCTGGCCTTTTTACTCATTGTCACAGGTGTAAATTGCGAGTTCATACTTTTGCTACTTGATACTTATAATTAGTGGTAAACGTATGAACTTAGAAATGCTGATAATGATCAGTATGTGTTGATTAAACCAGTGGTGGGCAAAGTACACAAAGTGTGGCTCAGATATTATTCACTTATGTTCAGTAGTCCCATTTTTTTTATAAATAATTCAATATAAAAATTAAAAATAACAATATAAAAATATATAAAATAGAATAGAAGCATAATAAACATGATCAATATAGGACTGTAGGTACATCAAATAGTGTCAAAGTATATTCAATACTGTTAATATTCTGTGAGGAAAATGGAGACTATGAGAACTCGCATACGAGTTTTAAACTACATTGCGGTATTTGATGGCTGTGCAAAATTGTATGTAACCTCAACAGCCCGCAATGTAACGAAAATTGCATGCAAGTTTGCAAACCGTCAAGTATGTAAATGAAAAGAAGGTAGAGCAGTTATCCTCTTTCACCTTAACCCTGCATCATGGTAGAGTTCTTAACTAAACATCGTATGTTTTCAGCCAATTTAATGTCTTCAATTATATTTGTATCTTTTCTAAACAGTTTTTTGTGTGGCGAACTGCCATGAACCTGAGTTCATTGACCTGCGGCTTTAATACTACTGTTAGTCTTTTATGACTAATGTAAAGTATCTTGTGGTATAAAAAATATTATTGCACAAGTTTATTTATCAATCTGAAGCAGAATGTTATCAATTCATCAGCAGCTTTTATGACAATAGGATCATATTTCTCGAAAGAGTGAAATGAATTTACTTTTAGGGTTCCATACCTCAAAAAGGAAAACAGAGCCCTTATGGGATCACTCGTGCGTCTGTCTGTCCGTCTGTCGCAGCCAATTTTCTCAGACCTTTTACTTAACTTTAAACATTGGCAAAACATGATTTTCTGATATTTTATATTAGATATTTTAAATAACTATATTCAATATTTTTGTTTAAAATGTTTTGAACATTTAGCTCAAGCCAAGCCACATAAAATTTGACATACATTGAGCAGTCTATTGTTATGATAACATTCTTAAACATTAAAATTTTAGGACAGTCATTATCATATCACTTTGTTTGCTTCTTTGTCATGTCTAGAGAAACTGAAACGTGCTTATGGAAATGATGTATTGTATTGACAAAACACCAATTTTGTAGCTAAGTGAGTTTATTTCAATGTTTTGCAGGTTGGTATATTGTTAAGAGAGCTATGCAAGTTACACGGCGTACCGGAACCTCCAGACCTGGACTCACTCACTATACCTATGCACCCTTTCCCCCAGCAGAGGTAAGATATTGACTAAACTAAACAATTCTATTCGCGTATTTGATTATTAATTGTTCTAAGTTTTAGGACTTTTTAGCGCATAAAACATGCCCATTCCTTGAAAGAATTCTGAAATAACAGGGGGGTTAATTTATTTCTTGGTGGCGGAATCGGGTCATTACGCTCTCAATACCGACCGGTTTGGCCTAGTGCGTAATGACCCTGCCTGCTAAGCCGCGGTCTCGGGTTCGAATCTCTCGGTAAGGGCATTTATTTGTGTGATGAGCACAGATACATATTTCTATATCTACAGAAGTCATGGATGTTTTCTATACAGTTTTTAGTGACAAGTGTACAACAATATTTTAGGAGCCAAACTCACAGGCATAGCTTGTACACCACTTGCGTTCATGTGTTTGGAAAACTGTTTATTATTAGCAATATTTTAAAACATGGTCTTGGAATGTTTGGTCTGCAGGAATAGTTAATTCTACTCTGTCTAATTTGGCTAAATTTACTGTTTGTAGGTTGCCGAGTGTGACGTCCAACGGAGCCGAATCAGGCACGGAGGAAGACGAGGAGATGGCAGCAGAAGAAGACGAATCAGAAGGAGAAGACGACTTGCCACTTGAGATGGTTGAAGATGCGGGGCGAAGCAACAAAGTGAGTACACATTGTCTATATGAAAAATCAAAAGAATGACAGTTTGTTGAAATTCATGCAAGAAACATTGCAGTCAATTGTTTTATATTTTATGTAAAAAAAATCAGGCAACGTTTGTCCACAACAGAGTAACAGGGGGTTGAAAATGGTCTGAAATGCTTCGAGAAAAGGATGGTACGGCCGTGCCTCTTTTTGCTCGACTTGGTTGGGGGCACTGCCGTGCCCCCAGATACTGGTAATTTTTGTGAGTGAAAAGGAGACAAAATGAAGTGTCAGGTTTATAAAGACTAATTGAAAAGAACCAGATAGAGAGAAATAAAAATATTAATGTGTGATAGGTAAATTTGCTCTTGACACAACAGGGTTTACACAATTTTCGTCATGCTGTAACATGGGCTGAATTTGCTCCAAATGTTGTGTTGTGTAAAAAATCACCACAACAGAACAACAACATCCTGACTTCGTAAAAATTAGTTTTTATTAATTACTTGTCTAGTTTTTTTTATATAGTTTTTTTGATCTTCCAGGATGATATGGAAACAGAACACTTAGCGACACTAGAGAGACTCCGGCAGAACCAACGGCAAGACTATTTGTCCGGCAGTGTCTCAGGCAGCCTACAAGCCACAGACCGCCTCATGAAAGAACTGCGGGACATATACCGCTCACATTCCTTTAAGAGCAATATGTATTCCATTGGTGAGTTCAAATTATTGGTAAAATTTCTCATTTAATACCATTTGTTCTGTACCTACAATCGAACCAACTGAATCATGACCGACCATAAGCTCATTTTGCCAAACCATCTTAATGTAAGTAGATCTAAATTCGCTTGAAGATAGGGTTTCCTTGGGGACGAACTTGTTATCTTAGACACTGACATGACTGACATGTGTGTAGTGACATAATTTAGTTAGTATTTAAAACGACCTAAGTGCATTATAAGCAATAGCAATAGACCTTACTGGTTTGAAAGATTCAAACGAATTATCTTCCAAGTGGGTCATGAGTCATGAGTCAGTTGGTTCGATAGTACAAGCGTTAGCGTGTCAATGACTTACTTGAAAACTGCTAAAAACAACAAAATCTTTAGAGACTACGACTATTTACGATGACTCCCCGATGAGGCCTCTTTGAGGTGAAAGGATTAATTAAGAAGGTCGTTATTTACAATTTCAATAGCATGTATATTATATTTGTACTTGTAATTATTTCTGACCTTCAGATGTCTGTAAAAACAGCACGAATTTGCATAGATAACAAATATTTAAACTAGAACTGCGTCGTACTTTGGCTTAGGTTGCCACAGAAATTTGGACTCTGGAAAACTACTACATTTTCGTAACATTTTTCTTAACATTGAAACAATATCTCCCTACTAGCAAAACTTCCGCAGCGTACCACTCCATACACCTACCAGGAGTCATGTGTGATGTCATCACTTATGCAAAATGTCATGTCCTCATGTCATGCCAGCAGATCTATGATATGACGTGCAGTAAGAAAGGTCATGTATTCGCAGGAAACTACTTAAAATTAATAAAAATGGTGTCTTCCAGTCTGTCTGTTGAACTTAATAATAACTATACACCGTGTTTCACTTAACACTAAAAACCTGAAAACAGTTTGTTCAGAATCGAGAGTAGAATCGATTCAGCTATATCTTGATGGGGGTAATATTTTTATTTAAATTTGTATTATTAGTTATTTTTTACGTGCCTATTCTATTGTACTCGTAAGACAACATTGTGTATATCGCATTGCTAGAGGTTGTTTACCTTTTTCAGTATTTAGTTGGTATTAATACTGGCTGGTTACTTCGACGATTATTTTTTCGCTACGAGTTTGACGTTGTTTGTCAGTTTAATCTTAATGTTTATCATAAGTCATAACAAATTGAACTCGTACCTAATTACAACCTTGTCATTTTAAACATTGGGTTTAAATTTGATTACCTGTCCAATTTGAAGTTTACTGTGACAAAGCTTTAAAGTGTTTTACAGTGACATCTTAGCTGTCTATTGGTAAACCTTATGTCGTTGCAGTAACGTACACAAATAAATAGTTTTGTGGTTTATGGTGGAAGTTAGCAATTATTTTATTGAGTGTAGAGCTAAAAGTCAAGTAGAGCTGTACAAAAAATTAAAAATTCAATTAAAAAAACAGTAACCATCAGATTAAAAGATGAATACTCTAGATGAGTTTAAAAAAATAAAAATCAGTTGGGGTGTCTGAGGTTTTGAGTGTTACCGGAAACACGGTGTATAAATGATATGGATGACCACAGAGCTCGTGAACGACTCCTTGTACGAGTGGAATATCCGGCTTCGATCCGTGGACCCGGACAGCCCGCTGCACAACGACCTGCTGCTGCTAAAAGAGAAAGAGGGGAAAGACTCCATCCTTCTCAACATTATGTTCAAGGAGACATACCCGTTTGAGCCGCCGTTCGTACGCGTCGTCTATCCTATTATATCAGGTGGGTAAAAACTTGTACTAGTGAGACATCCGGCTACACCCCATGCTTGCAGCTAGAGGAGGGAACATATTCCATCCTGCTTCATTTTTATTTTTATACTGGAACTTATTTATCATACAGTATTCACTTCCTAGAGGCTTCTTGGTATAAAAAGACTATATCTCGAACATAATTGGCAATTAAGGAATTAAATTTTATTACTGCATGATGGACATTGCTTATAATGACAGGAATTTTGTGCTGTGTCATGGCAACATGGAATTAGAATTGTGTTGAAGAGTTGATTTCCCATTCAAAATTTGAATTACTTATATTGACTGGCATATAGACCGTGATTACATTTTTGATTTTTGCCGAACTCCCGATATTTCGACGCAGTTTAATGCATCATGATCACACAAAAATCAAAAAGTTAAGGTAATCACTCACGGTTTATATCCCGGATAATATAAGTCTAATGAAAATAACCGTGAATCATCAAGAGTTTTTCTTACTCGCCTATGTCCAGAAACAATTTTGGTTTATTTCGGTATGCAAATAATTAAAGAAAATAGACTCCTCTCCTCAATTTATCGAGTCAAATTAATGTCTGTCTCGTCTCCTCGTCAATACAAATATGGACGCTTTCAAGAAAAAAATGAAGGGGTAATATGATGTCTATTCGTACAGGAGGCTACGTGCTGGTGGGCGGCGCGATCTGCATGGAGCTGCTGACGAAGCAGGGCTGGTCGTCGGCCTACACGGTGGAGGCCGTCATCATGCAGATCGCCGCCACGCTCGTCAAGGGCAAGGCGCGCATCCAGTTCGGCGCCACCAAGGTCGTCTCGCAGACGCAGTACTCGCTCGCGCGCGCGCAGCAGAGCTTCAAGTGCCTCGTGCAGATTCACGAGAAGAACGGTCAGTACCGGCACTCTTAACGCGTGATTGGCGCGAGTGTATGTCGCCGCGAGATAGATCACACGGCTTCTTCTAATCGTATTAATGACCATACGTCGTTATCGCGGGTACACAAACGATTTGACAGTACAGAAAGGTTATGAAAAACAAGCAGAAACAGACGCGAAACTTATTTTGAGGAACATTTATGCCTACTCGTATAAGTTTAAAATTTATCAACATTAGTTATTTCTAAATAATTATTGCAGATAGATTTTGTAGCTCTTAGACGACCACGACGACTTACCAATAACTCAAATCCGTCAAAAAAATGTGTTATGTTTTTTTTGTAAACATGCCTTCAGTTTTTGTAGACCATTTCTAGCGAAAACTTTCCATATGTACAGAGCTTCTGAGATGCTTAATAGCTGTAGGCATAATAATTATGTCCGTTTCTACCAAATAGTCAATTCTGTTTTATGTGCTCTTTATCTGATTTGTTATTGCACCCGCGATAACGACGTATGTTAATGACATAAGGACGGGTAGTCTATAGCGGCGACATACTCTTGCGCCAATCATGTGCTAACCCTGCTGATGGATAAACGGCTATATATTTTTTACATTCCTACAAAACCCACTGCAATTAGACGAGATGCTAATCGTTGCCGCCCTGTAGCGCATCGTAGTTAATGTTTCTATCACTCTTGCATACATTAGTGCGACAGAGGTAGTTGCGTTTTGTTCGGAACATTAAAGATTGGCGCCTTGTCTACACAGCAGAGCTGATAATCATACTAATTCGTCTGTTGACGTTTTCAAATATGCTTCTGTCCCTCTTATTAGTACTAAAGGGTTATCATTATCACTCTTACGATTCCATCGATATGTGGATAATCGGTTTAAGCACTTTGTCCCAAATGATGATAACAAACATCAAACCCTCAATTTTGCAGCCTCCCTAAATGGTTGTTAAAGTCTGTACAGAGTGCACGGTGTGTCAGGATGTTAACTGTACACACACACGTGTCAGCTTATTATTGGAATGCTTGCGCTTGCGGCTTAACTGCTGACCTACCTAAGGTACCTACTATACCTATATTGAATGAAAACAAAATCATTTTTTATTTTCAATTGTATCCTTCGCCAACTGAATTAGGCCTGATTTAGACGGCTTGCGAACTCGCATGCGATTTTAGTTACATTGTGGGCTGTTGAGGTTACATAGGTACGAGTACAAGTCAGCACAGCCATCAAATACCGCAATGTAATAAAACTCGTATGCGAGTTCTCATACCGTCTAAACGGGCCCTTACTTGTGGATTCGGCCATGGTTGTATTTCAATCCAGTAGAATTATGTTGATGACATTTCTTATTGTCGTAAGTATATTTTTATTTGGTAATATTCTACTTGTCTTTTAGACAATGACAGCCTACTTTTAAAATCTCAATGCGAGATGTAAATCACGTTTTTGAGTTACTTTTTACGACTGAAGATGTCAATTTGCATTTTTACTATAACTGCGTTCGACCTTGATAGGATAATCTGTTTCGAAGGCTATGAACTACAGTATTGATTTTATACCTGCAGCGTTTATCGTCATAGTTAAACTTTAATACTATTGAACGTTATTGTAAATGTGGGAGTAACTTTGTTTGTCAAATAGATAAAGAATATCGATGCAAGTTAGGAGAGTTCAAGGGAGTTCAAGACCATAAAACAAATTTGTGTCTTTTGGACTTTAGAAAATAGTATTATATCATACTTATTTATATCCGGTGTGGTCCCAGGGTTTCCAATAATTTTCAGTTCGCGGCGCTCTTGCAAATTTAAAATTTGCTATTCGAATTTGGTTACGTAGGTAACATGGAGGAGGATTGCCGATTTGCCGCACGGCGATTCTGTCTGTACTTTTTGGGACCCCTGGTATTTATTTATTTAATTCACAAACTTGTGCCAATGTGTGTAAATACAATGTTTTGTGTTCCAGGTTGGTTCACACCACCCAAAGAGGATGGGTAATGCTGGGCTCTCCGCCATCCTTAGACTATCGTGCAAACACTAACGCCCTCTACAACAATGGACGCCTACAAATTTGAAGTGACTCGACGAGATAGCGTGATGATAGTTTAAATTTAATTCGAATGTTTCCAATGAGTAAGTTACTCGACGGTCCCGTGTATTGTGTTTCGTATGACTGAGCTGAACTGACGTTTCGAGAGATTATCTCAAGTATTGTACATGTCCTTAATCGATATATGTTAAGTGCTATTAATGTTCCGAGTGCGGCGGGCGTTGACGAGAGACAATTATAAGACTTATAGGAAATGTTTAATGTGTAACGTTTTTTGTAATCATTCATTTCTCATCAAAAAGTTATCCATATGGTTAGCCCTAGACGTTACAGGAGTGTAAAGTTAAGAAATTCTTTGCATTTCTTTTTAGTTACTGAAATAAAAACCTGTGATTCTTATAAATTGTGTTTTATATACATTTCCACACCAAATACCCCACTTAACCCAATTCTGATAATTAAATACAAAGTTGGATCAAAATTATTTTCGTGGTCTTGTTTTTGACGCCTAATAATGTGACGCATGGCTTCTTCAGTTCTGTGAATTAGAATCTATAGCTAGAAAGATATAGCACTGTATTTTTTGTTTAACTACACCAAGACAAAACCAAGTGGGCAGAGATAAGACAACGAAAATAATTTCGACCCATTTATCTATCCTTACGACATTACATTGATTATACCTTACACTTTAAACTGATTATGTTCCCTTTACAATCTTTACATAGATTTTATTCCTTGTTATACTTCGTTATACGTACTCAAAACATAAGTATCATAACCGTAGAATGTCTTCCATATCATATGGTTATGGGCTCCGGTTTCTGCACGGAAGCTTAGCTTCGGAAAGAGAGACCATTGTGCGTTCCGTGTTTGCCGACTAGGGGTCCAACCAGCCTAACTCCGCCCAGAAGCGCAGGATCTTGGTGACTCCACGGTCTTCTCAGAGTGACCTCAACGTTTTGAGGATTAGAGCGTTGTGTCTTCATTCCATATTCATGTCATAGATCTCAGCGCAATAAATAACACACCTTAGCTTACATGAGTAAAATATTAAAGTTTAGACCGCTGATTGTGCTTGTTGTTCTTCATCATCGTAACTAGCACGGTCACCAGCTCTTCCCTTCCCGGCTCGTTGTATTTTTTGACGAAATCCTTCTGCGACATGGTGCGCAACCACTGCTTTAACTTTGGGTATCTGAAGTTGAACGTATAGACAATTAGTCATCTAATAGCCTTGCATAAAACAAAAAAATAATTTTAGGAGCTCATTGGCTATAAGTTTGCCTAACGGACAAGCCGTTACCGTCCGGTCTGATAGACAGTGCACACCTTTATATAGCAAGTCCACATGATGTAAGTAGAATACGAAAAATGCTATAACATACTCAATTTTACTGCCTCTAACGGCTCTAACCCGCTTGGCATGCAGGTTCAAGGCTAGGAGGCATATAATTTGACTTATTTGTCGGGTCCACAATAGTCCATATAGAGCAAGGCAATGTCCTAGACTCTAGGACCTAGAGCAACGGCTAAGTCCGTTTTCACATTATCCGGTCCGATATCGGATGTCGGAAGGATTTCAATAGAAAAAAATCAAGACCGCGCCTGTAATGTATGGGATATCGGTCCGACATCCGATATCGGATCGGATAATATGAAGCACTAATGCAAATCAATCAATCAATCAATCAAAATATTCTTTATTCAAATAGGC
This sequence comes from Leguminivora glycinivorella, assembly GCF_023078275.1. NCBI lineage: Eukaryota > Metazoa > Arthropoda > Insecta > Lepidoptera > Tortricidae > Leguminivora > Leguminivora glycinivorella. Next base: position 6,902,135 of record NC_062985.1, read on the forward strand.
TTACAATAAGCACTTTTAAATTGTCAACAGTGTACAATATTCATCTTATTCTAAATACCAGAGCAATTTATTGGTGCAATAAACAATATTGTTTTAAAACTACATTGATTTAATAAAATGATATCAATCTAAATTGTATAAAGAAATACTAGTATAAAAACTTCTAGAATAAATTCTAAATGTCAAAAAAATTGTGTAAAAATACATTGAATTATCAATATCATCATTAATAAGCTATATAATTAATGGTTTTCAGCAATACTTGTATCCCACAGTGTTTCATCATTCATGTAGTCTTGTGTGCTATAGTAGGCTTTAGAGATCAGTATACGCTTTACATAATGTTTAAATCGATTAAAAGACAGTTGAGTGATAGCATTAGGAAGTTTGTTATAAAATCTTACACAATTACCCATGAATGATTTTTTAATTTTATGGAGCCGAGTGAAGGGCACTGCAAGCTTATGCTTATTTCTAGTGTTTATATTATGTACATCACAGTTTTTCTTAAATTTACAAATGTTTTTATGTACATACATAATGTTCTCATAAATATATTGACAATGCACTGTCATTATATTAATGTCCTTAAACTTATCTCTAAGTGAGTCTCTATGGTTCATTTTGTATATTGCTCGAATAGCCCTCTTCTGCAGAACAAATATGGTATTTATCTCTGAAGCACTGCCCCATAGTAAAATACCATATGACATAATGCTGTGAAAGTAACTAAAATAAACTAATCGAGCTGTTTCCACGTCTGTTAACTGACGGATCTTGCTCACTGCAAATGCTGCAGAGCTCAGTCTATTCGAGAGGGTAGCAATATGGGGACCCCACTGAAGTTTAGAATCTAAAGTTATGCCAAGAAAAACTGTACTATCTACCAGTTCCAATTCCTCATCCTTCACAACGACACTTGCTTGTTCATTTTTAGCATTACTCGTTACAAACTTAATACATTTAGTCTTTTTCTCATTTAACAATAAGTTATTAACACTAAACCAATTAACTACTTCGGAAATAGCATTGTTTACATTTTCACAAGTTTGTTGCTAACGTTTGACTTTGAAAATAAGGGAAGTATCATCTGCAAACAATACTATATCATGGTGGGTCTTTACAAGATATGGCAGGTCATTAATGTAGATAAGGAACAGGAAAGGCCCCAATATTGATCCCTGCGGTACACCCATAGAGACTAGTGACCCCGGTGAGCGCTGTCCATTCACGTCGACACTTTGTCAACGTCTCGGCAGCGCGCGCGTTTTGTTTGATCGAGCTACCTGCGCGAGTACATTGCCTCGCTCTGTGTGGATGGCGGCCTGATGGCGTTCAATGATCATACGCGCATGGTTAACATTTTAAAATGAATCTCAACCTCAATAAGGTGTAGCTGGCGTGTTAAAATTAATGCCGTTCAAAAGCTTACCTTTTGACATCAACAGGGTAGATACCGTCCATCGTCGACACCGTAGTAACAATGCTTATGTCTGCCAAAGTCAACACGTCGTCTGCCACGTAAAGGGTGCGAGACAAATAAGCCTCTAGTGTACGGTATGCGTCCTCTATGTTGGCCTTCATGGACTTTGAGAGCTCGGTCAGCTTGCCCCAGAATGTTGGGGCCTGAAATGTTAAAGGAGCTAGCTTAGAACTTTAAAAAGATTTACTCAATACCTACTCTAACTTCCCGTGGAATTTCAGAACAAACGTAATTTCTGGATTAGAAGCATAACTTTTATGAACCGCCATAATTTTATATCGTGATATTCGTGATTCATTCAATAGAATTTCGTTTTCCTCATACTTATTTTCGATTGACGGAATCGAGCCCCCGAAATTCATTATTCGTGTAATGTACCTATGTATTCTGACAATAATCACAATATTAATCCACCGAATATAGGATGAAAGTATCTACTATGTAAAAGCAAGATTTGTGAGAAGATAAACTGTATAAATCCTACTGGGATTATATCAATGCGATTGAGTATAATAGCAGAATAATGGAAACTTCGTTCAGTTCCAACCTACGCTCACAAGTTTCAGCAGCAGTTGAGTGATTGCTTCATAAATCAAAGAGGCGATTCTTATATCGATATAACTCAAATGTTGGTTGAACGTCGGGATTATAAATAGCGGATGCAGCTGTGACGAGTAGGTGAACAAGAAAATTCAATATAACAGACAGCTAGAAAATTTTCGTGTAAAGACAAAAGTCAGAAATAAGTTTGACTCTAATGCACCGCCTCCCGCTTGGTTTTCATAATAAAAACTAGGTATGGCCACAGAATATATAATAGTACAAGTACAGAAGGCTCACTCCTTTGATGTTCACAAAGTGCCGGCATCCTAAATTTTTACCTACATTAACAAACCGACAGCACGCAAGCAGCCGACATTGAATTTTACTGCGCCGCGCGAAGGTCGTCACAACTGAATGGGCCGCGAACTCGCGGCCGCCGACATGTACTTATAGCGCGGCGATAGAATCGCGGAGTGAGCCGCCCCCTGGTATGACAAAATTGTGGGTAAAATTAAGGTTCACTTCTCTGTGTTTTGGATTCTGTATCGGATGTTTAATCACATCCGTAAACTTTGTATGTTACAGATATTAAATTGAGGTTTAGGTATGTACCGATGCAGTGCGTAATAGGTTTCCATCGTATTTTGCCGGAAACGTTAGTATTTGTCGTGTTATTTCGGTCAACTACGTTAGTACTCCTTGTACTGAGACTGATTGAAAATGCATGACTCGTTCGTGAGTTTCCGTGAAATACGAAGGAATAACATTTCGCACTACTTCTGTAGGTTGGTATTAGGTACACACCATCACAGATCGAAGTCTTGGAAACAATATTCCACATTCGAAATACATTCTCTGGTTGATCGTGGCTCGTTTTCGAATGTCAGTGGGGTAGAGATGTTGGTGCTCAGGTTTTCCGTATTTTTCAAATAGATATACAATTATGGCGTGACTGTAAATAAGGAGACATGATTACATTTGGTATTACCAAGTATTACGTTAAGGTAAGTTACCGACCTACCGACTGCGCCAATGTTAGATAAATAAAAGGTTGAAATCCGTAGCAGTCTGGTTTATTACAAAATATACACATGAGTGAGTACCCTACATAACATGTTAATAAGTACGCTTAATACGTATTTATATATTATGGGATACCTACCTAAAGTCGGCCGCTCTACCGACCGAACTATACTTCAAACATAGCCTTAGCACATAATGCTCCTTAGCAGACATTTTCGAAGTGTATTTTTGTTACTTAAACTATGTATCTTTATTTTATCATACCTGTCGGCTAGCCAATAATCTCCTTCGTCTAACAGCGGAACAGATTTCATGGGATTTTTCTGAAAGACAATGTGTTACTTAACATACATTTGCATTTGAGTTTCTAGTCTTAAACATATACGTAGCATCCGTCAGTGGTTTGGGTAGGGGTTCTCAATTCGTCTGTATTTTTTATTTTTTTATGTTTGTTCCTCGATATCTCCGTCGTTACTGGACCGATTTTGAAAAATTTTTTTTTGATTGAATGTATATGCATACAGATTGGTCCCATTTTTCTCAGAACCCAGTTCTGGTGGTGGGATCCTGGAGAAATCGAGGGAACTCCTCAAATCTGAAAGGCATACATATGGTGATTTTTGTGTTTTTAAAGGAACAGCATGCATTTACGTCCAGAACAGTGACATTTGGTGCAGTGGAACTGCTGATGATGATCAGAACGGAACTCCTCAAATCTGAACGGCACACTTATAGTGACTTTGGTATTTTTATAAGAACAGCATGCACTTACGTCCAGAACAGTGACATTTGGTGCAGTGGAACTGCTAATGAAGAGTGAGCCGCCCCTGTTTAGAGTTCCGTTCTGATAATCATTCTCATCTGTAAGTACTTCAGAATCATCCAAATTTCAAAATTGGTTCAGTAATGACCTCCTCCGTACTGAACCAATTATCGAATAACAAACATTAAAAAATATACAGACCAATTGATAACATAATCCAACATTTGAAAGTATTTATCACCAGAACCCCAAAGGAAGGCGGTTTTATTTTCTTAAAAATTATCGTTTTGTTACCTCGATTAACTCTGGCGTGTCCTGATCTCTCGCCACTGGGTTGAGGTATCGTTCTTCAAACTGTGCGTTCAGGATGCCGGCGATCATCTTGACAGCCCGGGACGGCGGGCTGCTATTCGAATGGTACAAGATTGCCCGCATATTTATTAATGCTGTAAAGCATAGGTTCCCAAACTTTTTTGGGCCACCGCCCACTTGGGTATCTAAACAAAATTTCAGCGCCCCCTATCATGAAATAGCTGAAATAAACGATGTATTTAGTCATTACTTTAAAAAATCATACATTAGTCTCACCCAACAACAACACAAAACCCAAAACGACTTAGAATACGTACTTAAGTACATGTAAAGCAGAACGAAATACATAGTTACGTTCAACTTTTTGAGAATGCTTTTATTGTCGCTTACAAATAAAACAAGTATACCTACATGACTAAACACTATTTATTTAATTTTTGCACTATTGTCTTTATTGAAAATATGAAGTCTGAGTCTACTGAGTTTATTGAACAATCAAGATTTCAATGTGAAGGATGTGCCTGATGCGATTTTGTTAATTTATTTATATCTGGTATCTGGTTGAATTTTCGTTAAAAATAGCCAAACCCATAATCCAGGGTACAGTTGAAGTGTTTTTGGAGCCAGAACTCCTGATATCCCATTTTAAATTTCACTTTCTTCATTTGTAGTCAGTTCAATTAGTTTTTCTAAGTTAGGTGACTCTGCTGTATTCAACTGCGAGAATGGATTTAAAAGTCAACCCGGTATGTTCATTTCATTTTCGCTCATGGAAGTTAGCATGACGAATTTGTAAATGCTGACAATACATTAGTAATCTTCCTTTGTGGCGGACACTGCTGCTAAGTTTGGAAAGTGAATATATTCGCCTCTACCTAAATTACGCTTGAACAGAAGGATTTTCCCCATAAAATACGAAAAAACTTCGTCTTTTTGTCAGCATGCATTTTAGTCAAATGCTCTTCTAACCAAGAGGGCTTCATTGCTTCATTTGAGAGTACCTTCTGGCAGATCAAGCACATGGGTAAAGTTTGGTTGGTGGGAGATGAAATAAAGCCATATTTCAAATATTCAACACTATACTGGCGACATTTCTTCTTAGCCTCCGACATTGTCACAGTAAATCAAGTGCAACTTTATAATTATGTATTTACATTTAATACCAACAAAAGTCGTTGTTCGAGTTCACTTGTAATCACAAAAACATTATTCAAAATGTTCAGTCGCTTTGTGGCAAAACTGGACAATTAAACTTATTACTATAACCACCATTAACACTCCTGAAAAATAACTTTATGCGCAGTAAAATTAATCTAGGATCCCCAACGATGAGCTCAACTAGAAAGACATGGATTTACTGATTGCAAATAAAGCTGTGCACTACGCGGTCCATGAGTAACGGTCACCCAGATGGGTCAGATGGCTTCGAGTTCTCGCGCCGATAAGGAGAATAAGGACCCGACAAAAGATAATTAGACAAAACAAAAACAAACCTAAGGTCATAAAACAATGTTTGCTAACGGCGGGCGCGGCTTATTGCATAATAATACAAATACGCCGAGACAAACGACCCGATGGTGTTTAACAATAGGCTTTACAGTTATTATTTTAAGTTGTTTTTTCTTCATATATGGGATCGCCCCCTTGTGAGGGACGAACGCCCCCCAATTGTTTTCGAGCCCTCTACCGCCCCCCTGGAACTCCTCAGCGCCCACTGGGGGGCGGTATGGACCACTTTGGGAACCACTGCTGTAAAGTAAAATAATCTTAAAATTATATTTCGGATAAAACTCACTTTGTATTTAGGCACATCTGGGACACTGGCGATCTAATATATGAAAGAGGCGCGTTCCTAGCACACATTCTAAGCTCGTGTAGGTGACCGCGTACCATGCTTGCATAAGTGAGATATGACAGGTCGACTGTTCGCGTTTTTAACAGGCGGTAACTGTGAGGTAACCGAGAGGGGGTGGGCGGCACTTTCAGCGGGAAGCGGGAGTGGCCATACTGTACGATAGTACTCTTTATTATACTGTGATTTAGGTCTCCTTTTTCAAGCAAAAACTACCTAGGCTCTCTAGAAAATGTCGGGTGAATGCTAAATTAACCGAAACAATACAGTAGAAATTATTAGGGAAATTATAGGGGTATGTAAACCGTTTTGCATGTGGCAACTATTAAGTCACTTTTGTATGATAACAGTAAATGTTGCTATGATAAAAAAAATGTTCTATTTCTACTCTATTTTACCAGGATGTAATATTATTAATATTATGTCTAACAAAAGTTTAAATTCAATAAAATAATATTCTTGGAAACATGCTTCGAAGCCTTCGAACCCTTTCAATATTTTGAATAGACCTTGAAAATCTTCAGTAACCTACGCTGATTATTAGTGCAGACGAAATAAAATTATAATTTTACCTAATGCGCGTTAGTCACCAAGACGATAGTCGAGGCGATATTAAAACCATTTCATAACCGTAACATTTGTTATTTTTAGCATTTGCTAAGCCTGAATTGGCCACCAGTTCTCCATGTTAAAAATTTGGATTGAAATATTCGGATGAAAGAAAGAAATGGGATGATCGGTTCTCTAAACAAGTATTCTATCTGAGTCCCTTTTTTGGTTATTTTCGAAAGGCAACTTCGTGTGGGTCATCCTCTCGTTTTTTTAATGCCAAGCCCAAACTTAAAGCTATTTTTTCTGCTTCCAGCCAATTATATTCCGTAATATCTACTCTAAAAATAAATATAAAACAATTAAGAAGATAATAGTACCTATTTACGTAATATGGTAATATTCATACTCCCCGAGTTACACACAATGTTTTTCATCACACTCGCAATGTAAAAAATATGTAAATAGATGTATTAAAGTTAAGTACGGTACAAGAAATTTCATTATTCCCTTGGGAGAACGATTTTTCTATAACTCACGCTCCGGCTGCGTGCAATAGCACATTTAAAGTGCGGGTGTGATGAAATAGTACATTACGATACAAGTGCGTAAAAAAGGAAGTTCGAAACGAGTGGCGATAAATTAAAACACGACCGAAGGGAGTGTTTTAAATCGACACGAGTTACGAATTTCGTTTTTCGCACGTGTATCGTACGACGTTTTTCAGTACAGATGAGCCTCCGAAGTTTCGACCTGGCATATAATGAACCACTTCTCGAACTAGTGCGTAAAAAAACGACCATCTGTACTGAAAAAGTACAAACATTACTTCAAAATGTGGATTCGGGGAAAAAATATTCCATATCATGCATGGCCGGATTTTATCGTGTACAGTCTTTACCATATATAAATAGGTACGTCTGCAAAAAACACCCCGCAGCGCTGCGTTCAATATGCATAGTAACTAAGGTCAGTGTGGGCAAGACCGGCATAGTTTATTTGAAATAAAGTTTGAGTGGATAAAACTCTATAATTAATGTAGTCTGGCGTAATGCGCATGGTGCTATGGGATAGCAAATATTATATTTTACAAAGCTTTTACAACATTTTGGTGAATTAAGGCACTTTTAAGTGATAAAAATCACATTTTTTAAGGCTCGGCGGGTTGACCGTCCTCCCGCGATGAGTATGGAAAGACCGTCTAGTGCTTGTTGTCGCGTAATTTCATATGAGACTAGGTTCCAAAATCATTATCATTGTTATTTTACGTAATAACAAGGCAGAATGTGCTAGATAATTAATAAAATAACGTTGAAATTTTTAACATATAAGCATTTTTCTATTTACAAGGCAAGACCGGCATATGTCCCGTAGATGGGGTTCATAACCTTTTCTTTTCAAGTCCAGATATTGCATAATACTGTTTTTCCAACGAACACATGCGAATCCAATTTAGTCACGATTATTGACCCATGACACACTGACCCATAATCCGTTGACCCATGACAACTTTTATGTCAAAGTGACAGTCTGCAATGTCAGATTTCAAATTGGTCATTAATTTTGAAGTCAGCACCCCCAAAAACCTATTTGACGACACTCATGACGACTTTTGTGTCAAGCACAGAACTTAATTTAGATAGAAGAAACAAATTCATATATTTGTATAGGGGCCGAGCGTGTCAAATTTTGTACTGAAGTTGATTCTTGCCTGTAATTTTAAATATGTCTCAGGCTCTTGATGGTTATAATTTTTGTGTTGTTGCAATTGAATATCACGTAACGAGGCATTTTTTATATTTTGGTTGACTTCAACTTACAAAAATTGACGCCCGAAAGCTGCAAGCTGCGAGTAAAGACGGACAACTCAGTGGATTTCACTGAGTTCATTTGACACGCTAAGTAGATACGTTTGCTTGATCTATGGTATATATGACATCTGTGGTGTCAAGTGACAGTCATCAATATCAGATTCCAGATTGGTTATTAATTTTGGAATCAGCACCCCCGAGAACCTATTTGACCACACCCATGGCCACTTTTATGTCAAAGTGACAGTCAGCAATGTCAATTAACGGTCGGGTAGCCGTAAAATAGTCGGTCAAAACCGTTTTAAAGGGTATCCATACGGTCCCTGTTGGGTAATGCTGATTATAAAAATAATGACCAATTTGAAACCCTACTCTTTTTGGAAATATTTGTCGTCGCATGTTGTACAATCTACATAATTATACTTAAACAAAAATAATAAAAACGGATAGAACTTACGATAATTCTACCAACTTAAATATGATGATGAATAATGCAGTGTAGGCTTACTTCTCCCTCTACCTCTTATCATTCTTCACAACCATGTCACATATTTTTTTTTTTTTTTACTTATGCTTTCGAATGATTTTAGTAACACCATACGAATCATTATGAAAACTGTATAGTGTATTTCGAAGTTAAAATCAAAAACCGGCCAAGAGCGTGTCGGGCCACGCTCAGTGTAGGGTTCCGTAGTTTTCCGTATTTTTCTCAAAAACTACTGAACCTATCAAGTTCAAAACAATTTTCCTAGAAAGTTTTTATAAAGTTCTACTTTTGTGATTTTTTTCATATTTTTTAAACGTATGGTTCAAAAGTTAGAGGGGGGACGCACTTTTTTTCCTTTAGGAGCGATTATTTCCGAAAATATTAATATTATCAAAAAACGATCTTAGTAAACCCTTATTCATTTTTAAATACCTATCCAACAATATATCACACGTTGGGGTTGGAATGAAAAAAAAATCAGCTCCCACTTTATATGTAGGGGGGTACCCTAATAAAACATTTTTTTCTATTTTTTATTTTTGCACTTTGTTGGCGTGATTGATATACATATTGGTACCAAATTTCAGCTTTCTAGTGCTTACGGTTACTGAGATTATCCGCGGACGGACGGACGGACGGACGGACGGACGGACGGACGGACGGACGGACGGACGGACGGACGGACGGACGGACGGACGGACGGACGGACGGACGGACAGACAGACATGGCGAAACTATAAGGGTTCCTAGTTGACTACGGAACCCTAAAAACGGTACAACTATCACAAGCCAAAAACGTACTTATATATTGATATTGTTTACACTCGACTTATTTCCAATGAAACCTAAAAAAGGTTGGCAACTCCTTGTTTATCATATGCCGGTCTTGCCTTTCTCTTTTATGCCGGACTTTCTGAGTAGGCACAATTTCTAAGTTACATATTTCAGAACATAATACTAGAAATTGAGCGCGTTTTCAGTAGATTAATAGTACTAGTCAGAAAGAACGGTTATTAAATGACTACGTTACATACATGATATACAAATATTCCGACTACTTCTATTTTATTTTAATTTTTTGCGGAACCATGTTGAACTCGATGTTCGAGTTCGAAACACGAATCAAGTTTATTGTTAACTAGTGTTCGTCCTAGGGATATGTATGGAAGACCAATGGATTAAGGATGAAAAACTGCTATACCTCCGGAGGTGTGAGAGGCGTAGATATATAAACACAAAAGTTATAGTCAATAGACGGTCTTTCCGGGTAGACGGTCTTCCCCACACTGACCTTAAGTTAATTGGTTTGTTTACATTTTCCCAAATATCGGGGCACTATATTTATTTTGGAGTAGGTACAGTCATCACCTATAGTAGCGGATGAATAAACGCACCAAAATAATATATCCTGAATAACTTTCCTAAATATATATTATACGCGATATAATCCATTTTCATAGTTTTATTTCATGAGTAACTATCGCGGTAACCGAAGACAATATCTACATATACTTATAGGTATTTACACTTTAATTATTTTTTTGATTTTTTCTATGTAAAGTAGGTACTTACATCTCTTTTTGTTTAGCCGTTACAGTATGCGTTATCAGGGTACGTAGCCGAATGTCACAAACGCTCACGAATCGAAACGCTCGTAGATACATAGAATCACGCCTGTATCCCATAAAGGGGTAGGCAGAACACATGAAACTACTAAAGCTTCAGTGCCACTCTTGGCAAATAAGGGGTTGAAAGAAAACTCGCTCGTAGATATCTATCTTTATCTGCGTAATGGCGCAACAGAGCCAGACTACCTTTCGCGGCGTTTCGTTTTCGTTTCGCGTCGCAGAAATGCCATTCGGTTACTGCATCGGCATGCACCTGATCCGCTACTTTTGTTGTTGACTGTACAACGTAGATTTAGTGTAAGTACAATTTTGTACGCCATAGGGGGCGTCCATTAATCGCGTCATACTGGATAGGGGGGGGGGGGGGAGGGGGTCTTGAAAAAATCACCAAATATCACCATGGGGGGTGGGGGGTTAGGAACATATCACGTGTATTTTTTTTGTTACACTAACGTAAAGAAAAAAACATATTTCTGAGCTATTTTTATATCAACTTTTACAGTCAGAACTTGCGTTGTGCAGTGCAAAGAGAACAGAATTGAATAGAATATAATTTATTCGTGAACACAGTCAAGATTAGTTACACATTACAACACAAACAGAAAGGAATGAAGTGCCACGAAATGGCCTCATCTCAGCGTGTTGCTGGTGACTTCCAGCGCTGATCTTCCGATGAGACCATCAAGTGAGAAAAAAAAAGCTGTGTGCAGTTGGTTATTTTTTATTCTCAAAGATTTTTTTAGTTTGCCCTCATCACGTGTACACGGACAGTCGGTTATAGACGGTCAACCTAATCATGGCACTGAAAAAAGGCGGCAAATTTGACAAATGTAGAGCTCACCGGCCAACTGTCTTCAAAAAAACGCGTGCCTTCCTAAACCTTGACGTTGGCGGAATCATAATTCATAGACGAGCCATAACACTTAAAAACCGGCCAAGTGTGAGTTGGATTCGTGTTGCAAGGGTTCCTTACATCACAAGAAGAGCTTAAGCGCCTTCTGGAGGCGCTAAGTCATTTTTGAAAATAAAATAATCGATATTTTGAACAATTTATAAAAAACCGGCCAAGAGCGTGTCGGGCCACGCTCAGTGTAGGGTTCCGTAGTTTTCCGTATTTTTCTCAAAAACTACTTAATCTATCAAGTTCTAAACAATTTTCTTAGAAAGTCTTTATATAGTACTGTACTTTTGTGATTTTTTCATATTTTTTAAACATAGGGTTCAAAAGTTAGAGGGGGGGGGGGGGGCACTTTTTTCCTTTAGGAGCGATTATTTCCGAAAATATTAATATTATCAAAAAACGATTTTAGTAAACCCTTATTCATTTTTAAATACCTATCCAACAATATATCACACGTTGGGGTTGGAATGAAAAAACAATCAGTCTCCATGTAGGGGGGGGGTACCCTAACAAAACATTTTTTTCCACTTTTTATTTTACCACTTTGTTGGCGTGATTGATATACATATTGGTACCAAATTTCCGCTTTCTAGTGCTAACGGTCACTGAGATTATCCGCGGACGGACGGACGGCCGGACAGACAGACATGGCGAAACTATAAGGGTTCCTAGTTGACTACGGAACCCTAAAAAGACGAAACAAAAATGAATGTACATGTAATATTCAAACGCACTCAACACTTTCAAAAGATTTGGTAACTCCTTGCAGCCCCAGTGAGTAAAATTCGTAATTTGAGTTTTTTCTAAGTCCAATTTAGGCTTGACTATATATTTCTAATAGGTTTTCTTGTAATCTATACATTACAGGCTATCTCGGGTATTTTTTTGAAAATTTTGCGATAATTAATTTCGGAGTTTTTGAAATACGTATAAGGGCCATTTTTTTCAAAGTTGTCCTGTCCACCCCACTTTTTTTGTAACATGGGTATTTTTTACGCGATTCATATTCAGAATCGTGAGGTCTTTTGATCGTGATAGGAGAAAAAAATGTACCAAGATTTCCATATTTTTTTTTGACCTTCCATTCCGTTACCGCCATACAAAATGTATGAAAAAATGGTAACGGAATAGGGAAAAACCTTGGGACACTTTTTTACTCCTATTAGGATTGAAAGAGCTCTCGATTCTGAGTGGAAAAACATTAAAAAATCCAAATAAAAAAAAAGTGGGGCTTTCATTTGATATGTAACACGCTAAAAAACTATTTCAAAAAACTTTGATTTCTAATTTTCACTTTTACCCCCCAAAAGTGGCCCCTATAGTTGTTTTTTTTTATTTTATTTAAATTACATGCCCATCTTTGCGTCACAAGTTTACATATGTGTGCCAAACAAGTTAATCGGTTCAGTAGTTTCGGTTCAGTGGTTTCCTTTTTGAGGTACGGAACCTTAAAAATGAGGGGGCGAAGGTATAATTCTCATAGAAAATTTGAATTTCACGCCAAGATTTGGTTGATTCGTGGTTTGGAAAAAAGTCTACTTAAGTTGCCAAAAAATTACACGTCATATTGGCCAGGGGGGGGAGGGGGTCCTGAAAATATCACCAAAGATCACCATGGGGGAGGGGGGGGGGGTCTAAAATAAGCCAAAAACGTATGACGCGATTAATGGACGCCCCCATACTTGTTGCAAAGTTGTTTTCCCCTCACTAGCTCGGAAACACGTGTTTTGTCCTTTAATACCAGCGGGTAAAAACGCATTTTATCCACTAGTGGGTAAAGTAATTTGACCTTGAATAAAGTCAAATTAACTGCTTTAAAATTGATATAAGTAGGTGAATCAAGTAATAAAGATGATTTACCACCTGTGGAACTACTGGAAGCAGTGATAAACGCATTTTTTGCGTTGTAGTTTCCTCGCTATAGTGTGGGGAAAAGTTTTGTGTTACACTCGGGTGCAAGTGTATTTTACTTCTCGTGTGTTAAAAAACTCGCAAGTTCAGGATTCTATTCTCGAACCACTCGCTTCGCTCGTGGTTCAACTATAGACTCCTTTCACTTGCTAGTTTTTCAATTCCACACTCGGCGTTAAAATACAACTTTGCCCCCTTGTATAACAAATAACTATTAAACCATATTGACCTAGCTATAGAATCTAAACATACCCCTGATAGGTACAGGATCTACGAGAGAAATTTAATTAGTATCGCTCGTGCCGTTAGTTCGCTACACAAGTTAAATAAATTTCTAACTTTCAAAATCTAATAATACATTACGACACAAGCGCGGAAAAGAAGAAATACGAAACGAGTGGTGCTGGGTAAAAATAGTTATTTGTTATACAAGGGGGCAAAGTTGTATTTTAACGCCGAGTGTAGAATTGAAAAACGAGCAAGTGAAAGGATTCTATAGTTGAACCACGAGCGAAGCGAGTGGTTCGAGAATAGAATCCTGAACTTGCGAGTTTTTTAACACACGAGAAGTGAAATACATTTGCACCCGAGTGTAACACAAAACTTTTCCCCTCACTGTAGCGAGGAAATTACTACGCAAAATATGCGTTTATCACTGCTTCCAGTAGTTCCACAGCTGGTAAATCATCTTTATTACTAGATTCACCTACTTTTATCCATTTTAAAGCAGTTAATTTGACTTTATTCAAGGTCAAATTACTTTACCCAAAACACGTGTTTCCGAGCTAGTGAGGGGAAAAAATATTTGTTTTATGGCAATCCAGAAAAGTTACGCGTTTCTAATAAAAATCAATTTATGACTTACGAAAACGCGGACAAACATAAACGGGCAATTTCTAAAATTGGTACCCATAATTAGCGTTAGTGCGTTTTCGCATTATCCGATCCGATATCGGATGTAGAACTGATATCCCATACATTTAAGCCCAGGCGGCTTAAATGTATGGGATATCAGTTCTACATCCGATATCGGATCGATCTTTGATTTTTGCCTTTGAAATTCTTCCGACGTCTGATATCGGATCGCATAATGTGAAAACGCACTTAGTTGTTACCAAAAAGTTAAGTTGCTGTCAGTTTTGTAATGACAATTAAGCATTTATGCTTAATCGATGCTTGGTTGATTTTTAGACAGATGAAACTTGAACTCTTAAACTTGCGAAACTGAAAAAAATCAACATTCCGGGAAAGTCAACATTTCGGGATTTCAACATTTTAGGAATTCAACTTGGTGGTCCTGGAGGAATCTGTCTAAAAATCAACTTTTTCCACGTTCTGAATGTAGATCATAGCTCATTTGAAATTTCATGCTTAATTATTACAGACAGTTGTTTTTGTTAGCAACTGTCGTTAATTGTGGGTCCCAATTACTGAAAACGCCCAAACAATACATTCTGATTTACAACTATATTGGAAACAATAGAGACCTACACTAGATATATTATATACCTGCCGTAGATGTTCTCATTATTCACATGCCAGTAACATACTACGTTTTAGTTTGTTCGTTTAACCGTCTGGCACCAGTGGCACCGTTAAAGCGTTCGTTAAATTTTATTGTATGGGAAGTTCCATAGATGTCTGTTGCGTGACGATAGTATTTCAGATAAATTGGCGTAAACCTACTTAATGGCGAGAAATATTTTTAGTTGTCCTTCAGTGGGGTCAAATATATTGTTAATTAAAATAATTAATATTATTAACGGAGTCTACAGAACTTTTTCCAGTTTTCTAATTATAAGTTTGCTTATCCCCTTAACTCCTCTACCTACTGTTTTAATACATAATATTAAATCGTTATTGAAGTGCATACTTCTATTCTAATTACGTATTAGTAGAGGAGATATAGCCTTGTCATAATAATTACCACAGAACCGAAGTTTGTGTCTTTGTGTGTGTTTTTGACATACTAAAAATATAGTAAAATATATTTATGCAAAATGCGTTTTTCGACCGCCAAAAGTTGTATGAAAAATTACTATGGAAAAAAATCCTAAAATTTAAAAATCGTCTCTGGTATCAACTTATGGGGAATTAGGCGGCAAATTTTTTTATAGCGTTGATGTTTAGCAAAAATATAAATATTTTTCACTATTTTGGTAAAATAAAAAATGATAAAAATCATAAATTTGATGAAAGGAAGTAATTAAAACATAAATTTCAGCAATGTAATTTTTTTCATATGTCCCACACCATGGTAAATACGGGTACGATCCGCCTGGTGATTAGCAGTTACGGTAGCCTATGACGCCTGCCAATCTAGAACCTCCACATGCGCGTTGCTGGCCCTTTAGGGTACCTTTCCACTAGAGATGCGCAACGTGATAGTGTTTGATATCCACCAATCATGTTCACTGTTCACAAAGCGTAGCGCTAGTAGGAACGGGTTCGACTAAGCTGATTGTGGATATCAGAAGCATCCATAACACATCTCTGGTGGAAAGGCACCCTTAACAGTCCTCAGCTAGCTCGCAGGATAACGCGCGTCCGCGGGAGAAAAATCCTCCTATTGGGTAACCGTATTTACCATGAACTTGTATTTTGGTGGGGTTCAATAAAAGTATATAAATTGTCGCATCCTATAAAAAAACTGTCGATAAAGCATTATATCGAACACGAGAGAAAACCAAAACCTAATAATCATCGGTTTTTCTAGTCATAAATCTGCGCACCCACACACCCTGGACCCGTATATGGTCGCACACTGCGGCTTCTTCTTCTTCAACCTAGCGTTTTTCCGGCCTAGCGCCAGGGTCCGCTTTCCTACTCAGTCTTCTCCACTTTGCCCGGTCTTCAGCATACTTAGACGTGAGATTGTTCTCTTGTATGTCCGCTCCCACGACGTCCAGCCAGCGCTTCTTTGGGCTACCGGGGCCGCGTGACTTAGAGCCTTGGACAGCGAGATTAAGGCATCTGTTTTCGATGTAGGCTTAGGAGGATTTTTCTCCCGCGGACGCGCGTTATCCTGCGAGCTAGCTGAGGACTGTTAAGGGTGCCTTTCCACCAGAGATGTGTTATGGATGCTTCTGATATCCACAATCAGCTTAGTCGAACCCGTTCCTACTAGCGCTACGCTTTGTGAACAGTGAACATGATTGGTGGATATCAAACACTATCACGTTGCGCATCTCTAGTGGAAAGGTACCCTAAAGGGCCAGCAACGCGCATGTGGAGGCTCTAGATTGGCAGGCGTCATAGGCTACCGTAACTGTTAATCACCAGGCGGATCGTACCCGTATTTACCATGGTGTGGGACATATGAAAAAATTACATTGCTGAAATTTATGTTTTAATTACTTCCTTTCATCAAATTTATGATTTTTATCATTTTTTATTTTACCAAAATAGTGAAAAATATTTATATTTTTGCTAAACATCAACGCTATAAAAAAATTTGCCGCCTAATTCCCCATAAGTTGATACCAGAGACGATTTTTAAATTTTAGGATTTTTTTTCCATAGTAATTTTTCATACAACTTTTGGCGGTCGAAAAAACGCATTTTGCATAAATATATTTTACTATATTTTTAGTATGTCAAAAAGACACACACAAAGAACTAAAAAAACCAAACTTCGGTTCTGTGGGAATTATTATGACCCCCCCCATACAAATTCTCATTCCACTCCTCTACTATATACCGAACCGCTGCAGCTAATTAAAATTCTAGACAGACTTCGGCTGTACTGATATTAACTTCTTTATTATTGCTCGGCTTCTTTATAAGAGTATCTATTTTGTATGAAATAAAGGTACCAGAATAATAATAATATAATATGTTTAATATGTATAATTGTTCTTTGACGTATTGATTCCGAACTTTTCTGATTAGGTATTTCGCTAAATAAACATTTATAGAACGATGAATACGAATTCGCACAAAGATCAAGGTTTGAGCTCGACGCTTTGCTAATATTTTACCAATCGTAAACATCGTTTATTTATACCTAAAATAATAAATTGCCTTTTTATTATGTACCATTGTACCCACTCGTACAATACAGTCAGCAACAAAGCTATGAATACATCCCAAGTGCCAAAAATATATACTTATACAGAACTTTATTGCCTGTACATTAGGATATGTATACATATTATTGGCACTTTGTATTCAGAGATTGGTTGCTGACTGTACCTAACATGTTAAATCCATCAATCGACCGATCAATCTCGATGAAAGCGACATATTATATTAATGTAATATTATTCGGAACACATTACTTAACAACACACTAGAAACCATAAACGAAAAGAAAAATAATCGTAAACACGACAACAAGAAGTTGTTTTTACATATTGTTTTCGTGTTCCTCTATTTTTATTAAATACTTACTGTGTATAACACTAAATACATGTATGTTTAAGGTGTATACAATAAAAAAATTAAATACATTTTACTTACATTGGTCTGCCTTGTCATCACAATCTTACTAAACATAACTTTCCACAACATAACCTATAAATAAAATGAGATAACAGAATACGTTCGAAGCGCCTGACACTCTGCTTATCCATCGTTTTCCGTTTATCTGATATTGCACTTTGCTTATGCCGCGGCGCTTTCAGCCTGCGGAATTTTGCTTTGTCGCTTTGTATACTATTTTGCATGCAAAATTTAGATTTGTTTATAGCAACTGCACGTTCGGTCCTATTATGTATTGGGTTGGCACAAAAGTAATGACACACTCTACAAAACTCTATACATTTCCTTTCTTAAGTTAATTGTTTTCGATAATATTCTAGTATGTTGTAGAACATTCTAGGTACTTCTAATGTGAGGGTATATAAAGCCGCCCTCGTGATTGGTTTAGTTAGATTGAAATAAAATGGACGAGCGACAAGTTCGAACACTTATACGAGTACTTGTTAGGCCACAGTGCGCGGCTGCGGCTGACAATATCAACACTGCATTGGGCGCTGGAAGTACAAGCCATGCCACGGTGTCCAGATGGTTTGACCGTTTTAAATCAGGAGACAGGAGCCTTGAAAGTCAGTCACGCTCAGAGCGACCACCTGCATTCAATGATGACGATTTACGCCGCGACCTACAGTCGAATCCTGATGCTACTACTCGTGAATTAGCGGAAGCACTTAACTGCAGTCACCACGCTGTGGAATACCATCTGCATGAGCTTGGGTATCGAAAAGTTTTGGCTCGATGGGTACCGCACATCCTGACCGACGCCAGTCGTGCAGTCCGTGTCGCCTGTCAATCACTTTTGCTGCGACCCCGACGTAAAGAGTTTTTGACTGATCTGGTTACGGGAGATGAATCATGGATTTATTATGAGAACGATACACGTCGTGCTTTTTGGCTGCCTCGAGAAGAAATGCCACCAATTCAACCGAAGCTGAGTCAAAAGAACCGCTTAAAAGTTTTGCTTTGTTGTTTCTGGGACTCGCAAGGCATGCTGTTTCATGAACTATTACACAATGAAACTGTAAACGCTAACAAATATTCAACACAGCTCACCGAATAATCTTCTGCTATCAAGAAAAAACGACGAAGACGAGCTACTGTAATTTTACTACATGATAACGCTCGACCTCATGTCGCATCTACCGTTCGCCAACAGCTGCAGAACTTGGGCTGTGAGACGATACATTATTCTCCATCCACCCACCTTATTCTCCAGACCTCGCACCATCAAACTTTCATTTGTTTAGAGCCCTGAAACGACATTTGCGGGGTAAACAATTCAATGATTTCCATGATGTACAGGTGGAGTTGAACAACTTTTTCGAGGCACAGCCATCAGAGTTCTGGGCGAAAGGCATCCAAACTTTGCCGGATCGTTGGCAAGAAGTCATAGATGCTAATGGTGATTACATCATCGACTAAGCTTTTTGTATTGTAATAATAATAAAAAATATAAAACGTAAACCAAGTGTCTCATTACTTTTGTGCCAACCCATTATTTCCGGATCGATTACGATACAAGTGCGAAAAGGAGGAAGTTCGAAACAATAAAAAAAAAATATTGAGACGAGTCGTAACTCGCACGCTCGTATTTCCTTTTCGCACGTGTATAAGTACGACGTTTTTCAGTACAGTTGGCCCTCCGAAGTTTCGACCTGACAAGAAATGAACCATTTCTCGCACTAAAGGCGCAAAAGTAAAATTGTCTATAGAATACAATTCTACAATACAAGGCAATGTGCGTGTCCAGTCCAGCTTAAGGTAACGTTCGGATCCCAGCAGTCGCGACCCGGCAGAGGCGACCAGCTGCCGCGGCCCATTCTCGCTGCTGTGCGGCGCTGCCATGCATTTAAGCTTTCGGATAGCAGCGGCCGCGACCCAGGCAGCGACTGCCACGGCCAGTAGTCAAAGAGAACTCAGGCCACAGGGTCGTGTCACGTGGTCGATTTGTATGTTTTCGTTCGATTTGTAACTGGAAAATGGAGCATTTTTCAAGAAAAAGAGCAATTTTCTAAAAAAATCTTAGAGATAAGAAATGTTATAGTACCTAAACTAATCTTTCGTGAACTACTCAATAAGCCCTTTCATTTGATACCCCACAGGGAAGGGGACCACTAAACTTACCAGTAACATCCGTTTAAGGTACAGCGGGGCAAATCTCGACTGGGGGGCAATTGTAACTGATCCATTTTTTCCATAATTACACTATGATGTTCAGTTCTACATGTATCCACTGAACATGCCTAACATATAGGTATATAACCGGTGGACACTATTTAATAATCCAAAGAATTGTAAAACTTGGAAAAAATTAACCAGTTACATTTGCCCCCCAGTCGAGATTTGCGCCGCTGTACCTTATAGGATGTCTGGGATCTATACAATATATATCAGAAGTCAGAATGAGGTGCGCTATTTTTGCAAACGAACATCGCCTTGGAGCCTCGTCTATTTAATTGTATTAATATCTCAAAAATGTCAACCTTCACACAATACCATCGAATATTTTACGTACCACGGAGATATTTGCAGATTTTAATTACGCTTTTCAAAGGGTCCTCAACCCGAGATGGGTCAGTTCTCGTGTATTTGACAGCCACCGCAAGAATCCATCAACCTGGAAATTGTTCCATTTCCCTGCGGCTTTCATTGTGAGATATTTTGGAGCCTTTTGATCGATCGATTATCTAATGCCATTATTATTCGGGAATTAACTGAGGGAAGGTCGACAAAACTCGGGGTTAAGTATCTACGCAAGAATAAAGTAGGTACCAGGATTATGTATTTAATAACATATATTGGTTGAAATTTTAACACATTCATCTGATAATTTTTATTGATACTTAAGTTAATTTTTACATACAATTTTATACAAATATTATAAAGAGGCAAACTGTAAATTCGCATACATTTTTTCGAAGATTAATCTGGCTGGATAAGATGCTTTACTTCGTACCTACTACCGTTACAGTGACATCTGTCCTAACTTTGCAGTGTGCCTCCTCATTTAATCAAACCCTTAGAATTTTAGTAAGGCGCGTTTGTGAATAAATACGAAACAGATTCCGCGTAATGAGTCCTTCGAATAGCCTCTGCCAGCATCATTGAAATGTCTATAATTTGCAGCTTGGGGCAAATCTTCACAAGCTTATCCTGAGGAATCGTGTTTGTGATGACAAAAGCTTCTAAACAAGAATTATTTATCTTGTCAATAGCATTCCCTGCTAGAACTCCGTGTGTCACAATAGCGTACACTTTATTGGCACCAGCTTCGCGCAATTTCTGCGCTCCTTTAACGATAGTGTCGCAAGTGTCCGCCAAGTCGTCGACCATGATGGCCGTCCTGTTTCTCACGTCTCCGACTAGGACGGTGGACTCATCCGTCTCCACCGTTCGTTGTCGCTCTTTATGGATAATCGCGAAGTCTATGTCCAGTCTGTCAGCGATGGCGGTCATCCTCTTTACTCCCCCAGCGTCCGGGGACACCATCACACTGCTCTTCCATTCTGGAATGTTCTCCTGAATCCATTTGGTAACCGCAGGCTCCGCATACAGATTATCTACTGGTATATTGAAGAACCCTTGGATTTGTGACGCGTGCAAGTCGATGGTGATAACGTGAT
Organism: Leguminivora glycinivorella; assembly: GCF_023078275.1. Lineage (NCBI taxonomy): Eukaryota > Metazoa > Arthropoda > Insecta > Lepidoptera > Tortricidae > Leguminivora > Leguminivora glycinivorella. The sequence continues at coordinate 6,923,500 of NC_062985.1, forward strand.
CGGCTCCCGCCACAGATATTAAATTAGCGAGAAGTTTGGCTGCGATAGGGGCGCGACTCTTTTCTTTTTTGTCTTGCCTCGAATAAGGGAAACACGGTATAACTGCTGTTACTCTAGACGCTGACGCAATCTTGCAGGCGTTGATCATGATAAAGAGCTCCATGAGGTTATCGTTGATGTCACCACATCCACTTTGGACGATATATACATCTTCGCCTCTGACAGACACTCCAATCTCGACGCTAGTTTCTTTGTTGCTGAACGTTTTCGTCGTAGCTTTTCCCAAGTCGATTCCTAGTCTACCGACGATTTTCTTAGCTAGGTCTGGGTGCGAGGTCCCGGTAAACACTTTAATGTTTGGCATTCTTGGACTTGGGTTGATAAACTGCCGTGGATACGAATCGTCCTCTTTCACTTGGGTTTCGTCTGGTTTCATGAGTGACCTCTGCACAACTGCGAGCTCTCAACTGGGTGACTCTTAGATATGGAATGATAGTTGTTTGCTCAACTGATTTATCGGAGTTCACGAGCAGGTCGCCTCTATCGATCCCCCGCAATGGAACTTTATTCACTGTTATCGGCTGTAAACAGAGTCGCAAATACGCTCGTCTTGCCTCAAGCGTACCTATTATTTATTAGGCTTATCATTTCATCAGCAGTTTATTGTCTGAGCGGTAAACGATGTTAAGCTAAACAAACGATTTTTATATTTGAACCTCAAATAATATTTGAATTCTATGTTCTCTATGTATATAAGTATTTGTATAATAAATATATCTTTGTCTGAGTACCTGCAACACAAGCCTTCTTGAGCTTACCATGGGACTCAGTCGATCTGTGTAAGAATGTCCTATAATATTTATTTATTTATTATATTTTAGTTTTACAAGCTTTTATTCAACTTGCCTTGTTAGTAAGTGTGCGTCAAAACGTAGAAGCTAAATTTGACCCACTTCCCGGTTTCCGATTGAGCTGAAATTTTGCACACATATGTAAATCACGTGACAATGCAATATTATGGTATCATGGAGCTGATCTGATGACGGAGCAGTAAGGTGGTCACTCTGTCATGAAACGTCGTATCCCATCGAGTAAGGGGTTTTTAGAAATGTACAATGCAAGCATCGCACATTTCTCGCGTCAGCATTAAAATTAATATAATTATGACTTTATTTTAATTGCTGTATTTGCGATTACGCCATACATCGATTTATACATTAGTTTACGTTTATACGTGCTCCTAGCTAGTACTCAATATACCTTGGTTATCAATAAATTTATAAGTGTATCAAAATCAGTGTTTCTATCAAGACTACAATCAACCATCAAGAATCATATCATCTAAGGTGTACGGCTCGTACATCTTAATGGTCCTTCGAAGCCATCAGTGACTGTGACAGTGATTTCGTCCAATCGGCCTCCCACAAGCGGGTCTCACCGTGCGGATGAAACAGGCGTAGAGAATCATCAAAGCCTGACTATATTCATTGTCATAGAAAAATCAGTTCATCATCGAAGATATCAAGATCAACAGAAGACGTCTACTATCAATTCAAGTAAGAGGAATCTCGAACTTGTAAAATCATCATTATAGTGCTGCAGCTATTATCAAATTATCATCAATTTTTAATCAGTTAACCAAGGGAATCAATATCAATATCATACATCAGTGGCCACAGTATTGTCAAATATTTTGATTAATACTCACTATCAAATTATCAGTCTACTCTACTACATATCAATAAATCAAGATGAGTTTAGACAAGGAAATGGAAGCGATTTGCAGTGATCAAAATCAGCTCATGGCCAATATGAACAGGCTATTTGAGAACTACAAGAAAGATGGTCCAAGCCGCCGGACTATGTCTAACATCAATAACAAGTTGGCCGGCCTTGACGGGTTCTGGCAGGAGTTTCAAAGCAATCATGCAAGGTTATTAGAATTCCAGAACGAGGACTGCACTTCTTTTGCCGAAAAAACATACATCAAAACCAAATCCTTCTACGAATCAGCTCGGTCTGTATTGCTTGATCATTTGGATACAGTTCAAAAGGCTGCCTTATCACCGAGACCGAGACCAATCTCACCAAAACCAACAGAACGTTCACCACTCCCTTCGTCAGAGATGCCCAACTGGGCTGAAGAAAGAACCAAAAATGAAGAAAAGCAACCTGGGCCATCGGATCTTCAAAGCCGCGCCGTCCCTACCCATCAATCTGTAGATCAAGAAAGGTCGGCCACCCAGGCTACAATCAATTCTGCTTTCGCAATTGCACCTATTTTCAATATCACCGAAAAACCAAGCGTCGATGCTGCCAAGTTGTCAGAAAAGATGAGAAAGCAACAGAGCAACTTCAAGGTCTTCGCACGTACTCTACATTACATCGACCTCTCCACAGTAAATGAAAAGTGGGAATTGGAAGATTTACTTAAATCAGTACAGTCACGTTGGACAACTATTGACACTCTTCACTGGGACATCGACAGTGAACTTTTCGAAAACGACGAAACTTATAATCAAACGTTTTGCAAATATGAGAAGAAATTCCAAGATATGAAAAAATCTATCAATTCCAAAATATGGTCCATGGTCCACCGTGAAAAATCAACCCCCGTCATGGACATCCCACCCTTTAGTGGAAACTATCAACAATGGGTTTCATTCAAGGATTTATTTAATGAAGCCATACATCATAACCGCTCGATGTCTAATGCACAGAAGATGCAATTTTTGAAAAATAAGGTTAAAGGTGAAGCTGAAAAACTCATTCAACATCTGAACATCAGCTCAGAAAACTATGAAACCTGTTGGGATATCCTAAATCACAGGTACAACAACACGAAACTAATTTTCACCGCACACCTCAACAACCTGCTTTCGCTATCAACAATGCAACAACAATCATATCAACAAATCAAGCGCCTACATGACACCACCAACGAGTGCCTAAACGCCATCAGGAACCTAGGCGTGGACATCGTGTCATGGGATCCCCTTATCGTCCATATTCTATCACAAAAATTGGACCCGGAAAGTCATACGGAGTACGTCGAATCATTGAAGAACCCACGTGACTTGCCGACCTTAAAGGACTTCCTAGATTTTCTAGAAATGAAATTTACATCATATGAAGCGAGCCGCCGCAAGTTGGACACACCAAAAACATCTCATCAATCAGAAGCACCAAGAAAACCTTATTACAAATCATTTATGGGCATAAAAGATTCATCATTATCGCAAAATAAATCAAATGATGTTAAATCAAGTTATTATCAAAGAAAACATTGCCCGGTTTGTAATAAAAATCATGGCATATTTAATTGCGAAACATTTCAAAGTGCAAGACCAGAAAGCAAACGAAGCACTATTGCAAGATTGAATCTATGCAAAAATTGCCTTTATAATCATTACGATAAGGAATGTTTTTCAACGAGTCGATGCCGCACGTGTCATGAACGACATAACACGCTCGTGCATGATGCCTACAGTCAGAAACAAGAGACTTCCGATCCACTTAATAAGCGCAAAACTGTTGCAAGTATTACGCAAGAATGTAGAAAAAATATAGAAGTTTTATTACCTACCGCCCTCATCAAAGTAAGGGCAGTAGATGGAAAGTATCACACTTTGAGGGCGTTTATTGATCCTGGAGCACAGATGTCATTGATCACGGAGACTGCGGCTCAACTTCTCCAAATACCCCGGGAAAGCTGTGACGACACTATGTACGGCCTCGGAATTAATGGAAACTCCTGTAACGGCGTTATAAACGTCACTTTGTCATCACTGCATTGTGACTTTCAATTTGACGCCGAGCTATTTATCATGAATAAACTCACTCTGCCACTGCCGAATCAAACCTTCGTCAAGCCCGATTTGTCATATTTAAGAGGACTACCACTGGCAGATCCGGATTACAACATCAGCCGACAGATTGATATCATATTAGGAACAGAAATCTACGCCAAATTCGTCCAAAATGGAACCATAGTAAAAGACGACGACCTCCCCGTAGCCCAGAAAACGAAACTAGGGTATATCATTAACGGAAAGGTCCCATTGCCATCGTATCAACAAGGCTGCACCATCGTCAACAACATGAGTGATATCTCGCGCTTTTGGACCATTGAAGACATCAATGAAACATCAAATTTGTCATCAGAAGATCAACATTGTGTAGACTTCTACCGCGAAACTACTTTTCGACAAGAGGACGGAAGATATGTTGTTCGATTGCCGTTGAAGCCAGAGAAGGAAGATGCGCTTGGATACTCAAAGAACATAGCCATAGCACAGTTCAGGCAACTCGAGATGAAGTTTCGAAAGGATCAAAATATCGAAAAGGAGTACAAGAAGTTTATACAAGAATACATTAGTTTAGGCCACATGCGCGAATGTACAGACGAAGTCGACGGGCCACCCAACTCGACACAGGAGTGCTTTTTGCCACATCATTGCGTGAAAAGACCTGAGTCAGCAACTACATCTCATAGGGTGGTCTTCAATGCGTCTGCCAAAACGTCAAATGGGACAAGTCTGAACGACATCATGTACAGCGGACCCAATTTACAACACGACTTATTGTCACTCATCATCAAGTGGAGACAATACAAGGTCGCGTACGTGGCAGACATTGAAAAAATGTTTAGAATGATTGGTATGAACATTCAAGATCAAAAATATCAGAAAATCATATGGAGAGACAATGAACATCAAAGGTTCCGTGAATACGCTCTAACAACAACAACATATGGCACCAAGGCTGCTCCATGGTTAGCTATGATGACTTTAAGACAGCTGGCTAACGACGAACGCCACAACTATCCTCAAGCGGCTAAAGTCGTTGAAGAGAGTTTTTACATGGATGACCTGCTACACGGCTGTCACGATCTCGAATCAGCGAAGAAAATGAAACAAGATTTGATCAATTTATTACAATCAGGAGGATTTAATCTTCGCAAATGGGCATCAAACACGCCCGAACTACTGCAAGGAGCTAGTAAGACTCAAGATCAGCAAGAAACGTTCGAATTTAAAGATCAAGAAACAACGAAAACGCTGGGTCTACGCTGGCATCCTCAGGAAGATGTATTCAGTTTCCAACTAAAAATTGCACCACTCCCAACTCAAACATCAATCACAATGACGAAGAGAGAGTTGCTGTCGAATATAGCACAAGTATTTGACCCTCTGGGATGGCTGTCACCAGTAACCACGAAACTGAAGTTACTGTTTCAAAATGTCATATCAAATGACAACGGATGGAACGATCAAATACCCCAAAATATCAAGAAAGAATGGTTCACAATTTCACAAGACCTCCAAGTTATCAAGGATATCAAAATCCCGCGTTGGCTAAATACCTGCAAGAATCAAGAAATTGAACTTCACGGTTATTGTGACTCATCAACTAAAGCATACGCATGCGCAATCTACTGCCGTGTTATCTCCACCGACGACAAAAAAGCAACGCCGCCGCCGCCGGTACTGATAGCAGCAAAATCAAGACTTGTACCGTCGAAAAAAGCTGTGTCCTTGCCGAGACTAGAACTGTGTTCAGCTCTACTTCTATCAGCCCTCATGGAGAAGGTCAAGCTATCTCTGTCAGAAAACAAAATCAAAATGGTCTGCTGGTCTGACAGTACAGCAGTTTTGGGCTGGCTAAACGGCGAACCTAGCAAGTGGAAGCCATTTATAGCTAACCGAGTTACGAAAATTACAAAAATCATACCACCGACTTGTTGGAACTACGTCAAGTCCGAAGAAAACCCGGCCGACTGCGCTAGTCGCGGAATCACGGCCCAGCAGTTATTAAAACACCCTCTTTGGTGGAATGGACCAAACTGGCTGTCATCATACAGTGAAAATCAAGAAAGGCCCACGTTCACTACGGATCAAGAGGTTAAAATATCAAAACAAAGCCACGCGGTAACATGTCAACAAACAGACGGCGATATTATCAATGAATTAATATGTAAGCATAGCAACATGACTCATTGCACCCGCGTACTCGCCTGGATACTACGAGTGGCTTCGCGGCGTCAGCAAAGCTCGAGTTACCTAACAGCTGACGAGTTAAACACAGCTAAAAATAGAATCATCAAGTACGTGCAAGAAAGAGAGTTTTCAAATGAAATAATAAATTTGAAAACAAATCAATCAGTGCATTTAAAAAGCAATATTGTGAAATTAAGACCTTTCCTGGATCAATATGGAATGCTACGCGTTCGAGGACGCCTTCACAACGCACACATCAGCTGGGAAATGAAGCATCCTCTTATCATTCCACATAGAGGTCGTTTGACCGAGTTGCTTATAGATCAAGCACATAAAGCTACTTTGCACGGAACTGCCAAACTCACTCACTCGAAGCTGAGAGAATCAGTCTGGATCATAGGAGGTAATAGAGCTACAAAAAATCGCCTCCGTCGTTGCATAACATGCCTCAAGCAGAAACCCCCAAAGCAATCACAACTCATGGGAGACTTACCTGAGTCGAGATCAAATCCATCAAGGCCGTTTTTTAACACCGGTGTTGACTATACGGGATACGTATCAGTGAAGGCAAGCAAAGGTCGCGGCATCAAAACGACTAAAGGCTACATTGCTGTGTTTGTTTGCATGGCGACAAAGGCAGTGCACTTAGAGCTAGTTTCAGACCTAAGCTCGGAATCATTTCTGGCCGCTCTACGGAGGATGTCCGCCCGGCGTGGAGCACCACGTCACATCTTCAGTGACAATGGCACAAATTTTACTAAAGCCAACAAAGCAATCAGAAGAGAATATGAAGAGATCACTGCTTCGCTTGATGAATCATTCTTCAACGCCATCAGCGATATGAGCATCAGCTGGCACTTCAACGCTCCTTCTTGGCCCAGCGCAGGAGGCCTGTGGGAATCAGCGGTGAAGAGTCTCAAACATCATCTTCACCGAGTGCTGGGAGAACAACATCTAACCTTCGAAGAATTTTCGACTCTATTGGCACAGATAGAAGGTTGTTTAAACGCACGTCCCCTGTGCGCATTGACCGAAGACCCTGACGATTTGGATTACATCACGCCGGCACACTTTTTATCGAGCGGGCCGACTCTCCACATCGTTGAAACAGAAAGGGACGAACGCACTCGGTGGCGCCGAACACAGAAAATATTCCAAGATATATGGAAGAAATGGCAAACTGAATACCTGTGTCAGCTACAATCACGCTGTAAATGGACACAACTCAAGCCAAACATTGAGATCGGCGACGTCGTAATCATCCACGACGCAAACTTACCTGCTGGCAAGTGGGCCCTTGGCAGGGTATCAGAAGTCCACGAAGGAAAGGATGGACTTGTCCGTGTCGCCTCAGTGAAGACAAAACATTCAATAATCAAAAGGCCCATTATCAAACTGTCTAAACTGCCAGTATCAGAAAACGAATCATCATCATCAACCAAAGAAGTACAGAAAGAAGACACGTTGCCCTCGTCGGTCGCGCCCCCAGCAAAACAAACAAAACAAAGGAAAACAAGATCAAAACTCATCAATTACATCACTATGGCGCTTATGCTGTTTATGTTAATTATATCACCGGCACAATGCAATCATAGCGTGTCACATTTCAAAGAGGGACAAGGCATTTATTTTGATAAAATAATGAACATGAAGCTGGCCCGAGACGAGTGGAAACTTGTAGTTTATTATGACATCAATCCGTACTGGGAAGGATCAGAACTATTTTCCAAATACATCAGACACTTGGAAAATATGTGTCACGCCCTCGAAAATAAACAACAGTGCAACATCGTCCTAACTCAACTGCGCCACGCCTTTTCGGAACTAAAATACTACGACAGCATGCTACTCGGTCAACGCGTCGAGTCCCCACGACAGAGAAGGGCCTTCTTCAACGGCGTCGGTAACGTCGCTCACAGCCTGTTCGGCGTGCTTGATGAACAGTTTGCCGAACAATATCAGAAGGACATCGACCTGACCAGAGCTAATGAGAAACATTTAGCACAATTATGGAGGAATCAAACTTCGGTTATCGAGGCGGAAACTAACTTACTGAAAAGAGTTGAAACATCAATGCAAAATCAGCACAAAACGTTCAATCAACACATAAACAACATCGAGAAGAGCCTTAACAAGCAGGCAACTGAAATGCAAGAATCAACCCACATAAATGAAATCACCGTATCATCAATCATCGCTAACAACATACTCGTAAACCTGAAGAGCATACAAGACACTTTATTGGACACCATTGCTAACGTAATTTATGGCAAATTTAACGTGCATCTCTTGACACCACAACAGTTGAAAGATGAGCTGAACATCATAGCCGGGCAGATGCCAAAGGATTTGACTCTACCCTGCGAGAACATCAACACTGATCTACACAAACTATATCAATTAATGAAAGTGCGAACAAGAATGACCCGTCAGTACCTTATCTTCGAAATCAAGATTCCCTTAGTTTTTCAAGATGTGTATGAACTCTTCAGATTAATATCAATCCCACGTCAAGTTGGAAAAAATATGATCAAAATACGACCCATAGCAAAACAAGTGGCTATAAACATCAAAAAAGAATCGTATATACCTATGTTGGATGAAACTGTAAATAAATGCTCGCACTACGATTCATATACTCTCATTTGTACGCTACAAGGTCCAATTTATCAACTAAAGTCTGACTCACACCTCTGCATCGCCGATCAAATGTCGAACGAGTGTTCAGCTGACTCTGACACTTGTCGAAACATATGGACGGAACTAAGCACTATGAATACATACCTATACTTTTGTTGTGACGAATGTACTGTGAGAATCATATGCGGACAGGAGGTCAAGGCTGAGCATTTGAACAAGGCAGGAATCATAACCCTTCGAACAGAGTGCGTGTTGAATGGAGACGCCTTTACTATATTTCCCCAGAAGAAACTCTCGAACGAAATCAAAACACAATCAAACGTTGTTAAGTTCGACGTGCCTTCCATCAACAACGTTATAAACCTAACAGTACCAGTCTTGCAAGGCGAATCAACAGCTCTTGAAAACAACGACAAATATTTCAAGGTTATCAGAGATCAAATTGAACATATGAAGAACGAGGGAGCCCTATCAGACAGAATCAACTACCACGACATTCATCATTACACAGTAATCTACGTGGTCATGGGCATTGTCGCAGTGTTAGCAGTGCTGTACGTGCGCCGCTACATTCGTCGACGGCAACTCGTAGCGCGCCTCACCCCTCCGTTCGCCGCCGCCGCCGCCGCCGCCCCCCGGGAGAGCGGCCGCAGACCAACCTCGATGTCCATCACATCGCGCAGCTCTATCCCATCAGCGACCGAGCACCACCACAATGGACAACCCCCTGAGAGACAAGATCATCGCGTCGCGGCGACTGCGCTTAAATCTACAAACATTTCTATGTTTAGGGGATTTACTTCTATCAAATAATTCCTTGCAACTTAAATTCTATTTCATTTGTTTGATTCTATTTCAATACATTTCGCTGTAATGATCAGATTTATATAAGAATAATGTATCAGCATCTTTTATCAATCTCTCATCTCCTGGCCGGGAATATGTACAATGCAAGCATCGCACATTTCTCGCGTCAGCATTAAAATTAATATAATTATGACTTTATTTTAATTGCTGTATTTGCGATTACGCCATACATCGATTTATACATTAGTTTACGTTTATACGTGCTCCTAGCTAGTACTCAATATACCTTGGTTATCAATAAATTTATAAGTGTATCAAAATCAGTGTTTCTATCAAGACTACAATCAACCATCAAGAATCATATCATCTAAGGTGTACGGCTCGTACAAGAAACGTATCGGAGAGCAGTAGATGACTGTTGAAAGAAAGGTACAGTGGACGATAAAAGCTTGTGCCAAAAATGATTTTTTTGCAAATTGCTTGATGGTTAATTTTTTTTCGTTTTAGTAAAGTGTAAATATTGATTTTAAAGTAACTTTACATTATACATTCAGCACGCGCAAAGGCATTGTCGCCATTTCGGTCACTTAAAAAAATACGAAATAAAAGTTTTCACCTTTCCGTGATCGTTATAACGTATTCTATTGGAAATAGTACAGTAAATAGTGTACCGTACGATGTTTTTCAGTACAGATGTCCCTCCGAAGGCCTGACATTTATAATGAACCACTTCTCGCACTAGTGCGTAAAAAAACACCATCTGTACTGAAAAATATAATATTTGCCTATCTTCAAAAATTTTTTTCTACCCAATTAATTTCTACTTAACACAATAAGTAATACTGGTAAAGTACAGGTACTGATATCAATCTGTAGTTAGGTATGAATCCAAAATATCCAAATGTCCATAATTAACTACTGGCTAATCCGTTAGTCAAACCTGCTAATGGTAGACCTAAATACCCTCACTTAAAGTAGGTGTATAAATTATAGGTACCAACTTTAAAATATTGTTGGGATCTCGACGATCAAATCACCGGCATAGATAACAGAACTACATTTTACATTAGGTGTCGTCGTCTGTTGAAAGCTAATCGATACACGGTCCTAGCCAAAAGTACAGTCAAGCAATCTGAATCCTAGGCTACTGTAGAACCCTTTCACAGTAAAAGTTAAAGTGACTGCTATAGCAAATAAAGCACGGTGTCAATACGACAGGGTTCTAGAGTGGCCTATTCTAATTGGTTGACTGTAGTTGCACTTGGCAGTAAGAATGTATTCGCTACGTGCACGTCTGGCGCTGCCCTCATTTTGTGAGATTTTGCATGACAAAAAAAAATCTTATAAGTATTATTCAGGTCTAACGGCCCGGCCCCGCTAGCACTAATGTTGGACATGTCCATTAGATGACATGTTTTTGTTAGGGATCCATGTACTGAGTCGGCGACTAGTCGGGAAAGCCGACAAAACGGCCACATTAGTAGTCGGCGATTAGTCGGCAAAAAGGGCAGATTAGTTGGCATTTTATAATTGATAGAAAAATAAGTCAAAACTAAATTAACAGCTGATATGGTTGTATTGTGTGACGACCGGTCTGGCTCAGTCGGTATAGTGCCTGCTAAGCCGCGGCCCTGGGTTCGAATCCCGGTAAGGGCATTTATTTGTGTGATGAGCACAGATATCTGTTCCTGAGTCATGGATGTTTTCTATGTATATAATATACGCACGTTGCCAATACACACCGCTATACATTCTTACTGCCACGTGTGTAAGATGTGCGCGGTAAGATACGATCGTTATAAAAGCGACCGGGATCATACCCGAAATAATATTATGTTCATTGTTAATCCAACTTATTGTTACCATCGAACCTTTATACACAAATCATCGAACGTACGAGTAATCCTCCAAAACATACTTGTTCCTGAATTAAAACAGACAAAAAAAGGAATATATTTAAATGTACGTCGACAACTGATATAGTTCATTTCAATTTGACCTTTAACTGCTTGCATCATAATAAGGTTAATTATAAACATAAAATTATCTTTGTACATTATTAGATAATTATGTACGCACAGTCGATGATAAAGATATTTTTACATTTTTTGCCTTATTACAAAGGATTAAGGTGCAAAAGTGTAAATAGGTACCTATATTTAACATCTTCTTAAGATGAAATGATTTCGATGTCTTGCTTCACACACCGATATATGTGTAAACACAGATTTGTCAGTCACATAATTTTATAGCTAAGCCAATTTTAATATTTTTGATATAACTGTCAGTTAACGCAATAGGGAACTTGACTGTAGTTAAAATAAAATATTTTATACCATGCACGAAATAAAGCATCAGATAATGAAAAGAAAAACACGGACAAAAGTTATTTTTTAATCCAATTTCTATTTAATAAGTCTAGTAGAAATATATAAAGTAACTGAGTTGACCTGACCGTGGCGTCACTCAATTCGATTTCATATAAATTCCATATTAGCAAGTCGTTCAAATTCGTTTTTACAGTTCTTAAAAAGAAGCTGATTTGACTAGAAGGCAAGAAGCCTATTGATTTACAAAGGCGTATCAAAATAAGATAACACTTAAGCAAATGTTTCATTCAGTAGAATTAGCTTTGTATCTTATGCATAGTGTTAAAGAGAAGAAATATTTAAAGAAATTTGCCTTAGATGACTACAAATTAGGGTGTATACCAGGCGGTATACTCTTGGGTCGTCACGTTTCTAAATTTGTCCGATTCTTCTTTCGTCAGCCATTCTTTATTCGTCACGATCGTCGATGGTCTTTCTCAACTGAGGTTAATTTCATTGTTCATCTTTATCTTAATCAGTCTCGTTCTTTACTCGTCATACTCTTCTTTCGGCATGTTCGCTGTTAAATCTATGTTTTTCGTGTTCTTTCGTAGGTAGTCTTAGCTCGGTACCAACTTAGAATGTGAACAAATACGAAATGACCAAAAACAATCGAGTCGAAATAAGAAAAAGGCCAACAACTCATGGTCAAAGACGATAATGAGTGCAGAGTAAGTTGACGAATGAAGAATGCCTGATGAAAGCAGAATCGGAGAAATTTAGGAATATGACGAAAAATGAACGTGTCGACCCAAGAGTATACCTGCCAGGCGTCTTTGAAAATTTTAAAATATAATTTGAATCAGGTAAAATCACACAAAGGTTTATTGTCATAAAAACATTTAATTAACACTGATATGTTAATAACAACAATATATTACATTATACATATTTACAGGTTAACAGATCAGCAATTCCCGTTTAGTTTGTACATTTGGATCACGTCTCCGATTCGGATAAAAATTGGTAGGCTGATAGAGTCCATGATGCTGAGCAAGATCCACTAGGTTTCCCAAAATGTCCTAGGTTGATTGTATGAAGCTTTCCTTTTTTGTTACCGAAAATGTATAGAAATCTGGTAACAAAAAAGGAAGGTTTCATACAAACTACATAGGACATTTTGGGAAACCTAGTGGATCTTGCTCAGCATCATGGACTCTATCAGCCTACCAATTTTTATCCAAATCGGAGACGTGACCCAAATGTACAAACTAAACGGGAATTGCTCAGATAAGTATATTATTATTTACTTAGGTACTATGTCTAGGTCGAATTATGTTTACAAAATCTTTTTAGGATTGGCTTCAGATTGTCTAAAAGTGAAAAAAAAAATGGAAAATGTTTATTATATAAATTAACAATTACAGAAAATCGCGACCCTGTGTCCTGAGCTAGGAAACCCTGTGTTACAGGACGCAGTTTCGTCGCACTAGTACCTTAATATATATTATAAAACTATACAATTTGTAGAGCGAGTTGCATAAGGAAGTACAAAAAGCTTACAAATAACATTTTTTTATTTTTTGTGTAACGTAATATATGTATTTAAATAATTGTGTTAATATATTTAAATAATTGTGTTTGGTATCAACACTGAGCTGCGTGTACGTACGAGTATTTGCTTGAATGTACGGGTATGTATCTGTTAGTGTGTGAGAGATTTATATGTACTATAATATGTATATGATATGAGGATATTAATAATAAATTAAGATATAAGTATATCTATCAGACAGTGTTGATATTAAAAGCCGTTTATTTCTGGGGTCCATTTCTCGAAGCTATAATTAGGTAAGTTACAATTTTCAAGTGGTAGTCAATATCTAATTGCTAATACGACACGTTGGAAAGAGACTTGACTATTTGTAATAGTAGTAGTAGTAGTAAACTCTTTATTGTACAATTAATAACAAAAACACAGTAAATTACAGTAAAGAACAGTACAAAGGCGAATTTATCCCTTTGAGGGATTTCTTCCAGTTAACCTTTGAGTGAATAAGAGGATAAAAAGAGATGCAGATGACAAATGTACAACAAGGTGCCAGAAAGACAAATAATTAAATAAATATTTTATTTACACAAATTTGTAAGTTGTAAGTTTCAGTTTTGAGAAATGGGCCTCTTCTGGCGGGTCGCTAGCGACTTAATAATAACACAAATGTATTATTTGTATGAAAATCGAACCACCTTAATCTACTTAAACAAAATACGAGTACATTGTAGTTATTCATTACACAATGAAGGTTGATAAATATACCACGTACATATGTTGTTTTAGGGCGTCTGGAGTGGGCGAAACTTTCGTCTCGGGTGCGTCAGCCACTAAAATCTATAGTTATTTAATCAGTTGTTTTAGAGAACGTTCAAAACGAGATTGATGCTGTTTTCATATAGGTTATTTAGGTCTGGTGGTGGTGGTCTGGTGGTTTAGGTTAGGTATTTGGGAAAGTGTGTGTGTCTGTTTGTTTCTCCGGCTTTCGGCAAAACGGAGCGACGAATTGACGTGATTTTTAGGGTTCCGTAGTCAACTAGGAACCCTTATAGTTTCGCCATGTCTGTCTGTCCGTCCGTCCGTCCGTCCGTCCGTCCGTCCGTCCGCGGATAATCTCAGTAACCGTTAGCACTAGAAAGCTGAAATTTGGTACCAATATGTATATCAATCACGCCAACAAAGTGCCAAAATAAAAAATGGAAAAAAATGTTTTATTAGGGTACTCCCCCTACATGTAAAGTGGGGGCTGGTTTTTTTTTTCATTCCAACCCCAACGTGTGATATATTGTTGGATAGGTATTTAAAAATGAATAAGGGTTTACTGAGATCGTTTTTTGATAATATTCATATTTTCGAAAATAATCGCTCCTAAAGGAAAAAAAAGTGCGTCCCCCCCCCTCTAACTTTTGAACCATATGTTAAAAAAATATGAAAAAAATCACAAAAGTAGAACTTTATAAAAACTTTCTAAGAAAATTGATTTGAACTTGATAGGTTCAGTAGTTTTTGAGAAAAATACGGAAAACTACGGAACCCTACACTGAGCGTGGCCCGACACGCTCTTGGCTGGTTTTTTTTAAGTGGAGATATTTGAAGGGATGGCGAGTGACATAGGCTACTTTTTGTCTCTTTCTAACGGGAGCGAAGCCGCGGGCAAAAGATAGTACTTTATATTATAACACAGCAGCCTATAATAATGTATCAACATTAAAAATATGATCTTTCTTTTTACGTAACAAGACATTTTTTAGCTTTATCTACCCGCCCTCAACGTCTGCCTTCCGAAAAATAAATTTCTTATTATTAATGTTCTTAGCTGGACATAAATTTCTTTAATGTAAATATCACAGTTATTAATATTAGGTATCTGCTATTTTGAATAATGTTTCTTCTATAACATGATGTACATTGACTTATTAGTTCTTAGAACAATGTTAAGATCCTTTATCAAGTTTATCATTTGTGTAAGTTCAACGACATTTGCTGCATAATGGAAATGTTCTCTTAGATATAAGTACACGACTAAATTGTATGTTGTCCCTTCGAAAAAATAGGTAGAACATTACATACATTTTTGAATGAAGTTGTTTATATAAACTGTGTACCCAATTTATACACACTACGTCAGTTACAAATAGTTGATTACGTCTTGGCACGTTAAGTAAAAAATGTCTTAGATTAATAGTACATTACATCAGAGGCCGGGAAAATGAGGATTTCCGGCCAAGTGGGTATATACGGCCGAGCGAGCGTGCGAGCGAGGCCGGATAGGGATAACGAGGCCGGGAATCCGTTTTCACGCCGAGGCATGTATAGTGCTTTTCTCAAACATACAATGAAATTAAAAAAAAAATGCTCTAAAGGACAATATTTTATAAAAAAAAGTTACTTTGCAGGCCTAGGCCTAAAATATAATATGAAATCCCTTTACAATCCTCTCGAGTTGTTGCGCCCAAAAAGCGATACTTCCCAGCCCATTTTAAGGAACGTAAAGACAATATTTCATTGCATGTTTGAGAAAATGTAATTGTCGGTGAAGGCGGAGCCGTGGTCAAAAAACATTTGATTTGAGGCTTCCTTATGTACTGGCCAAGGTGTGTATACTATTTTTCTGTTCGGCGGTTCGGAAAGCGGTAAATTTTTTTAGTACAGATTCCTGGGTTTTGACGGTTTCCGGCCGGAAAATCGAATCAGGTTTACCTACTGTGGATTTACTGACACATTTACGTCAAGTTTTTGAATGAAATTTACGCCAGAGGTACATAATCGGAATGTTATGGAAAGTCATAAGAGATAATTAATAGGTCAGGTACATACTAGGATATTTTCCAAAGCTTTTTTTTATCATACATACCATTCATGTTAATATTTTTCAGTCTTAAGAATTGTAGGGACGTTGGTTTATTTGTGGGTTTCCATCGAAAAATTGTCCTTGTGCAATAAGAAAGTTTTCGAAACAGTAAAAATTTTCACGATTTTTACACATACCTACCTAATTCTCTCGGTCTATGAGACCTTTAAAACGTCGAAGGTTAGTTCAAAAACTTATTTCTAAGCGATTGAGTCCCGTTTGTAGTATTTGAAATTCCTCCTTAATGCATACGAAGGACCCTTTGGCCTCGTAAGTCCCAACCGATTTTTCCGATTTTGAAATGGAGCTTTCTTTTATTTCTATACAAGTTTATAATTTGTACTCGTACAAGTACAGTCAGCATCAAAATTAGCGGATCAAACAACACTTCAGAATTAACTAGGTACCATTCTGTAACAGCTAAACAAAAAGACATTGTAATAACAATCAACTCTGAGATTTCTGACAGCAAACTGTACGATTTATCCATATTTAGAAAAGTTATTCAAGATGTCAGATATTTTTGTTGCGGTTTTTCACCGGCTACTATTGATGCTGACTACGCCGGACTTACGAGGTTAGGTAGGTACGCCACATTTAATAATAGTCCCGTGGCGTCTGCGATATGAACACCTCGTAACTGATGTTTAATATTAATCTCTCGGCGTTTACAATGTGAACACCCCGCAACTTCTACTTAATAATAGTCCCGTGGCGTCTGCAATGTGAACACCTCGCAGCTTCTGGAGGGTTTGATCTTGCGTTCGTCGTCGGAGTATTCGCGCCAGCAGGGCACGGGGTCGGACGTGACGCTGGGCCCGCCGAGAGATGTTTCTTGGAAGCGCACCCTGTACCGACGCACACTGCTGCATTGTACCTGTCGAACAATTGCAATTTAGAGATTACTAATGTTTTTGTAAGGTTTGATTTATTTGTTTACTGTTTTTGTTGTCAAAATACAACATTGCTATAATTTTGTAATTGCCCGCCTAGCTCTTAGCGGATTTCTCTTGCCAACGATAACACCTTTTGCATATTTGTTTTATTTTGTGTAAATAATTCTTACTCCAAAACTGTTTGCTAAATGTTAATGTGATTATTCAGAATATAAAAACGATCAACGGAACAGGCTAGGGTAGGTACAAAATGTCCCCCTACTTATCATAGGTAACATAGGCTCACAGATCTTACAGTTCATTATTACTTATTATCGGAATGTTCCTTTTGTAAAATGTTGCTTTCCATGACTAAATAATCCTTATAATTCATTAGCAATAAGGACTTCTTGTTGTAATTTCATATAGTAAACGCTTACGTGTTGGAACGCCTCGCAATTTTACATAGACTTGCAGGAAACACGAGGTATTTCTAAACGAGCGCTCTCTAATTTGCAGTAAAGTTAGCGGAGCCAGTTAAACCGTAGTTTATCCTCGCTGACGAAGCAATATGCATGTAACACGCAAACGTGGGATTACGCGGTTTAACTTGAGGAAAATTAAATCGTACTCGTATTGTGGGGTAAAGTTAAACCCCGGGCATGCCGAACATTATTTTACTTATTTTACACTTTTGATGCTGCCTGTACCACCACTTATTTAGTAGCCGCTACAGTTGTCATCCGAATGACACCTTTTCTTTTGGAAGTTCAGTGACATAAGTTTCAGTGAACTTGCCACTTGCCGCCAAACTCGCTAAGTCACTTTACCGAACTCTGTGGAATCTTACGCAGTCTTACTAATTCAGTTTAACCTAACTGGAATAACATCATGTTAGTTTGAAACTGGTTGAATCAAGTTTTAAGCGCTCCGCGTTGTTTTAAGTTTAAGCGTATACTGAAATTTCCGACAAACTCCCCTCATTTTTGAGTTAGGTAACTTAGGTAAGGGAAAAGGAGTAAGATGAAAATGTATAACGAAGCTAGCGGGTTTTTATTTTACCTCTCAAGAAATACCCTTCAATCTTACCCCACCTAACCGTATTTTAAAACATGGATATACAATATTTATGTATACAGGCTGCTCGCGAGGAACCCGCATAACTTTAAAAGCGTATTTCTGATCACATTTAAGACTAAAATGTCATAAACTTTTTTGGATTCCGCCTAGTTTCAGAGAGATATGGCCAATTAAAAAAAAACATCTTATTGTTACACAGTACAAAGGCCTTTTTAACGGCGTTGATGCGCCATGCCCATGATGAGGCATAAGTCTCAGTCATCATTAATAGAAGTCAAAAAATGTAAAACTTAAAAAAGAAAACAAAGTGCCAACTTTATTGAATAACAATTACTTAGTACCTATGTGAAATGACGTCCAAAAACAAAAACTAAAAAAAATACAAAAAAAAACACATTTTTTTTGGCCTCAGAAAACGTGGTTTATTATGCAAGTTCCTCGCGAGCACCCTGTATAAATGAAGTCAAGTAGGTAAGTACTAATTTTAAAACTTTTAATATTTAGCTTGCTGTTGAGAGCCTTAAACTCGAGACCACTCCACTCACAATACAGGCGAATAATATGTACTATTTATAAAGATCAGCGAACTTTATTGCCTCTAATATTGAATATTATTATGAGAGGGCTCTAATACTGAACTGGATTTCGTAGAATTCCTCATATATGTTTTATATATAGATATTGCAATTTAGTGCGAAATTGAAAATAAATAATTAAGTAATACTTGAACGGTAAATTTCTAAATCTTCTAATGTAGATATTTTTTTGTAATGTTGTTAATCAAACAAGCACAGAAAATTGAAACAGAAATGAAATCGGTAACATTATTGTCAATTATTTTAAAGGTAAATAATTAAAATCAAATGAATATTTGATTGTCTCTGTAAGATCTAAGAAAATTTTAGTTTTAAGAATAACTGTTGGCTGCTAAAGAAATTTAATAATAGGAATCATTAAAAACATCAAGACGCTTTTTAATGTTGGTGATTTTAACAATTTTATGATAACAATATCTGGGGGCACGGCAGTGCCCCCGCCAAGTCGAGCAAAAAGAGGCACGGCCGTACCATACCATCCTTTTCTCGAAGCATTTCAGACCATTTTCAACCCCCTGTTACTCTGTTCTGGATAAAACTAGAAGCCTCAATTTTCAGCACCCAAGTAGTCATTATATAGACACGGTATATTCCAAATTTCATTAAATTTGAACCAATAGTT
This sequence comes from Leguminivora glycinivorella, assembly GCF_023078275.1. Classification (NCBI taxonomy): domain Eukaryota; kingdom Metazoa; phylum Arthropoda; class Insecta; order Lepidoptera; family Tortricidae; genus Leguminivora; species Leguminivora glycinivorella. The sequence continues at coordinate 6,942,831 of NC_062985.1, forward strand.
TAGGAATAATTACTAGCCAAAGTTTCATAGTTTTGTCACTCACTGGCTGACTGACACACGATCATCAATGATAATAAGACACAACTAGTACACTTGGAAGCTTCAAATTTAGAATACAGTTAGTGTTTAGTTTATAAATCACACAAAAATTAAAAAGTGTTGCAATTTCATTCCAGGTTTTCAGATACACAAACTGCATAAATAACTTTGTAATCTCATATCAATATATGGGATTACCAAATTATATTTGCAGTTAATTTACAGTAAATCAATCTGTGTACCTGTCTATGTAAATTTATACAGATACCCGATGTCGTGATGGATTGAAAATCTCACTACCCCATTTCCTTACATGGTGGGAGTCGTATAATTCAACTATGGGATATGGGTTCCATTGTGGTCTGGACGAATAGGCTGACAACCCCTTCATAATTTTGCCAACAGTTGCACTGAAACGATTTCGTGTGCTCTGTGTACCCTGTTGGGAAATACATGCGCGACTTTATGTATGTATATAGATATGAGGGCGAGCCCTCGCCAAGTACAAGTACATCACCAACTTCATATACCCATATAAATATATGAGTACCTATAATCAATGTGTTGTAAAATGTAATTAAATATAAATACGTACTTAAATATTGTGTTCAAATGTAATAAAAAATACTTATGCCACAGTCGTTAATAGTAGGTACAGTCAAGATCATAAATATGTGTACGTTTTTTCAACTAATTTGCAATGGGTTAAGAGCGACCGCTCTTAGGCACCAAATGGTAAGGGGGCCGACAGAATCGTACCTACATGTGAAAAAATCCAATAAAAAGTATTATATTGCGTGGGCGCGCACATATTCCAAAATAGCGAGAGGTCATCATCATCCTCCTTGCGTTATCCCGGCATTTGCCACGGCTCATGGGAGCCTGGGGTCCGCTTTGAAAACTAATCCCAAGATTTGGCGTTGGCACTAGTTTTTACGAAAGCGACTGCCATCCGACCTTCCAACCCGAAGGGTAAACTAGACCTTATTGGAATTAGTCCGGTTTCTTCACGATGTTTTCCTTCACTGAAAAGCGACTGGCAAATATCAAATGACATTTCGCACATAAATTCCGAAAAACTCATTGGTGCAAGCCGGGGTACGAACCCGCGACCTTCGTATCGAAAGTCGCACGCTCTTACCGATAGGCCACCAGCTAGCGAGAGGTGTCAGGAATTAATTCAGATATTGAAATGATTGTGGAACGATGTATCAAAATGTCGCAGTGTACAACATTCATAAGGTACAATTAAATAAAAGGAGGATTTTAGTAATTGACAAACCTTTGAAAGACAATAATCCATTGAAATTGTACCTATCAATTATGTGGTGTTGCCTTGCATCAATTAAAGTTACGTAGTTACAAAGTTACGTCGTAATCTAAATATCATGTGTCTAAAATACAGTCCGAAGTGGAGTTCTTCATAAAACGTATGCCAGCAGAATTGTCGCCTGCGGTATTTTCGGACCAATACGACCTTCAAACTTCCAAGAAAAGAGCGTACACCCATCTTAAAGGCCGGCAACGCACCTCCAACACTTCTGGTGTTTCGGGTGACCAGGGCCGGCAGTTATTGCTTACCATCAGGCGACCTGTTTGCTCGTGTGCCTCCTATCCCATAAAAAAAACGTCTCAGAGAGTCAAAGGAGCAAGCGTGATGAAGACTAGGAAACCGAAGGGCCCTACTGAAAAAAAACACCGAAATGGGCATCCCGATACAGTTATGGACCTGCAAGTACATTTGGCCTATGAAAGACAAGGGTTTTGATAGAATCCCACCTTCCTCTCCACTAGCGGGTTGAGTCTTTATAAATTGAGTCAATAATATGAAAAAAAATCGCACTCGCTTCGCTCGCGTTTATTATTTCCATCAAATAAATATCTTTCAAATGGTAGACAGAATGCATTTTTTACTTAAATACTCTTAGTCAAAATTTCGCGTTTGCTACGCTCACGTGTAGGTACATGAACACGATATCCCCTATCAGCCCCAGAGCCATATACCTATTAACTATTAACACTTTCGCTACCAGAACCCGACTGTCGGGCACACCGCTCGTAGAAGCGTAGCCGATTACATGGGTTTCCCCGTATGTAGCGAAAATGTCGTAGCGCCGCGTAGAGCCCGGTTTCGAAAGTGTTAATGCGTGTATGAGGAGGTTAAATAGGAAAAGAAGGAAAAAAGTTGGACTATCTACCTACAGAGAGTCTACAAAAAGAAATGAGATCCCATCAAAAACAAAACTTGTAAAAACACCAAGTCTCGCAACTCGGTTCTTCTGACGTAAAAAGAGTTGAGATCCCTTTAATACCAAGTCGGTTAATTTATTCAGTCCCTACTTAAAGGACCTTCTGCCGTAAGTTATTACGTAGTTTACCTATAGCTAACCTAATAGTATCTTATAACTACCATAAATATCAATATTAAATATATTTCATGTTTTAAAGAAAATGGACTGACTTGGCAATCGCAATTTACACCGTTGACGAAATTGTTTCATGCGATTGCCAAGTCAGTCAATGTTCTTTAAAACATGAAATATATTTAATATTGATATGGTAGTTATAAGATATTATTAGGTTAGCTATAGGTAAACTACGTAATAACTTACGGCAGAAGGTCCTTTAAGTAGGGACTGAATAAATTAACCGACTTGGTATTAAAGGGATCTCAACTCTTTTTACGTCAGAAGAACCGAGTTGCGAGACTTGGTGTTTTTACAAGTTTTGTTTTTGATGGGATTAAATTTACACACAAAAATAATAATTCAGCGTGCGACGTAGGCTTACAATCTTATTTTTACTTTAAATGTCATTCTTACTCATCGTCTGTTACAAAAAACAAATTACGACATAGGCACTATGACATGTAAGTATGTTATTAAATATGTCGAAATAAGGAAAATAATTATTTCTTTATAAGGCTAAATAGGATTTCCTTTTAACACTTTCGCTACCAAGAACCCGACTGTCGGGCACACCGCTCGTAGAAGCGTAGCCGATTACATGGGGAAACCCGTATGTAGCGAAAATGTCGTAGCGCCGCGTAGAGCCCGGTTTCGAAAGTGTTAAATATACTGACATTTAATAAACATTTCTAACGCTGCACGCTGTTATGTTTTGACACATGCCATCTTTCAGGTAAATGGTGTATCTCATTTGATTTTACTTATTTCTCACATATAAGCTAACAGTATTTCATTTCACCAAACCGCTTACACGGTATATATATACAATGAAAAGTGTAAGCTGTCGGGCCGCCGAAGATGAATGAAACGCGTAAAATATTGGACCGTACAGTATAATACATTACACACGGAAAAAGACAAAAATATATATACAAAAAGATAAGAAAAAATCTGTGCAAAAAGAAAAGACGCGCGCTGGCAGCGGCATCCGTACCGGCCAGGCTGCCAGCACCCGCGCAGCACGGAGGTTGGTAGCTCCGTCGCCGACAAAAGGCTAAGAACTAAACAGTTGTAAATAACATGCAAGAAGTATGATAATTCAGTAAATGAATGAATGAATGAATGAATGAATTTATTTGTCAATAGTGGGTTTACAAAAATGGTCTTAAAACTATTTACAATATGTAACTTCTACAGATCTCCACATTGTGCCTACAGACTGGCGTACAAATATCTTTTGCTAACCTAAGTAATCACATGCATACATTAAATATACCTACGTTACTATAATATATGTAGACGGAAAATAAAAAAACCTGCTTATATATTTTCCGTCTACATTAAGGGATGGCTTTTTCACGAGAATTTGATGATTAATTAAAACTAATCGGTTATTTTCCATGTTTTAAAAAGAGTGTTAACGCTATGACTGGCAACACTGTCCAGGACTGCCAACCTCCGGTCACCCCGCTGATCCAATGAGCAGCGGCCAGCGCCTCGACCTGACGGACCAATAAGAATGAAGACTTTCCCCGCGCCACCAGTTTCCCCTTCGCGTCACTATAAAAGCAAGGTGCACGGCACCAGCGTCTCTTCCTTTCTAACCAAAATCTCTCTCCGTTACGTGTCCTAGACTAGAACCCATTGTACTTAAAATCCATTAAAGAATGGTAAATATTTAATCTATCTGTTTTATTTAATGTTTGGGTTACGGCTCAAACAAGAGTGTCTAACGGTAACTTATGGCACGCTTGTTCTGTTACCCGCCATTCGAAATTTACGCTCTGTATCTTACGTAAAAAAACAAAATATAAAAAAAAAACGAATGACTATCGAAAATCATATTTCCTGATATTTACACAATTACACATGTAAATAAATGTAAAGCATGTTATCCTTTCCTATTTACTGTGGTGTCAGGGGATGCCGCGATAGACACAGTCGGAGAACGGGTTGCAAATGAAGTAAATTATTTTTCCCCTCACTAGCTCAGAAACACGTGTTTTGTCCTTTAATACCATCGGGTAAAAACGCATTTTATCCACTAGTGGGTAAAGTAATTTGACCTTGAATAGGGTCAAATTAACTGCTTTAAAATTGATAAAAGTAGGTGAATCTAGTAATACAGATGATTTACCACCTGTGGAACTAATTATAAATTAATTAATTTGTAATCAGAGGATGTACCGTAAATCAGGTTCAGCGTGTTACTACTCTGTCGCTCTTATAAATTTGCTCGTAAGAGTGACTTTGAAGCAAAACCTATGTAACGTAGTTCGGGTTAGGTCCTCATAACTTATTTACTACGAGTAGGTATAGATACTAAGGAATTGTAATTGTTAATCATGAAACCGCGATAATAATAGGATTTATCATACAATACTTACTTAATTAAATGACGAGGGATTAAATATCAGTTCATTCCATTAATGTTGAATTACAATACCTACATATGAAGTAATTGCATTAACTAAATGATATATGTGCGAATATTATAAGCTACTGACTGGACTGCTAGGTAACTAATAAATTATTTACCTGTCACGATTTATAAGCGAAAATATTTCTTATTTCAAGTGTGAACTGAAATATTTAGCTGTGTTTAAGTTTTCATTCTACGTGTATTTGCAAATATTCTGCGAAGTAAAATATTGTATTTCATAGCCACTTCTAAAAAGCTACTTTTATTTTAAGACAATAGATAACACTTGTAGTAAGAACTTACATAAGCACATAACATACCTACCTTTAAACTTGAGAATTGTACATTTGAATATGCAAATAATCCTAGGTCTCACGTAGGGTTGTCAGAATAATCTAGAAGTTATTGTTCCCCTACATGTTTATAACTTCTAAACTGATATGTTAAAATCTCCCAGTAAAACGCGCCTCATAAAGTTACAATGCGAGGCTGAGAAATATAATAATATTTACTATTTGCGACACGAACCTATGAATATCAAAGTATTGAAAAAATGTTTGATATCCGCCCACCAAGCGTTTATTCTTTTAGTGGAATTGGACGGGCCATATCAGGGTGGCTAGCCGAATGGCACAATCGCTCACGAAACGCTCACGAAACGAAGCGCTAGTAGATATCTATCTCTATCGCGCTTGCGTATTGGCGCGACAGAGCCAGCGGCGTATCGCTTTCGTTTGGCGTCGGAGAAATGCCATTCGGCTACGGGGCCAGGCCCCGTAGTCAAACGGCATTTCTGCGACGCGAAACGCCACCGAAACGCCACAGAAATATAGTCTGGCTCTGTCGCGCCAATACGCAAGAGCGATAGAGATAGATAGCTACGAAAGAGATATTATCGTGAGCGTTTGTGCATTCGGCTACGCCCACAGGAGTGATGGCAGATGGGCCAAATTGTTGACGGATTGGTGGCCGTTTTTGGAAGAAAGAAGCGTCCATGTCTCCGTTGGGAAATGGCTGTTGAGATGGATGAGAATTGAAATTGGCTCAAGAACGTGTTAAGTGGTGTTCCCAAAAAAGGTTTATGCTCAGCTGTGGGTGACTGCAGGTCAAAGCGATGATGATATCAATGTATCCGCCACTGTCCTCAAGCCTTGAAATACCGCGCCTATTTGTATTACTTATACAAAATGATAATTATATATTGGGTATTATATTTACCATCCAATTCGCTGACTGACGTTAGAATGACATTAAGCGGGTGTAATTAAGTTATCGTACAGTTTCCTCGTTGTACCAGATACTCGTATAAATAGCACGTCGTTCAGAGACGCACAATGGCTATTTAAATAACATTCTGATGTCAGTCGCTACCGAAAATGTCACTGTCGGGAGGAAAGAAGAACGGACAGCCCTAAGTGCATTAGACAATAATATGATGGCACTATACTTGTATGTACCTACGGATAATCCTAGAAATCCGAGTGCATCACATAACGTGGTAGAAAGCGAAGCGACCCGCCGTCGCAAAGCTAAGCCGTATTTCGATAGCGTTCATTATCATAAGCTGATGCTACAGCGTAAAATTTCTTGGGGATTTCTGCTCGTAAAGTTTATTCCTTCCATAACCGTCTGGAGACAGATGGATCTGCTTTGACGCAATAAACTTAAAAGCAATAAAGAGGTGTACAGGTTTTATAGCCGTGGTGCGTATTTTGTCACTTTATTTGATGCGTTTTTGTTACAACTTTTACAAGGGCCTCTATAAAACGTTTTAGATTATGGGCGGTCGGGGTGGTGTAGCGGTTTATCACGACAGCCGCAATAGCTGGAGACCCGGGTTCGATTCCCCGCTTCGCCACCATCCAGTGGGCTTGATCGCTTTTTCTTTAGTGTATGGCCTGTATGGTATCTATTTCAGTTTTATAGTTTTAGATTATGTTACGAAAATATAAAATGTACTAGAATGTTGTTGAAATGTAAGAAAATGTAATAGAAAATGTACGAGTATGTAATTTATGGAGTAGTCAGTAACGGTTTGTGGGCGCTGTTCACTTTCTCCATACAATGAATCTCATTTTCCGTGACGTTAACGCTATCGAGTAACGTATTAACTAAATCAGGGTGGCTAGCCGAATGGCACAATCGCTCACGAAACGCTCACGAAACGAAGCGCTAGTAGATATCTATCTCTATCGCGCTTGCGTATTGGCGCGACAGAGCCAGCGGCGTATCGCTTTCGTTTGGCGTCGGAGAAATGCCATTCGGCTACGGGGCCTGATATTAGCTAGTTGTTTACATGAATAAATACATATACTTATAGAAACTAAGACTAAGTATAAAATCTTTTCTTTCGATTTAAATATTAATTTATCGCCACTCGTTTCGAACTTCCCCTGTTCCACATTTGTATCGTAACTCTCTCACTCACTCCCACTCACTCTTATAATTATAAATATATTTTCACTGGAAATTAAAAGTGAGGAGTTTCGTAGCACTTAAACTTACGTACCTTCCTACGCTACGCTACGTCGGGCGCGTGGAATAGGCTACTATAGATTCATATCGAATTTGGCTCAATAAATGATTGTCTTCTGTAGTATTTGACATAAAAAAAACAATATTTATAGATTTTGGGTTGCTCGTACGGGTTAAGAATTTCACCACCCCCTTTCTTCCCGTGGGTGTCGTAGAAGGCGACTGTGGGATATGGGTTAAATTGTGGCGTAGGCGAGAGGCTGGCAACCTGTCACTGCAATGTCACAGTTTCGTTTTCTTTCAACCCCTTATTTGCCAAGAGTGGCTCTGAAACTTGAGTAGTTTCATGTGCTCTGCCTACCCCTTCATGGGATCCAGGCGTGATTGTATGTTGTTGTTGTGTTTGGGTATTAAAAGTGTATGATGACTTGATGACTACGTATCATGTTTTTTTAATCTGTATTTTGTTGTTTTCGAGTAGAATGACCTAATGCACAGATAATGTATAGATTAACATGACTGTGTTGTTTTCGCCTGATTACGTAAAAGTATAGTCATAATAAACTATGGTAAGGTAATATTGTATTTCGGTTAATTGGACAGTACTTAATCATATAAGTAAGACTTTAAATAAAACCGGCCAAGAGCGTGTCGGGCCACGCTCAGTGTAGGGTTCCGTAGTTTTCCGTATTTTTCTCAAAAACTACTGAACCTATCAAAATCAAAACAATTTTCCTAGAAAGTCTTTATAAATTTCTACTTTTGTTATTTTTTTCATATTTTTGAAACATATGGTTCAAAAGTTAGAGGGGGGGACACACTTTTTTTTCCTTTAGGATCGATTTTTTCCGAAAATGTTAATATTATCAAAAAACGATTTTAGTAAACTCTAATTTATTTTTAAATACCTATCCAACAATATATCACACGTTGGGGTTGGAATGAAAAAAAAAATCAGTCCCCACTTTACATGTGCAGGGGGGGTACCCTAACAAAACATTATTTTCCACTTTTTATTTTACCACTTTGTCGGCGTGATTGATATACATATTGGTACCAAATTTCAGCTTTCTAGTGCTAACGGTTACTTAGATTATCCGCGGACGGACGGACGGACAGACTACGGAACCCTAAAAAGGGTCAAGTAACCTATAGTAGTCAATCGTTCATGCTTCGTAGCATATCGTTTTTAAGCTTCTCTCGATATCACTCTGGTATGGAAGAGTGACACAGAAAGATATTAGATAACCTAACCACAAAAGTAAAATTTTGAAAAAACCCCCGACCGCGACCTAGTGGACCGATTTTCATGAAACATGGCTAAGAACACTCCCGACTAACTCAGCTTTCAAACAAAAAAAAATAAATCGAAATCGGTTCATCCGTTAGGGAGCTACGATGCCACAGACAGACACACACACAGACAGACAAACAGACAGACAGACACGTCAAACTTAAAACAGCCCTTCGTTTTTGCGTCGGGGGTTAAAAACTAAAGCCTGACCAGAAATATACCTATGTCTCATCTATATGTCTACGCGCCATCTTGCGGAATTTCATCAGAACTATTTTAACCCCCGACGCAAAAACGACTGGGTGTTATAAGTTTGACGTGTCTGTCTGTGTGTGTGTCTGTCTGTGGCATCATAGCTCCCGAACGGATGAACCGATTTAGATTTAGTTTTTTTTTGTCTGAAAGCTGAGTTAGTCGGGAGTGTTCTTAGCCATGTTTCATGAAAATCGGTCCACTAGGTCGCGGTCGGGGGTTTTTTCAAAATTTTAATTTTGTGGTTATAACCCCCGACGCAAAAACGACTGGGTGTTATAAGTTTGACGTGTCTGTCTGTGTGTGTGTCTGTCTGTGGCATCGTAGCTCCCGAACGGATGAATCGATTTTGATTTAGTTTTTTTTGTTTGATAGCTGAGTTAGTCGGGAGTGTTCTTAGCCATGTTTCATAAAAATCGGTCCACTATGTCGGGGTCGGGGGTTTTTTCAAAACTTTAATTTTTTGGTTAGGTTATTATCTATACTGAACTGTTACCCCATATATCAGAATAATTGTCAGGAGACAATAATCATATATTTCTGCTTAGGCTTTACGTTACGCAGTGTTTCATTTATTGTGGTAAGTATAAATATACTATTATTCACAATCTATTAGTCCATTAACATGTTAAAAACAATCATGCCTACTAGGGATGTCACGAATGTCGCATGTGTCACATTCGCGAATGCGAATGCGAATGCGAATATCGCTGAATTTCATAAAAACCAAAATAAAAACCAAGCAATCACCAACAACCCGCTAGGTAAAAAATTTAAAATGCTTACTATTGGTCAAAATGCCGAGTACGAATTTCACGTCGTACGAATTTGACCTACTGCGCATGCGCGAGTCGACAGTCGACAAGTAGCAATTGGAGCGGCCGGCGCGGGCGAGGAACAAGCTGCGACTTGCACACATTCGCATTCGCATCGTTTGAAGCGAATGCGAATGTTTATTTTATTTTATTTATTTTTATTTTATTTTTATTTATATTTTCTTTATTGGGGAAAAAACAGACATAGGAATGTTAATGCAAATGTTTAAAAGAATGCGAATCTTTCGCATATGCGAATGCGAATGGAAATATTCGTAACATCCCTAATGCCTACTAGCGCGCCATGCGATAAATAAACGTGACTAGGTATCTACATAATATGGAGCCTATAGTTCTAGCGCTTTTAATAAACGATGAAAAAAAAGAATATTGAAAGTTTATTCACCAGGTGGGTGTGACATAATGGACTTGAACGGTAGGCGGGCCGCCTTCTGTGCATAAAATGGGGTAGTGGAAAGGTTGCAATAGCCAAATTATTGCATAACTATTACGTAGGTACGTCAAAATCGGCAAAATCAACAATCAACGGCAAAATCAACAATTAACTGCCCACTCCAAGAGTAAACTCAGCTTTTGGCAAACGGTTTGGGGATCGCATCCGAGCGTCTACATATAACGCAATTAATAAATTATGTAACCTTAGAGTCTGTAGTCTAAAGGAAGCAAAAGTATTACTCTGGAACTTTTTGTATTCACAGAAATATGCTGAGACAGAAGATTTCGTAGCTTCAACCCTCTAGTTTCAACTTGAGCCTTAGTTGTATAAAGGGTATAGCAGGATAAGCTAAGAAAAATTGCCCCTAAAGCTTTGAGTTGGACACTATTACCAGTTGATGCCCTGTCAAGAGAAAATGCTTCATACCAATTTTTAACCCTCTACTGCCATCTGGAACCTCACGGCGTGCATTTAACCCTAAAACGTTTTTATTTTTTTTCTCAAAAAGTATAAAACGGATAAATATGAAATTTTGCACAAATGTTGCTCTAATTAATATAAACTATCAAAAAAATATTAGCTTTCTACTTACTTATTTTCATGAAAAAAAAAATTAAAAATTAAACACCCTGTATAACAATTTAGGCTCGTCGTACTAACACCATTTTTATGCTATATATTAACCAACTACCTATCTACATAATATGTAAGTTTCATATAGTTAACGAGGGTGCAACACTGTGAAATAAACGTAAAAGTAGGTAAACGAAATAAGAACAAAGAAAACTATATGCATCCTTTTCTTTAGGGTGCTAGAGAAAAGGATACCTATAATTTTCATTTTCACGACACACACACACACACAGACAGATAGACAGACAAACAGACAGACAGACATACAGACAGACACGTGAAACTTATAACAACCCCGTCGTTTTTGCGTCTGAGGTTAAAAACTGTTTAAGGCGTATATTATTATTAACCGCCGCCTCAAATCTCAAAGGAAGGGGTTCTTAATTCGTCTGTATTTTTATTTTTTTAATTTTTTTAAATGTTTGTTCTTCGATATCTCCGTCGTTACTGGACCGATTTTGAAAATTTTTTTTTGATTGATAGTATATGCATACAGATTGGTCCCATTTTTCTCAAAACCCAGTTCTGATGATGGGATCCTGGAGAAATCGAGGGAACTCCTCAAATCTGAAAGGCATACATATGGTGATTTTTGTGTTTTTGAAGGAACAGCATGCAATTGGGTCAAATGATTTAGTAAAAACGTCACTTCTGTGGACAATATTATAAAAGTTAACGACTCTGTTACATTCGTATCCCGTTTTTCCTATTTGAGTGTCAAGAATTAAAAAAATGTTTCCCGTCATTAGGATGTCGTCTAAAAATTAGCACTAGATTTTCTTAACTTTTGTAATGTCCACAGGAGAGATATAACCAATTACAATTACCCATACATTAAAATCTGTTTGACCCATTTACGTACGGAACAGTGACATTTGGTGCAGTGGAACTCCTGATGAACATTCAAACAGGTATTAAGTACTGATATACATGACAATTACGGAGTACATAACATTCTCTCATATAATGCAGCGAGCTCCAACTAAATACACAAACCTACCAACCTAGAATTACACAAGAAATAAATCTAAATCACTAAGTCTAAAATTATATAACATAACTACAACGAATTAAGTTACCCTTTTATCCCCCCTTATTATATTATTTTTAAATTCGGATAAAGTGTCGTGGAAAATGTCGATGCAAGTCCTGTCCCTTACAAAGGCATTGTATGCAGCGCAAATTCGTATCATGGGCGACTGCAGGCCAAGGTTGGTCCTAGTTGCTGGTAGCGAGAAAACTTTCGTTATGGGATGCCGAGGATAGTAAAATTATAAGGTGCAGTTAGACACAGTCTCTCGAGCAAGTTACTGCAATTTACTTGTCCATTTACGACCTTGTGCAAAAAACAGAAATCCAGCATTCGTCGCCGATCGCGTAGGCTGACCATGTTATATTTGGCGAGGCGACAGTCGTAGGTGTTTCATGCGAGTACAGTGCGTACTTATAGTACAGTCACCGGCATAAATAAGTGATGATTTCTGTACCTTGTCGCTTTTAATAGTTTGACAATTTCGTATGACATTTCAAACAAGACGTTAATGCGACAAGGTATAGAAATTATCACATATTTATGCCGGCGATTGTACCTATGTTCGATATTGGTTAAATTGTTGCGTAGGCGAGCGGCTGCAACCTGTCACTGCCAATTTCGTTTTCTTTTTAATCCCCGACACAAAAACGACGGAGTGTTATAAGTTTGACGTGTCTGTCTGTCTGTTTGTCTGTCTGTCTGTCTGTGTGTGTCTGTCTTTGATATCGTAGCTCCCGAACGGATAAACCGATTTAGATTTAGTTTTTTTTGTCTAAAACCTGAGTTAGGCACGCCACAGACAGTCTTAAAAATTCATAATCTTAGAAAAGATTTGTATGCAAACTGACAGTTCAAACTGACACTGACAGATCTGTCAGTGTCAGTTTGCACACAATGTTTTTCATCACAATCTTTTCTAAGATTATTAATTTTTAAGACTGTCTGTTGCCGGTCTTAGTCGGGAGTGTTCTTAGCCATGTTTCATGAAAATCGGTCTACTATGTCGCGGTCGGCAGTTTTTTCAAAATTTTAATTTTGGTGTTAAGAGTGGCAGCAGTGGCACTGAAACTTGAGTTATTTTATGTGTTATGCTGTATATGGGATACAGGCGTGATTGTATGTATAAGTTACTCTATCGTTTACTGTGTGCGAAAGTGCTGCACTCTGGCGGCAGAACATTGCCGAAATAAGCCCTTATGAGCCGTTAATGCTTATTGTCAGATTACAGTCAGAGTTCTGATTATGATCGAGAGTATTTTCAAGTCAAGGCGTTAACTAAGTCGCGTTGTGCATCAATAGAGCACGTACGATATACCGGCGAAGGTATAATGTTATTAAGTGATAAGTCGAAACAAGGGGCTCAATAGGCTACTTGACCCTTTTTTAAAGTCTGTCTTAAATGATTAAGTAGGTACTGTCCAATTAACCGAAATAAAATATTAACTACCATATTTTATTATGACCTAAAAACAACAAAAACATTTTTTTTAAAGTATCAGGCGAAAACAACGCAGTCATGTTAATCTATTAAATTATCTGGTTATTCTATTCGAAAACATCACTTTCTTGCTTTTGAGTATGAGGCATAAAGTTCATTATGTCAGTGATTGTTTTGACATGAAGTAAGTTCGAATTCGATGACGTCACTACATCGCTGACAGCGTTTTCGGTGGCCAAAAAAAAATACACACATTTTTAAACGAAATTACGTAGTCATCATACACGTTTAATACCCAAAATCTATAAATATTGTTTTTTTATGTCAAATACTACAGAAGACAATCATTTATTGTGCCAAATGCGATATGAGTATAGTAGCCTATTTCTCGTTCATCAATATCGGATTTCATTGCTTGCTTTGTCCCTCATACATATTTATTAGGTTCAGTTTAGAAGAGTATGCGCCCACGGGCGACTTCTTTGTCTCTTGGATGTGTTTCTATGAAAATTTGTGTCGCTAGGTCGCTACGTGGGCGCACTTTCGTACCTTACTAGCCCGTTAAGATAGTGATGTGACACCAAAAGTTGCGGCGTTTCCGTGCATACACTAAACACCTACAAAATGTCATATTGAACAATTTGCATATTATAAATGTTGGCGCAACATTGACGAGCTTGTTTTACATTTAACCATAGATTAAATATAAGAAGATCATACCATCCCATACATTAAAATGTGACCGCCTAAGAACGCGCATACACTACACCACATGGCGCCACAAAAAATGTCTTGTAGCTTTCGATTATACTTGTAGATGGCATTAAGTGTCACTTTTGACATAGATTTAATGTCTAAAAGTGACACTTAACGCCAATCTACAAATAATCGATGGCAACAAGGCACTTTTTGTGGCGCCTTCTATGTGTGGAGTAGTGAATGCGCGTTCTTAGGCGGTCGCATTTTAATGTATGTGGGATGGTATGATCTTCTTATATTTAGGGCCAGTTGCATCAACCACATTTGACAGACACATCATCGTCACGCAGCAGATGTCTATGGAACTTCCCATACAATAAAATTTAACGAACGCTTTAACGGTGACAGACGGTTTGATGCAACCGGCCCTTAATCTATGATTTAACCCAACTACACCGTAGCTAGTATCACAGCGATATGAGCCCATATTAGTACTGAAAGAGGAGCCCTTTATGGTAATATTATGTTGGAGACATGAACCATTAAGCTTTAGGATAATGCTTGGCAGTTTGATTCTAAAACCACTTTGTACTCTGTTCTGAGGTCATTTCTTGTAGGTTCAGACATAAATTTCGCTTATCGCTGCATAAACTCTGGGTAAATCAGGGTGGTACTTATACTAGTTTTTCAGAGATCGGTTAGTTTATCAATTTCGCCTGGTTTTATAGCGCTAATAGTTATTTCGTGCGGGCTTAAGAACCCACAGACTTGAGTAAGTGCGTTTTCACATTATCCGATCCGATATCGGAAGTCGGAAGGATTTCAAAGGAAAAAATCAAAGATGGCGGCGTAAATATATGGGATATCGGTCCGACATCCGATATCGGATCGGATAATGTGAAAACGCACTAATGCAAGCAAGATTACAACAATGTTTATCGAGTCGTCTACTTGTCTGTATATCAAACTATTCGGACGTTCACTTGAAATCGAAACGAAACTACCTAAGGTACAGCGGGGCAAATCTCGACTGGGGGGCAATTGTAACTAATCCATTTTTTCCATTATTACGTTGAGTTCTACATGTATCCACTGAACACGCCTACTATACACGGTGTTTCCGGTATCACTCAAAACCTCAGACACCCCAACTGATTTTTATTTTTTTAAACTCATCTAGAGTATTCATCTTTTAATCTGATCGTTACTTTTTTTTAATTGAATTTTTAATTTTCCGTACAGCTCTACTTGACTTTTAGCTCTACACTCAATAAAATAATTGCTAACTACCATCATAAACCATAAGACTATTTATTTGTGTACGTTACTGCAACGACATAAGGTTTACCAATAGACAGCTAAGATGTCACTGTAAAACACTTTTAAGCTTTGTCACAGTAAACTTCAAATTGGACAGGTAATCGCAGTAAGCAAATAAACTCAATATTCAAAATGACAAGGTTGTAATTAGGTACGAGTTCAATTTGTTATGACTTATGATAAACATTAAGATTAAACAAACAACGTCAAACTAGTAGCGGAAAAAATAATCGTCCAAGTAACCGGCCAGTATTAATACCCCTAAACGCTGAAAAAAGGTAAACAACCTCTAGCAATGCGATATACACAATGTTGTATTACGAGTACAATAGAATGGGCACGTAAAAATAACTAATAATACTAATTTAAATAAAAATATTACCCCCATCAAGATATAGCTCAATCGATTCTACTCTCGATTCTGAACAAACTGTTTTCAGGTTTTTAGTGTTAAGTGAAACACGGTGTATATTATGTATAACCTGTGAACACTCTATTTAATAATGAAAACCTTGTAAACATGGAAAAAATGGACCAGTTACATTTGTCCTCAAGTTGATATTTGGCCCGCTGTACTTTATATACTTTGCATCGTTTCTGTTAACTGTGATATTATGTATTTATGTCGATGATCGAACAGATGTGATCACAAAATTATATTTGGGTTCTCTATCAGTATATTCACTTCCTTAAATATTGTCTGTTATAAAAATTACATTCTGTATATCCTTACCCAGGGTACTAGGGAGCTCAATTTACTCTTGTCAACGCGTAAGCCTTTCAACATTTTTACCAGTATTTTATTAGTCTAGACGCTAGCGTGTTGCTAACAGACCGGATAAGCATTAGTAACTGTTGCTAATAATATACTAAACCTGTCTGCTTCTAAAATACACGACGCAACGCGTGACAGATAAATTCCACCACACCATGATTAAAAAGTAAATTGCATTAAATATCTTTCTCGATATACAGAGTGGGCGAATGATAAATGCATTTTTAAAATTGTAATAATTGGTGTTTTTTTGTAATTTGAAATAAAAAGTATACATTAGACAGTATATCAAATAAATAAATTTTAAGTTTTAAAAATTAAATGATCAAGATGTCCATGACGGTTGCGGCACTCTTCCAACTTCCAACCTTGCTTGTGGCAACCCCGCCTCGATATCAATTTTTGAGGAAACATGTCATGCAAAACTGTCAGGGTCACGATAATTGTATGGCATTAGGTAACGAATTTAACCAAGTAACTAAGAAAACAAGGAAATTCAAAGTTCAAACGTAAATAAGATAATGAAGGCGTATTAAATTACCCTCAAAGACGATTAAGACGTTGAGGTTTACATGTTAACGAACAATAATTATGTAAAGATACCTATTCGGAAACTGGCAACAAGATTAGACACTGCCGTCACAGAAAATTAAAGCAAGATAAAACAAGAAACAGTGGTTGGAATTTGCGATATGAGGTAAGTACGTGAAAGAATAAAACCAGCGTTCGTCTTGTCAGACGAACCAGCGGCCGGGCCGTATAGCCGAATAGCGCAGCAATTCTGCGACGCGAAACGAAATCGAAACGCCGCAGAAAGGTAATCTGGCTCTGTGGCGCCAATACGCAAGAGCGATAGAGATAGATAGCTAAGAAAGAGATATTATTAATCCCATAGTTTAAAAAGATTAGCTTATTAGAACCACAGAATATATAATAGTACAAGTACAGAAGGCCCACTGCTTTGATGTTCACGAAATGCCGCCTTTATAAATACCTACAAAATTGTAACAAAGAAACGAGCCGCACGTGCGCAGCGTCGGACGATAGGGTTGCCTATAGATTAAAATGAATTAATATTCAAATAAAATGTTATACTATATCATATTTAAGTATTAGATATATATACAGTATTTATATATTTTTGTTTAATCCCTAACATCACAAGACTTATTGAACTTTTCCGTGGGACTTAATCATTAGTAGATGTGTAAAATTGTCCTATTTATTCATAATGTCATTTGTCTAAGCATTATTAGCCATTCACATGCGGACATCGCATATAAACCTTAAAAAAAACTCGCTACGTAAAGTAACAATAGAAAGTGCGAACGTGCGTTCCATGAGAACGCGCGCCACCCCTGATTAGGCCGCGAACTCGCGGCCGCCAGCATGTACCTGTAGCGCGGCGACAGAATCGCGGAGTGAGCCGCCCCTGCTCATACTAAGACTCGTACTTGACCATCAGTAGTGACTGTGGAATCTATTAGTAATATATGTATACTTTGAGATGCAATATTGTAGAGAATTTAATGCAGAATATTCTTCTCCTAGACATGTTTATTGTACATTATTGTAATGTTGTACCTATACCTACTAAAGGTTTTGACACAAAAACTGCTGAGCGCGGGTAAAATTTTTTCAAGTTTACAATTTTTAGGGTTCCGTAGTCAACTAGGAACCCTTATAGTTTCGCCATGTCTGGTCTGTCCTTCCGTCCGTCCGCGGATAATCTCAGTAACTGTTAGCACTAGAAAGCTGAAATTTGGTACCAATATCAATCACGCCAACAAAGTGCAAAAGTAAAAAATGAAAAAAAATGTTTTATGAGGGTACCCCCCCTACATGTAAAGTGGGGGCTGATATTTTTTTTCATTCCAACCCTAACGTGTGATATATTGTTGGATAGGTATTTAAAAATGAATAAGGGTTTACTAAGATCGTTTTTTGATAATATGAATATTTTCGGAAATAATCGCTCCTAAAGGAAAAAAAAGTGCGTCCCCCCTCTAACTTTTGAAATCGTATGTTTAAAAAATATGAGAAAAATCACAAAAGTAGAACTTTATAAAGACTTTCTAGGAAAATTATTTTGAACTTGATAGGTTCAGTAGTTTTTGAGAAAAATACGGAAAACTACGGAACCCTACACTGAGCGTGGCCCGACACGCTTTTGGCCGGTTATATAAATATTAATATTATCAAAAAACGATTTATTAAACCCTTATTCATTTTTTAATACCTATCCAAAATATATCACACGTTGGGGTTGGAATGAAAAAAAAAATAGTCCCCACTTTTCATCTGTAGGGGGGGGGGTACCCTAACAAAATAGTTTTTTCCACTTTTTATTATACCAGTTTATCGGCGTGATTGATATACATATAGGTACCAAATTTCAGCTTTCTAGTGCTAACGGTCACTGAGATTATCCGCGGACGGACGGACGGACGGAGGGACGGACGGAGGGACGGACGGACGGAGGGACGGACGGACGGAGGGACGGACGGACGGATGGACGGACGGACGGAGGGACGGACGGACGGACGGACGGACGGACGGACGGACGGACGGACGGACGGACGGACGGACGGACGGACGGACGGACGGACGGACGGACGGACGGACGGACGGACGGACGGACGGACGGACGGACGGACGGACGGACGGACGGACAGACAGACAGACAGACAGACAGACAGACATGGCGAAACTATAAGGATTCCTAGTTGACTACGGAACCCTAAAAACACCAATGACAGATAAGTGACATTGACAGTTGATAGTTTTTTTTCTCACTCACTTACCTATTGATATATGCCGAGATTGCCGAGTGTTACAAAATGTTTTTCTGTGAACTTTGACCTTGAGTAATTTCCGTCATGCACACTGAAACTGTGACTTTTAAGGCTACCTTTAGAAGGCCATAATTAAAGCGTTTATTACCGCTCGCTCCGCGGTTGACCTCTTTTTCGGGTAAGGTAAATAAACCCAGACTGGGTTACAATGTAAATACATAGCAGAATAACTTTTTAAGTTAAGGCGGGAATACTAAACATTAAAATATGGCTGCTGCAAAAACGTACCTTTATTGTTTTTTGAACAGCAATGCAGTAACAAGGATAGGTATTGAACTAATTATTGAACACAAAATTGATGGCTCGTAAAACAGTGTTTTAGCCTAAACTGTTCAGCTTTCATGACAAATATCTCGAAGACAACGTACCTTTTTTATATACCACGTCGGTGGCCAACAGACATACGGCCCGCCTGATGGAAAGCGGTCACCGTAATCTATGGACGCCGACAACTCAAGGACCTACTACCTACCTATTTAAACTACCTAGCTACCTACTTTAAAGTAAATATGGGATACTATTTTTAACCCCCGACGCAAAAACGACTGGGTGTTGTAAGTTTGACGTGTCTGTCTGTCTGTCTGTCTGTCTGTCTGTATGTCAGCTCCCGAACGGGTGAACTGATTTAGATTTAGTTATTTTTTCTGAAAGCTGAGTTAGTCGGGAGTGTTCTTAGCCATGTTTCATGAAAATCGGTCTACTATGTCGCGGTCGGGGGTTTTTTCAAAATGTTTGGTTAAAACCGTTGCTACAAAAATATTAAGAAACTAAAGGAAAAAGGATTCAGATCGAAGGTCAATGGCGCCAGAGAGTGCCTTAACAAAAGACTCCACAAACATTATTTATCCCCATGCAGTGAATCACACATAATGGACATAATGGTAACTAAAGTACTTACTGGAGCCGGATGCAAGTCGTTAGTCGGTAGCTTAGTCTTCAGAGTGGCGTGCGCAGACATCCCTTTGTGCGTGAAACAATACAATTTCAAATATTTCAATAACATTGTTTTAGAGCTATCGATTTAGTATTATATTTCGTTGGCATGACGCGTTGGTAATAATACGTTGGGCTAGAAATTGTCCGTTTAAACAGAGATTACAGAATAATACAGCACAGAATATATGTGAGTGTGTTTAGTAAAACGTCCCACTTTGTCGGTTACTATTAAGGCGCGTTTTGCTTGTATCTTTTTATGAATAAACTTACAAAGCGGCTTTATAGCAATCGACAAAGTGGGACGTTTTTCCGTGCACACTCACATATATTAGTACATTTAGTACATTCAGTGAAACTATTGCGTCTGATAACTAATATTCTGTTACAGGTACGATACACACGGTGTAACATGAGGAAACCGAATAATTATAAACAGCGCAGCGTATTCCTCATTATGTTAGAAGAGTAAAATGTTATATAAACTTTTCTGTTATAAGCATTGAAAAAACTAACAATTACTTATTATTTCTCAAAACTAAACGCTGTTTTGATGGCGATGATGCCGTTAGGACATAATCTAACTATCCTTGTTGATAGATATCAAAAAGTAACTAGTGATACATTGCAAAAAAATTTTTTTAGAAAAAAATTGTAAATGTTCATTTAAAGTGCCAGTTTTACGAATAGCATTTACTTTTACTAAATACATCCAAAAAATTTCTTTTGGCGAAATTTGCTTGACGTCATATGCCATATCGTCAGTGATACTTTGAAAAAATCTCGTATCTCACGCTGCTTCTCAAAGTTAAAACGCAGTAAGTCTATATGCATTCCATACATACTTACTACAATTTTCTTTTCATTGACAGACGAAGATACAAGTTTCTTTAAAAGTAGTGACGGTATACTCTTTACATTTTATCTTTATTTTGCCCTCAGAAATGCTTAGTTATAAAATCTTTCGGTTTCCTCATGTTACACCGTGTATTGCAATATCAGTATTTCAACCACTTGCACCACCCGCTTAACTCAAGCTTAGTGGGCAGTTAAGGCCCCGCGCACACGGAAGCAACAGTTGCACGGCGACTTTTTTTGTCTCTGTCGTCACTCCTTGCGTAACTGCGGAGCGTAACTGTCAAATTCCATATAAAATTGTGGGTTAACCTCGAGCTAACCCTCCATTTTCGGTGGTGCGTATAATACTGTTAAATCACTTCATAGCACTGTAAAAAATCTTGTTGTCAGCGATTTTGACAGCCCCGCCGCTGCAAATGTTTTAAATGTCAAACTTCTATCAAATTGTTGCTAATTTAGCTCGGTCTGATTCTAGTAAGTAATGTAAGTAGCATAAATCTATCGAAATTCGTACTTAGCAAGTCAGTTTTCGCTTTCCATTAAAACAAGGCTTTGACATTAGACTTAGGTACCTATATTGACCGGGATATAGTAGATTACCTTTTTGATTTTTGCCGAGCTCCCGATATTTCGACATTTTCGACGCAGTTGCATGCATCATGATCATGGAAAACTCAAAAAGTTAATCACGGTCTATATCCCGGTCAATATAGGCCTAATGAAAATAACCGTGAATCATTCAAAACTCTTAAGGCTTTGACACTCAAAACGAACATGAATACATACATATACACTATACACTAACACAGTTCGTGTCATTCCAATCCCATCTACAACTAACCTAACCACAAAATAAAAATTTTGAAAATACCCCTGACTGCGACATAGTAGACCGATTTTCATGAAACATGGCTAAGAACACTCCCGATTAACTCAGCTTTCAGACAAAAAAACTAAACCTAAATCGGTTCATCCGTTAAGGAGCTACGATGCCACAGACAGACACACACACAGACAGACAAACAGACAGACAGACAGACAGACAGACAGACAGACACGTCAAACTTATAACACCCCGTCGTTTTTGCGTCGGGGGTTAAAAAAGCTTCTTTTACGATTCTTGAATTTTAATTTCGTTTTACACGAAGGACGTCTAGGCCACTCATAATTTGGGTCATTTAGATTGGTTCGTCATTTCGCTCGGTAAGCCGCAGAATTTTGATTTATCGAGGTCGAATTTAAAATTAGGGTAGTAAATCAATCGATGTTAATTTAAATGTGCAAACAGTGGCTTTAAAGACAATGGCTATTTCGTCGATGTTATCTTGAGTTGGCTTATATTCTCTTTATTGGTAGACAAACGAATTTGGGACGAACTCAATGAGGAATTTAAATAATTGGTAAAAAGTAAGTGTTTATTCAAACAACACAGACGCTGGCATACGCCGTCAGAATATTAAGCTGAAATCTTATTAGGCTGTAGACATCGTGGGTGCGAGCTATTTAATATACTTAGACATATGTATTCCTTCTTCTTCAACCAAGCGTTTTCCCGATCTAGCGCCAGGGTCCGCATTCCTGCTCAGCCTTCTCCACTACGCCCGGTCTTCGACATCCTTAGGCGTGAGATTGTTCTCTTGCATGTCCGCGTTTAATATAGATATATGTATTTATTTATTTAAATGTGTCTTAAAAGATTGTTTGTGTCATAACAACTCAGTAAAGAGTTCACTATGTATTTTATCTGACAAGTTTTCGTCCTACATTTTAAATAACTATAAGAAACCTTTACATGAACATATTTAGGTACATAATTATATAAGAAATCAAGACTAAACCTAAAGCCTAGCTTATGTCTAAAATAGGCCCTTGAGGCATTGTAGCAAGGATACTGGCGACATTTCCTCGCTGTATCGCAATGCTGATACGTTGTGCGAGGAAGTCGCCAGATATTCGGTCACCATTTACCTCAACCAGACGCTTCGCGATTAACTAATAATTATTATAACTTATGCATATTTTAAGCAAGATAGATACCTTAATTATTATTTCCTTATTCGCCCTCTTTCTTTTGACTACCGACGCCATTGTTGACAAAAACAATACCAAAATATACATTATACTCACGTGTGATCTCATTGCTGGCGGCATGTATGCAGAAGATCTTCTTAAACGTCTTGGTAAAGATGGCTTTAAGGTTCAGCGCGTAGGTCCCGTACACGAGGGGGTCCATGCACGAGTTGGATACCGCCATGACGAAGAACAGATCCTGCAGCCGGGCCGAGACGTGCTTGGCCGACTGCCGGTCTACCATGTACCTGGAAAAAAATAGGTGTTCGTACATTCAAATGACTAGCCCTTAAATTCATATTGTTGCCATTTGGCTTACAAGTTACGTATTTTTAAATAAACTAGCCAAAATATAAGCTGGACTTTTTTAAATTATTTCTCTTAAATAAAAAAAAAAATTTCAATCCTAAATAAAAAAATCATGCATTTAAGATTTAAGGGTTAAGATAAAATGGCGAACAAGTGTATTTATGATTTAGGCAGATTTTTTCAGAGTTAGTCATTATTTTATGTTAAAACATTTTATCACAAATAGTGTATAGTGTACCTTTGAAATAGTAGTAAAACTTTTCATATAAATTTTACCAATAATGATGTTAAATATTTTTTTTTATGAAATATTTTTTTAATGACTTTTATTTCGTGACTATCGCGGTACCTAACCGAAGACAATATTTTTTTTAATATTTTTCATAGAGTTAGAAATGTTAGAATACCATTGTCTATCACATTATATCAATTTCTCGTTAAAAGAAAAAATCATGCATTTAAGTGCTATTATTTTCACGAAGCATGAGTTGTTGCTTATCTGTCATACCGTGATTTGATCTGTGGTGGTGAGAACATGGTATAAGGCCTCGGTCGTTAAGACGTCGCGGGCAGAGTGTGACCAGCACGGGAAGCATGGTCGCGCGATAGACGATAAAATAGCAGGCCGTCCCTATCGCACTATTTGTAAGTGCGATAGGGACGGCCTGATATTTTATCGTCTATCGCGCGACCATGCTTCCCGTGCAGGGTACGTAGCCGAATGGCATTTCTGAGACGCGAAACGAAAACGAAACGCCGCGAAAGGTAGTCTGGCTCTGTCACGCCAATACGCAAGACCGATAGAGCGTTTCGTGAGCGTTTGTGCCATTCGGCTACGTACACCGTTGAAGACTCGACGTCCACGACGTCTGTCTACTATGTCGCGTTCACAAAATGTTCTAACGTACTTAGTCGTATTGCGTGTTTTTAGTCACGCCGCTTGTGAAAAGTTGACAAGTAGGTCAGAAAGCACTTAGTCAATTGAATAAGATTATCGGAATTTCAGCGCTGGAATTCGCTAGCAATATGCTGAGATGGTACCATTTTGTAGAACTTTGTTGATTGCGTTGTGTTTTTTTTTGTCGTATAATTTTCTATTTTACGTCTGCATCACGTACGAATAAAACATTTCTATTTCTAAGGCAATCATGAAATAAATACATATTATGTATTTATTTTTGTTATTAACAAATTGCAGCCACAATTTTATTGCTGAAAAAATATGACTGTCTTTCATCTGGTTATTCTACTGGGAAATCTATTGAGTTTCTCTTGAGAATCGTATTATCGAGGTTCTTCAAAACTGAAGTACTAACAAGTTCAGAAGATTGACGGCATGACTGGACTGATTGGTGCAAGGACTCCTGCCGGCGAAGCCGAATGGCAATCGTCGACGCCAGACGCCGTCAGAAATGCAGTCTAGCTCTGTCGCGCCAATACGCAAGAGCGAAGAAGATAGATAGCTACGAAAGAGATATTATCGTGAGCGTTATACTACGCACACTGCAACGTGACTACATGAATGGGACGCGTTCGAATATTGCTCAAAGTTAGCAAACACGAAATGTAACTCAATAACTTTAACAATACTTTATAGAAATACGCTTCCGTATTCCGTAAGGGCCACTTGCACCAACGAAAATGTAGGGTTAACCCACCATTTTATATGGAATTTGACAGATGACAGCCCATTAACCCTGAGTTAAGTGGTTGGTGGAAGTGGGCCAGTGTATATAAAACAACTAGCTTTTGCTCGCGGCTTCGCTCGTGTTAAATTCTAAAATTACGGAATGCTCCATACAAACCTCCGTCCCCCATTTTTTAACCGCCTCCCATATCTCAAGGAAGGGGGTTCTCAATTCGTCTGTAGGTATTTTTTTTTATTGAATGTCCATTTTTATCAGAACCCAGTTCTGATGATGGGATCCTGAAGAAATTGAGGGAACTCCTCAAATCTTAAAGGCATACATATACAGCATGCATACATGTTCAGAAGAGTGACATTTGGTGCAGTGGGACTGCTGATGATGCAGAACGGAACTCCTCAACGACGCATAGCTCGTGTCGTGTCAGGAAATTTGTTTTCTTCGTTATGTTTGTTAAAGCATATCGAGTTTTTAAGTCAAATTATCGATATCGGATTCATGAGGAATTGAGGAAACTCTTCTAACCTTAATGGTATACGTATATCCATTTGTATTTTCATCAAATAATTAAAGGTTTAGGTACAAAGTTCGAAATATTCGCCCATTCAATTCACAAAACATTCGCAAGTACCTTTTACCAGAACCCTAAAAGCGGCAGTTTATTTTTCTTAAAAACTATACATAGAGAAGTAACGGGTTAGAAAAATATGTCATTTATCTCTTCAACTATCTTCACTTAAAAAATCACGTTAATACGTCGCTCCCTTTTGGGACAAATAGACACACACACTTTCCCATTTATAATATTAGTATGGATTGTACTTTTACATCCAACTGAAATTTATAAATATTTGTGAAAAGTCACTAGCGATTGTAATACTTAGGTACATATTATGTTATCTACGAGAAATACGATTGTAATAATTTAAATAAAACAATGTGCATAATTATGTTGATTTTAAGCATACTCGCTTCCTACACGTGTCTGCTCTTATACGAAACAAATATACTTCAGCGCATATATTATTATGGCTAAGTACACTCAACATCAATAGAGAACTTGCTTGAACTTAAAATAAAATATTTAACAGCAATATCATGTACACCTAAATGTACACAATTTGTACCTAAATGGACAGTAGTTATTTTTAAACCCAATTAATATTTATTATAATAGGTACCTAAGTCGGATAGAAAGAGATAAAGTAAATGAGTTCACCTTGACATCACTCAACTCGATTTCAAATTAATTCAATGAGGAGGCACACTCAAAGGTTATGATAGATGACGCTACCCTATTAGTCCATAGAATTTAGTACGTGAGAGCGAGAAGATGATAGGTATGTTTATTCTCTCTCTCTCTCACATATGAATGACAGTGACATGCCTAGGCACTTGCACAGGCGCTGCCTGACGGGATAAAATGTCAGTGTGCCTCATTATTAGCAAATCGATCAAATAATTTTTGATAGTTCTTAAAAAAAAAGGTGAAGCGATTTTTGGATTTAGAACGCATTGACTTCGCCGTTCGAAAGTCTCTGGAAAACGATGAAATACTATTTTTCTACTTGTCGACTGTAATCTGTCAATCAGGACACCACAGACTAAACTATAAGTGCTAACTTTTCAGTGTTGGATACTCTATGGCAGTTCCGACTCAATTATAATAAGCTCATTATAGTTGACTTTAGTTAACTGTAATAATTTCAAAAATAGGACTTCATTCAATTTCTATACTAATTTGCGATACCTGGCAAATTTTCCTGCATCTGAAACACATTTTTTTTTATCTGTCGCGTTATCGGCCAATCAGAGACGGTTATTACAAACAATTGGTTGCTAGGTAATTCGATGGTGATACGACGGTGAACGACTCTATAATTTAACATTAATTTTAACTTGCATGAATGATGATATTTCCGTCCATTGATGATGAAGATGATGACTCGTAGAAAAAGTATTGTATACAATAGTGATATAATTAAGCTTTTCACTCTCGTACCGTACTATTAGGCCACGAAGCTTGCTGAGTAAATATGGTACTCGACTGAAAAGCTTTGTATTATATCACGATTGTATAACATACTATTTTGACGGCTAATGAGTAATGACCAATCTTTTTTTCGATTCTGTTAATTATTAGGTGGCTTAGTTTAATTATGCTTAGATCAATAATCATAGTATTTCGCAATGTTTCTCAACAGTGTCTTGGATCGGGGCTTTTTATTGTCATATCCTTCTGAAGCCCTGCAAACTAAAATGTACTTTCAGCAGCAGTGTGTTTGTCAGCTCCGACGTGCGACGCACGAATGGAGTTTACTCTTAACAAACAAATAAAAAAGCGACGCACAACGAGCCCTAACACAATAACTAACAATTTATATGTTACCTAAATGAATATCTTTGAAGTATTTTTATATTAAAGGAAAAAATGGAAAAATTTACGCTTCCGGCGGGACTTGAACCCGCATCATTTGCAATCCGTGTTCCTTTAATATAAAAATGTTTGGAATCGTTAGCAGACGTTTCTGCTTGTTAAAAAATAAATTTAGTATGGGTTAGCACATTGTTACTGGTGAATTCTCAATATGACTTGAGACTCCAGTGCCGTTACAAGATGTAATAGTCTGTCGGTAGATGGCGCTAGACGTCACCCCAAGACGTGTGTACATAAGGAAAGGCATGGAAAGATTTGCGATGTCCGGCGTGGCTTCCGTAGCTCAATTGGTTAAGAGCCTTGCACGGATTGCAAATGATGCGGGTTCAAGTCCCGCCGGAAGCGTAAATTTTTCCATTTTTTCCTTTAATATAAAAATGTTTGGAATCGTTAGCAGACGTTTCTGCTTGTTAAAAATCGTTGAAGTAATCCTTAATTAAAGTTCATCTTTGACCCATA
This sequence comes from Leguminivora glycinivorella, assembly GCF_023078275.1. Lineage (NCBI taxonomy): Eukaryota > Metazoa > Arthropoda > Insecta > Lepidoptera > Tortricidae > Leguminivora > Leguminivora glycinivorella. The sequence goes on from NC_062985.1 coordinate 6,970,458, forward strand.
CAACTTAAACGAACGCCAAGGTTCTTTGTTTTTCTCTTTCAAACAATTTTAAATTACAAATCATTTATTCAGCAAATAGGCCACAGGGGCACTCTTACACGTCAATACAAGTTGAACTGCAATTACAATTGATAATACTTATTCTAAGTTCTAACTAAAGTATTCAATTGATAATACTAATTCTAAGTTCTAACTAAAGTATTCATTGTCAGATTTTCTCTCAATACCTGTCCTACGATACTACGCACTAGAAGTTTTGATGTTTAGAAATTAGTGAATAATATTATTGAATGTCAGCTCGCCGAAGGGAAAGGGCAAAGTAGGTAAACAAGAACTAAAAAATAAATAACAATAAATAATAAAATATATTGTTTTTGTAAGTATTTAATTAGAATATATACTTTAGAATATTGAGAATATATTATTTAGAATGTATCCTTTTCTATAGCACTCTAAAGAAAAGGATGCATATAGTTTTCTTTGTTCTTGTTTACTGACAGACTTGTTTGACAGAGTATATATTAGTTTCTAATAAATCCTAAAGAGTAAAGTACCAAATTGATAGATGCCATGATCCATTAGAAACTTGATCTTACGGTAGTTTCGGTATTTTCTTTTTGGGTCTCCTCAAACTTATCAACGCCGAATTGGCTTAACTAAAAAGCGATTTTTGGGCGGCTAGAGACGTTTCCGCGTCGATAGATTTGAGGAAACCCTTTCTCTCCACCACATCAGATTTCCTGATTTTGCAGGGTTTATATATATACTGCAAACGTTTCGTTTGGCACCTCTTTTCGAAGCTGCTTATCGTTAAAACAGTCTTCCGTGCTCTTGAATACGAAAACCGGGATTTTCTTTATACATTAACAGGTACAATTCGGGTATAAACCAATGTCTTTCCTCTATACAATGCATGTCGATCGGTTTTGTATCACTGGGACATCTTATAAGTATTTATTTATTTATTTATTAGGAGAACAAACAGAGTTAAATGTACATAATTTTGTATAAAAACTAACTTAAGTATATTATGGTAAACATGCATTTACCTCCACAGCAGTTCTCACCGAGACATAATTAATTAATTTAATTGTTTTAATAATTATGTAAATGCCATGTGATGTTTTTTTTATGGGATAGGAGGCAAACGAGCAAACAGGTCGCCTACGCTCGTAGCTCCTTAGCAGTGGAGGATACGAGTAGGTAACCACTTACGGATCTAAAATTAGCTTTACATACGATATGTACCTATCAAAATAAACTTTTTGTTTGGGGAATGATCTGTTTTGACACTGACATATCCGATCCATATAGTTAAGTTAGACCGAGATAACTATATATAGATTTTTATCCATTGTCTTTATGGTACCTTGTTGTACAAATTGCTAGATTTTGTTACCCTCTTTAACTCTTTCCTCTCATTTACTCAAAGGTTAACTGGAAGAAATCCCTCTATGGGATAAGTTCGCCTTTGTACTTCGCATCGCATCTCAATGTATGTTATTTTTAATGTGTTTTTGTACAATAAAGAGTTACTACTACTACTACTACTATAACTTTGCAGCCCAATATTTTGTTTACAATTTAAAAACTACCATTCTATCAACCATTATAAAAGCTATAATCCAATATGGCAATGATGTTACGCCGTGGCTTGCGTGGGCGACGGTCGCGCGATGGTCGCGCGACGGCGATGCGACGCATACGAAATCAAACCTTATCGATATGGCAGTATGAGACGCGACGGCGACGGTCGCGCGACCGTCGCCCACGCAAGACACGGCGTTAGCTGTTACTGTGTATGTCAGTTGTATGGTATGTGAATTGTCACTCGGTAATTCTCAATAGTCTAGTCCATATTCTAATTACCGCGACGCGTTTATTTTCAGTGGAATTTGAATTCTAATAAATTAGAATTAGAACTGAAACAAATGAAACGCGGTAATTAGAATTCGCCCTTACGTCTTGAGAATGACCGCACTTTTGTCAGAATTGTTTCAAGAATCATTAGGTTTTGTGGAAAATGGTGAAAACTACCAAGGTTATTTAATTATTTATTACCTACCATTTATATCATAAAGTCGGAAACTGTTGTTGAATAGAATTAAAAGCCAAGGTTCCGTCTTCTCATACTTCCGGTTTATATTCTCTATCCCCGTTAATCATAAACGTACACTAAAGTTGTCACGCCGAAAAAGTTATTTTTCCCCTCACTAGCTCGGAAACACGTGTTTTGTCCTTTAATACCAGCGGGTAAAAACGCATTTTATCCACTAGTGGGTAAAGTAATTTGACCTTGAATAAATTCAAATGAACTGCTTTAAAATTGATAAAAGTTGGTGAATCTAGTAATAAAGATCATTTACCACCTGTGGAACTACTGGAAGCAGTGATAAACGCATTTTTTGCGTTGTAGTTTCCTCGCTACAGTGAGGGGAAAAATTTTGTGTTACACTCGGGTGCAAATGTATTTTACTTCTCGTGTGTTAAAAAACTCGCAAGTTCAGGATTCTATTCTCGAACCACTCGCTTCGCTCGTGGTTCAACTATAGGATCCTTTCACTTGCTCGTTTTTCAATTCCACACTCGGCGTTAAAATACAACTTTGCCCCCTTGTATAACAAATAACTATTGTCCCTTTCCGACGTACTGGTGTGATAGAAAGGAACAAACGAACTTTATCGGCTTGATAACTTTAGTGAACGTTTATGAATAAGGGGGTATGAATAGAGGCACTTTTCAGAGAAGTGATATCAAAAGAACATTGCGTTATTGGCAATCAGCACTTGAGCTATGACTAGAGATCGGACAGTGGGTGTCTTTTGTTTGACGTTTTCTGAACAATTAATCTTATGTTAGAAAGGACGCGCAAAAGTCCGATCACTGTCTATGACCCCAATGTACAGTCAACCAATCCTAGGCCACTGTAGAACCTTTCCACAGTAAATGTCGAAGTCACTTCTATGACAAATACATCACGTTGTCAATAAGACAGAGTTCTAGAGGGGCCTAAGAAATAAAATTGGTTGACCGTACAGTCACAGTGTAAGAAAGAGTAGGGTAAACTCGCCTCATTCGGTGACACGCCTAATTCGGTGAAACAACCAAAGATCGTCTTTCGGAATAGTACTTCAAAGCTTGTATCACCGAATTAGGCGTGTCATCGAATGAGGCGAGTTTACCCTACTATCGTACAGTCGTGTTCAGTCACATCTACAAAAAAAAAACTGATCACGCTTTTAGTGCGTTTTCACATTATCCGATCCGATATCGGATGTCGGACCGATATCTCATACATTACAGGCGCCATCTTGGATTTTTTCCTTTGATTTGAAATCCTTCCGACATCCGATATCGGATCGGATAGTGTGAAAACGGACTTACGCTCATATTATTAGAGTTGTGGTTGATTGCCAAATCTTGAGGTTAGTTGTCGAAGCGGACCCCAAGCTCCCATGGGCCGCGGCAAAATGCCGGGATAACGCAAGGAGGATGATGATGATTATTAGAGACGTGGTCAGAGATTTTTGTTCGTCTGTTAGTCTATTTTCTGACGCTTTCAATTTTACAACCGTCAAAAATATCTACAAAATGCGTTAACACTTAAATAAAATACAGAAAAGTAGGTAATTACAATTACACTCTTCAAACAGCAGAAATAATCAACATCAAAACGCAGAAAACTATGAAACTTTTTGTAATAGTTTAATAAAAGTTAGGGCCCTATATAAAACAAGTCTTCCAGTATAGTTTTATTACACTTGAACCAAAGACATATGTAACTCCATATAGACGGATAAAGTTTAAGAATAAAACGTACCTCAGAGCCATAGAGAAAAAGGTACAGTGGCCTAGATGGCGTTACACCTTTGGGGAATGCTCGGCTAGATGGCTCTAATATTAATAGTTGACATTTTAACACATATCAAGCTAACAATATGGGCCAAATTGTCAAAACTGAGGTTCAAAAGTTTTAAGCTTGTATCGAGAGATGGCAGTTTTTGCACTGTGATTACACGTTTTACTTTGACAGTAACTCTCTATAAAACTCGATCCTCTTTGACTTAAACTTACGTATAATTTAAGTTTAAGTTTAATTAGAAACAATTTGCACTTTATCGTATTCAGGCGGCGGTCCACATAACTTCAATTCTTGGCAGCAATATCTACCGTCTGGCACCCCGAGATTCCCAAGAAATAAATACTTTCTTAGTAATTCAAATCGTCTGTACATTATATAGAAGAAATTGATCGTTGAACATTTTACGGACTCGGTGTTCGTACTTACATAAATATCGTAAGTTATCTATAATATGCTTGGGCGCGATAGGAAAATAGCCTAAATATATAAAAAAATCTGTATCTGCTAGTGAAAAACAATTTTTTAACCGACTTCTTTACTGAAAATAAAGAAGAAGGAGGTTATATATCCGGGTCCATTTTATGTATGTTACCTGATTACTCCGAGACCCGTGGTCCTATTTCAATAATTCTTTTTTTGTTTGAAAGAAGCTACCAACAAAGTGGTCTCATATTAATCTGGAGCTGTTCTGATGATGGGATCCATGAAGAGTTGAGGGAACTCCTCAATTTTTAAAGGCACATGTATGGTGATTTCGGTGTTTTCTTAAGTAACTCGAGTAATTTCTCTCGAAAACTAGCACTTTTATGAAGTGAACCTCATGATGATGATTGTTCTTTTTGAAGTCGGTTGTATTTTTTTGTAAAAAGTTTTTATTTCACGATATCGGCAACCGATACATTACTTTAATAACATTGTGACTTCTGTTCATCTAAGGAATCATATTTGCGATTGGAGTTCATTGATCAGTCAATAGGCTACTAGACTCATAACGAATTTGGCCCAATAAATGATTGTCTTCTGTAGTATTTGACATAAAATAACAATATTTATAGATTTAGGGCATTAAAAGCGTATGATGACTATGTATTTTCGATTAAAATGTTTTTATTTATTTTGGCCACCGAAAACGCTGACAGCGATGTAGTGACGTCATCGAATTCGAACCTTATGTCAAAACAATCACTGACATATTGAACTTTATGCCTTCAATATCTGGGCAACCGAGCTTCGCTCGGTTCTGTTTCGTATCCTTGACATGTGTCGCCATCTAGTTCAAAAATGAATAGTACCTACATCGAGCGAAAGAATTCTCAGCCTTAACAACACAACTACTCCACACGAGATGGCGCGCATTTCGCCACAAAAACTCAAATAGTGTATTTTCTATTCGTTTTAGCCTTGACCTGTGTCGCCATCTAGTGTTTGCAATAAATAGTACTTACATCGACCGAAAGAATTCTGTCTTAACAGTACAACTACTGCACACGAGATGGCGCGCGAAGAAAAACGCATGAAAACTCGAAAATTCGCGTTTTCCGGGACCTAAGGATAAGTTAGACCGATTTTTCACCCCAAAAACCCCCACATAACAAATTTCTGCGAAATCGTTAGAGCGGTTTCCGAGATCGTCAGTGTAAATAAATATATATATAAATAAATAAATAAATAAATAAATATACAAGAATTGCTCGTTTAAAAGTATAAGATACTTAAAAAGTCAGAAAATGTGGTTTTCGAATAGAATTGGTACCTGTAGGCCTAGCACATGATGGCCGCGGGAGTATGTCGCCGCGAGATAGATGCCACGTCTTCTTCTAACTGTATTAATGACATAAGGACGGGTAGTCTATCTCGCGGCGACATACTCCCGCGGCCATCATGTGCTAGGCCTACTGATAGACAGATAATCTATAGATTAACAGGCCCCGTAGCCGAATGGCATTTCTCCGACGCCAAACGAAAGCGATACGCCGCTGGCTCTGTCGCGCCAATACGCAAGCGCGATAGAGATAGATATCTACTAGCGCTTCGTTTCGTGAGCGTTTCGTGAGCGATTGTGCCATTCGGCTAGCCACCCAGGACTGTGTTGTTTTCGCCTGAGTACGTAAAAGTATACTTTAAAAATATTTTTTGCTGTTCTTAAGTCATAATAAAATATGATAATATTATATTTCGGTTAATCGGATAGTACTTAATCATATAAGACAGACTCTAAAAAAAGGTCAAGTAGCCTATTGTTTCGGACATTCAAATTGAACGTTTTAAAAGTGAGCTGACCGTCAATCATTAGTTGATTAGCTTCTAAATCTGGTAAAGATTTACCCCCTTATTCATATTTACCCCATTATATGTAATTTTGTTGACATGTAAAACTATGTTTTATAAAGGAATAAATGAATGAATGAATTCATATTAAAGTTATCAAGCCAATAAAGTTAGTTTGTCCCTTTCCGACGGATTGGTGTAATAGAAAAGGACAAACGAACTTTATCGGCTTGATAACTTTAGAGTACGTTTATTAATAAGGGGGTTAGGCTATATACGTAGGTATATATTGTAGAAAACTTGTCATATGGATGTTGATAATTATGTATGCAACTGTATATAATTTGGCATTAAAACATTTTACCTGAACACCTCTCATTATGCACAATCAACAACTAGTATTGAAAATACATGTCGAAAAAATATTCAATAACATTATTATTCTCAGTATTTATTTTCTTTCTTAGGCTAGGTATTTTTATAATATGATTATAAAAGTAAAATACAAAACCACATACAAAACAATACAAAATATATAAACACATTATAAAAAACCTAACCTAATAGGGTGCCGCTAGCAGCGGGGCAGGGCCCAAGCTGCCGGTGGTTAGGGCTGCAGAGAGAGGAACCGTCGGACTATCCGCGCCGTGTCCAAGATCACCGCCTTCTGCATCTGGCCCTTGATCCATTCACCTAGCGAGAGTCTCTTAAGATGTTGGTCGAGACTCTTCGCTATGAGACCGTTCGCTGAATCGACTATCGGAACAATGATCGTTGAATCAACATCCCACATGGCGGTTATCTCGTGAGCCAAGTCTAGGTACTTACTGGACTTGTCCTTCACGGCTTTCACGAGATTCAATAACATTATTATTATTGGATATTATTGCAGAAGATTGTTAAATATATTTTGACATTATTTATCGATATCAAAGAAAATCGGTCAGTCAAAGGGCCTAATATCCGACGAGTGAGCACGGGGCGGAAGGTAATAAATAATAATTGTGATTGGCTTGCCTACTCTACTGTAGACATATTGCGAGAGCTAGTAAATCTCATACTCATACTCTCATACTCATATTTATTAATAATATCAATTACAGGCACAGAACACCCCACTAGAAGCCAAATGCAAGCGATATTGTTCGAGACGCAAATCACCAATCCTTGCGGGGTGAGGCGGGCGCGCACGGTGCTGCCATTGGTCGTTTCAAATAATGGCGCGCCTTTATGATTAGCAGTAGGGATGGGAATGGGACATGTCTATTATAGACAATGGTACCGGTACCAGTACTGTGGTGAATTTGTTTTGCAACAAATTATAATATTATAATTAAATTATAATAAGGCCTAGTTACCCTTCGGGTTGGAAGGTCAGATGGCAGTCGCTTTCATAAAACTAGTGCCTACGCCAAATCTTGGTAGTAGTTTCCAAAGCAGACCCCAGGCTCCCATGAGCCGTGGCGAATGCCGATGCCGGGATAACGCAAGGAGGATGATAATTGTGATAGCATCTCAATAAAAATCATTCTAGTAACTAATAACTAAACTGTGCATTTTTACTTACGTTTACTAAGTTAAATTACCAACTAAATATTCTAAACTAATCAATGAACTAAATACCACTACAGACTCTACAGATTCTAGATAATTATTCACTATTACAAATCTGCTTTCTTTTATATTTCATAAAATGGTAACACATGGTACGAACGGCAGTACCCGCAACAGACATAAACTAACATGGCCCCATGCCTAGTCGTTTACGTGAAAGGGATAGCATATCACATTGTTAACTCGGTAAAGAGGGATGGACGCGCCTCGGCGCCGCTCAACACAACCATATTGACCAGTATAAATGAACTCCGCGGACAATAAACAATATTCAACAAAATAATTAATTTGACTTAACTGTGGAATGTTGTTCCATCTTTTTTACATGTAGAAGTGTTAGAAGACTTGCCACACCACTTTATGCTGTAAGAGACCATTGTTTGCAACCAAAATTGATTATTTAAGATTTTTTCCCGAGCGGACACGGACACTGTTAGCGGGTCGTATACTTGGGCGCTACTGATCGGTGTCGCACGCGTTCAAACTTTTATAAACCTGATTTGTCGTATGCTTGGTGACCGCGAGTCGCCCTGTAAGGGCCATCTTGTTGTATTGATCTGTGATTACAGGTCAAGCTTACATATCATAATCCCTTTTGATTTCTATTAACTTGATTACTATGATATCTAATGAAACGCAACGAATATAAATTCTATGTGATAACCAAGGTTGTGATAAGGCAAGGTTAGGTTAGGAAGCGCTGGTGGCCTAGCGGTAAAAGCGGGCGACTTTCGGTCCGTAGGTCGCGGGATCGAACCCGGTTCGTACCAATGAGTTTTTCTGAACTTAAGTGCGAAATGTCATTTGATAATTTGATTTGAATCAAGAGTGAATAGACATTTTTTGGGTAAACATGCTTCATCCTAGACTGCATCGGCACTTTCCATCAGGTGAGATTGGTTTTACCTGTTCCTCAAAAAAAAAAAAATTGCCAGTCGCTTTTCGGTGAAGGAAAACATCGTGAGGAAACCGCACTAAATAATTCCAATAAGGCCTAATTACCCTTCAGGTTGGAAGGTCAGATGGCAGTCGCTTTCGTAAAAACTAGTGCCTACGCCAAATCTTGGGATTAGTTGTCAAAGCGGACCCCAGGCTCCCATGAGCCGTGGCAAATGCCGGGATAACGCAAGGAGGATGATGAACCAAGGTTAGGTCGCCATTGTTTTACATCCTTACGTCCTCCTGTAGGACTTTTATACACCGTGTTACTAGTATTATTGAATTCCGTTAACTTCGGCATAAAATTTACTAATAATAACATTATTAGTTAAAATTAACTACGTTCGATTAAAATGAACCCGGTAACGATGTGAGCAGCATGTTTAAATATTTTAATATGACATCTTACTGTTAGACTTTGACTTTGACTTCGAAATTTTTTCATAAAGTGACTCCACGGATTTTAGAATCACGGTATTGTTAGGATACAGTTTTCTAAGACGATTTAATAAATTAACAATTCGTGAAACAAATAAATAGTGACATAATTCAATTTACGAGTGGATCGAAACGGCCATTCGAACGTCAAAAAACGTAGAGATAGTCGGGAGAGAAAGGGACGGAGAGAGAAGGAATCGTGAGATTAACCTGGGGGCCGATTTTTGAATCTCACGGCGTTCGAATTCAGAAAATTGTCACTGAAAATAGTAGGCAATTTCGGTGACAATTTTCTGAATTCGAACGCCGTGAGATTGAAAAATCGGCCCCCTGGGGGGAAACGAAGGAGGAAAGATTGAAATAATAACGTGTGGAGCATTTAAAACTATTGTACTTATAAATCTTATAATATATGAAGTGATATCCTGAAAGTTGTACTCATTATTATCAAGGCGATATACGGAAGGTGGTATTTATCATAGTATGCAATAAAAAGTCCTAAACCTAGTTCTTACCATAAGGTCATGGTGGCGTACGGCATCCAACAGCACGCGAACACGGCGACTATGGTGACCGTCATACGCAGCGTCCGCCGCCGCGCGCGCGCCAGCGGCCGCCGGTCCGAACGACGCAGCTGGATGCGGCTGTGGTCCGACACGCTTTTCTCTGTAACAAGTAAATATTATTAGAATATTCTTAACTAGATTGACTAAGCCCAAGTACAAGCTTGTGTTGTGGGTACCAAGACAACGACATATCCATACTAATATTATAAATGGGAAAGTGTGTGTGTCTGTTTGTTTGTCCGTCTTTCACGGCAAAACGTTGGCTCTAAACTCCTGCAACTGCATGGGCTTGTATTTTAGTACTTACCGATTGTTTATAGAGACAGTTAAAAATATTTACCGCAACGCGGATAAAATCATCATCATCACCGTCTACACACATTTACTTATGTCAATATACATTATCTGCGCTGTGTGTGTTACATGTATCTTACCACATATGCATAGTCTGTGACACAGTGACACAGCATAGTTGTATGGAAATTAAATTATCAGAGAAGATATACCTACTATACACAATTTTAACTTCATTAGTCTACGCCACAATTGAATTATGGCGTACATTTGACGGATTTGACCGCACAAATATATGTAGGTTACACCTATGTAATCACCATTTGTTAGATAGTTACTTACTAAAACAGATAAGTGCAGTAGGTGTGTAGGCATCCCATTACCGGTACGAAACTGAAAGCGAAATCGAATAAGTTACAGAGGTTCCTAGGACGCAAACTAGATTTGGCACACGCGCGTCGAACTAGGAATATTCAATTCAGACATTTCGGATACATTACAATGCCCTGTCGGCCTAGCCAAAGTGACACTCGTTGACGCTTCGTGCGATTGTAATGCAGTCTGGCTCTGTCGCGTCCGTATTATAAGAGCGATAAGGAAAGTTTTTGATAGAACTTTTTTTTTTTTTTATGGGATAGGAGGCAAACGAGCAGACAGGTCGCCTGATGGTAAGCGATCACCGCCGCCCATGGACACCCGAAACACCAGAGGTGTTGGAGGTGCGTTGCCGGCCTTGAAGATGGGTGTACGCTCTTTTCTTGAAGATTTGAAGGTCGTATCGGTCGGTCGTAACTTCTCCAAAACTTCCGCCTGATACAACATGTAACGACCGCCGCCATTAAATAAATGTCATATACAAAGAAAAAGTGACCAAGGTCTCCAGTGTTTCGAGCTGGAATCGAACCAGCGTCATCTTCTACTTAAAAATACAAATTAAAATATTTTCTATGAAAAATATTTTACGGTAACACATACATTAAGAAATGATTCTTGACAGACTTGACAGTCAGTGAAAACATCGAAATATACTATCAGTTACAAAGTTATGATTAGTTTGTTACTGCCGATGATGATGACTGAGTTTCAGATCACAACTCACTAATAACAATAATAGGGGGTCCTCCATATATCACGTCCTCCCTTATGATTTACTGTCTTTCAACTATGGTCTCTTGAACCTCCTCCCCCTGTTACTCTGACGTCATAACTATATAGACAATCCCTAACTAGTAAGGAACTCTACTTCGAGACAATTAATCATGAAGAATCATAAAATATGAAACAGCTTTATAAAGTTTATCGTTCTTACTCTTCCAACTTTTTATTCGTTACAAGTTATGACTTTCTCTTCTAGTTTTTCCTGATCCCTACAAGATACAAAACATATCTTAAAACACCTTGTAGATAAGGCCGCTTGTAGATAAGGATCTGAGCATAATTATGCTATGTACATACCTAAAAGTAAATATACTGAGCATACAAATCACTGTTTGCGAGGGTACATAACTACTCGTGTCTAAATATTACAGTTATTATTTATTATAAGGACATTCTTATAAGGACATTCTTACACAGATTGACTGAGGCCCACGGTAAGCTCAAGAAGGCTTGTGTTTTGGGTACTCAGACAACGATATAATATAATATATAAATACTTATATACATAGAAAACATCCATGACTCAGGAACAAATAAATGCCCTTATCGGGATTCGAACCCGGGACCGCGGCGCAGCAGGCAGGGTCACTATCGACTGCGCCAGACCGGTCGTCAAAATTATCAAACGTCAGTATTATCAAACGACCATCATCTCGGATTTGACTGGTAATTATAATCGTACAGTTTACAAGATGTACGATGTCAGTATTGTCAGTAACATCATATTGTGAGCAGAATCTTTTCAAAAAAGCTTTTTCTCTGTCAAAACAACTTGTTACAGTGTAAGTGCGTTTTCACATTATCCGATAGCGGATGTCGGACCGATATCCCATACATTACAGGCGCCATCTTGGATTTTTTCAGTTGAAATCCTTCCGACATCCGATATCGGATCGGATAATGTGAAAACGGACTCTGACTCAACATTATGTATAGGTAATTTTACATGTAAAATGTACTTAATATTGTGTTCGGTTACCGCGATAGTTACTCATGAAATAAAACTATGGAAACGTATTATATCGCGTACACAGACCAATACAACAAGACGGCCCTTACAGGGCGACACGCGGTCACCAAGCATACGACAAATCAGGTTTATAAAAGTTTGAACGCGTGCGACACCGATCAGTAGCGCCCAAGTATACGACCCGCTAACAGTGTTCGTGTCCGCTCGGGAAAGAATCTTAAATAATCAAATTTGGTTGCAAACAATGGTCTCTTGCACCATAAAGTGGTGTGGCAAGTCTTCTAACACTTCTACATATAAAAAAGATGGAATAACATTCCACAGTTAAGTCAAATTAATTATTTTGTTGAATATTGTTTATTATCCGCGGAGTTCATTTATACTGGTCAATATGGTTGTACTGAGCGGCGCCGAGGCGCGTCCATCCCTTTTTGCCTAGTTAACAATGCGATATGCTATCCCTTTCACGTAAACGACTAGGGATGGGGCCATGTTAGTTTATGTCTGTTGCGGGAACTTCGTACTGCCGTTCGTACCATATGCTACCATTTTATGAAATATAAAAGAAAGCAGATTTGTAATTGTGAATAATTATCTAGAATCTGTAGAGTCTGTAGTGTTATTTAGTTGATTGATTAGTTTAGAATATTTAGTTGGTAATTTAACTTAGTAAACGTAAGTAAAAATGCACAGTTTAGTTATTAGTTACTAGTATGATTTTTATTGAGGTGCTATCACAATCATCATCCTCCTTGCGTTATCCCGGCATCGGCATTCGCCACGGCTCATGGGAGCCTGGGGTCCGCTTTGGAAACTAATCCCAAGATTTGGCGTAGGTACTAGTTTTATGAAAGCAACTGCCATCTGACCTTCCAACCCGAAGGGTAACTAGGCCTTATTATAATTTAATTATAATATTATAATTTGTTGCAAAACAAATTCACCACAGTACTGGTACCGGTACCATTGTCTATAATAGACATGTCCCATTCCCATCCCTACTGCTAATCGTAAAGGCGCGCCATTATTTGAAACGACCAATGGCAGCACCGTGCGCGCCCGCCTCACCCCGCAAGGATTGGTGATTTGCGTCTCGAACAATATCGCTTGCATTAGGCTTCTAGTGGGGTGTTCTGTGATCGCGTATAATGAATTTACAATTTATCCCGACGTTTCGAACACTTTACAGCATTCGTGGTGAACGGGTGTCATTAAGCACGATATAATCCGTATCCATAGTTTTATTTCATGAATATTTACTTACTTTCCTATATAAAAATACGAATTATCATAATTTCCCGAAATACTTACGTCGTGTCTTGCGTGGGCGACGGTTGCGCGACCGTCGCCGTCGCGTCTCATACTTCCATATCGATAAGGTTTGATTTCGCATGCGTCGCATCGCCGCCGTCGCGCGACCATCGCGCGACCGTCGCCCACGCAAGCCACGGCGTTAGGCAGCAAAAGCTCATTGTTGCACTAACGACCAATCTACGCCTCTTTGTGTAGAGAGAGTTGACTAAGGCCGATGTTGCAACGTGTGCATGTATGTTTGTCAATTTGCGTGGGCATGGACAATTTCTATACACGTCGTTGTTGTTGCGATGCGGATTTGCACGACGAGGGCCAACCGCGAACCTCGTTAAAAGTATATTCTTTGTCACACTTATTTGCGAATATACAAGTGCGAAGGTAGGCCTCTCTGACCGTGTGCCGCAACGCTAAGTGCACGTGTACAGTCATAGTCACCATCAGGTTTATCAGAGCGACTTAGGTGCTTGAAAAAATCAGACCCCGTAGCCGAATGGCATTTCTGCGACGCGAAACGCCACCGAAACGCCGCAGAAAGGTAGTCTGGCTCTGTCGCACATTGGTAGCTATCTATCGCTTGCATATTGATGCAAGAGCGATAGAGATAGATAGCTACGAAAGATCTTGAGCGTTTCGTGAGCGTTTGTCCTATCGCCTACCCACACAGAACACGCACTATAACGTCTTAGATTTTGTGAGCAGCGTGTTTAGATTTTGTGAGCATCTTGGCCCATCCGATATAAGATAAGATAAGATAAGATAAGATAAATCGTTTATTTGCAAGAATACTTATTTCTAGAATACACAGGTGTAATTATGTAGGATGGTGTACAGTATTCAGTCGCACAAAACGACATGCAAAATATTTTACATAAAAATACTATATTATACCTATACTAAATATAGCTATAATTTAAAATTCAATTCCATTTCAACAACATAATTCATAATAAAAGATTCACAACGTAATACATGCTTAATATTTTAATTTTAATTATTCTAATTCTATCAACTATCATATTCTAAATATTCTTTCACGCTGTAAAAACAGTGTTCTAGAAGAAAACTGGTGACTTTCTTCTTATACTCTAGAGCATTTAGTGTCTTAATAGTATCGGGAAGACTATTATAAATAACTATGCACATGTTGTACGCATTCTTCTTATATATATCTAAGTTGCACCGAGGTTGGTATAGAAGGTTTTGGTATTGGGTTCTTTGGCTTGAGAAATACTCCGATCTCATATGGAATAAGTCTGGACGGCTTTTTACAAGCAACAGTGCTTTTTTAATATACATGCAAGGCAGTGGTAATATTTTTAATTTCTGAAATAGTGGCCGGCAGGTATCCATTACCCAGGCTTTCATTATTGCACGGACACATTTCTTTTGCAATATAAATGCTCGTTCGAAATCAACAGAATTTCCCCACAGTAATAGTCCATAATTTAGAACTGAAGATACCACGCCGTGATAGGCTGTGACCGCTGCTTCAAAATTTACTGTATTTCTTAATTTTCTTAGCGCAAAGACAAACCTATCTAGTCTACTACACACAGCATTTACATGTACCTTCCAGTTGAGATGCTGGTCAATGAATAAACCTAAAAACTTAATATTTTCACATTTGGATATTGATAAATTATTATAATTGATATTTAATTTAATTGGATCACTATTATATGAGTAGAATTGAATAAAAAATGTCTTTGTCATATTGATATTTAAATTATTTTTACATGTCCAATTGTTAATGTCAACTAATGCATTATTTACGACGGTTTCGTATGTATCAGCGTTATCACCCCTTATTAATAAAGTTGTATCATCGGCAAATAGTATACACTTATGCGAGATAGCTTGAGGCAAATCATTGATGTAGACCAAAAACAATAGAGGACCTAAGTTACTCCCCTGAGGGACGCCCAGTTTTACATCAAGAAAATCTGACCGGTATTTGGTTTTAACATAACTCCTACCTACTTTTTCTAATTTGACTATTTCAGTACACTGTTTCCTTTGTGATAAATAACTTTTTATCCATTCGAGTGCAACGCCTCTGATCCCATAGCATTCAAGCTTTGCAAGGAGCTTACCATGTTCAACACAGTCAAACGCTTTGCTTAAGTCTAAGAATATTGACAATATTGGACATTTGCTATTCAAACTTTCAGATATATATTTGACTAAATTAAAGCAAGCTAACTCAGTGGAGAGTCCTCTTCTAAAGCCATATTGTTCTGCCTGTATTAGACCGTTTTTTTCTAAAAATCCAGTTAGTCTTTTACACATTGCTTTCTCAATTATTTTGGAAATAACTGGAACAATTGTTATTGGTCTATAATTATTTGGGTCTTTACGGTCTCCTTTTTTAAATAGGGGCTTTACCACGGACAGCTTAAGCTGCTCAGGAAAAACCGCTTGTTCGAATGAAAGATTAATAATATGTGCCATAGGGTGACATATCCATGGTGCAATCAGCTTAAGGATATATGTTGTAATGTCATCATACCCAGAACTTCTACTACTTTTAAGTGACAGTATGATTTTAAATACTTCATTGGCATCAGTAGGTATTAAAAATATTGAAGAGGAATAATTATTAATATTATTAGTTACATTTAATGCCTTTCTATTCACATTAGATTTTGCTGTGGTGATGTTAATAAAATAATCATTAATTAAATTACAAATATCTTTTGGATTATTAAATGTCATATTATCAAAATTCAAAGAGTCAATTTCATTATGACTTTTTGCACTCGATAAGTTGGCCGATATTATGTCCCATGTAGCCTTACATTTATTTTTATTACAAGATATATAATTCGTGTTGCTGATTTTTTGTGACTTAATAATACATTTTTTTAATACATTGCTATAATTTTTGAATTGAGTTCTATTATATAATTTGTTTGTTTTTGACAATTTATATCGCAAGTACAAATTTCTCTTAATACTACAAGACTTACGTATTCCTTTTGTTAACCATTTTGATTTCTTATAGTGATTATTCATCTTGACCTTTATAAAATCTGATGGTGACTGTATTTTAAAATAATGGCGGGATGATTTGTGAATAATTGGTAGATGCCATTCCTAATGATCTTTTGTTAATGTTCACTCTAGCAAACTGTATAATAGATAGAGACTGCATATATTGTTTTTTGCATCACATGGTGACAAAAGAAAATTGCATTAAAATAATTCTTCCTTCCTCAAACTTTTATCAGGCTCACTGTAAAAATGGCTGTAGTTGCCTTGTACTCATTAAAATTAAAACATAATGTTTGGAGTTGCCGTATCTAATAATCTCTTGATAAAAGGAATTTAAACTCAAAGAGCTAAATGAGTTAAGTTGATACCGGAAACTTTTCGTACAACCTACATTTCAAATTGCCAAAATGGCCTAAGTCTCAAATTGCTACGTGTCGTATTCAAACAATGCTTTTAAGATGTGAGTAAAAGATGTCACTACGATATGATTATGGGGTTCCCTTTATCTTGCAGAATATTGATTGTCCGAAATACATTTGGCATTTGGTTTAGGTTGGCATTAGGTTTCGCAGAATTTTTATAATACTCATGTTGCTGACTGTAATTTTGCACCGAATAGACGCTCTGCCGAATTTATTTTATCATGTTGCCAGAAATGTACATTAGGTTAGAACCCCATCCAGACAAAATACTCACACGACACATAAATCGTATATGTCACAGAGTCGGTTTAGGTGCGACGACGAGCGAAGCGAGGAGGAGCGTGTTAGGTTGACAGTGTTATGTTATTAATTTGATAAGCAATCACGCGTACTTATGGCTCGACGACCTTTTTCGATACTTGCTCGTCTATCACCCAATATATAGTTACTCAAAAGAAATGTTGCCAGAAATATAGATTAGGTTAGAATCCCAATTCCAGACAAATACTCACACGACACAGAAATCTTATATGTCACAGAGTCGGTTTAGGTGCGACGACGATCGAAGCGAGGAGGAGCGTGTTAGGTTGACAGTGAGTAAACCAGAAAACCCTTTTTAATGTAAAAATAAATAAAACGTAAGTGACATTATTCTGCGCGTCAACATTATGCCAATGTATTATTCTGCCTACGACAATTTTGCGAAATGACAGAATGCCAAGTTAATAGAATACGACACAATTTTCGACAAAACAATTAATCGATTATACGACTATTATACAATTTACCATTATGCCATTGTATTACTCTGCTTTAAATAATTCTGCAAAATGACAGTATGCCAAGAAATTTATGCAAAAAGTCATTCTGCGAAAAGAGGATTCTGCCAAGCGTTGTTATGCGAAGGTAAAATATGACAAAAAAAATTATGCAAGATAATGGTAATCCATGATTATGATACCGAACTGTCAGTGTCAAATGTGACGTTTCTTCCAACAAAAACGTCATTACTTTATACTCCCATTACGAATTGAACAGAATAAACGTAAACAAACTGCTGTCACTGTCAAAGTAACATGTGCAGCTCAAGTCAGGAGTTCTCTATGTAAGGGCCGACGGAAAAACAAATAATTTGTAACCAGTTATTAACGATTACTCTATTACACACTTAAAATCGTGAACAGATCGAACACGATGACTGTTAAGTATATTATGTTATGATCCCATGCAAGTCAAAGTAAAAATCGGTCCAAAATTTACGAAGTTCTGTCATATCAGATACTTACAAAACCAATAATTAAATTTATAACCACCTTATTTTGCACCATCGTATTTGAAATCGGTTTTAATTAGCCATTAAAATTCACTACCACCTAGTCTCGAAAGTTGCTGAAAAATAATGTTTAGCGGCCCGCTACTTGGTCGCCCAGGTTCATTTCCACAGTGATACCAGAGCAATAAACAAAGTACCCGACAAAAACGGCTTCTTAATTTCAATAAATATACCAAAACGTTTTGTGTTGAAATTTATTTTCGTTTAAACAGAGTCATTATTTGTGTAATGGAATATGTAAAGATTTTTAATAAACTTGTCAAATATCGGCAATTTTAATACCTCGAATGGTGCAAATTTTTTATAGCACCGGTCACACCTTTGTTTACAATAATTCCGGCTAATTCAAAATAGGATTATAAATATACCACTAACAGCCGGCGTATTATGGTTCCCATTTTATCACTTATCTATGGTGGATAAAGTATCCATCACGCTTTGGTAAGTATAGAGTGACAGATGTCTTATCTACGTGGATAAGTGATAAAATTGGTTTACTGACCATTCGCCAAAAAACGTTTCCCAAAGTTTCACATCCCAAACTATTATTCCCAAATTATCATTTCCCAAATAAACGTTTGGCAAAACAACTTATCGCAAATTGACATTTAGCAAAACTTTTTTTGGCAAGTATTTGTTTCCCAAAATATTTACTTGGTCAAATTTCATTTTACCAAATATTATTTAGTCAAAGGTATTGTTAGGCAAAATTTCCATTTCCCAATATATTGTAATTAAATGACGCACTAGAAATTTGTTTGTTGATTTTATACTTTGTGTCCAAGATTTGTGTGAAATAATGTGTATGTCGTACTTTTTTTCCTCTTATCCCTTAACCTTATGTTTTCAAGACCATTATGTTCTATTAATTTTTAATTACTTTAAAAATCCATTTCCGGTTTGCTCACTGTCAACCTAACACGCTCCTCCTCGCTTCGCTCGTCGTCGCACCTAAACTGACCCTGTCACACACGAGTTTTCTGTTACAATACTAATAAAATTATTACATTACATTTATGCCTTGTAACAATTATTGTCAAACGTGGTTTTGCATGTAGAAACATTTTTTGACAAAAAAATAGTTGACAAAATAATTTTGTCCAGTAGGTAATATTAATTTGACAAAAATAAAGTTGAGCAAACTTTTCGTGCCCAACTGAATGCCTTGGGAATAAAACTGAAATTATCATTTGACAATAAAATTTTAAGTTAAATTTGGCAAAAAAATCTTCGGTAAATTAAATTAATCCCGTAGAAATGAAAATGCAAATGCCTAAATATTTTCGAAATTTGCGATGTGAAATTTTGACCAAACATGTTTTTGGGATATAAGTTTTGCCATTAAAAACGTTTGCGAAATAAAGTTTTGTCTAAATAAAATTTGACTAAGTAAAATTGTGCCAAATGATAATTTGACCAAACAAAATCATTGCGAAACATACCTTTGCCAAACAATACTTTGGAAAATGAAACTATTGCTATATGATTATTGGGAAATGAAATTTGACGAAACGTTTTTTGGCGAAACGGCAGGACACCGATAAAATTGGAAGCATAATAATCAATCAATCAATCAAAATATTCTTTATTCAAATAGGCTTACAATAAGCACTTTTAAATTGTCAACAGTGTACAATATTCATCTTATTCTAAATATCAGAGCAATTTATTGGTGCAATAAACAATATTGTTTTAAAACTACATACGCCGGCTGGGGCGGCTCACTCGCGATTCTCTCACCGAGCTACAAGTACAAACAGCAACACCCTTAACTAACCATCGCATCGGTAGAATACATGCCCTTGTAATAAGGATTACAAATGTACAGCTAACAGTATTGCCGACGGTACATGCCGGCGGCCGCCTATTCGTGGCCCATTCGGTGGTCACGACCTTTGCGCAGCACAATAGAACTTAATGTCGGCTGTAAATATAGGTAAGAATTATGAAAGGCGGTATTTTGTGAACATCAAAGCAGTGAGCCTTCTGTAATTGTACTATTACCTATATATTCTGTAGTATCAACGTTAACATATCGCAATTGGTAATAATAATCAGGCAGGAGTCTATAAAATAGTACATTACGATACAATTTAAGTGCGTAAAAAAGGAAGTTCGAAACGAGTGGCGATAAATTAAAACACGACCGAAGGGAGTGTTTTAAATCGACACGAGTTGCGAATTTCCTTTTCGCACGTGTATCGTACGACGTTTTTCAGTACAGATGGCACTCCGAAGTTTCGGCCTGGCATATAATGAACCACTTCTCGCATTAGTGCGTAAAAAAACACCATCTGTACTGAAAACGTCATTATCGAATCGACACAGACATGTCGTATTCATATCACGTCTAACATTTGATGTTCAAAGATCAAGTTCGAATCGCGTCGTACGTGTGTGCTTAATTACTCCTCTCGATAAGATTTAAACTTTATGAAAGTTGCTTTCGTGACATTCGTCGCAACTTTAAAATTAAAAAGAGTTTGCACTTGTGTTAGGCATTCACAGTAAATATGTAAATATATACATTTCAGAGAGTTGTTGCATAATGAACAGAGATCGGACGGATTTGCGACATTCTTAGTGACTTACGCCATTTTAATGACTTTTAGTATGAGATGACGCACAAAAATCCGATCTCTGATAATGAATGAGGTAAATAAACACCAACGTTTTCAAGTCAGATACGTATGATAAGTCAGATAAACATTAAATTGACAAATCATTACTTTATATTATAATTGATTTTCGAATTGAAAAATAGACACCTAACCTTTTAATAAAAATGTATATATGTTGGACATTTACATTATGCATCGTTTCATATTTAATTTATTCATGCTTTCAGATACAGGTATTCATAATAATTACGTGTGATGACGGGTTAAGAATTTCAACACCCTTTTCCTCCCGCGGGCGTCGTTAGAAGTCGACCGTGGGATATAATACAACCTGGCACTGCAGTTTCACAATTTCGTTTTCTTTGTAAGGTGCATTAGGGTATTTCCGAATGACAGAAATGCTCGGAAAATTCCGAAAGGGGAATCTTGATATGATGGAAATAATGGTGATTTTGATGCGACTTTCGAAATTAGACGACTTTCGGAATTACCCTAATACACCTTAACACGTTTCCCCGTAGCCGAATGCAGTCTTGCTCTGTCGCGCCAATAAGCAACAGCGCCAGAAATAGATAGCTACGAAATAATAGCACATTGTGCAACAAGGGGAGGAAGTTGAATATTACTAACGAGAGTAAGTTAAATCGCGACAGCTTGCCGGAGCGATTTAAAGACTCGAGTTAGTAATATTCATACTCCCAGAGTTACACACAATGTTTTTCATTTTTATTTTTTATTATTATTTTATTTAATAAAACATCTTACATAAAATTTTAAATGTAAACACAATGTCCCCCAAAACTGTTTACACAGTTTGTCTCTGGGATCTGGGTGAGTCTAAAGGTACCTACATATAATTAGTTGTCATGTTAATGAACTCGCATTGTAAAAAATATGTAAATAGATGTAAAAAAGTTAAGTACGGTACAAGAAATTTCATTATTCCCTTGGGAGAACGATTTTTCTACAACTCACGCTCCGCCTGTGTGCAATAGCACATTTAAAGTGCGGGTGTGATGAAAATATTATTGTGCGCGTTTGTGCATTCGACTATGCACACTTAACTGCTAGGGTTAACCCGCCATTTTATATGGAATTTGACAGATGACAGCCCACTAACCCCGAGTTAAATGTTTGGTGCAAGTGGGCCTAAGAGTGGCACTGAAACGTAAGTTGTCTAAGGGCAAAGCCCTTTCGTGAATACAGATGTGAGTGTATGAGTGTAATGGGTACTATCAGCTGCAAAAGTGCATGGCGAATTTATCAACGAATTCATTCATAATTTCTCCATGGTTTTTTGGAGGTGCATGTCACATAGGACCCTTTTAAGGTATAGCAGAAAATGTATTGTATAGAACTTAAATATACCTAGACTAATATTAGTAGGTATATTCTATAGAAAATACATACCTACTAATTAATAATATTGACAGTGAGCATACAGTTAACTGCATGGCCAGAACATACAGCATAGTCACTATTTGCACGAGTACACAATAATAATGTCCTATCTCGTATAAACAGTTTCATTTAGAATTGTACAATGTACAGTTTTACAAACTTTATCTTTTTGATTTATCCAGACAGTGTCAGATTAACAGGCGACCCTGAGATTAAGCAAAAAATAACTCCTCTCTAATAATAGTTCCTATTCTCCATTATTTTAAATAGTCCAGTCTGTGTTTATTTCAGTTTGAGATAATACGTTTCATGGAAATGCGATAAAAAGGATTATAATCACAGGGAAAAGAGGATTATATGAAATAAAATAACAATATTTTCCAATCCATGAAAATAATCCTTTTGGTCAACAAACACGGAGCCAGATTTAGATTTTACATTTCCTTAGATATCAATGGATACGTTTTAACGTTTTTATTTTATTTATTATCGCTTTTGCCGTTTGAATCATGCAAAATGAAGTGAGTGATAGTTGGACGTGACTTGTACGATATTGTGTGACTTGTAGGTACATATGGAGGACTCCAATCACAAAGAAGACGGTCCGGTCGTGTCAAGTCCAAAAACCATTTAAAATTGTGAATTTTAAATGGTTTGAGAGAAGTAGATACA
Organism: Leguminivora glycinivorella; assembly: GCF_023078275.1. Classification (NCBI taxonomy): domain Eukaryota; kingdom Metazoa; phylum Arthropoda; class Insecta; order Lepidoptera; family Tortricidae; genus Leguminivora; species Leguminivora glycinivorella. Next base: position 6,993,324 of record NC_062985.1, read on the forward strand.
TACATGCTTGATTCCCAGAGGGTTAAGAAGATATGATATGATTAAATATTTTTTCTGGTTAAATTGAAGGTTTGTCAAAGAGCTATGGAGCGTAGCATTTTAGGAGTAAAACGGATTGACCGAATCCGAAACTCTACGCTGCGCTCAAAAACACGCATTATTGATGTTGGAATCAAGACCGCCAAGCTGAAATGGGACTGGGCAGGCCATGTTTGCCGTATGCATCCACAGAGGTGGGCTAAAGTAGCCACAGTATGGATGCCGCAAAACGGACGAGGATCTGGCAGGCCCAGGCGGAGATGGCGGGATGACCTGGACGTGTATCTCAACAACTGGCCGGAGATCGCCCAGAACCGGGACGAGTGGAAATCTAAGGGGGAGGCCTTTGCCCAGCAGTGGGACACAATATAGGCTTGTAATAATAATAAATGTAAAGTTGTACGTATAAGTTTTGCTTTGATTTTTATTATTTCAGTTTTCGTATTTTAATTCAAGAATTAGGAACGAGTCCCGCCGTGATCAGGTGCCAAAAGCGCCCGACTTAGAGTGCTTTAGAGACAGAATACTAGTAAAAACACTTCTAGTGTTTCGGGTGTCCATGGGCGGCAGTGATCGCTTACCATCAGACGACCTGTCTGCTAGTTTTCCTCCTATCCCATAAAAAATATAAGAAGGGGTAAAGTCTAGATACAATTAAACGGAATATATTTGAGGTCTTACTATTTTTTACATAGCCAGCCCATCATACCCAAATAATATTGTCGGTTATAAAAATACCCCCTTTATGAAAGTGTACAGGGAAATGTAAATATGGTTTAGAACGGCGTCTCGGCGCCAGATAACAATCAACTAGTAGACTTATGGCGTCATGCGTAGGTTACTCATAAGTCATAATCACGTAGTAGACTGCTTTACGATTCTCATACAGTCTGATCAAAAAGAGTAGAAATTAAAACGTGGCGACATCGTAGTGTCGTCCCGTTTTCTCACATATATTGATTTGAAAGGGATGACACTACAATGTTGCCACGTTTTAATTTGAACTCTTTTTGGTCAGACTGTACGACACACGTCACACATCCTCCTTGCGTTATCCCGGCATTTGCCACGGCTCATGGGAGCCTGGGGTCCGCTTTGACAACTAATCCCAAGATTTGGCGTAGGCATTGGTTTTACGAAAGCGACTTCTGACCTTCCAACCCGAAGGGTAACTAGACCTTATTGGAATTAGTCCGGTTTCCTCACGATGTTTCCCTTCACCGAAAAGCGACTGGCAAATAGATAGATAAGATAAGATAGATAATATTTATTCCATAACAATTTTACAATTATGTCGGAAATGTAACATTATACTATTAATAAACTTTCTAATTACTAGAATATCTTACAACCTTATAATTAACATGCAATTTAACTATATTATACAGAATTAGGATATTAATTAATCTTATGTCAGTCAAAATTTGGTATACAGTAGGAACATTTAAAAAATACATTAATCATTACAAATAAAATCATTGACGTCGTAATAGCATTTACTAATCAATAAATCCCTTAACCGGCATTTAAAATTGGTCACATCGTGTATTGACTTGAGCTCGGTCGGGAGGCAGTTATATAGTTTTACTGCTTGATATAGTACGGAGTGGTGAACAACATTTAATTTTGGAGCTATCAAGTTATCCAAGTCCTTCCTACGTGTGTTCATTCTAGAGATTCTTTTTCCTCTGTCTCGTATCTATTTAAGTGTTTTACGACACCAGTTAGTAACACTAGAATGTAAAGACAGGGTACTGTAAGAATTTTGAGACGGATGAAGTGTTCTCTACATGACTGCCACCATGGGATGCGGACCATGATTCTAATGGCACGTTTTTGGGCTACAAACGCTTTATTTATATTATATTTGTAGCTTTGACCCCAAAACTTGATGCTATATCGCAACCGAGACTCTATTAATGCGTAATACACAGATGTCAGTTGCCTTAAAGTAACTTCCTCGCGTAAACTCCTTAGCGCATAACAAGCTGAACTAATGCCGTTTTCCAGTGACCTAAGTTCTTCTCTCCAGTTAAGATCCCTATCTAAATATATACCGAGGAATTTGACACTGTCTTCATCGGCCACAACAGAACCTTCTAGGTTGACATGCAGGGACTCGCTATTCCTAGACGTAGTTCTGAACATCATACATTTAGTCTTGTTCATATTCAAAATTAGGTTATTGCTATTAAACCACGCCTGAAACCTTCTCAGTAATGCATTAACTTTATTGCTCAGTTCTTCTGTGTTAGTTGAGGAAACTATTGCGTTTGTGTCATCCGCAAAAACCACAACGCCAACATCGCCAAAACATTTATTAATGTAATCAATTAAATCATTGACAAATATTACAAAAAGAACAGGGCCAAGAATAGAGCCCTGCGGCACCCCTTTATTAATGTCAACTATTTGGGAATGATACACCCGTTGAGTACTTTCTTCTATCGATTTCATCTCTACTAGCATTTTCCTATTTGATAAGTACGACGAGAAAAGTTTTAGTATATTCCCACGTACGCCACAGTGTTCCAGCTTGTATAAGAGTATATCATGATCAACAGTGTCAAATGCAGACGTCAGATCAAGAAATATACCAGCAACCCTGAATTTCTCATTTAAATTAATAACTATATCATTAATAAGCCTCTCAATAGCATCACTGGTTCCTACATCATTTTGGTAGCCGTATTGACGTTCATTAATGATTTTATTGCGCTTTAAATGCTTAACAAGCCTAACTTTAATTAATTTCTCAAAAATTTTCGACAGGACTGGCAAGAGCGAAATTGGTCTGTAGTTTTTGGGATCACTCTTCAAACCTTTTTTATAAACCGGCACCACTTTGGCCACCTTTAACTGCTCAGGAAATACACCTTCCTCATAGCAGTTATTAAAAAATATTGACAATGGTACTGACATAATATCAATGTTATCTTTGATTACAGATATTGGAAGGTCATCTATACCTGTCGATTTCTTTGACTCCATTTTCTTTACTATAGATACTATTTCTACAGGAGTTATATATTCCCACAACATGTCGTTTAATTCAGGTAAAGAACAATCCTGCAGAATTTCTTGCGCCCTTTCTAAACCATCGTTAGCGTTAGAGATATTACATTTGTTACTGTTGAAGTAAGACGCAAAAAAATCCACAGTGTCCTGCGTTGTATCTATTATTCTATTATCTGTCTTTAGGATTATTTTCTGTTGTGCTTTAAGAGTGTTCTTATTCCTGTGTTTATTTACAACCTTCCAGATAGCTTTGGCAGAGTTCTTTGACTTGGAAATAGCAGCTTGTACTGCCATTTTTTTTGCACATCTTACCACTTTCCTGTAGAGCCGGACATAGTTATTTTTATATTGAACCACTGTATCGTGATTGGTCGCTAGGTTAGCATTCATTAAACAGCGTTTTGTTTGACTAGATATTTTTAGTCCCTTTGTGATCCATTTCAATTTTTTGTCCTTATTAACTTTAACCCTGATATTTTTCAACGGAAAACTTTTATTAAATATATCGTAAAATACTTTTAGAAAATCATAATTTCCTAAGCCATCCCACTTAATACTAACAATGTTTCTTCGAAATATAGCCTTGCCATTTTCACTGAAAACTCTTCGCTTAACTAATATATAGTCATCCTTTTTGTGAGAGTTATTTATATCGGGAAAAATTAAATTACAGAATAGACCTGCATGTCCATCGGATAAACCATTATTTACTATCTGAAGGTCTTGTATTTGGCTGTCAGGAAGATTTGTTAAAAAATTATCAAGGCATGATTGGGCATTACCGCAGCTGTAAGTAACCGAGGAGATCAGCGATCGAAAGTTGTAGCATTTTAATAAGGATGTAAATTGAGCTCTTTGCTCACTGTCCTTTAACAAATCCACATTAAAATCTCCACATATAATGCAGTTTTTGTCAAAGAAATGTTCCAGCAGCAATTCCAATTGTTCTAAAAAATTTTCGAAATAGTTTTTATCATCAATTCGATAAACACAGCAAATATATAAATTTGTTTTCTTGTCTCTAACTCCACACACTTCGAAGTATATTGTTTTATAAAATCGTTTACAGATCGGCAAATCCTCATAATCACATTCGCTATGCCCAAGTATGAGACTACCACCTCTCCTCATGTTACTCCTGGTGTTTGATGATATCACAGAGTATTTCGACAGAGCAAAAATGTCAATATTAGTCCTATTTAAGAAGTGCTCCGTTATGCATACATACTTCGGGTAGGCAGCCCCGAGATCCTCTAAAAATAAATCTAGTTCATCCTTCTTAGTCATTATTCCACAGACGTTTTGATGAAAAATGCATACATTGTATGGTACCTTAATATATGTCTCTGAGTGAAAAGAACCCAGGCCAATATGGCTTTGATTAGAGACGAAAAAATGTTTGTTTGTTTTCTAAATTACTTATTAACTCGGCGACATCTTGAAATATGATTCTCATGCCATATTTGTTTATAGAGCCTGAAAATTCATTAAACATACTTGAGTCATATGTTAAGTTCATATTGCAATCGAGTGTATGCGTATATTGGTACTTGGTCACATCAGAATATAATAGCTCATTAAAGGCTTCCACTCTCTTATTATACATATTGGCATAAATACTGTGTCTAAAAATGGGAACGCATAAAATAATATTAGTGTTAGTGATCTCTTGTAACACATTTCTTATATAAGTCACTAAGCTATTGTAATTTTGTGATGCCCTGAAATCTTCCTCGCCTATGAAAATAATACAGTAATCTATCATGGTAAAATCACTTAATCTGTCGCTAAGATTGTTTAATAGCTGTTTAACACCTACCCCTGGAGTGAGATAGTGACACAAATCATAATCTTTCACTAAAAAGTTTCTAACTGTCAGCATTTTCTTATGTTTATATGTACTTAGCATGCAAATTCTCCCCTTCCTGTCCTGTAGAGCAGCGTGTACTTCCTGTCCAGGAGGTTTTTGTGAAGCTGGTGAAGCGACGCCCGCCGATGAGCTGCTCCTATGTCTCGTCTGGTTCTTCTCACGTCTCTCTTGTGTCGCTGTGGTTAAGTTTCCTATTCTATACGCCCTCAGATTACCAACAGATAACAATGACTCCACCTGTGCCTCAAGTTGAGTGATTGACTCCTTGTGCTCTTTTAACTCCGCTTCTAGACGTTTTACTAGGTGTTTCAACCCTTGAAGTTCTTCCATGCACTCTGGTTCCGTATTTATGGTGTTATTTGATAATGAAGAATCAGATTCCGATACAGGACTCGGCGACGTTGGTGGAGTCGGAACAGGGCGTTCTTTGCGCAAGTTTTGAGACTGACACAGATTCTTTAAAGTTCCATTTTCTGTCTGTAGCCTGTCGATTCTTCTCTTTAGGCCGTTGTTTTCTATGCTTATTTCTTCAAGCTGGTATTGTGTAGACGCTAGTTCCGAAGTAAGTCTGGTAATCTCCTCTTTCATTTCTAGTACTGTAAGCACCTCGTTGACTGAGTAGTCCATACTTTTCGACAGTTTATCCTGTGACGGAGTGGCATTTGTAGATATATTAAGTTCAGAATTATCCTTAGAGCCTGATTTCGCAGGAGAACCCACGTGTAGAGGTGAACATTCCCCATCAGAAAAAATATTTCTTAGTGCGTTCAGGTCAACCGGCGAAGAAACGACTTCGTTAGTTGTTAATGTGGTATTAGGAGAAGACTCTGTCTCGGTAGTTTCACAAGCTTCGTTGTCCCTTGGAGTGCTTGCCCTTGGACAGTTTTCAGAAGGCTCTGGACTCGATGGTGTATTTGTGGTTTTCTTAGAGGGGATTTTTTTATTTAGAGATTCTACTGCCGTGATAGTCTTTCTTTTACCACTTCGAGCTGCAACTTTTGATACTGCAGGAAATGTTATTTTAGCCCCATATGGAGCTCTCCGAGTGCACGTTTTGCATTTCCATTTGGCTCTCTTTTGGGGTTCCATCATCCTATATAGTTTTTCTGAATAGCCTGCACAATCGAAGTGAAAAGACAACTCACATCTTGAGCATAATGCGCATGTTCGTGTATCTAATACAAGTCCGCAACTACCGCAAGTCACTGTCGGTCTACGACTATCGGAGCGGGAATTGTTCTTATTTAATTGGTCCATCGTGTCTCTTAATGTGCGAAGAGAAAAAAAAAAAAAGTTATAAAATATTTATATTAATAATAATAAAGTCCAAAAAATGAAGAAAAAAATAAAACACTAGAATCGAACTCGGTTCATCTGTCTACAGCAAAAAAAAATGCAAAAAGTTTTGCCGCTCAGTGGAATAGAACCCGGTCACTTGGTTTCACAGCTTTCACTGAGTAACGCACGGCCATCAACGCTTGCTCTGCATTGACGAAATTAAGGATCGCTAGCTGTAAATGAAATGTGCAGGCCGATATGCGAGATCTGACGGCTGGGATCAAAGTTCAAAGCAGTTCAAACATTAAAACGGTCACTTTTGTCATTTAAAACGTATATATTTTCGTATCCACTTAACGGTTTTTGTTTATGTCACTGTATTTACGTGTTTTAAAGCTTTGGTTTCTGTATTAAATCACAGTTCGGCTAATTTTACACTTAGAAATTGTCATTGGAAAGTCTATAGTCATTTATTAATATTTATGTTACTTATTGTTTATCCCACACTTAGATAACATTTCCACAGTTCACACGATCACTTATTTACACATTTAACTAATAATATCTACATTTTTCCGGAGTTTACTAAATTTAGCAATAAATAATCGCAGAGCAATTGTTTACGTGACAGCTAGCGCCATCTGTGACATTTCGCAATATCAAATGACATTTCGCACATGAGTTCCGAAAACCTCATTGGTGCGAGCCGGGGTTCGAACCCGCGACCTCCGGAACGAAAGTCGGACGCTCTTACCGCTAGGCTATCAGTGCTTCATTATTAACTTAGCATTACCCTATAAAGTTTTCTAGCCAGACGGTCTGGCTAGAATAATCCTTATGGATTACATATAATAGCTTTGTGTCTGCTGTCTTCGTTTCTGTGTATTATCTTACAAGTTTTAAGCTTACCCTTCGTTAAGCTACTTATTAAAATTAGAGTAATAGGTATGTAACATTACTATAAGAATATTATTTACTATGATTTAGTACTTACACAAAAATCTAGTCTTTAGTGTGTTTTCATACCCCGCTCCAAATGTTTCTTCTCTGTTTGGCCCTAAGGTTGGCATAATTATGTAGAATGGGATGTAGTATTAAATCCGCCTCTTGTAACTGTATATTGTTTATAGTTTAAATAAATAAAAGTACAAAAATTCAACTTAAAAAAAAAAAAACCTGATGTATTAGGTTCCTAATGTTACTATTGAACTACTGTTACGTATGTATACTCAAAATATGTAAAGTAAACATTATGGTCATAGATAGTTTCTGTAAATTTTCATGTACTAAAACTCTAAATTAAATTAAATTTGCTTGAAAATGATGTCGACAATTTCGTGGGATTATATTCCTTGAAATATTATTTTGAAAATTTAATACCTACGATAAATTCGGTATTTCACGGGATTATAACCCTTTGAATGGTCGGTCTATTCAAAAATTACTGGAACTCGTTAAACTGAAATTACGTCAGCAGCGATTTTCAATTGCCAGGACGCCGATACTGCCTTTGTGCGACTAAATCGGACCCGACCTTTCAATCCGGCTTTAGGGGGTTAAAAATAAGTAAGCTTTTTTTATGCTCCGTTGATATTTTCATTAGACATTCACAGGACTTATATTGAACGGGATATAGATCGTTTTTTCCGTGATCATTAAATGCATGTAAAGACTGCGTCGAAATATCACAGCTTAAAAATCAAAACAGTAATCACTGCCTGTATCCCATCTTAAGTCTAATGAAAATAACCGTGAATCATTCAACTCTTACTGTTGAAATTTAAGTAATGTACATTATTTCTCATTGTAACTGTTGTGTATTTTTTAGCTGTTGTGAGTATATTATAATGAGGTAAATAAACACTAATCTACAATTCTGATAAGTTAGACCAAAATTAAATTGAAAAACATTCTTTGATATTGATGTTTAATATAAAACCAACCTTTCAACAAAAAGACAAATTTCGTATTTCCGAAGAAAATATCGAAGAAGCTTTTAAATTATTCGACAAAGAACATAATCGAATGAACAAGCGCAGTGAAGCGAAGTTCTTACATTCTAATTAACGGATGGCTAGGGGCACGTCCTGGGACTTCGATGTTTTTGCCCTGAGTACCTAGCCAACGTCACAACCGTGTACACTTCGTACGTGGCGCGATTGAGCCAAACTACGTTTCGATCGCTAGTTAGCCTCAACGATTTTAACTTTGGCTAGGAACTCTGAGAGAAATTCTTAGACGACAACTTAAGTTTAGAAATAAAAAGGTTGCGCAGTGGTTTTCCGTGGATGCGAGTTGTAACAAAGAGTGTGATAACTACTATTTAGTTAAAATAATTAGCAAGGAACTTGTTTTTGCCTTATATTTCCTTGCATAATTTCATATCTTAAATTTAGCAAATAAATTCATAGTTCTTTGTTTACTGGTTGAAATAGCAGTTTTGTCATATCGTTAGAACTCGTATTTAACATGACGTTTAAACATGACGTCGGGCGACGGGCTATCAGTTTTAAAGGTACGACGTCACATCCTTCTTTTTGCGTCGGGGGATGATAAGGAAAATCTTATATTTATTCGTAGATCGGAAACATGTAGAACCCTTTGAATGCGTTTTGAAACGGCTTTGAAGAGGAAGTGAACTCGAACGTGGGTACAAAGATGCGATTTGCGTCATGAGTGGATTTAAACAAACTTATTTGAGGAATAAGGGCCTACTTGATGAACAATAAGAAAATTGAATTGTCGTTATTTTAGTCGCTTGCGCGATAAATTTCGAATTTTATTCTTCCCAGAAATGCGCCTGCACACCTATTTGCGCGACGAGCGAAACTTATCATGGGCGATAGATAACAAAAAGTAATCATTAAGCTAAACTATGGAATTTTCGGACCGATACGACCTTCAAACCTTCAAGAAAAGAGCGTACACCCATCTTAAAGGCCGGCAACGCACCTCCAAGCCGTCTGTTGTTTCGGGTGTTCTTGGCGGACAGTGATCGCTTACCATCAGGCGACCTGTCTGCTCGTTTGCTTCCTATCGCAAATAAAAAAGAATAAATATGAACTGGGGGCCGATTTTTGAGTTTCACGCGTTCAAATTCAGAAAATTGTCACTGAAAATAATAAGCAAGTCACCGTTTTTAACCGGTATTTTAGTGACAAAATCCCGTATGCGAGATTCAAAAATCACCCCCCTGACCTCCAAGACGTAAACCCCCATAGCTAAAGCCCTTTCTGCGTTGTTTTTCCTAAAATGTCTGCTCCAATTGCCAAATTATGCAAATATCTACGAGTATGTACGAACGGTAACAATACATAACTGTAATATACCTACCCTTACCTATGATCACGTTTACTCGCACGTGTTACCCTAATTGAAAGTCTTAAATTAACATTTTACGTGTATATTTTAAACATGCTGCCTTAATGACTCGATTTATTATCTATTTATTTCGGTAATTACAAACAAAAATCTCTAATTAATTTACACAATATCGTTAAACGAATAAAGCTTGTCTCGATACCTATTCTATTTCGCGGTAGATGTTATACAATACAACAATCACAAGGAACATCACAACAATCAGAAGTAAGTTATTTCCTTACGGTATGTCACATGCTGCTTTTCACACGAACTATTTATGTTACCTACATATTATTTTTCAACAAAAACCAATGTATGCAAAAAATAAAAAAGAGCGGAAAACTATTACGCTTATCCTTGAGAAAAATGCCAGTTTAATCCTTCCAGGGTACGTAGCCGAATGGCACAAACGCTCACGAAACGAAACGCTCGTCGATATCTATCTCTATCGCTCATTGCGTATCGGCTACGGCACCAGACGGGGACGCAAAAGCCGCTTTCCGAATAGGCGACGCAAAAACAGATTGGAATTGTTTTAAATCCATAATGTCAAGAACCTCATATTATATTCATGGTATTTACACAGTGTGGATCAGAAATTACTTTGAATGGCGTCACGAACTTTTTTTTTTATTTATTTATTCTATATTAAAAATCTTACATTTGTTCATACACCAGAGTGCCATGAAACCCTATCAGGTTTGTGTTGACACTCGATTCGTGGATACATTTTACATTTAATTTATTGTGATACATAGGATAAATTAAAGTTACAAATCAATAATTAACACTACAAAATTAGCGGGTAAAAATGAAATAGCACCCACTCAAGTAGATACACAACCGACCGTGCATTGCATTCCTTATCTCACTGCATCGTGCGCATCAAGAAGGACTTAAGCGGCTAAGGTTTTCCGCTTAACTAACTTTCGTATGAATATAATTTTGATTTCTGCACGGGAAGCATGGTCGCGCGATAGACGATAAAATATCAGGCCGTCCCTATCGCACTTACAAATAGTGCGATAGGGACGGCCTGCTATTTTATCACTTATCGCGCGACCATAATTGCCTGCCTGGGCAGGAAGAGGGTAAAAACTTTCACGGTTGAAGAAACTGAACCAAAATATTACTTACTAGCATTTGCCCGCGGATTCGCTCGCGTTAAATTCGAAAATTGAGGAATGCTCCATACAAACTTCCACCTCCCATTTTAGGGAAGTGGGGGGTTAGAAAGAGACAAAATGTAGCCTATGTCACTCTCCATCCCTTTAACTATCTCCACCGCACGTCACGCACGCACGTCAATTCGTCGCTCCGTTTGCCATGAAAGACAGACAAACAAACAAACACACTCACTTTCCCTTTTATAACATCATTTATAATATGGCTATGGATTAGTTTGTAACGCTTTGAATACTTTTGGGTCGTTGTTTTAACAAGTGTGCAGGAAATTACATGTTTCTGCTCTAGTTATAGTTTCAAATAAAGTTGTATATTTTCCGGACCATAGCATGAATATTAATACTATTTCTAAATTGCGAAATGGTGCATTCACACCCTCAGAAAATACCTACTTAAATTCAGATAATTCATCATGTTTGTTTACATATAAGTCAACCGGAGCATTTGCGTCTGACTATTCTCTAAACAATAGTTATTTGTTATACAAGGGAGCAAAGTTGTATTTTAACGCCGAGTGTGGAATTAAAAAACGAGCAAGTGAAAGGATTCTATAGTTGAACCACGAGCGAAGCGAGTGGTTCGAGAATAGAATCCTGAACTTGCGAGTTTTTTAAGACACGAGAAGTAAAATACATTTGCACCCGAGTGTAACACAAAACTTTTCCCCTCACTATAGCGAGGAAACAAAAATGCGTTTATCACTGCTTCCAGTAGTTCCACAGGTGGTAAATCATCTTTATTACTAGATTCACCTACTTTTATCAACTTTAAAGCAGTTAATTTGAGTTTATTCAAGGTCAAATTACTTTACCCACTAGTGGATAAAATGCGTTTTTACCCTCTGGTATCAAAAGACAAAACACGTGTTTCCGAGCTAGTGAGGGGAAAAATATATTAGAAATATGATATGAAGTTTGGTGATTCGCGAATTCAATGAGTATGGTCACCAAAATGTAGTAGTAGTAGTAGTAGTAGTAGTAATCACTTTATTGTGTACAACAGTTTATATACAATTTGTAGGAATAGAGATACAAAGGCGAGCTTATCCCTATAAGGGATCTCTTCCAGCTAACCTTGGAGAAGATGAGAGGATCGTTCCAGTACGTAAGATAGACAAACTTACAGGAGTACAATAAAGGTCAAAAGTAATCAAAAGGTCAAAAATGTTCCGTTTAGAAGATTTTTAAAAATGACGCCTTTTCCCCACCAGAGGACAATATCCCGGTTGACCTTACACATTAACTTTATTACTAGCTTTTGCCCGCGGCTTTGCTTGCGTTAGAAAGAGACAAAAAGTAGCCTATGTTACTCTCCATCCCTTCAACTATCTCCACCTAAAAAATCACGTCAATTCGTCGCTCCGTTTTGCCGTGAAAGAAGGACAAACAAACAGACACACATACTTTCCCATTTATACCTCTAATATCAGTATGGAAGTATGGATATCTTCCTAGAATTTAACTTAGGCGAAAGGGATCATTTCATTCTCGGACTATTGACGACTAACCTAGCCTTTCATCTCTCAGTCAACAATCTTAATAAACAAGGCATTTTTTCAAGAATTCGCCTTATCATAGGCTTTAATAGCAATAGCTACTGTATATATAAGAACATAAGAGGTTATGAACGTAGTAAAATTTTGTTGTCATATTTTCCTTTTCACATCACTATATCATATATTATATTATGTTTTGGCTATTGTTCCCAATCTGGATATATGTAAAATTTTGGCGTTTAGCCAGCTAGATGGAATGAATCTCAATGCATATGTAGATAAGACAAACACTTCTGTCAGCATTCCTATCCATAATAGTGGTAAATGAATTGAGTACAGTGATTAAGATCTTTTCGTCTTCATATTTGAAACGCACATAGATCTACATAACATATAGGATAAAAGTACCTAGCTAAATTACCAAGTTAAATAAGTGCGTACATTTTTAAGTGGCTGATAAAAAAATGGTCTAATTGAGCTCACTTTATATTTAAGTACCTAAGCAACATTTATACTTATATTTTTGCCGTATATAAGTATGTCCAAAAGTTGCCCGTAACTTACTAACCTGATATTTCCTTGGAATTCTTAGATATCTCGTAAAAATCACTATACCATCAGGTGTGATCGTGGTCAAACGTCTACCTATTAATACTAAAAAAAAAAAATGCAGCCGTAGCAGACTGTGATGATCAGCGTGCGTAGCCGAATGCACAAACGCTCACGATGCGCTCACGATAAATATCTCTTTCGTAGCTATATTTATTTCTACCGCTCTTGCGTATTGGCACAGGTATTGGCGCGACAAAGCTAGACTACCTTTCTGCGGCGTTTCGATTTCGTTTCGCGTCGCAGAAATGCCATTCGGCTTCGGGGCCTGTAAGAATAGGAAGTACATGGCACAGAGGTAGAATACGTTGTACGCGAGCTTCTGATGGTGGCTTTGGAAGGCGTCAAAAGTCACGCACTGTTACTTGTAAACAATTTACAATAACAATTTTAAGAATAACAATTTTGTAAGTACAACAACTGTAATTTTGTCTAAAGTTGCATGGTCATGGTCACTAACCTGATATCTCCTTAGAATTTTTAGATATCTCGTAAAAAATGCAGCCGTAGCAGACTGTGATGATGAGCAGCGGCAAGAAGTACATGGCACAGAGGCAGAACACGTTGTACGCGAGCTCTTGATGGTGGCTCGGGAAGGCGTCGAAGGCCACACACTGCTGGAACTCTGGCACCTCCGGGTGCCGGAGTACGCGGAAGATGAGGCTCTGAAACAAGGGAAATTATTAGGCGGTTCAATGATTCACCCTAAAATTACATACCATCATCATCCTCCTTGCGTATTCCCGGCATTTGCCACGGCTCATGTGAGCCCGGGGGTCCGCTTTGACAACTAATCCCAAGATTTGGCGTAGGCACTAGTTTTTACGAAAGCGACTGCCATCTTACCTTTCAACCCGCAGGGTAAACTAGACCTTATTGGAATTAGTCTGGTTTGCTCACGATGTTTTCCTTCACCCTAAAATTACACACCATAATTATAAAATGTCGGTTAAGGTTAGTAAGCTGTGGGGAGTCGGAAAATGCGTCAAGAAGAGACCTGCAAGGAGCAGAAAAAAAAAATGTACAGTATACAGTAAAATGTTTGATTTTTACTTGACCGACATTAAAATCGATGTGAGTGATTCTATCATACGTATATTTTTTTAACGTACAAATAACAGGTAAACCCATTTAAAAGGATCAAACGTGACTCGATCTAGTAAAATAACAAAAATAAAATTTGTTAAACGTTGTGTGATGTACGGAAACTTTGGGTGTGGGCCCGATTTGCACTTAGTCCGTAATTATTGACCTTACTTGTCTTGCGTAAGCTAAAAGTACAAGTGCTCGATACTCTAATACCCAATACACGACACCCTTCTAATAAACATTTCTTAACCCCTCGTATGCTTAGACACGGATGCGTTGCGTGGAAATTTTAATCTATTTTTTTTAACTCGTTCCTCGCCCAACGAATTGCCATTGCGATCCAAAGCATGTTAGTAACTTACTTATTATTAATCTGTGTCTAAAGGGGGAATGCATAGCTACTAGCATTATGGGAACCTTACCGGCGGGTTCAGACCTCGATGACCTTGCCTAGGTACTTTAAATTTATTTTCATATATATTTTTTAATTTTTAGCTAAGTTGTATTAGTTTTAGTTTTGTACGTTCTTATAGTTTTTGTTTTAAATGTCAAGGTCACTATTTCAATGAGCAAAATTGACAGACCGCATTCGGGGGGTTAAGATTGAAAGTTGCATCTACTAGGCCACTGTCGGGCACTGGTACTTTTACCTTCTCCTCGCACATCATAAGCTGAACACATGCAATATATTTTTCCCCTCACTAGCTCGGAAACACGTGTTTTGTCCTTCAATACCAGCGGGTAAAAACGCATTTTATCCACTAGTGGGTAAAGTAATTTGACCTTGAATAAAGTCAAATTAACTGCATTAAAATTGATAAAAGTAGGTGAATCTAGTAATAAAGATGATTTACCACCTGTGAAACTACTGGAAGCAGTGAAAAACGCATTTTTTGCGTTGTAGTTTCCTCGCTATAATGAGGGGAAAAGTTTTGTGTTACACTCGGGTGCAAATGTATTTTACTTCTCATGTGTTAAAAAACTCGCAAGTTCAGGATTCTATTCTCGAACCACTCGCTTTGCTCGTGGTTCAACTATAGAATCCTTTCACTTGCTCGTTTTTCAATTCCACACTCGGCGTTAAAATACAACTTTGCCCCCTTGTATAACAAATAACTATTTTGCTTCCGTCATAAGAAGCTCTTAAGTGCCTTGGGGTACTAATGTGGTCACAGATGATATATGTCTCAGCTTTTTGCGTTTGACAGCCAAAAAAATAAAATCTCATGTAGCGTAGGTACGTAGATGTTACGCGACGCGGCTTGTTATAAAGGTAAAAGGTAAAGTAACGTGGCACGGTAATACGTATTTTTTTAATACTACGTCGGTGGCTGCAAACAAGCATACGGTCCGCCTGATGGAAAGCGGTCACCGTAACCTATCTCAAGGAGCGTCACAGGCGCGTTGCCAACCCATTAGAAACTTGTACACTCCCTTTTGCTGTGTTAAGTACCTACACAGCAAAAAGGAGTGTACAAGATCTAAGGGAGGGTTTGGGTATAATATTTAAATGTCAATCATAATAATTTAATTAATGTGCTATGAGCTTTTTAAATCTTACTAAGCAACAATTAAAATGTAAAATAGGAACCCATGTTTACTAAAGAATAGACAAAAGGAAAAGGAATGTATAATTAATAGAAATTCATCTAAGTTACGTCATTATTTCGACAATGTACGGCCCTTTCCCTCGGGGGCTTTCATTGTTCAGAAATATAAGGCCCAAGCCAATTTAGCGCGTCAATAATTATTTATATCCAATAATAATTGGAAATATTTATATTCACATTATACATACTTCTGCTCAGGGTGGCTAGCCGAATGGCACAATCGCTCACGAAACGCTCACGAAACGAAGCGCTAGTAGATATCTATCTCTATCGCGCTTGCGTATTGGCGCGACAGAGCCAGCGGCGTATCGCTTTCGTTTGGCGTCGGAGAAATGCCATTCGGCTACGGGGCCAGAAAAGTTAGGCACTTCAACACAAAAGGAAAAAAAAACGACGATTCAGTGTTAGCCTTGTTCCTAAAAAAAAAGTATCACAGAATGATAAAGTATATTTTGATTGAGCCAAAAACTACTAAACCTATCAGGTTGAAAAAAAAATTCCTAGAAAGTCTTTATAAAGTTCTACTTTTGTGATTTTTTTTCATATCTTTTTTAAACATATGGTTCAAAAGTTAGAGGGGGGGGGGGGGGACACACTTTTTGTTCCTTTAGGAGCAATTATTTCCTAAAATATTAATATTATCAAAAAACAATTTTAGTAAACCCTTATTTATTTTTAAATACCTATCCAACAATATATCACACGTTGGGGTTGGAATGAAAAAAAAAATCAGTCCCCATTTTACATGTAGGTGGGGTACCCTAACAAAACATTTTTTTTTTTCACTTTTTATTTTACCACTTTGTCGGCGTGATTGATATACATATTGGTACCAAATTTCAGCCTTCTAGTGCTAACGGTCACTGAGATTATCCGCGGACGGACGGACGGACAGACAGACATGGCGAAACTATAAGGGTTCCTAGTTGACTACGGAACCCTAAAAACGCCTAAAAGCACTTTAAATATCCATTTACTCATGAAACGTGATGTGATAGTTTTCCTACTTACATTTTGTTGGTAAGAGTTATGTATGATTGCGCTTGGGCGAACGATTTTTGCTTACCTTTTTGTGTGTTGTAGTACCTGTAGTTTTAGAACAAAACGGGACTTAATCGCGTAAACACTTACATTTATATTAGGCCCGACGTTTCGAACATCACATTATGTTCGTGGTCACGGGTAGACTGGCGAGGAATTGCATCAACATCTTCTAGCCGCGCGAGTTTCTCGAACTACCCGCACTTGTTCTTGATTATTCACTTTTGCGCTAGGGTTGTCACTTTGCCTACACACAACACTCACGACATCAGCCGGTGTGTTCCTCGGTATTTTTTCACGCTTACATTTGCTAATCACTGGATTCCACGAAGAAGAAATTCCCTGTCCCTCATTTTGGTTGAAATTTCGATGCTTCCTAATTTCAATCGCTTCACGTACTTTTCTGCTGTAGAACAGACGTTCCGTTGATAGAATTTTGGGACTATGGAGCTCGATCCAGTGGTTTGGTCCCGACTGTAGCAGATGTTCAGCTACCGCAGACTTATTAATTATGAGTGCAAATCGTGTTAGTCTAAATCAATATACCTGTAGTTTCTCTACTAATATATCGACGTATTGCAAATTATTATTTCCTATCTTTTCTATAAGTCCTTTGAGTCGTCGGCAACCCGAACCCTCCTTAGAACTTGTACACTCCTTTTTGCTGTGTACTTAACACAGCAAAAGGGAATGTACAAGTTTCTAATGGGGTGGCAACGCGCATGTGAAACTGTTTGATTTGCAGGCGTCCATAGGTTACGGTGACCGCTTTACATCAGGCGGGCCGTATGCTTGTTTGCCACCGACGTAGTATTAAAAAAAAAAAAAAGAGTGAGTGTGTTTAGTAAAACGCCCCACTTTGTCGATTGGTATAAAGCCGCTCTGTCAGTTTATACATATCATCATCCTCCTTGCGTTATCCCGGCATTTGCCACGGCTCATGGGAGCCTGGGGTCCGCTTTGATAACTAATCCCAAGATTTGGCGTAGGCACTAGTTTTTACGAAAGCGAATGCCATCTGACCTTCCAACCCGAAGGGTAACTAGGCCTTATTGGAATTAGTCCGGTTTCCACACGATGTTTTCCTTCACCGAAAAGCGACTGGCAAATATCAAATGACGAGCCGGGTTCGAACCCGCAACCTCCGGATCAAAAGTCGCACGCTCTTACCGCTAGGCCACCAGCGCTTCACGTTTATACATATATATGTCAGTAAATCTCGTCTTTATGGTAAGCGAGAAAGTGGGACGTTTTACTAAACACACTCACATATGACAAATGTAACCTTAGTGGTATGACAATCGAACTAAGGCACGCGTATTAGGTACATGACACGTACATTCATCTTCACCTGCGGAGTGGTTCCTGCAGACTAAAAAGTAAATAAAATAAATTAACAAAATAAAGGTTTATTTAGGAATATAGATGTAATTATAAGGGCCACTTGCACCAACGACAATGGAGGGTTAACATACATATAACATACATACATACATATAATCACGCCTGTATCCCATAAAGGGGTAGGCAGAGCCATAAACTACTAAGTGTCAGTGCCACTCTTGGCAAAAATGGGTTGAAAGAAATCCAAATTGTGACATTGCAGTGACAGGTTGCCAGCCTCTCGCCTACGCCACAATTTAACCCACCACCATTTTATATGGAATTTGACAGCTGACAGCCCACTGACCCTGAGTTAAGTGATTGGTGCAAATGTGCCTTAGATTAATAAGCTAATTGAAAAATGCATGAATTGTTTGTAGGAAATAAAAGGCTTTTTTTTTACGTTCAATGTAGGTATGAATTCATACCTTATCACCAGAGCGATCGGATTGAAATGATAGAGGATTGCGAAAGTCGCTAGGTATAATGTTGACTTTTTCTATCTAATTTCGCCGTTTCTTCAGATTTAAGTTCTTAAAGATTCGAGCCACGTCTTTTCGTGGAATTTCTACCATAAATACTTTTTGTAAAATATATTATTTTATATCATTTATAGCTATTATTGAGACAGAAGGATTTATTTGGCAAACAGTCAACAGAGTATTTTTATTTTCTTAATAAGGTGTATTCATTTCGTGGAATTTTTTGATCGGCTTATGTTGTTGAAAGTTATACACCGAGTTTTAATTGAATTCCGTTAATTTTAAGGGAAGGTTCTTTAAGTCAAATACAATTAATTACTCTAAGAAACTCATCGGATTATTTAAAAAAAAATTACTGAACACGTGCGTAACATCCTTTACAACTTCCTAATGTTATTTGTTTTGACATGTGCCGTCAGACACTTCACACTAACTTTAATGTTATTAATGTCTTTTCCATCACGGAACAATGGTGTTCCGGACCTTTGGGAGGCGTGCGCGGGGCCGAAGCCAACGCGTATAGGCTTGATACTTTAATAAAATGTAAGGGGTACACCGAGCGGATGTTGCCCTTGCCCGTCTCATGGGACACAAGCTTTCTTTTTAACCGACTTCAAAAAAGGAGGAGGTTCTCAATTCGACTGAATGTTTTTTTTTTTTTTTTATTTTTTTGTATGTATGTTCCTCGATATCTCCGAGAATTGTGGACCGATTTTCAAAATTTTTTTTTTTGATCGAACGGGTATAACCCCGAGATGGTCCCATTGGCACCAAGTCAGGGTCTGATGATGGGATCCTGGAGAAATCGAGGAACTCTTCAAATGTTATAGGCACATGTAATGTTTTCAGTGTATTTTTCAAAGGTAAACCAGTATTTACGCCTGATGGTAATAATTTTATGTGGCTGAGCTGATGATGGAAGGTCAACTCCTCAATGGTTAGGAGTTAAAGGATAATTCTTTCACTAGTGTACATGTATTCGGACTGATACATATAATATCAATAGGAACCACTAAAAATCAACAAATAAATAAACTTTTTTAACAAAAAATAAAACCGCCTTCAAAAATAAGCGCGTTACAAAACACGGAGAAACTAAAAAGCAAAAAATAATAAACCTTTGAATTCAGATTTCTTATCGTATTGCAATAATCTAAACATCCAAATTATAAACAAATCAATTATTTTTGGAGTCGGTGCCAGCCTGCGTATGGTTGGGTGGGGCAAACAGGCAATAGCAAGGCGACGAACAGGTCTGGTACCGACTGCAAAAATAATTGATTTGTTTATAATTTGGATGTTTAGATTATTGCAATACGATAAGAAATCTGAATTCAAAGGTTTATTATTTTTTGCTTTTTAGTTTCTCCGTGTTTTGTAACGCGCTTATTTTTGAAGGCGGTTTTATTTTTTGTTAAAAAAGTTTTTCAAGTCATAGTTTCACCAAGTCCCGAGATCGGAACAAATAGAAAATGTATTTGGAACCTTGGAACTGTTTATCTAAATTAGATACTTATATAGTACTCCATCGCTCGACTTTCGAATCCCTTTGGACTTGAGTTTGGTCGTATCTAAATGGAAAACTGATAGATATCGGAATTTGCAGAAGCTGTGACATTTGACATTTCTTAGCACTATTCATAATTACTCGTACTTTTACTTAATATAACAAATTTTATTTCGATATTCTTGTGTTATAACTTTTATTTCTATAACGTAGGTACTCGTAGTTGTAGTAAATATGTATATCAAAAGTTTTCACTGATTAGTATTATGTTAACTGATAACAGAAGCTACTCCTTATGGTAATATATTATGTTAAGAAGCAGTTGAAACGCCTGATGGGAACCGATCATAGTCACTTTATGGATAAGTAATATTGATGAAGACTACTTACTGAGTCATAGCGCAGAGTGAATAAAAAGTATGTTATGAGGAGTTAACTCATTCAACATTTTGCACTTTCTGAGAAAAACGAGCGAGATTTTCTTTGGCATGTTGTGCTCACAAAATGTAGTTATGAACTTATTGTGAGAGGTGCCGTGATAAAAGCTTGTGAAATGGTTTGAATTAGATATTAAACCAATCTGTCGTGTGTTAAACACCCTAACCGTCTTGTTTTGCTTATGTTCTTGACGAAATTTAAACACTTTCGTCATGTAACACACACACATACACGTGTGGGTTATGTAGCGGGTCTTGCTTCAATCAAACCACAAAAATGTTCTCTTTATGAAGTCTATTTGAACAGAAAATGTCACATGTAAACAACACAGCACAAAAGATAATTCAGAACGTGATAAACAATCAATTCGCGTAAGTGTGGATCGGGCGCCGGCGAGGCGCGGGGCAGCGTGGAGTCGGCGTCGCGGCTGGGTGGATACTCGCGTGTCGGCCGGCGCGAGCGCGGGGCCTCTCGCCGCTGCGTCACCAGGGTGGCTAGCCGAATGGCACAATCGCTCACGAAACGCTCACGAAACGAAGCGCTAGTAGATATCTATCTCTATCGCGCTGGCCCCGTAGCCGAATGGCATTTCTCCGACGCCAAACGAAAGCGATACGCCGCTGGCTCTGTCGCGCCAATACGCAAGCGCGATAGAGATAGATATCTACTAGCGCTTCGTTACGTGAGCGTTTCGTGAGCGATTGTGCCATTCGGCTAGCCACCCTGGGTAGCTAGCCGAATGGCACAATCGCTCGGCCCCGTAGCCGAATGGCATTTCTCCGACGCCAAACGAAAGCGATACGCCGCTGGCTCTGTCGCGCCAATACGCAAGCGCGATAGAGATAGATATCTACTAGCGCTTCGTTTCGTGAGCGTTTCGTGAGCGATTGTGCCATTCGGCTAGCCACCCAGATCGGATGTCCCCGCCCACCGCGCCCGCGCGGCGGACGAAGGAGATTCAATAGAGTAGCTAGGATAATGTATGAAATATGAATATTGTAAGTATAGATATAGTTTATGATTTAAGTATTGATATTGATTTTAGTAAGTTTATTTATGTTTATAATGCATGTGAATTTTTAATGTAAAAGTGAATGTTTTTATATAAGTATTTGTGTTTATTATTTATGTTTAGTGTGATAGGTATTATAGTATTTATAGTATTAATGGTATGTAGTAGTTATGTATACAAGTAAATATTATGATGATTATTTAATGTTATATACATGTATTTGGGTGATTCTCTGTAAGAATGTTCAACAAACAGTCCCCTGGCAATGATTTTTTAAAATATTTATTTATAAAATCAGAAATAGTTTGTATAATTTAATTAAGGCAAATGGGTTTTATTAAATTATACTAACTATTTATAATTTCATTAATAAATATTTCAAAAAATCATTGCCAGGGGACTGTTTGTTGAACATCCTTACAGAGAATCACCCATTTAATAGAGGTAGGTAGGTATAGTGGTTACACCACACACGCAACACGCGCTAACAAAAACAAAAGAATAAAGATAATTATTATGTATGTGTACCTGTGGTAAACTGCAGAATAACGCGATGAACCACGCAAAACACAGCATTGTCTTACTCCGTGACCTGGCGACCGCCAATCTTAGTGGATACAGGACCGCAAAAAACCTGCAAGAAAAGAAACAAATTAAAACGTCTCGATACAATCTCAATTGATTACGTTCAAGGCTACACAGCGGGAATGTTTCACCATATTGTGCACTCTGATTTGTGTAAGTACCTAGTTATTGGAAATTTGTGAAAATGTGTCCAAAATTAATCCAGCGATAGACTTTATTTACGTGGAATTAAATAAAAAGCAAGTGACTTAGACCGCTATACACGGTGTAACATGAGGAACCCGAAAGATTTTAAGAGGATACTGTAGCGAAAATGCTAAAATGGAAAGGAGCCCCCCTTTCAATTTGGGAATTTCAGTTAAATATACAAGTGTTATTAACTAGATTTATCGAAAAAAAATTGTCCATTAAGAACAATCCAGTCAAAAGATATTTAAAAAAAATCTTTAAAATCGAGGTTCCGCTCTCGACTATTTCCTCCTTCAAAACTTAATCAATCGGAACGAAATTTGAGAATCTGAATAACAATGAAATAATCTATGTCGGACCGTTTAGCTTTTTTAGTTAATTGTTACCAATCTTGAGTATCACACCTTTTTTTGCGCCACAATGAAAAAGGCCGTTTTTGGAATTTTTTGATTGGCTCTAGTCTTTAAAAAGCATAATATCAAAAAAATCAAAACGGTCCGACACAGATAAAAATAATAAAAATCTGTGTTGAAAAAATCATTGCTTTATCTTCAAAAACCAGGGAGGAAATAGTCGAGAGCGTTTGTATGGAGAATTGACCCCTACCGTATCGTCTTAACCACGTCTCCTGAAGCCAAAAGAAGGAAAAATGTTTACCTCTATATGAGTTTAAATATGTTACACTATGTATACTCCGTACCTAAGGTACCACACACCATATCACACGCGCGTCACGTTCAAGGCTTCAGTGAGATGAAAATATGCGCATGTCCCGGAAACGGAACTAATACCAAAACAATACATGCATCCTCATGAATATTAAACAACAACAGTCATGGTTCTTTAGAGTATTTGCTTTTGGTCTTACATAGCGCATCATAACAGAAAAGCTTTCAATATAAACATTGATTTGAAGAATACTTGTTCTAAAAACTCTGCTCTGGTGACGTAGCCGAATGGCATTTCTGCGACGCGAAACGAAAACGAAACGCCGCGAAAGGAAGTCTAGCTCTGTCGCGCCAATACGCAAGAGCGATAGAGATAGATATCTACGATCGTTTCGTTTCGTGAGCGTTTCGTGAGCGTTTGTGTCATTCGTGCCCGTGTGGTGACGGGTTAAGAATTTCACCACCCCCTTTCTTCCCGTGGGTGTCGTAGGAGGCGACTGTGGGATATGGGGCAAATTGTGGCGTAGGCGAGAGGCTGGCAACCTGTCACTGCAATGTCACAGTTTCGTTTTCTTTCAGCCCCTTATTTGCCAAGAGTGGCACTGAAACTTGAGAAGTTCCATGTGCTCTGCTTACCCCTTCATGGGATACAGGCGTGATAGTATGTATGTTGTGTCATTCGGCTACGTACCCTGTACCGCCTCACCTCAATTCGAGCCGCTGAGTATTCTTCGTACAAAAATGTATAACGTAACAAAATATCGTGCATCACTGACATAGCACTAGCTAAAAGCCTTCAGATAACAAGTTCTCCGGAAAACATCGGGCTGTCAGTTACGCCGTGTCTTGCGTGGGCCGTCGCGTCTCATACTTTCATATCGATAAGGTTTGATTTCGTATGCGTCGCATCGCCGTCGCGCGACCATCGCGCGACCGTCGCCCACGCAAGCCACGGCGTTATTCGGCACTTTTACCTTTTGTTTAGGTATATTGACAGGTCCTTAAATTACTTAACGTACGGAGAATTAAAAAAAATTGGACACTCTAAAAGTTTAGTGTGCAGACAATAAAATTCATAGCAATCCCTTAATTACACTGCCTGTCTTAGTCCGTTTTCACATTATCCGATCCGATATCGAATGTAGGAAGGATTTCAATGGAAAAAAATCCAAGATGACGTCTGTAATGTATGGGATATCGGTCCTGATACTCCTAATCCGATATCGGATGTGAATGATTATGCGCCACCGCATCGCATTTATAAATACGCTGACAGATCCATTCTTATTTGAATACGCTTGTTATATAATGTCATGTTCTCAATGTGTCGTGTCGTGTCTTTTCCGT
The DNA here is from genome assembly GCF_023078275.1 of Leguminivora glycinivorella. Classification (NCBI taxonomy): domain Eukaryota; kingdom Metazoa; phylum Arthropoda; class Insecta; order Lepidoptera; family Tortricidae; genus Leguminivora; species Leguminivora glycinivorella. The sequence goes on from NC_062985.1 coordinate 7,017,532, forward strand.
TGCTCACTTATACATATATATGGTTACCCTACGTCTAGTAGTCAGCAAGATAAGTCCAGTAGGTATGGCGCTGGGTTAGCACATGATTGCCGCGAGAGTATGTCGCCGTGAGATAGACTACCCGTCCTTATGTCATTGATACAGTTAGAAGAAGACATGTGATTTGGTGCCGGCTTTTAAGGTGTGCCATAAGCTTAAGGATGACCCTATTTAACTTATTATTTGTTTATTTATTTAAACTTTATTGCACAATTAAAAAAAAAGTACAAATGGCGGACTTAATGCTAGCAGGCATTCTCTACCAGTCAACCATGGGCTAAACCGAGAGATCGTGTTGGTGCAGGGTCATAAAACAGTTAAGTAGTAAAATAACAAGGAACTATATACATATACCTAAATTTGCCTAAGTAGTTATGTCTCCATATACATACATAAATAATGCTAAATATACCTAATAAATCTACATAAAATACATATAAAATAAAATATCCATTGTGAAACATCATGAGGAGAACTATTGAACTTTGTCTAACAGATGCTTGAGTAACATGCGCTTGAAAGACAATTATTCAACACCAATTAATGTAACATATATCGCAGGTGTATGGTTTTTTAGAAAAAAAATTCTAATAAGAAAACTGACTATGCCATTCTGTTTCCTATAATGGACTTAACTATGTATATTCCGAGGTTAACGGAATTCAATAAAAACAAGGTGTATAATGACATGTTACGAATAGGCACGTTAAGCGGATATATAATAGCTTATCATCTCCGTAAACGACCTCATTTCTAAGATCCCAAATGAAATAATTTACTTAGTCCACAAAGGGGCAGATCTGCAATGTCTTAGGCAGTAAAGGCCTATGATAACGTTACGGTGGGTTTCTTGTGAGCGTTCTCCTTTGAAATGTCTATGTTTATTGTTTACTAAATCTGTCAGAAAATAAATTTTACTTCGTGTTACGGGCGGGCCGGATACTCCTTTATTTATTGCTGAAGTTAAGGGCTAATTCGGTCCAAATTGGGCATTTGAGGACTAGTTAAGTGCTAAAGTGACTAGTTAAGTGAAAATAATAATTCTTCTCTTTCCTAGGAATCAATATAGGTAGTAAGAATGAAATCAATCGAAAATTGATGATTGAGACGTGGGAGTTGTCTAGCGAATTTCGTGTAAATATTAAATATAGGATACTTTCATGACTACAATTCAGTATATTTTTACTAAGAGCTTGATTTGATTAGGATAATGTTTAAATTGTTGGCCAATTTTACAAACGCGTTGGTTCACAGGTTTCTAAATTTGGTTAAGTTTTGGAAAATAAAACGTTCGAGAACGAACCACGATTTTAAATACTATCTTTTTGCAATGTCTTTCAAGTCGTGTAGGTACCTAGTAAAGCACAATGATTGAAAAATTACATTTGTACCTACTGTCATACATAGATAATACGCTGAGGTAAAATGTATGAGAGCAGCGTGCGTAGCCGAATACACAAACGCTCACGAAACGAAACGCTACGAGCGTTATATAATATATCTCTATCGCTCTTGCGTATTGGCGTGACAGAGCCAGACTACCTTTCCCGACGTTTCGATTTCGTTTCGCGTCGGAGAAATGCCATTCGGCTACGGGGCCAGTTATGCACTCATTTAAATCTAGGTACCATTTTAGAATTGCTTTTTGGGTTAAAGTATGAAGATAAATATTTTCAGAATAGGATAGGTAATACTCCTTTGATCTAACAAAACGAATTCATCTTAATTCAACCAGTTAAATGCAAATATTTGCAATAGCAATGTCAACTTTAAAATAAACCTTATAATAATTTGTAGAAACAAGTGTTCAAATGGCCAGTTTACAATAGTTATATTTTCTCTCTTTAGGAAATAATGAACAAAAAAAAGAAAACCCGCCAAGAGCGTGTCAGGCCACGCTCAGTGTAGGGTTCCGTACACAGAAAAAAAAAAATACTTGAAGCAAGTAATATTATTTGAGTCAAGATCTTTTGGGATTTCGATATAAGGAAAATGGAGAATTACTTAGATTGAGATATAAAATGTTTCGCATTATAGTTCTTAGACCAAGAACTACTTTTTTGTATCAACATTTTAAATATCTCTTCCACTAAAAGCTAATAACTGTTGTTTCAAGAGAGAAAGCATTTTGACATAATTATTCCTTTTCTTATTTTAACATTGAAAGGCTCTTTAACGAAGATTGAATGTATTTTGTTTATAATAGTATTAAAAATTGGCTCAAAAGCGTTAGTTCTTATTGTAAAATAGCACATATTCTCTTCAAATGATGTAAGGCTCTTTTTTCAAAAGCTAAATTGTTTAACCCAAGAACGAAAATATTTAAAACAAGATATTTTCGTTCTTGGGTCAAACAATTTAGCTTTTAAAAAGAGCCGTACATCATTCTCTTCAAATGATGTAAGGCTCTTTTTTTAAAAGCTAAATTGTTTGACCCAAGAACGAAAATATCTTGATCTAAATAGCTGATTAATTTACTCAAGAGCGTTTTGTTCTTGTTGTCAAATGGCCCATATTCCGGTCAAATGATGTAAGGCTATTTTTTTAAAAGCTAAATTGTTTGACCCAAGAACGAAAATATCTTGTTCTAAGTAACCGAGATAATTTACTCAAAAGCATTAATTGTTCTTGCAAAATAGTTCCTTTCTTGTTGTAAAATGGAACGTATTCGAATCAAATGAAGTAAAGCTCTTCTTTTAAGAGTGTTTAATTCTTCTTATAAAAAGTGTCATTCTTGTCGTAAAATGGAACGTATTCCAATCAAATGAAGTGAAGCGCTGTTTAATTCTTCTTATAAAAAGTGTCATTCTTCTCGTAAAATGGAACGTATTCCAATCAAATGAAGTAAAGCTCTTCTTTTAAGAGTGTTTAATTCTTCTTATAAAAAGTGTCATTCTTGTCGTAAAATGGAACGTATTCCAATCAAATGAAGTGAAGCTCTTCTTTTAAGAGTGTTTAATTCTTCTTATAAAAAGTGTCATTCTTGTCGTAAAATGGAACGTATTCCAATCAAATGAAGTAAAGCTCTTCTTTTAAGAGTGTTTAATTCTTCTTATAAAAAGTGTCATTCTTGTCGTAAAATGGAACGTATTCCAATCAAATGAAGTGAAGCTCTTCTTTTAAGAGTGTTTAATTCTTCTTATAAAAAGTGTCATTCTTGTCGTAAAATGGAACGTATTCCATTCAAATTAGGTAAATCTCTTCTTAATCACGACTATAAGGTGTGCCGTTCTCGAGAATGTTCTCCGTTTACTATGGGCTTTGAGCGAGAACGTTTCCTATACAAAACGGAGAACATTCTCGAGAACGGCACAACATGAGCTACAACACTTTTCATACCGACGTTTGTGTATTTGGCGCGTTTACAAAATTTACCATTTTATTTTTGTTTTATTCTTATCATGTAATGTCTCAAATGAAATACTTATGATGTATTTTTTTACCTATTTAAGATCTTTAGTTTTGTTTGCCTACCTTTATAATATGGTCATTTCATCACTATAGACTTTGCGACAATTATGACTTGATTAAATTACCTACCTTAATAAAACAATAATAAAATGGTATATTTTGTAACTAGGATAAATACACAAATTTCCACTTTTAAAGAAGAGCTTTAAATTTTGATGGAGTGCGTGTCCCTTTACAACAAGAACCAGAAATACAAACTTAAAAGAAAAGCTTAATGTAAGTATGTAATTAGAATACGTTCTATTTTACAACTAGAATGAACATGTTACAAGAAGAATTATCTTAACCCACAGAAGTGCTAATCAACTCAAGCTTTAACTTTTTACAAAAAGACTTGTGCCGTTTTAAGTATGAATGTGTTTTGACAGTATTCCAGTCTAATTTATACAAGCCAAATTAGTTTTGAAACACATTTATACCTATTCGGAAATAATGGAATAAAAGTGAAATGTAAGTTTCTCATTTATTTTATGCACCAGCTATAGAAAGTAATTACAAATTCAGAACCTATCAGTATCACTATACAGTATTAAAATTGAATTTAGAACGGAAAACATTTTGACTTATAAGCATATAGGTACATAAATGTATGAGCTACATGTCATGGTTCATTATTTTATTTTAAACGTTTACAATCTTGAAATATTTTTATTTTATTTTCACTAATTGCAATATTTTGAACACCAATTGATATGTAGATCAAAATAATAATGATATTATTAAATATGTTTCTAATAAAATCAATTATACAACCCGTCACTAAGAAAGGACGCTGCAAAAGAATTGAATCACCTAGTAGATAAAAAGGAATATTCTGACTTGGAATTACGTAATTGTTGGAGTACGTCTACAATGTTTGCTAATAGTAAATGATTTAAAGAAAACATAATCTCTTACTCTATTTGTAATTGAAGATACTCACTTACACATAAAAATAATGGTAGTTTTTATTTTATGAATAAGTTCCAAATGTAAAATGTACTTTTTAAAAGTACCAAGATTCTCTACAAGTCAAACTTAGAACAAATCACGTCAATTGTAAATAGATGGTGCAAATACTTAGGTAGGTACATAAGACCAAATGTCATAGATAAAATTTCTGTAGCTTAGTATATTTTTACATTTCAAGAACTTTATAGTCTAAGATCCGTACTAAGCTCGATCTTCATCGACGTGTTAACCAGATGATAAGCGCGTTACAAAACACGGAGAAACTAAAAAGCCAAAAATAATAAACCTTTCAATTCAGATTTCTTATCGTATTGCAATAAGCTAAACATCCAAATTATAAACAAATCAATTATTTTTGTAGTCGGTACCAGACCTGTTCGTCGCCTTGCTATTGCCTGTTTGCCCCACCCAACCATACACAGGCTGGTACCGACTCCAAAAATAATTGATTTGTTTATAATTTGGATGTTTAGCTTATTGCAATACGATAAGAAATCTGAATTGAAAGGTTTATTATTTTTGGCTTTTTAGTTTCTCCGTGTTTTGTAACGCGCTTATTTTTGAAGGCGGTTTTATTTTTTGTTAAAAAGTTTATTTATTTGTTGATTTTTAGTGGTTCCTAGTGATACCCTGACTTGGTGCCAATGGGACCATCTCGGGGTTATACCGGTTCGATCAAAAAAAAATTTTGAAAATCGGTCCACGATTCTCGGAGATATCGAATAACATACATAAAAAAAAAAAAAAAAACATTCAGTCGAATTGAGAACCTCCTCCTAAGTCGGTTAAAAATCAGCCATCATCTGGTTAACACGTTGGTGAAGATCGAGCTTAGTACGGATCCTATACTATTAATAAAAATACAAAGACCAAATTTTACACATCTAAGTTTAAAACGTCAACTATATACGGTGGTACCTACTGTATCATACGCCGTATGGATTTGATACACTTTTTTTGAATAATTACGTGGAGGTGCTCACACACTTGGGGATACTTGGCGTGGAAAACGTGGTAAATCTTAAACAATAAGTCGAACGCCTTTGCAGCTGAATGCACGTGGTATTTGATATCATGAATAACGATGTATATCTGGGCGAAGTTTTGTAGCGGTCTTTGTATGAGCACGAAGGGTTGCACGGTATCCTTCCGGGCTGCAGCCTTAGCTTTCTGGGCTGCGATTACGCTGTCGATATCTCCGGCGTCCTGCATTAAAAACATAATTTAAAAGTAATGCCATAGTTCCCAGGAATATCCCACTGCTCAGCAGAGGCTCCACTACAAAAATAGAAGTTCTTTTTTCTTCATTAAAATATGTACAGCAGAGACTTAGTCATATAGAAAATGGAATTTTAAGGTACACAATAGTTAGTTGTTTTACAAGGGGGCAAAGTTGTTGTTTAACCGCACGTGCCAATATTGAAACCTGAGCAACCGAAAGATTCCAATATTGAACCACTCGCGAGCGTAGCGAGTGGTTCGAAAAGTGGAATCTTGTGCGTTGCGAGGGTTTCAAGGGACGAAGGTTAAACAAACTTTGCCGCCGAGTGAAACACAAAAATGTTCACCACACCAACACGAAGAAAACACTGACTATAAAACATCAAACTAAATCAAAACTATCAATTTATTCAATAATTATGATTCAAAATAGTCATATATATTTAGGTAATTTCCACCAGGAAGCTAAAATTAAAGATATCAAGTTAAATTTTGTTTGAAATTATTTGGCACTCTAGTGGATAAAATGCAATTTTGCTATCTGTTTTTGAATAGCAAAGTAAGCCTTTACCAGTTGGTGTGGTGAAAAGTTTTTAATTTTTCCCTTAATTATTGTAATTAAATAAAGAAGTAACAAATACCAAAACATGGTAAGTAAAATATGACTTCATTATGGTGGCTCTATGGCAACTTTGCATGCCTTACAGTTTACACACGTAGAGTGTGTTTAGTAAAACGTCCCACTTTGTCGGTTACCATTAAGGCAAGATTTACTTGTATCTTTATATGAATAAACTGACAAAGCGGCTTTATAGCAATCGACAAAGTGGGACGTTGTCCCGTGCACACTCACTAGTAATGATTTTCATAAAAAATGAGTGGGAAATATTAAATGGAATACTACTTTATTATGTTCTGGGAACATATTTACCAAAATGAAATATATTGAACTCGCTTGACTCGAAGAGTAAAATAGTAAAACATTAACTGAACAGTTACACAACTTTTATAGTTAATAATATAAATGTATATTAATAATAAAATAAATAGAATAAAACCCTTAAATTTGGATTGGATGCATAGAATACTTACATCTATCTGAACTAATAAGCCCTGGATTGATTCAGTGGTTGAGAACTTGACTTTCCTAGATTTTCGGCCTTTGGGTGGTATTAAAAAATATAGCAGGTAAATCCGCACCGGAATTATTTTGTCTGAAATTGCAAAAAAAAATGATATGAGACATTAGACTCACACATATTTTCATAAAATGATCAATTATGAATGCATTGTAATTAATTACGTTTTAACGGCCTCTGTATCTTTCTTCGTGGGTAGTGACTCTGCCTATGAAGTACAAGGTCCTGGGTTGAACTTGAATCCCATTTGAATTTGAACATTTTCAAGTTGTCATCCAACAAACTAAATGCTAATGGCTGAATGTGATCTGCTTGTGTGCTCTTTTTCTTTTCGCTCGTTTTTTGGCGTCGTTGTCATTGCTGTGAAAAATAAATTGGTGATTGCGATCGCAAGTATAGCTACTAAAATAAATATAAGACGCTTTGATTAAGAGAAGTGTTCTAAAGGAAATATGGCGTTTATTTTTAATGTATTTAGTGTAGTAACTGGCCACGTTACACCAAAATCATTTTTGGTGTAATGAATTCTGTGACCTATGAAATAAGCTTTGTTCATAGGTCACAGAATTCATTTTAGTATAACATGGCCAGTAATAAAAATCTTATGCTAAAATCAATTCTATTTATATATGTATGGAATTTATCTGTAATATAAATTGTATACATATATAAATAGAATTGAGGTAGCTAGTTATTTTGAGGAATGTCTTACCAGAGTATCTACTTTGCTGTCTTTTCAAATGGCCCAGGTTTCAAGAAAATCATGTACAGTTTCAAATTTTTGTTTGTGTCTTAATTCAAAGGTGTTATTCCACCTTTCACAAACTTGGTCCCATAGCTCATTGTTATATTTCAGCCAAATAGCGTGGTCATTTGAAGCAGTCCCTGAAATAAAACAAATAAAAAATTTATCGAAACTTCGGTATACCTACTTTGTGAAAATAAAAAGGAAAAAAGACAACAGACAGACAGAGTTACTTTTGCATTTATATTATTAGTAGGTACAAATATAAGTATGGATTTTACCTTGATTATTTTCCACAGACTACATCTGTATCCGAATCCCTATTAGAGCAAGTGGGTTTAAGCCCCTGCACTTTTCTCCTGATATGTACAGGAGATTTCGAACCTTGTCCACTAATTTGCCTTTAGCGGGCACATATTTTCTTGAAGCAGATTTGCATGTTGGCACAGCTTTTATATAGTAGGTATATATACTTTCAGTTGGGAAAAGTGAAACAATTTTTGCAGCTAGCAAATTGAATTCTTCAGGTTTGATGTTGCTGAGGAAAAAATATTTTGAATAATCTTCATTCATATTTAAGTATATTATACTAATTTTATTATAGAAACCAGACAGAAAACCATCACAACTACCCTTGACGTAAATGCATAATTTTGCTCCCTTGTGAAAGAATATCTAACTCGCACTAGTCGTCAATCCATCTGGATTGACATGCAAGTACAGTCACCTGTAACCTGTAATAATATCTTACGCAATAAAGGCTGCAAAAATATCTGCCACTAATACCTTATGAGACATTGTAAGAGTGTGTAAGATATTTTTGAGGCCTTCGTTGTGTAAGACATTATTGCAGGTGACTGTACCAAGCCTGAAACTACTGCTGTCTGGTCTCCTATAATCCATTAGCTAAGTACTTACTTGTTAACAATAAATGTGTAGTGATATTTCACCAAAACATCAACAATGATGCTTCTTTTTTGCGAGTTCAATTGTTTGTATTTTTGATAATAATTTAGAACACTATTTACTTGTGGAGTACATTGGCGGATACTCTTCAATTCAAATTATGGCAGTGAAAGCCTACTTGGTACACTTAAGTAGGAATCCAAATCCAAAGTAATGTCTGTCAGAATAACTGACTGATCTTGATCAACTTGCATCACTTCTATACAGTTTGTTTTCGCTTTAATAACCATTAAATCTTCATTGAAGAAATATGCCGTTTCAGTATCAGTAACTGAGTCTAAGTAATCTTGTAGTTTACTTTTTAGTTTAATTCGGTGCCCAATGTGTTTGCAAAGCTCTTTCAAGTATCATTTAAAACCAAATATTTGAACTGTTCCTTGCTTATATCATTTTCTGTAAAAAAAATAACTTAAATAATTGGATATCAATGATGAATATCTTATATTGAAGCATATTTGATAGCTATCGCGGAACTCTCCTATGTATATTGAAATGGGAAATGAACGAAATATGTGGATCAAAAACGAATAAATATCTGTAATAACTAAAAATAGCACAAAACCACAATATCATTAAGTCTTGCGGTCGGAGACAGACTGAATCAAAGTTTTCCACTGCGACATGGTGACAAAATATATTTGAAATTTAAAAACTTCAGAAGACAAATGAACATCTTGATCGACCCCGGAGATGTATGGCAGTTGCAAAATAAATGATTAAGAAGCTTTCGTTATTTCGATTTAAAATTTCACGATTTTCACACATTATTTGAACAAAATGGGACTTCGAGTATTAATATAACTTGTTTTATTTACATCCACGTGTCAAAATGCCCATTGTCTCGTTTTGATAAGATAATACTTAAGTTCTTAATAGTTTAGTAACATACAAATATATCTAGCAAATGAGTAAAAATGTAAATGATGTACTTAGGTAATTTTGTTTAACCTAACATTTAACATGTATCTTGGTAAAACAAAAATGCTTACTTTACGCTTTAAAGGTAAGAGAAACTATTTTATCTGCCATACCTTTTGATCTGCCAGCGATATTCTAGAAAATACACAACTTACTTTTGAAGTTCTCGACGACTACTGACGGCACATCCCAGGATACCAATTTGTTTTCTGTGTCTTCTTCCATTATTTTAGTAGGTATACTTGCGATTGCGATTACCAAGTTAATTTTACCACCATAACACTTTCACAGCAATGACAACGACGCAAAAAAACGTGCGAAAAGAAAAACAGTACACGAGCAGATCACATTCGACCGTTAGCTTGGTTTGTTGGATGACAACTTAAGAATGTTGCCAGTACCAGTTTTTTTTTACCCAATAAATACATCAGTAATCACAAGTCCAACCTAGATAATGTAACTATAGATGGTTAAGCAAAGCATGAGTAAAAAATGGCGGCAAATTTGAATAATGTGCTCATACATTGTCGTCCCATAGAAAATTTGAATTTTGTTCTCACGATTTGCTTGACCGTCTATATACAGTCTGGCAAAAAAGAGTAGAAAATAATAGGGGCGCCACTGTCTATGTAAAACGTCTTGCATATGGCAACTATTGAATCACTTTGACGTCTCTTTTCTATGAAAACAGTAAGTGTAGCCATGATAAAAAAAAAATAGTTCAATTTCTACTCTTTTTTGCCAAGCTGTCACATGGGAAAGAGGCCCGAAGTTTAGTCTCTTTCCGTCTTAATGTTATTGCACGGCGCGATACGTCGCACAGTGGATCGAAACGGGGAACATTCGGTGTTTTTTGGATAAACTATTTTTAAAAATGCTACCCGACGGCAAATTATGTAAGAAATAAAAGTTGTCATGTAGTATTTTTCAAAATAATGCGTATTTGAGGCAAAATATAATAAAATCTGTTTTTGTTTTATATGCAACCATAAAATAGGTACCTTATTTCAAGAAAATCTTGGGCGATCCCGCCTTCTAACCTATTGGGCTTTATTTTCCTACTTGTCAAAAGTATAAAATTATGCACCAGTTACTTCTGGAGGGGGCCTATTTTTAAGGAAGGCAAAGATCATTGAAAAAAATATTTTTCTTCTTAAGTAATAAAGTGCAGGTACGACAAATGATCGACATTTCTATAAAAAAACGACATTTTTTTACCTGTAAGCAAATTCCAAAAACGTTTAATTTAGAAATAGTACGTTTTATGAGTAAACATACGTAACTTCATGATAGATAATCAGTATGTAATCTATGTGATTGCACTTGTATGGTTTGTAACGTGTCTTTCTTGGTAGGTACATACCTACACTTAAAATGCCACGCGTTAAGGCTTAACTTTTTTATATCTAAATGTCAGTTGTTCGTTGTATGGTTATTTTTAAAACTGTATGTTTTAAATTATGCGAAAAATACAATAAATTATAGACGATCAAGCAAATCGTGAGAGTAAAAAACCCGCGCCCATACAGTTTTCAAATTTGCCGCCATTTTTTATTCTCACTTTTTGCTTGACTGTCTATACATACTAAGAAATAAACATTTTTTTTTATTTACATGTCGTTTGCCTCCTATTAAACAATAATAAAAAAAACTTCTAAAAGTAACTGGTGCATGATTTTAATCAAACTTCAAAATAATGCGTATTTCATTATTTTGATAAACACTAAAGGAATTTTCGAAATGTATAAGTACCTATGCAAAACTAAGTAGCAACACGCTAAGTAGCTCTATGCCTTTGTTGTTTTATGAAACGGTTTATTTTTTTATGCCTTTACAATTATTTCAAAAACATATCAAAAGCGTGGTAGATTGTGTGAAGATTGTTCGCTAAACCATTCTCCAAGATTATCGGGTAAAAAATGAATACAGCAACACTGCTCATAGCAAAAAATGCAACTTCTTGAGACAAGATTTGTAAATTTTGTTGCAAGAACTAGCAAGAAATAATATCTTGGAGCAATAATGCTTTTGCTTTCGAAGGTCTTGATTTAAGATTCAAATATTTCGACTGTCTTGAGACAAAAACGATTTTTTCCGTAACATAGGTAAGTATATATAGGTATACAATACAATTACATGCAAACAGACGAAGTATTTAATCCTCGCTATGGTTTGTACAACGCATATAAGCCAATATTTAGGTATATAGATTGCGGTGCCGGTACAATCTTCAGTACCAGACTAAAATTTCCGGTACCTGCGTCGTACCGGGAATTCCTGCTACTTCGATACTTTTCAGTACCTACTAATTGTTTTTCCAGCAAACATTACTAAAACCCGTGACAAATGCTTTGCTTGCTTCTTATCATACAAATTTATAGTCTATTATATAGTAATATTGTAGTGTGGGTGTTGTTGTCTATAGTAGTATTTGTAGTCCTTAGTCATATTATATATTATTACATTCTTCATTGTTAATTTAACTGAATCTTGAGTGAAACTAGTAATATCTTCTACTGAGAAATATATTAGGTACTTGCTTTTAGGATTTCTGATTCTTGATTGTTAATTTAGCCGAATCTTGATTGAACTAGTAATATCTTCCACCGAGAAATTTATTATTTCCTTTTAAAATGTCTAAATTCTTGATTGTTAATTTAACTGAATCTTGAATAAAACTAGTAATATCTTTTACCGAGAAGTATATTATTTGTTTTGAGATTGTCTTAATTCTTGATTGTTAATTTAAGTGAATCTTGAATAAAACTAGTAATATCTTCTACCGAGAAATATATTACTTGCTTTTAGAATGTCTAAATTCTTGTTTGTTAATTTAATTGAATCTTGAATGAAATTAGTAATATCTTTTAATACCGAGAAATATATTACTTTCTTTTAGATTGTCTTAATTCTTGGTTATTAATTTAACTGAATCTTGAATGAAACTAGTAATATCTTCTACCGAGAAATATATTACTTGCTTTTAGATTGTCTTAATTCTCGATTGTTAATTTAACCGAATCTTGAATGAAACTAGTAATATCTTTTACCGAGAAATATATTACTTGCTTTAAGATTTTTTAAATTCTTGATTGTAAATTTAACTGGATCTTGAATGAAACTAGTAATATCTTTTACCAAGAAATATATTACTTGCTTTTAGATTGTCTTAATTCTTGATTGTTAATTTAACAGAATCTTGAATGAAACTAGTAATATCTTTTACCGAGAAATATATTACTTGCTTTAAGATTTTTTAAATTCTTGATTGTAAATTTAACTAGATCTTGAATGAAACTAGTAATATCTTTTACCAAGAAATATATTACTTGCTTTAAGATTTTGTAAATTCTTGATTGTAAATATAACTAGATCTTGAATGAAACTAGTAAAATCTTTTACCAAGAAATATATTACTTGCTTTTAGAATGTCTACATTCTTGGCTGAATATTTCAATAATTCTTGGGTGAACTAACTAATATCTCCTATCAAGTAACATATTACTTGCTTGAACACTTTTCAGTTGTTCATTTGAGATTTGAATGTAATCTTGAGCTAAGTTTGACTCTATATTGGCACAAGAATTAATTCTTAAATCAAATCTGCTTAATCATTCTTAAGGTGAGAAATAAATTAGTTTTGATTTGAGATATAAATTTTGACTCAAATAATATCTGCTTTCATCCAAGATTTTCGGTCTTGAATATGAAGAATTTTAAATTTTTGAAACGTTAGTGAGATTATCTTATTTCAAGATATATATATTTGAGATCAAGAAATATTAGGTGAAACACATCTGGTTCTTGTTTCAAAAAACCATTTTTTTCTGTGTAGTTTCCCGTATTTTACTCAAAAACTGCTGAACCTATCAAGTTCAAAACAATTTTCCTAGAACGTCTTTATAAAGTTCTACTTTTGTGATTTTTTCATATTTTTTAAACATGTGGTTCAAAACTTAGAGGGGGCGGGGGACACAATTTTTTTCCTTTAGGAGCGATTATTTCCGAAAATATTAATATTTTCAAAAAACGATTTCAGTAAACCCCTATTCATTTTTAAATACCTATGCAACAATATATCACAGGTTAGGGTTGGAATGAAAAAAAAAATCAGTCCCCAATTTACATGTAGGAGGGGGGAACCCTAACAAAACGGACGGACGGACAGACAGACATGGCCAAACTATAAGGGTTCCTAGTGGACTACGGAACGCTAAAAAGAACAAATAATTACTTTTGTACTAGCTTTTTCGCGCGGCTTCGCTCGCTTTAGAAAGAGACAAAAAGTATCCTATGTCACTCTCCAACCCTTCAACTATCTCCACTTAAAAAATCACGTCAATTCGTCGCTCCGTTTTGCCGTGAAAGACGTACAAACAAACTGACACACACACTTTCCCATTTATAATATTAGTATGGATTAATATCTGGGGGCCGATTTTTGAATCTCACGTCGTTCGAATTCAGAAAATTGTCACCGAAAATAGTAGGCAATTCACCGTGACAATTTTCTGAATTCGAACGACGTGAGATTCAAAAATCGGCCCCCTGGTTCCAGTTTTAGTCATACCATAATTTTATTATTTCGTATAGGTACCTTTCTGAATTTTACGAAACGGATAGTCACAATTTTTCTTCCTGGATTCATGTTTAATTGAACGATTTCTCAGTAACCCCTTTTTATTTCGTGATTCTATTAATACTAGCGTCTATAAGGAATAAGGTATGAGGATTATTCTGCCAGGTCCCAGGTGTTTCAACTTTATACTTTATACCTACTCTTGAAATTTTCCGAAACGCTCAACAAAATCGACGATTTCCTTTGATATAAGCAAAGAGGACCGAGTATTATAGAGAGTTACTGTCAAAGTAAAATGTGTAATCACAGTGCATACCTAGACTGCCATCTCTCGACAAAAGCTTAAAAATTTTGAACCTCAGTTTTGACAATATTGTTAGCTTGATATGTGTTAAAATGTCAAATATTAATATTAGCGCCATCTAGCCGAGCGTTTCCCAAAGGTGTAATGCCATCTAGGCCACCGTACCTTTTTCTCTAGGGCTTTGAGGTACGTTTTTTCTTAGACTTTATCCGTCTATACTGAGTTACATATGTCTTTGATATAAGTAAACATTCAAGCGGCAACCCTTTATCTTTGCTTTGCCTTTGCTTGTGTTGCACTTTTTCCTTGATTGTTTTCTGTTACCAAGTTGTGCATAAAAGAGTATATCGTCTACCTATGCAAATATGCAGACATGTTTCTAGTTACTAGTGTCGTTGCCAGACATTGCAATCCAAAGAAACAAGAGCAAGTAGAAATACGAACTCAACTTGTGCTATTCTAAGCATTTGCGAGAGAATTTTTCATTCTATGAAAGGAGGTGTATCGACATAATTTGCTTTTTTGTTCCCCTATCTTTTTGTGAAATTTTGTTTTTAATATATTTAATTAGAAATATAATTTAAAATCCCAGAAAGGCATGCCGATAGCCTATTTTTAATAATAATAAAAAAACTCTACGACATGTTATTTATATGTTAAGTCTGGTTAACATTAGTTATAGTCTTAAATATTTATACTGTAAGTCTTTAGAATTGTTTCTTTATCGTAGGAAAAATGGAAATGTAATATGTAAATGGTAATGTTTGGACTGACTCCATGAGACAGGACTAGCCTAGTGTGGTGATCAAAGGTAAAATACTTGTAACACTTTTTGGCAAATAAACTATTTTTATTTTTATTTTATTTTTATTTTTATATCAAAGACCATACATATTAAAAACTCATAATAGCCACATAGATACCAAAAACTTACCGATCGAGTGAAATACAGACGAGTATGTTCGAGGAGAGGTAAAGCCCGAAGGCCCGCAGCACAAGAAAGAACTTGCAGGCCAAGTTGCCTGCCATCCAGGCGTTAGTGGTTCGCCACCCGATCTGTGGACAAACATAAAGGAAATGAATTCAGAAACCAATAATTACCCAATACCAATCCAATTCTATTACACCTGCGTGCATCTCGAACCTCGCACGAAAAATAGCCCGTGTCACCATAGTGTGCTACGGCCGCTAAAGAACTAAAACCGGCCAAGAGCGTGTCGGGCCACGCTCAGTGTAGGGTTCCGTAGTTTTCCGTATTTTTTTCAAAAACTACTGAACCTATCAAGTTCAAAACAATTTTCCTAGAAAGTCTGTATAAAGTTCTACTTTTGTAATTTTTTTTCATATTTTTTAAACATATGGTTCAAAAGTTAGAGGGGAGGGGACGCACGGACGGACAGACAGACATGGCGAAACTATAAGGGTTCCTAGTTGACTACGGAACCCTAAAAAATGACCGCTAGAGTGTCTGGACCGTTTCGCTGCCGCATTGAGACGCTATAGGAGGGAAAATGCTAAAATGGAAAGGAGTCCCCCCCTTCAATTTGGGAATTTTAGTTAAGTATACTAGATTTATCGAAAAAAAATTGTTCATTAAGGACAACTCAGTTAAAAGATATTGCAAAAAAAATCTTTAAACCAAGGTTCCGCTCTCGACTGTTTCCTCCTTCAATACTTAATCAATCGGAACAAAATTTGAAAATCTGAATAACAATGAAATAATCTGTTTAGTTTTCTTGGCTAATTGTTACCAATCTTGAGTATCACACCTTTCTTTGCGCCATAATTTTTGATTGGCTTTAGCGTCTTCAAAAATAAAAATATCAAAAAAATCAAAACGGTCCGACACAGATAGAAATACCTCTACCTTCAAAAACCAGGGAGGAAATAGTCGAGAGCGTTTGTATGGAAAATTGACCCCTCCTGTATCGTCTTAAAATGTATTCACTATACCTTTGCAGTATTTTTTTAAAATAATAATTTCGTTTTAGTAACACAAGGGCCAAGTCACATATTTTAACTAATGTGCAAAGTTTGTGAAGTTAAGGCTTCTAGAATTAGAAATTTGGCCCTACATGAGATCTGATAGCTTTTTGATAGGCAACCTTATGGTCCGGTCTTGGCAACATTTTACATGAAAGTATTTATGAAAATATTTGTAGACTTGTTGTTTGTTTGTATGTGTGGACTTGTTGATGACATACTCGTATTAATATATTAAGTATAAACTCATGATTTTATCTATAGATATATATTTCACATTGAAGTTGTTTGCCAAAACACCTAAACAAACAGCTCTGTTCCGTAGGGGGTAATATATAAGAGGTTGAATATACATATTAACTAACACGTATTTGTCAAAATAATTCAATATAATGTATACATAGAAGCGTCGAGGCTGCCATACTTCGATCCATAACTGTATACGGTAATTTCATAGTTATATATTAACTTGTCTTCGGTCTTAGGTCTAGACAAACAATAGTCATTCATCGCTACTTAGTATCGTTAGGTATTTACATGTATGACTAACGGGCGGTTGAACAGTTTCACACACAGTTCGGTAATTATAGCTAATTTTGCCCATGACGGGTTAAGAATTTCACCGCCCCCTTTCTTCCCGTGGGTGTCGTAGTAGTCGACCATGGGATATATGTGTTAAATGAGCGTAGGCGAAAGGTAGAGAATGAGGCTCAGAGAATAGATGCTGGCAAACTGTCAGTGACAATTTTTTTTCCTTTCGTCCTTCTGGACAGGCAAGGACCATAGGCCATACCACCTCGTCTTGAGTGAGACATTTTTTTTCTTTATTCTTCTTGTTTTGTATATCATTTCATTAGTCTTCCTTTTAATATCATGCGTCAAATCCAGTAAGTATGTCTTTAGTTGTCTCAATAAAAAAAAACCGGCCAAGAGCGTGTCGGGCCACGCTCAGTACATAGGGTTCCGTATTTTTCCGTATTTTTCTCAAAAACTACTGAACCTATCAAGTTCAAAATAATTTTCCTAGAAAGTGTTTATAAAGTTCTACTTTTGTGATTTTTTTCATATTTTTTAAACATATGGTTCAAAAGTTAGAGGGGGGGGGGACGCACTTTTTTTTCCTTTAGGAGCGATTATTTCCGAAAATATTAATATTATCAAAAAACAATCTTAGTAAACCCTTATTCATTTTTAAATCCAACAATATATCACACGTTGGGGTTGGAATAAAAAAAAATATCAGCCCCCACTTTACATGTAGGGGGGGTACCCTAATAAAACATTTTTTTCCATTTTTTATTTTTGCACTTTGTTGGCGTGATTGATATACATACTTGTACCAAATTTCAGTTTTCTAGTGCTTACGGTTACTGAGATTATCCGCGGACGGACGGACGGACGGACGGACGGACGGACGGACGGACGGACGGACGGACGGACGGACAGACAGACATGGCGAAACTATAAGGGTTCCTAGTTGACTACGGAACCCTAAAAATAGTGTCTTTCAGTTATTTCGTCATAGCCTTTCTTATTCCTCTTGATTTAAATTTTATAAGTCTTCCTTTTAACATAATTATGTCAAATCCGGTAAGTACGATTCAGTTGTCTGATTTATAATTATCCAGTCCCATAATAAGTCAATATAAAGAATAATGCGTCTCTTCCAGGTATTTAGTCATTAATATAAATTTAATTACACAGTGCTTATTTACAACATATTTACAGTATTATATCGTCACTACTTTGAAAAAACCGGCCAAGAGCGTGTCGGGCCACGCTCAGTGTAGGGTTCCGTAGTTTTTCGTATTTTTCTCAAAAACTACTGAACCTATCAAGTTCAAAATAATTTTCCTAGAAAGTTTTTATAAAGTTCTACTTTTGTGCTTTTTTTCATATTTTTTAAACATATGGTTCAAAAGTTAGAGGGGTGGGGGGACGCACTTTTTTTCCTTTAGGAGCGATTATTTCCGAAAATATTAATATTATCAAAAAACGATCTTAGTAAACCCTTATTCATTTTTAAATACCTATCCAACAATATATCACACGTTGGGGTTGGAATGAAAAAAAATATCAGCCCCCACTTTACATGTATGGGGGGTACCCTAATAAAACATTTTTTTTCCATTTTTTATTTTTGCACTTTGTTGGCGTGATTGATATACATATTGGTACCAAATTTCAGCTTTCTAGTGCTTACGGTTACTGAGATTATCCGCGGACGGACGGACGGACGGACGGACGGACGGACGGACAGACAGACATGGCGAAACTATAAGGGTTTCTAGTTGACTACGGAACCCTAAAAATCTCGTATCGCATACTTCTCCTCAAAGTTGAAACGTAGTAAGTCTATATGCATTCTATACATACTTACTACAATTTTGTTTTCATTGACAGACGAAGATACAAGTTTTTTTAAAAGTAGTGACGATATACAAACTAGCTTTTGCCCGTGGCTTCGCTCGCATTAGAAAAAGACAAAAAGAAGCCTATTTATTTATTTCATCAAAAAGTAACACAGAATTACAGTTTACACTAAGGCACTGTGAAACTACAAAATACAAAACAAGACACAAACGATAAATAATACTTTAGGTCCATGGGGTCCCAGCGCGAACAAGTTGTTCACAGAAATCGCGAAGCGTCTGGTTGAGGTAACTGGTGACCGAAGAGCTGGCGACTTCCACGCACAACGTATCAGCATTTTCGATACAGCGAGGAAATGTCGCCAGTATCCTTGGTACAATGCCTCAAGGGCCTATTTTAGACATTAGCTAGCTTTTAAGTTTAGTCTTAGTTTCTTAAATAATTATGTAAATATTTTCATGTAAATAAAGATATGTATAATACAAAAAATAGACAAATTAAAAATTAGATTTGGACGACCACGTAACAGCGTGGCTCCGTTGCGTCGTTTGACTCGGCGTAGGATTCGGCAGGTTGCCTCGGAACCGCCGAAATACCACACCCTTCGGCCAGAAGTCTGCGCATGCGATGGTGAGCAGCGTGCGCGGCACACGCATAACAAATGAAGTGAAGTGCACGTAGTGGCGTGACTGCAGTTGTTGCACTCTCAGCGTGTAGCCAGTCTTCCGGCGAACGTACTCCACCACCTCGTCAGCCCCGGCGGAGTAATGCAAGCGCGACACGTAGAGTGCTTTACTCGGTGTAGCAACTCTCTTCTCCGCGGTACCACACAGAGTCTTACGAGGCGCCCTACGCGTCTTGCTCTTCCTTTGCATCAGTGTGAACCCCTCCTTATCCACATCTGCGCGGGAGGACTTCTCCTTGATTGGAGCCCGTTCTTCACACACCTTTGCAGGTGTGTTGACACTTTCCATCCACTCTTCAACTATCTCCACTTAAAAAATCACGTCAATTCGTTGCTCCTTTTTGCCGTGAAAGGCGGACAAACAAACAGACACACACACTTTCCCATTTATAATAGTAGTATGGATTTATACAAAGACATATAAGTTTTAGTCCCCTTTAACAAATCCGTTACTGAAGACGGGATTAAATTAGGTACCCCATAAATATTGATTAGCTCATTCACCAGCACAAGGCGCTGGATGCCGAAGGACGGGCAAATAAAAATGATGTGGTCCAAAGACTGAGGTTCTTGCATTTGACAGCGATCACAAAAAGGAGAGGGAACTATATTTTTACGATGAAGATGGAAATTTAAACAATAATGGCCAATGCGCATTCGGGTTATTGTATTTAGAGTAACATTTTCTATGAAATTTTTTTTTCAATTTACAAAACCAAGGTTTACTATTAACAGAGACATCTAGTAATAAATATGTATGTGCTTTATTTTCAACTTCTGTATAGTAGTACCAAAGTTTTCCCCAATGAGTAGCCATACGCTTTTTAGGTTGGAAATTACATCTGAATATGGTAATGCCACATTCAGATCCCTGTTGGCAGAACTAGATGTATTTATGTATATTTAGCTAATTTATGGTATTATGGCCAATTACCTAACACTCTTTGTTAAAGTATGTGATCGTGAATAGGTAATATGAGTAATCTCGTGCCATTAAGTGTACTGAACCTTAAACAAAAGCGAACGCTAGACGTATAGGTTGTTAAGACCAAGTAGATAATAATTTACGGACTATATGTGACGTTATCTGGGTAAAGTCCTTATTGTCGATGGCGCTTACGTCCCTTGGCGTCATATTTGTACTCGAACATTGCTCATAACGCCGTAAGCGCCGCCCATCGACAATAAAGTCCCTTTGCCCAGATAATGTCACAAATATTAACTTATCAATTTACCCATACATAAACCTACTTATATCTGAAATATGAGACGTGGATATTGATAGCAATATGTGACAAATAATTGAAAGCGAAGTACATAAATAATACATATAGGTAAGTTGATTTGAAGGCGTTTTTATATTCACCCAAATCCAATAAGGATTGTAACTCGGCAGCGAAATGCTGTATCGTTTATTCGTATCAAGGATTATTTATATATGATTTACATACTTCATACTAAGAATCGTACCTCGATTTTTTATACTATCATAATTATACTAATGATGCCTACAATTTTTTTTAATGTGTATTGACGTGATATCATGATTTTAAAATAGAGAAATATGTCATTTGTTTTTATAAAATATAAAAACACGCAAAAATATTTGGGAAAAATATGATACTGGCCACTTTCAGGCTGCGAACAGCGCCATCTAGTTTTAAGCCTAAAAAGCCCATACATTTCAGGGGTACGCTTTATTTGTTTGAGAAAATCCAGAGGAAATTTGCTCGTTTCCTTTACAAGAGGAAGTATGGGTATTACCTTTATCTCTATCCTTCTTTGTTCGTCAGTGGCATGGTCGGGTTGGATACACTAGAGTTGCGGAGGAAAATGTTGCTCCTGGGGCATTTTTATAAGCTACTGTGCAACCAAGTATCTAACCCGACTGCGCTAGCACGGATAGGTTTGTCTGTGCCGCCCCCTCGCCGGCTCGGAGTGGAAGGGGAGGGCGGGGCGGTGGTGTCGCGACGGCGCCGGCGCCTGTTCGCGTGTCCGTCGACGCGCACGCGCTGGACCGCAAACGCTCCCTCTGCCAGAGCTATTGCTCTTTTAAATGACATGCATCTGCAGCTACCCGATGGTGATATTTTTTTTGATCCACCTTACCAAATTATGAAATGTATGAATGAATTTTTGAATAGAATGTAATGTACCTATAAATATTAGTTTTAGTTTACTTTATGGATTAGTATGAATAGTTTTTTTTTTGACATTACTTATTATTGATTTTTTATTTGCTTGTTTGTTTATAATGTTTAATTGTTATATGTTTCTAATGTTTTGACATGTAATTTAGTATTGTATTGTATAAAGTGACTTGTTTGTATATATTATTATGTAATAACCTAACTTTTAAGCGATTGGTGTTAACTGTAAGCTTATTTGTGAATAAAATAAATTGAAATTGTATGGGCTTTGTCAGTTCAGTATGAAATCGTTCTTGATTCGCATCATAGGTATTTTTCTCTATTGCTCTTTCCTACCGGAGCGACGGTGCCAGTTGTGTATCGTTCGTTGTTTAACGATTGTAAGCTTGGCTAGATGCGTAGACCTAAAAACTCGCATGGTGAATGTACATATCTTTTTTCTTAAACTTTTTTCAATGAGTAATATCCGCAGTTCATTTCACCTCTTTATTATTTTTATTATACATAGACTGATCGGCGAATAACCCTAGTCATACCTAATGGAAAGTGAAGAGAGAGTCTAATATGGAACTCACCGATTCAGTAATAGCCTATTCACTTTCGCTTAAGGCCCAGCCACACCGTCTACGCATACGCATCCGGTGTAGCTCGGCCTTTAAAGAAATCGAAGTCGTATTTTTCAGGGGATGAGCGCATCCCATTTTTAAAATAATAACATTTTAAAATCTTTAAAAACCATTATGATATTTGAAAATACTTTCTTGTGAATATTTTTCGTGATTTTCCTCATCAATAAATTCCATTCCGTCCGACCCTAGATGGTAAAAGAAGATTGGATATTGTCAGTTTTTTTCAATAATTAACTCTGTGCTGGCCGAGCAAAGTTTGTTCTTTACCCAGGATTTCCCAGGCAATAATATAGTAAAAAACCGGCTAAGTGCGAGTTGGACTCGCGTTGCAACAACGGCCCGTACATGAATATGGATAAAACGTTTTTAGATTAATGCATCCTCAAAGAAAGATGTATTAGAAATACTCCAAAATATAATAGAGTCTTAAAAAGTATACCTTAATTAGGTTTACTATTAATTTAAAATTCTTAATAATATCTAGGGAGGAAAATGAGCATGACCTAAATTGGACGGTGTTATGGAATAGCGAACTAAGCGCCAAAATCCGAAAAAAAGTTATGAATGCAGTTCGGATATAAATGTGATAATCTATAGTATTGACTATTTCTTTGTTGAAAAATCATGCTTACAGCCTTATTTTAAAGGGTAGAATCAAGCGACACGTTAAAATTTGTATGGCCCTGTGTACTAAGTCGTTACGTAAAAACGAATTGAACGCCAAATTTACTTTTACAAATTATAATAAGCGTATATTCTAAATCGCAAAATCGAGTTAAACGCCATAAAAATGTTATTAATTCGTTTTGGTTTAAAGTTTTGATGATTTATAAACGCAATATCGATTTAACCGCCCTAATAGTGTCGTTTAATTCGTTGTTACATATTTGAAATTGCAGGATATTTCGCTTAATGAGAACTAAGTATCAAGAGGTTTTGTTATATCATAATATCTTATGTGTGTAATCCTGGCTAGTACTAATGAATTATTATTAGTTACAATGCCAATTTTGCCATATATGCTGATTTTTTTGACATTTATTAAAAAAAGTTGAAACTAAATTGTTAGACGGATTAATCCTAATCATTGTGGAAGAAAACATTGTTGTTGATTTATTTACAATAGCACTATTTACTTAAATATATGGAATTTTATTTTATTCCAGTATTCACTTTACCTCTAACAATTTGCATTAAAGAATCAAGCGACAAAATATGTCTCATAGTACGCTACGATGAAATAAATTAACCTCATCCCAGTATTAGTTCAATAAAGTATCAAGCGGAAAAACGTTAATAACTTCGAAACTTGAATAGGTATGGTGTTATTTTTTTATGTATTTAAATTATGAACACTTTTGTAGGTTTAATGTCAAAATTAACTTTTTTACTTTATAAATGAACTTACAACAACTGATTCAAATTTCAAATCTTTCTAGCTCATTTTCTCGATTTCAACTAACTGTCGCTTGATCGCTTATTCCATAACACTGTCCAATTTATATGTATAAAAATTAAAAAAGTGATTTTGCATGGCTCCAGTACTTTGCCCTTAAAGTAATTAAATAAGACATAACATTCCGCGTCTAATTAACTTAAAAGGTTATTTACATTTTCCTACAAAATTCAGGTGGTTGCACCGCTAACTTCAACATATTCTTTTTATTTGGCGAATTATTCTTTCAGTCAAAGTACATTACCCTTCTATGAACAGCGGAGCGAACCTTACTGTCTATTTGCATATCTATTAGATAAGCATATAGTATGTTTTGCATATATTGTAGTGTTCGAGCACACATGTCGCGCCGGATTGTAACGCATGCCTATTTAGGTACTTATCGGTTTAAAATACATTAAATTTTCTGTAGGTGGTGCTTTTTTACGCACTAGACAAGTGGTTCATATCTTGTCAGGCCCTATAGCCGAATGGCATTTCTCCGACGCGAAACGAAAACGAAACGCCGCGAAAGGTATAAGTAGTCTGGCTTTGTCGCGCCAATACGCAAGAGCGATAGAGATAGATATCTACTAGCGTTTCGTTTCGTGAGCGTTTCGTGAGCGTTTGTGCCATTCGGCTACGCACCCAGGTGACCCAGGTCGGAACTTCGGAGGGCCATCTGTTTTGTGGTATTGTGGTATACCTCTTGGGTCGTCTCGTTCGTTTTTCGTCACGTTCCTAAATTTGTCCGAATCTGCTTTCGTCAGCCATTATTAGTTAGACAAACAGGTACACACAACAGATTAAATACCACACACCAACAGGTATACCTGTTTGTCTAACAATCTATAACATTTTTCATGAAAAGTTTTAGGAACCATACTTAGATATTTAATCTGTTCTGTAAGTTCAACGCCACCAAAGGTTCTGAAGTTAAACAATAAGACCAGTTCTTGAAAAGAACTCTAATTTTCTGCCAACAATTTGCTATTTCAGCTCGCGATCGCAGTTCAGCTGTAAAACTTTGTCACGAGTAACTAGAACCCTACATTATCTTTAACATTACGTTTTTAGGGTTCCGTAGTCAACTAGGACACAACGTAGTTCGCCATGTCTGTCCGTCCGTCCGTCCGATCGCAGATAATCTCAGTGACCGTTAGCATTAGAAGGCTGAAATTTAATACCAATACCTATGTATAATGTATATCAATCACGCCGACAAAGTGGTAAAATGAAAAGTGTAAAAGAATGTTTTATTACTTAGTGTGGAGATTTTTTTTTTCATTTCAATTTTTTACATTATCCGATCCAATATCGGATGTCGGAAGGATTTTAATGGAAAAAATCCAAGATGGCGCCTGTAATGTATGGGATATCGGTCCGATATCCGATATCAGATCGGTTAATGTGGGTGTGATAGGTAATTACTTAAAAATGAATAGGGGTTTACGAACATAATTTTTTGATACTGTTAATCGCTCCAAATATCGGAAATATGATCACTCCAAAAGTAAAAAAAATGTGTGTATGGGGGGGGGGGGGGGGGGGGGCACATTTTTTTTTACTTTTGGAGCGATTATTTCCTCTAACTTTTAAACTATAAGTTTAAAAAATATGAAAAAGATCACAAAAATCTTTCTAGGAAAATTATTTTGAACTTGATTGGTTGAACAGTTTTTGTAAAAAATACGGAACCTTACACTGAGAGTGGCCCGATACGCTCTTGGCCGGTTTTCTTTCGTGCTCTGCTCTATAAGTATTCTCGGCTACTAGTATATGGGAGTGTCGTCAATTTAATTTAATCTAACCCGTTAAGATTCTTTTTGTAAGAATTTCGTACAATGTTATTGTACTTATTGTTTATACAGTATGACGTGGTTAATGGACGCCCCCTTTACAGTGTCATAAACAACACACGCGATGAAATTTTTAAGCGAAAAATAAAATGTTATTCTAAAAGACAAACTCTTACAAAATTGCAACAGACATGTTTCAGTTAATACGTTATGTTAGTATTCCTTCCTACTAGCAAAAAAAAACTACTTATTTGAATAAAGCAATTTAAATTTAAAGTGCAAAATAATAATCCAGACGGAGAGATGGTATTAGGATTTTCGTTCCTATTCCGATCTGTTAGGATTAGATCGTTATTGAGACGAAGAGAAATCGAAAAACAGAAAGCAAATATTTCGAATAACTGTCCTTTGAAATATTAATTTCGCTTATCAAAATTCCGATGAGGAATGTCTTATTGTCTAGACGAGAGAGGTTTGATCTAAATATTAATTTAGTTTAACATACATACAGAGAGTACATAGTATCAAGTAGGGATGTTAAACGGAGCTTCGTCTGCGCATTCAATAAAACGGAACTTCGCAATTTTATATTTCATATCGTCACTACTTTGAAAAAAACTTGTATCTTCGTAGCAAGTATGTATGGAATGCATAATATAGACTTATTTCGTTTTAACTTTGAGGAACAGTGTGAGATACGAGATTTTTTCAAAGTCATCATCATCATCATCATTTCAGTCATTAATCGCCCACTGCTGAGCATAGGCCTCCCTTCGTGTACGCCACTTATCCCGGTCCTGGGCTAATCTCATCCAGAAGTGCCCCGCAGTTTTTCGGATGTCGTCCACCCAACGAGCCAACGGATGCCAGGCGCTTCTTACATCCGATAACGGTCACCATTCGGTCAACATTTTAGTCCACCTGCCATCACTCTGCCTGGCAACATGCCCCGCCCAATTCCATTTTAGTTTGGAAATGACGTCACCCACGTCCCGGAAGCGAAGATAATATATCGTCACTACTTTGAAAAAATCTCTTGTATTTTTTTTACTTAAGTTATACCGGCATTGCCTTTGGCGCGGTAGCGCGGCGTACTCCTACAATGTTTACTTGTCTCTGGGTACTCTGCTCCGCATCCGGTAAACCTCCGGATACGCCTTCGGGTACGGCTGCAACTTCGGCTCTGGATCCGGATCCGTCTCCATTAAAAAATACTTCGTATCCGGTTCCGATTCCGGGAAAGCCATTTCCGCAATCCCTGGTCTCAAAGTCAAGCAACACAAGCCTTCTTGAGCTTACCGTGGGACTCAGTCAATCTGTGTAAGAATGTCCTATAATATTTATTTATTTATTTAAGTAACACCGCCGTGCGACGATTGTCTCTTTGGTCAAATTAAGATCGTTTATTAGTCATCATTTGCATTCGGGATATTGTGAGACAGACGTTGTAATTATGTATGAACAAGAGCGAATGAGAACATCTTTCAAATTTTGATGTTATCATGGCAAAGTCAGGGATAACGCAATGAAGATGACGAGTGGTAAGGAGTAGCATTACTCAATTCTTCTTAGCTAAACTAAATAACATTACGGGCTTTGTCTAAAGTTCTGCGATTTTTCAAGAATTTTTAATATTATAATAGCAAGGAAACTACAAACACATTCTCAGGACCAACTCAAGGAAAATATCGTGAAAATTTAGCTTCCTATTTTCAGGAATTATTACCTACGTTACACACGCACGTCACTCTTTTCGATAGTATATAAACCAATTTATTCCAGTGTTTACTTCACTTACTAGCGTGTACTGCGAGAATTGTTTGGGTGTTTTTTTGACATGTTATATATGGTATAGTAGGTAACTTATTTATTGTAAAATTATGAGAAGCGTGTGATGATTTATATAAACTAAGGTTTAAGATATAATAATCATAAATATCGCGAAGCTGTGAGCTGAAAAGAGGAATCGTTTTTGATCTATAGTTCAATGATTTCCTGCATGATCTAAAATGACTGACTGTCTATTTTATAATAATACTAGCCTTTGCCCCCGGCTTTGCTCGCGTTGAATTCGAAAATTGCGGAATGCTCCATACAAACTTCTACCCCCCATTCTAAAGAAGTGGGGGGTTAGAAAGAGACAAAAAGTAGCCTATGTCACTCTCCATCCCTTCAACTATCTCCACTTAAACCGTTTTGCCGTGAAAGACGGACAAACAAACAGACACACACACTTTTCCATTTATAATATTAGTATGGATTTACTACATAAATAGTTCTTAGGTGGAATAGCTAATACAACAAAGCTAGTTTAGTAAATACAAAGAGGATCGAGCATTATAGAGAGTTACTGTCAAAGTAAAATATGTAATCACAGTGCATAGTCTGCCATCTCTCGACACAAGCTTAAAACTTTTGAACCTCAGTTTTGACAATTTGGCCCATATTGTTAGCTTGATATGTGTTAAAATGTCAAATATTAATATTTTATTTATTTATTTTTATTTATTTAAACTTTATTGCACAAATTTACAAAAAAAGAGTACAAATGGCGGACTTAACGCCTTGAGGCATTCTCTACCAGTCAACCATTGGGCTAAACAGCTCCAACAATATTAGCTCCATCTAGCGGAGCGTTCCCCAAAGGTGTAACGCCATCTAGGCCGCCGTACCTTTTTCTCTATGGCTTTAAGGTACGTTTTTTTCTTAGACCTTATCCGTCTATACGGAGTTACATATGTCTTTGGCTTAAACTAACACGATCTTCACTCATATTGTTAACTCCCGTTTTAATGTATAATACATCAGCAATGGTTTCATGCAGCCACATGAAACTCATAGATTACCTACTAAAATCGGTCAAAAGCCCGCACATCATGTATTCATCTCGCTTACACTTACACACAGTGAGAAGTAATTACATGGACATACTAGCTCTAATTAAGCGTTTTCACATTATCCGATCCGATATGTGAAAACGATTTTTGAATCTCGCATACAGGATTTTGTCACTAAAATACCGGTTGAAAACGGTGACTTGCTTATTATTTTCAGTGACAATTTTCTGAATTCGAACGCGTGAGACTCAAAAATCGGCCCGCTGAAGCCTTAAATAAAACCGATTTTATTACCTATTTTGCATATCTATTCATTTTGATGGAATGTTTTTTTTTTTTTATACTACGTCGGTGGCAAACAAGTATACGGCCCGCCTGATGTAAAGCGGTCACCGTAACCTATGGACGCCTGCAACTCAAACAGTGTCACATGCGCGTTGCCACCCCATTAGAAACTTGTACATTCCCTTTTGCTGTGTTAAGTACACAGCAAAAAGGAGTGTACAAGTTCCAAGGAGGGTTCGGGTTGCCGACGACTCAAAGGACAATAAACGGAACAAGTTAGTTCCGTAAGTCCTCCCGTCATCAGCACACCGCACCCTCGTTGAGCTCTGGCAACCTTACTCACCGACAGGAACACAACACTATGAGTAGGGTCTAGTGCTATTTGGCTGCGGTCTTCTGTAAGGCGGAGGTACTACCCCAGTTGGGCTCTGCTCTAGATTCGAACGAGACGATATCCGCTGTGCTGTGCCCTACCACACAAAGCGGAATATCATTCGCTATGCCCTACCTCCTACTAAATATGTATTACCAATCAAACCAAACAATTTTGCGGTGAATACGAATCAAATGCAGACTTTACATGCCGGAATGTTGTTATTAACGGGCAATAATAACGCTCGGCAAATTCACCAATGCTACCTAATAATGTTCGGGATTTGGCTTAAGGCCCTGTTCACATTAAACGCCTTTATTACACGGAATAATATTTTCAAAGTAAAGGAAAAATGGAAAAATTCACACCTCCGGCAGGACTCGAGCTCTGGCTTTGCCGGAGCCAGCCGCGCTTCCAACTGCGCCACTGAGGCCTGCTGGATGTGTCCGAATTCATCCATGCCTTCCCTCAATAATATTAAATAAGTCAAAATTAAAGTTAGAAAACATAAGAAATAATATTTTTTTCATCACACTCGCACACTAAATGTGATTTTGCACGCAGGCGGAGCGTGAGCTGTAAAAAAATCGTTCTCCCAAGGGAGTTATGAAATTTCTAGTACCGTATTTAACTTTTTTTATCTTTTTACATATTTTTATATTACAAGTGTGATGAAAAACATTGTGTGTAACTCGGGAAGTATGAATATTACAAACTCGAGTCTTTAAATTTAATTTACTCTCGTTAGTACGAGTAATATTCAAGTTCCTCCCCTTGTTGCACAATGTACTATTAAGGAAAGCTCAGTGCTTTTTACGACTTCCTAATTGAGATTATTATTAAGGGAGCAAATGATGATCTTGTTGTCGTGGCGCAAACTTGGATAGGCCCTATGTAGATTTTCCCCAAAGGTGTAACGCCATCTAGGCCACTGTACCTTTTTCTCTATGGCTTTGAGGTACGTTTTTTTCTTAGAATTTATCCGTCTATATACGGAGTTACATATGTCCTTGCATTTACGTATTCGGTGAAGTCTACTGACATATCGCTTGCACTTATCTGATAGTACGATCGAGACGCATGAAAGTTAGGACCATGCTCGTGAATATGACAGGACAGTCTCAAGGTCGTGAAAGGGTTCCTACTCAACTTTCACCAACTCTGCTACTGGCTGAAAGTTACGACACGGCGTGAAAATAAGTACAGTACAGAATAAATTGGTCGTAAATAAAATAAATTACGGTATTTGAGTAAACGTAAGCCACAGGATGCAGCTGATAGAGAATAATTTGTGCGAAGTCACTTGACATATCACTCTTACTTCATTCTGATTAGGTTTATTTGGTTACCGAGATTTTTCTTTATTTACTGACTGGCGAAAATATTTTTTATTGCATTTACGAACTACTACCATCATCCTGTCCCCCCACCCCCCCATCATTTATAATTAATGCGCATTTTGTGTCGGTTCGTTTACAAATACAAATCAAAAGTATCAAAAGAGACTTTATCAGTTAAAATTTCAAATAAATATCTATTAAGTCGTCATAATTCGAAATTGATGTGAGTATTGCAGAAGTTTAGAAGTATTTTAATATCAAACTCTAGGTGACTAAATAATATTTAACATAGTTTTGCATTTAGAACGGTATAGTTATTGAATGGAACACCTATTAAACTTCTCAAGTTATTCAAACACTTTCAAGTTAAAGCCTTTATTTGCCTAATATAGTGGCACTGACCGTATAATTATTTCAAATAAAAGCTTTCTTTAATAATGTGCAATTGTGCATCAAAGAGAATATATGTGAGTGAGTTTAGTGAAACGTCCCACTTTGTCGGTTCTAGTTACGGAGCTACGGGCAGTTCAGTGAAATATGGCAAAACCTACCGAAAATCAGTTTTCAATAAAAACTGATTAATAAGACTCTAATAAAGCTATTATTTTGATGCCGGTGCATAAATGTCAAATTTAAGCACCTTTTCAGGGCCTCAAAGTTTAGTGCCGACCGTCCTACTTTGTCGGTTACATATGAAACCGTGGATATCATACTTGTGACTGTTTTAGGGAAAACTTCTTACTTTTTCAATGAGTAATTGTAATATGTATAACAAAACTTAAGCTATCTTTTGGTGAAAGAATTATGTATTTATGTCAAATAGTTATTTTTTTTATGTATTCAAATATTGCAAAAGTGAAAAAGCGACAACTGTTATACTTTGAGACGGCAAAAAACACACTTGTACTTTGAAGTTATGGAGTGATGGGTATCAAATAAATCGCCACTTAAAGGATTTCAAATAATTTGATCTTAGTCAGACATAATTTAAATTGCTTTTAAGCTACAAAAAGTTTTTTTATAACATTCTTACCTAATAAAAAAATAAAACCGCCTTCAAAAATAAGCGCGTTACAAAACACGGAAAAACTAAAAAGCAAAAAATAATAAACCTTTGAATTCAGATTTCTTATCGTATTGCAATAATCTAAACATCCAAATTATAAACAAATCAATTATTTTTGCAGTCGGTACCAGACCTGTTCGTCGCCTTGCTATTGCCTGTTTGCCCCACCCAACCATACGCAGGCTGGCACCGACTCCAAAAATAATTGATTTGTTTATAATTTGGATGTTTAGATTATTGCAATACGATAAGAAATCTGAATTCAAAGGTTTATTATTTTTTGCTTTTTAGTTTTTCCGTGTTTTGTAACGCGCTTATTTTTGAAGGCGGTTTTATTTTTTGTTAAAAAAGTTTATTTATTTGTTGATTTTTAGTGGTTCCTATTGATATTATATGTATCAGTCCGAATACATGTACACTAGTGAAAGAATTATCCTTTAACTCCTAACCATTGAGGAGTTGACCTTCCATCATCAGCTCAGCCACATAAAATTATTACTATCAGGCGTAAATACTAGTTTACCTTTGAAAAATACACTAAAAAACATTACATGTGCCTATAACATTTGAAGAGTTCCCTCGATTTCTCCAGGATCCCATCATCAGACCCTGACTTGGTGCCAATGGGACCATCTCGGGGTTATACCCGTTCGATCAAAAAAAAATTTTTGAAAATCGGTCCACAATTCTCGGAGATATCGAGGAACATACATACAAAAAAAAAAAAAAAAAAAAAAAACATTCAGTCGAATTGAGAACCTCCTCCTTTTTTGAAGTCGGTTAAAAATACGCCATATTTTTCATTACGATGACGTCGAAATTAATAATGTAAGTAATTATGTTTTTTCAGCTTATAATAAATTCTCAGTAAAAGTTAATCTTTATCTAATTTACATATTCAAATCAAATTTGGAGCCTGAATCACAAGTTTTAGAATACGTTACGTTTATAGTGAAAGTTACGGAAAATATATGGAAATTGTGAACAGCGCTCCGCGCAGCGCGCGCAAATATATGGAAAAGTTACGAATATACAATTTTACTTTAGGCAGCTCCAGCAGGCCTAGCCAAAATGACAATCGTTGACGCTAGACGCCGAACGAAACGCGTCTGCACTCTGTCCACAGAGAACCTCCTATAGAGTAGCATTCTTGTATATTTTATTCGCGATACGAGTCACCAGTGTCAGGGGTGCGAGGAGCGCGCTGTGATTGGCCGTTTCAAGGACGGCGGGCAGTCGCGCCAGATGAAAGGGACTGTCCCTCTACTGACGCGTAAGTGGCCAATGTAAGTTGACCTATGCCGGCTCTGAATAAATTATAAATATGACTTTTATGTGGAATGTAATGACGTCTGTTTTTAAATTTGAGCTTCTTGTTACCTTTCCACGCCATTTCACACTACAGGTGGACATCTTTAAGACATCAAAATACCCTTTTTCAATTTTTTTACTGCGAAAAACACGCGCTGCTTTCGGGTCTGTTACTTGGTCACTACTGATCGGGCACGGCGAGCGCCCGCGCTTATATCAGTGCAAATACTAGGAAGGCGACCGCGAGTCGTCTTGTAATGGATGTCTATAGGGGTTGGTCTGTGACTCTGTCGCGTCAACACGGAAGAGTAATAGAAATAGCTAGTTACGACCATGGCCCTAATTTACGACTACGATAATATAGTAAGCGTTTGTGCATTTGGCTACGCACGCTGGTACCTAATGGCACTGTTTGGCAATACTTAACAAAACTGATGCATGAACATAAATCCAAACGTTAACCATTGCTAAATTATTTCCCAGGAGATTTTAGCTGTAGTTTAAAGGAATGTATAAGGAAACAAGATTCTAACGAAGGTAATTACAATAACAATCAGTCAGGGCAACTAATTTTGTAATATTACTTAATTAAAGTAATCACACACCTATATAGTTTTTACATAAAAAGATAAACGTTTAGTTAAAAATTATACGTGCAAATCGTGTTAGTTAAAAAAAATTAAACATTTCGTTTTTTTTTATTCAATTGTTTATCGTGACGATATGTATGGAACGTGACTTATTACTCAGCTTTGTACCGGGCACCATTTATAATTAGGTTGTTTATTGGTGGTCAAAATGCTTACGATAACCCTTTATTTTATATACATACATACATAGATATAAGGCAATCTTCGTACAATTTCACACCTGTCGGTGACACGGCAAATTTCTAAGCGGTTAAATGGAAAATACCAAGAACATTTTCAACTCCCGTCGTTCGCACCAAAATAAGGATTAATCGAACTAGACGATTTTACACTATATGAAACCAGTTACGATCTAAGAAAATGTATTTTTCGTACGAAACCAGTTGCGAGCATATACTTATTTCGAATACGACTATTTTGACGAAGTCCCGCTCCTATTTGTAGACTGTTTGCCTAACAAACCTAACCTATCTGTTTTGCACCTTCAACAAGTTTCGTACAACGGATTTAAATTGTTCGATCGCAACTGGTTATGAACGGGCGGTTACGTACGCAGCCGAAGACCCGAAACTTTAGTTAAGCTGTGTCGTTCGCATCTGGTGCCGTAGCCGAATGGCATTTCTGCGAAGAGAAGCGAAAACGAAACGCCGCGAAAGGTAGTCTGGCTCGTCGCGCCAACACGCAAGAGCGATCGCCATAGATATCTACGAGCGTTTCGTTTCGTGAGCGTTTGTGCCATTCGGCTATGTACCCAGAGCTATGAACCTTGAGTAGGCATCTTAATAAAATAAATAAAAATAATAAATAAAACGTTTATTCAGAAAGTAAAGCTTAAACCTATTACATATCTTCTGCCAAACCACTTTGTGGTTTGTTGGCAGACGAGGCTCCCATACACTTATCATGCTACGTAATAGTTTTTAGATATATGTATAATATTTATCTTTGTTCTTATCTTTGTTCAATGATTCACGGTTAGTTTCATTAGACATAAATATTGACCAGGATATACCTAGACCGATTACGTTTTTGATTTGTGTCGAGATCCCGATATTTTCACACAGTTACATGTATCATGATCCCCCGAGTCCCCCGACCCAAAAACGACGGGGTAAGTTTGACGTGTCTGTCTGTGTGTATGTATGTCTGTCTGTCTGTCTGTTTGTCTGTCTGTCTGTGTGTGTGTCTGTCTGTGGCATCGTAGCTCTCGAACGGATGAACCGATTTTGATTTAGTTTTTTTTTGTCTGAAAGCTGAGTTAGTCGGGAGTGTTCTTAGCCATGTTTCATGAAAATCGGTTCACTATGTCGCAGTCGGGGTTTTTTCAAAATGTTAATTTTGTGGTTAGGTTATTTACGCGTTGATACCATAAAATAAAACACGCAGTAACAATGACCAACCTCAACCATTCAGATTATATAATACTAGCTATTGCCCGCGGCTTCGCTCGCGTTAGAAAGAGACAAAAAGTAGCCTATGTCACTCTCCATCCCTTCAACTATCTCAATCAGTCAATTCGTCGCTCCATTTGCAGTGAAATAAGGACAAACAAACAGACACACACACTTTTCCATTTATAATATTAAGTATGGATATGGGTTGCGAATATTATTATTGTAATATTTATTTCTTGCTATAGTTTATTTTCAAAAAGTAACATGTGTCGTACAAACTCGAATAAATGGAACTAAGAAAAAGTTTTAAACTATGTAAATGAAACTAAAAGTACTAAAACTAAATATAGCCAAAATTAACAACAATAATCTAACAACTAAAAAAACATCTAACCCCAGGTGGCAATATTTTTTGAGTACGCTTCATAAAGGCACTTGGACCCCACGGTCAAAGAGATCCAACGCCAAAAGCAACAAAAGTGTACTCTTTGCCTAGACCGCTGTACTTGTTGTGTTCTTTTTAAAGTAACTTGTACAAACATTACTTATAGAATTTCATTTGAATGCGAAAGCCGAACTGTTTAATAGTTCATAAACTGTTGGGGAATTCGGGGAATTCTGGGAGGCAATGATACAAAATAAAACCCTGTGAATACTTTTCTCGAGCAAAACTAGCTAGGAACTTTCAGCTTATTGGGATTCGTATGTTTTTTTTAATTCGTCCATTTAGTTTTTGATTTTTTACGTGCATTGGAGATAGTAAGTAGGTTTTACTTCTTTTATATTCCCTTTTTTATACCAAATTCATGAAATGTGATTAGATTGTATAAGTGTGAAAAAACACGGATTATAAATGTGAGACCGAGTAACGATCTAATACTGCGTTTCCATTATTTTCTTATAAAGCTAAAATGTGCTCGTTATTTCCCGTAGATATGCTGATAACTGTTTTCCCGGTTTTATCTCCGCACTTTCGATCTAGAAACCATTTTCGTATGGATATTAGGCTTATTTGACATGGAACATTAGGAAATGTGATCCATCTTTTCTTCAGAGATTGATGAGCCCTAAATAATACTACCTATTTTGCTTATAATATGTTTAGCAACATAATAACATGCAAATGACATATCCCGCTATTTTGGGAACATATTTGTTTACACGAGTATAATGGAAACCATTTGAATCTTATACTTCACCTCATTTGATTAACGTGTCGTACAACGTGTGTATATAACGTGTTACCAAATTAGTCACGGATATTTTAAGGAACGTTAATTAAGATCAAAACAATTAACTTCCACTAGAAAATTAAAAAAAAAAACTTTTTATATGATTTTTTTTTGTTTTCATTTACCGAACAAAAAAATAATTATAATTGTCATCTAAAAAATAATCATCATGTACATTTAACCTAACAAGATTTAATTTCTCATGTCACTCGTGTCAACAATTGTATGATTGCATGTATTAAATGTTATTGTGGTTCAGCGGAAATAATGGTCAGTTACAGTTCGAGATACTAGAACCTGTTCAATGAGTTTTCATTAAATGATCACATTAACAGGGTGTTTTAATGTTGCAAATTTGTTTCCTAGTTTTCTCTAAAAAACATAACAAAACCTATGATGTTTCATGCAGAAATATACTCCAGGAACGGAGTACTATAAGCCGTAAAAATATCCGTGACTAATTTTGTAACACCTTATATAGGTATATACATTCTTATATTTATATTAATCTCACGAAAGTTTAACGTCTAGGTCTAGGAATCCTAAAATCAAGAAAGGAAAGGACCTTAGAGAAGTTTTAAACATTTTGTTTCGTTTCACCCATGTACTTTCAATTACTACACGACACGTGCTACAGCCAGCTCAAAATGAACACCGTATGTAAGCAACTGTTTACTGCAGCTCTGTAATCCGTCGGCACGGTAAATATTTCTAGTTCAAGTACACTACCGGAATAGGCACAGTAACATTCGTTGCGTTGACGCTAACGATCGAAACGCAGTCTGATCCTGTCGCACCCTACAGAAGAGCAGAGAGAGCTAGACGATCAAGACATCGAGACGTTTACCAAGTGTAAGCGATTGCGGCATTGGCTAAGTACCCTGGACAGCTAATTTCGGTTTTCACTCCTAGCCAGATTTCCACGTGTTTCTGCTTGAATGATAGAACGCAATACCATGGTGAAGGGGTGCTTCCCTTTTGATTTAGCATCTCCTGAATTGTAGGTACTCTTTGCTTGTTTTTACAAGAAGACTATAAAGTCCTTTACTTTCAATGACAGTTCCAATAGATGTAAGTACTAACACTTGTATGATCTATGATCTGAAATAAACCATTTTTATTTTATTTTATTACGAATAAATACTTCTAAATAGTAACAAGGTTATATAAAACTTAATTCTTATAAGTATTACTAAAAATCGTTACTCATGACTCATGAATGAGTTGGTTCAAATTATCAGATGACATTCGGATTTTGCACTGCAGTAGCATTTTTTTACATAGTAGTGCAATGAGATTTCTCTTTTTACCTACAAAGGACTCTCTGTAGCTGTACGAGTAATGCTGCAACAGATACATACCTACTGCTTTCGTGGTGAGCTGCGTGGCCATCCCATTAATTTTTTTTTTACGAGATTTTTTTTTTACATTTTTTAGTAAAAACGTTTAGTCGTGTACACATCTCATGAATAATTCTGTATGTTCAGCGTTACAGCCCAACTTTGAAGTAAACGCATCGATCGGTGCAACCACATTGCATTTAAGCATATTAACAGAACTGTGCAACTTTGATTAAAAGTTCGGGATATTAGTCCTGGGCCTGGTTAGTGGAAATCAAAGTGGAAGAATAAACAAAGTCGTACTAAATGAGATTTCAATGAATTTGTTGAAGGATCTTTGTGTTAGTGGATTTTCACTGTGCAATAATGTAGGTGTTACTTTTACTCGTGTGGTAGGTATTATTAGGTAACTAAACTGTAACAAAAACAAACTCCGCCTCCCGGCTCCGTAAATTTTGAAGGGGAAAAACATACCCACAACCTAGACCGGCGTTTCAATCATTATGATGAATGTAAAATAATCTGATTCACAAGTTGGCTCAAAAATGTTGATGCCACAGCCTCTTTGTAGAAAAGGTATCATTATTTCGGGATTATCAGTCGTTTTCTTCAGCTGTAAGCCTAAGATAATGGGCCGCATTGAATCCATCCGGATAACTGGGATCGCCGGATCAGTTAGGCTTTACTGTATCAATTATGCTGAATGCACCACTCACGATATTTTAACATACTGCGTCATTTGATCAAAATCCCTTAGAGATTTAGGCAAATCTCTGTTTTCATTATTTCTCTACGACATATCTATTTAACTGTCATGTAACAATAATATTAATTAGATTTCCCTCTAACGTATTTAAGCTTGTAAATAGTTTGTGTCAACAAGCCTACTTGTTGACACAAATAAGTTACGAGCGTAAACATAAACAGAACGTACCCCTTGCCCTTCCGTCCCTTGGCTATCAAATAAACTATGAATATTGATTGTTGTCTAAACCCACGCAGAAATCCCAGACGCAATCAACCGCAGGCACATTGAGTCATAAAGCGAAGTTAGTCTTCTTCAATGGAAGAGTCTTGTATAAAAATAAGCGAGAGTATCTGACTTGGCAGTCTTTGGTTCACATTTACATACTCATAGTACATCGTAGAGAGCTCAAGTGGAGTTGAATGGAAATGGAATGTTATGTAAACAAGTATGGACGGACTTTGTTAACATGACTTACGATTTTCACAAAGGTAGTTTGTGTACAAATTATTATTGCATTTTTGCTAAATATACGTTCGCTCGCATCAAAATGTGGCCTACACGCCAATACCTCTATGACAGCGTCTGCCATAGCAACTTTATGCGTTGCTGGTGTTTTGGCCACGACAGCACATGACGCATTTAGGCGTTCTTGGCGGTCAAAGGGTTAAATAAACCGGCAAGTAGGTATCTAAATACATACAAACTCAACAGTACTGTTACATAAGGAACCAAATAACAACCGATTTAATTCCAAAACTGAAATAATTCCGTTTTGATTTAATTCCGTTGTCAGAAGGTTGTATCAACGAGGCTTAGTTTGTGTCTGTCAAATGTTAAATCAAATTTAATCAAAATACTTCGTAACCGAAACTAAAATTGGTTTGTCAAAGCACACAATTCCTATCATCTCAAATTAAAATAAATTAGAATACAAAATGTTAATATTTGTCATGTTGTATTTAAGTTTGAGCCTAATTAGAATATTGCCTTGGTAATGTGATAATAACGGCAGCTACCGACAATTTTGGTAATAAAATTTCATTAGGGATCGTGTTCACTGCTGATGTTAAAAGGTTGCTTTGCTACGTTTTGATATTAAAATTAAAACGGTTTCCTTTGTCGTTGCCCTTTAGCGCAATTGCAATTCAAATATTACCCAATTATTGTTCAACTTTTTTTTATATTTTATCGGAGAGTGGCCTGTACCACGAGAAAATAA
The DNA here is from genome assembly GCF_023078275.1 of Leguminivora glycinivorella. Classification (NCBI taxonomy): domain Eukaryota; kingdom Metazoa; phylum Arthropoda; class Insecta; order Lepidoptera; family Tortricidae; genus Leguminivora; species Leguminivora glycinivorella. The sequence goes on from NC_062985.1 coordinate 7,056,714, forward strand.
CCTGAACATATACGAGGGCCGTTTGATAAGTTTTTTAAAAAGTCAAAAAACATGGGTTTTTTTTGTACAAATTGGATTTATTTCTCAACATAGTCTCCTTTAAGCGCTAAACACTTATTCCAACGAGTTTCCAATTTTTTTATCCCCTCCAAAAAATAAGAATTGACGAGGTCGGCAAAATAGCCGTTCACACCAGCTATACAGTCTTCATTTGTCAAAAATTTTTGTCCTCCAAGCCATCTTTTCAAATTTGGGAATAAGTAATATAACGTTTAATTATAACTATTTCTGCCATCTCATATAAAAATCGTATTTTAAAGTATACGGAATCTCTATTTTGGGATGAGAGCCAGATGAAATAAAACCTAGATAACGGGCGCAGTCGTTAGTGACCCTGCCTGCTACGCCGCGGTCCCTGCTTGACCTTATGCGAGAATTACTTATTTAATTTATGTTTTTATTAATAATTTTATACATTGTCAATGATTTGTTTTATATTTTTATGGACATTAATGTAATAAGTACTAGTAGGATGATTAATCGATTATTTTTGTTGTAGTATTAATGCTCTGTATATTGTAATTATTATATGCATGAATGAATATTCGACACATTGTTAAAAATAAATAAATACAAAAAAAAATATCGTGTTAAGGTATGGAGCCCTAAAAAAAGAAAGAGACTGAGAGGAAGTTAAATAAAAATATTATGTCGTAACTTAAGTCTTTGCTGTCAATTCTTACGACTCGTAAGAACTGACAGCGTACGTAATTTAATTTTAGGCAAATTAACTTCAGGTGGCTGCTTACAGAAGAAAGGAAACGTTGAAGGCTTTGTGTGGTTGTGACGGTTGTCTAAAAGGAAGGAGGAAAGGAAAAGAGAAGCTTTGACTTTTTCACCAATTTTGATATCTCTCGCGTTGCAAGTTTTTGTGAATATTGCGATATTTAATATAAATATTAAAAGAACGAATCCCTTTGTGTTCTCTAAATGCTAGCCACATTTAGAGAACACAAAGGGAAAGGGACACCAATATATATGACGTATATATAAAAGGTACCAAATGGTCACATACCCGTAAGCACGAATTTGCTCGTAACTTTATTTAAGACGATACGGTAGGGGTCAATTCTCCATACAAACGCTCTCGACTATTTCCTCCCTGGGTTTTGAAGATAGAGCAATGATTTTTTCAACACAGATTGTTATTATTTTTATCTGTGTCGGACCGTTTTGATTTTTTTGATATTCTGCTTTTTAAAGACTCTAGAGCCAATCAAAAAATTTCAAAAACGGCCTTTTTCATTGTGGTGCAAAAAAAGGTGTGATACCTACTCAAGATTGGTAACAATTAACCAAAAAAGCTAAACGGTCCGACATGGATTATTTCATTGTTATTCAGATTCTCAAATTTCATTCCGATTGATTAAGTTTTGAAGGAGGAAGTCGAGAGTGGAACCTCGATTTTAAAGATTTTTTTGAAATATCTTTTGACTGAGTTGTTCTTAATGGACAATTTTTTTTCGATAAATCTAGTTAATAACACTTGTATATTTAACTAAAATTCCCAAGTTGAAAGGGGGGCTCCTTTCCATTTTAGCATTTTCGCTACCGTATTCTCTTAATATCATCATCATCAATTATCCGGCTGATATTAATTATTTATGGTTATTAACAGAATACCTTCTGACATTAAGTTCGCCTTTTGTACAGTTTTTTACTGTGCTATATAGTTTAAATAAATAAACAAAAAATATTAATTAAACAAATTATTAATTATTTTAGTTATTTCATTTTGTTAGTTTTAAGATTTCGTTTTTAATTTAGATTAGTTTTTAATTTAATTGTATTCTCCATATTTTATAGTTTTTTGGCAAATAAACCGTTTACACTCGGGATTTAAAAAAAATATTATCATGATGAAAATATTCTGTCATTCGACAGTCAGTAGTTAAGTAATATCGTCATTATGCAATAAAAATAATGGTCAAATTAGGTATTTGTTGCCTCAGTTGCCTGACACTTTAGAGAAAGTGCTTGAAATGTCTAATGGTTTGTGTCGTCATTCAAATATGACGAAATAATTGGAAATAGTCGCTGAAGAGTAAATGATTTATAGCAGAATAATCAACTATAACAAACTTATCACTGTCAAAATTGTTATACGTGATGAAGTCAATAAAATGTCAGTTATAATATCATTTAATTATCCTATGCTATAAAACCGAGCATCATTGGGGTGATGCTCGAAATCAAAATTTCAACGTCCTTTTTCAGTTATTACACACAGTTATTAACATATTTTGCGCATGACTGAGCCAAACTAGTTAGCTGAACACATTTATTGCAAAGTTATTTCAGTTGGAAGGTTGCCTTTAAAATTACGTATGCACGCCTCTTCAGCACAACCGTACTTTATATTTTACTAGCGGCTTTCGCCTTACTTCGCATTCCCTACTCTCAGCTTTGTGGTTTTACGAAATTTACAAGTATACATAACAGTAATGTAGCTGCATAAATAATATTGTAACTAGTTTTGAGTCAAGCTGGTGCCATGTGCCGAGATTATGTGGCAATTCCGAAATTAGATAGCCTGACGAAACATTTTTCCGTGACCCACCGTCTCACAACAGCCACCACAGTGGCCACAGTATTACAGTGTAAGTTGTTTGATGTCCTGTGTTCTAACTAAGCATCGAATAGGTTAAAACTACATATAACTGGAATATTTTCCTATCAAGTCTGAGGTTGGTAAAGCAACTGGATTGTAGGCGGCCCATAGTAAAATCCGATGCATCATGGAATTCGAAAGGTCAAGGTCAAGTACTGCAGGACTACGTACAATACACGTGCGAACAGAAAATTTATGTGTCAATTTAAAATACTCCCTTCGTTTAAATTTTTTTTATCGCCACTCGTGGGTTAAATTGTGGTGTAGGCGAGAGGCTGGCAACCTGTCACTGCAATGTCACAGTTTCGTTTTCTTTCAACCCCTTATTTGCCAAGAGTGGCACTGAAACTTTAGTAGTTTCATGTGTTCTGCCTACCCCTATATGGGATACAGGCGTGATTGTATGTATGTATGTATGTATCGCCACTCGTTTCGACTTTTCTCTGTTTTGAACCTTTATCGTAATGTACCATAATTTGACTTAGCCATGGGTTTCCTATTTATAGACAGTTTGCCCCTCGGACATCCGGAGCAACGTAACGAAAAAGAGGCTTTGCGGTCTGCTGGATGCTACTATTGGGCCACTGATGTGCATATATGTATGTAGATATTCAAATACGGTATACTAGGGTAATACGAATGTTTGAGTTAACATAATTATACCTACTCTACTACAAATAAATACCTACTAGTGGCTCTGAGAGCTGTAGACCTTAGAAAACGCAAAAGTGTAACATTTTATATTTCCGAGCTCATATAACCCGGCAACCTTCAAATCAAGAGTGAACAGGCATCTTCTGGGCGAGCTCACTCCATCGTAGGCCACGTCTTTGCCTTTGGCTAGTCTGTGGTCAAGAGTAAGCCCATTTATAATAATAAAAAAAAAAGTTCTTCAAGTCATTATCAGGCCTCGGATTATTTTTCGCATGGTAAGATGAAAGAAAACTATGGAGTCGATATTAAAACTAAACTTTAATTCATATTCATACTCATACTCACTAATTTTCTTAGTCCCGTAATACTTTTGTCCCTTGTGCAGGTTGACAGATCGAAAATGTTAATCGAAAATTAATCTTACTGAATGTAATTAAAATTATTTATGTGGTGTGATTTGGGAAGCCTTTTGCTTGGTAAAGGGTTACATTTACCCTGTAACTATATCAAATTAGTTACTATTTTGTTTGGTTCACACTACTTTGTTGCGGTAAACGTAATGCTAAGTACTAGCTGATTTATCAAAAATCATTTGCATGTCAATGTCATGTCAATCATTCACGTGATTTAGAAAATTAGTGAGTATGAGTATGAATATGAATTAAAGTTTAGTTTTAATATCGACTCCATAGTTTTCTTTCATCTTACCATGCGAAAAATAATCCGAGGCCTGGTCATTATCACAGTCAAGTCACGTTGGCATTAAGCGACATATACTATTTATATTGGCACTCAAGTCATTCGCGGTGATTTTCATTTTCAAAAAATTTCAATAACTGGCTTGAGAAAAAAAAAAACTTAATCATAGAATCTGGTCACAAAATTGCACGATAATCGGTTGAGAATTGCGACCTGTGAAGGAGAATATCCGGACATACAAACACCTAATAGAGTTAAACCGTAGACCTACGCTCTCGCTACGGTCAGTTATACCTAATACATAGGTATAAATTTTATTTTCGAGATATTAAAAGTATAACAGTAACTTTTTTCTAATTAATTTTTAACTTATCTACATATGTATGTAGTTGCCGAGTCTGATAGAAAAAAGATAATTTGAGGGTTTTAGCCCTGCGGGGATTAAAGGCTGTCGGGCTGCGGGGATTAAATGTAATGAACATCGTAATTGAAATTATTGCTAGTAATCTTACGAGTATAATGGGCACTATAAGTTTCCAAGAAAATATGTCTTTTACGCGTACCTAAACAAATAAATTTGTACTCGATAAAAATATAATACTCGTATATATATATATATATATATATATATATATATATATATATATATATATATATATATATATATATATATATATATATATATATACTTGATAAAAAAAAAAAAAAAAACAAATTAGATTATTTTCTAAAAATAATTTGATAATATATTAACACTAAAACAATAAGTACTTAAATTCATCGTTTTTAATATTATGACGATGTTACTATACACCGTGTTTTTTTTGTTTTCCGTTAAATTCGACACGTCGTTAGGTTCGTTACTTCGTTATCAGGAACCATCCTGTATATCACTTTTAGTTAAAAAAAATTCGTCGTTTTCATACATAATAAATGAATTAATTCGTGTGAGAGGCCCTTAAGAATAATATTCAAGTTAGTGTCAAGTGATTGACGACACATGTCAAAACAAATAACATTAGGAAGTGGTAAAGGTCACACAGTGGTAAGTGTCACACACGTGTTCAGTAATTATTTCTATATTTTTATTAACTCAATAACCGTAAGAGTTAAGACGCTAGTTTCTTAGAGAAATTAATTGTATTTGATCTAAAGAACATTCCCTTAAAGTTAACGGAATTCAATAAAAACAGGGTGTAGGTACACCTTGCAAATGGATATATTATGGTGTCTGTGTATCCCTTATAAAAATGATTATGCACTCGTGAAGGTCATAAGTACGAATCAAGCGCGAAGAGGTATTTTCCATTTTTCTTTTAAATTAAAAACAAGTTTCAATTATTAGGCCTGACTAGCTAATAGTCTACAACTGAAAAAGATCTAGTTGTTAATATTCGCGATCTGTTTGGAATTTCATCCGGTTTTTCCGAAGCTTTCTCTAGCTAGGAGGGTTTTTAGGAATACACTCTAGCTTCCCGTTTTGGAATCCACTGACATCTCCTAGTTAATCTATTTATAAACGAGATAGTCCGTTTGAATTTGCAGTGAGATGTTTTCCCCTGAGTAGTAGGAGTTCTGGTTAATTGAAATACCGACAATTTCAAAATACTGTACTAGTAGATAGGATAACACACAGAGCCAGCGGTCTTTCGATCGGCGTCTAGCGTCGCAGAAATGCCATTCGGCTAGCAGGCCAGGCCCCGTAGCCGAATGGCATTTCTGTGACGCGAAACGAAAACGAAGCGCCGCGAAAGACAGTCTGGCTCTGTCGCGCCAATACGCAAGAGCGATAGAGATCGATCGTTTCGTGAGCGTTTGTGCCATTCGGCCCCGTAGCCGAATGGCATTTTTCGACGCGGGACGCCACCAAACCGCTGCAGAAATGTAGTCTGGCTCTATTGCGCCAATACGCAAGAGCGATAAAGATAGATAGCTACGAAAGAGATATTACCGCGAGCGTTTGTTCATTCGGCTACGCTCACTGAACATGTCTTTGTCGCCTTGTCAATAGAGGCGTGTTCAGATATTTGTGAGGACCTTAACCGCTCCGATATGTCTGTGTGCATAGCCGAATGCACAAACGCTCACGAAACGCTCACGATAATATCTCTTTCGTAGCTGTCTATCTCTATCGCTCTTGCGTATTGGCGCGACAGAGCCAGACTACCTTTCTGCGGTGTTTCGGTGGCGTTTCGCGTCGCAGAAATACCATTCGGGTACGGGGCCTGATGGCGACTGTACCTAACAATCTTTATAACAGAGATAAATTAAAACAATTGCAGAGTGTTTTCACAGCCGACGTGACCTTTTATAAGGGGAGCTTGCAAAAAGAAAAACAGAAAAGTTATTGCTACTCGCTTTCACGAATTTATAACTTACTAGCGACCCGCCCCGGCTCCGCACGGGCATTACACGTAATAAACCTTCCTCTTGATCACCCTATCCTTTAAAAAGGAACCGTATCAAAATCCGTTGCGTAGTTTTAAAGATCTAAGCATTACATAGGGACATAGGTACCGACAGCGAAAAGCGACTTTATTTTACACTATTTCGTGATTGACTGATTGTCCAATGAGACCGCTGTATTATAATTGTAAAAATATAAATAATAGCAATAGTTCAAAGTCAAAGTGATGATAGTTCAAAGTCCGATCAATAGAAATGAGAAGCTTATATCATTGACAGCTGTCGTCTTAACTAAGTATTAAAATGCTCATTCAAATATTAAACATTACTTTAACAAAAAAAGCCTTGATTGAGTATCGAAGTATCCCGAACAAATCAAATTATTTTATTAAATGATTTGTTTTCGCATTGATTGAGTAGTTGAGTACTTTACTGGCAAAATGGTTAATTACATAATTATCAATTTATCATATCATAATGTCTGTATTAATTATTACCATCTTTCTGAAATAAATATAAATTACATAAATACCATAATATTATACACCAAGATATGAATAATCTTTAGAGAGAAATGTAAAGTTGAGTATACTGGGGACGCTATTGCACAACACCCTGCATTTTATGATTAAGCACTGAGACTTGGCACAGGTTGTTTCTTGGGTGGCCCTGAGTAGATAAAGATCGGGAGGCATCGAGAGCCCCCCTTAATTTAGGAGGGAAGAGGGGGGGAAGGCTGGCGCCGCCGCGCTTCCTTTGAAACCATATTTCTCTAAAACTATACAAAATAGGGCATGCAATATATCATTTTCGGATAAATGAAGGACGAGGAATTCATTTTTGGAACAAAAAAAATGTATTTTAGAACAAAAATACAAAATAAAATGTGAAAATCTGAAAACGAGATTTTTTTTTATACATATTATTGCACATTTTATGAAAACTGTAATGGTTTTTTCTAAATAAAAAATATTATTTAATAGCTACATTTATCTAGTTTTAGAAAATGTATAATTTGTTATAGAAATATATTATAGGACGAGTGATAAAAAATAATTTACATCGCCCGATAGGGTGATTTGAATGCCCATTTCAATAAGTTTTGTCAATGATTTTAGGTATAATTACTATTTTTAACACACGAAAGCCGTAATCATTGTAGTTTATGGCTATTTTAGTGATTAATGTACTTAAAATAAATAAAAAATACAAAAAATTTAAAAAATATTAAAAATGTGATAATTTTTTTTAACATTATCCTATTTTGTTCTTTCTACACAATATATATCTAAAAGCAATAAATATCAATAAAAAGCCACATTTATACAGTTTATAAAAATATATAGTTTGTTACATAAATATATTACGAAACGCGAGATAAAAAATAATGAAAATGAAAATTTTAATGTACGGGTCAGCTTGCATTATTCGATGAGGTGAGGTAAAGGTACTACCCGCTATGCAGTGGAGTTCGTCTAGTAATACAGAAATATACTTATTCTAATAACGTTTACACATGTAGGTATATCACGACCCAGTACAGAAAATTGTAAAAGTCCTATAATATAGTTTATTTTGATTGTAAAATAAAATTGCATGTGACTTATATTGCAAAAAAAAATGTCTTAATCACGTTCTCCTCTCCTAAAGCAGTTCTGCATGCATATGCTTGAAGATTTTTTAGTTTACTAGCAGAATTTAATTACTTCCTTTGGGCCCCCTTAAATCGGTTTTACCCATCCATAAAAGATAAAATAAAAATCGTCATATTCTTCCTTTCAGTATCAATGATAGTTAGTTATTGCGCAATAGTGCCATAAAAATAAACTAGATTCGTATTAGCATTAAACATTAATGATTTTTGAACTAAGACATTGCTTTTGTACAAAGGAGAACCTCAAAAAATGGTCTGACTAGACGAAAACATGTGTATCGGGGCTAGTACTCAAGGCTCTCAAAAAGTGTAGCTATTTTGAGTTATTCAAATAAAACAACATGAATAGTCTGAATTTAATTATGTATATATCACAACATCCACTGCATAAGCACATCAGCTCCGAACATTTAATTTAAAAAGTCTTTTTTTACGGTTGCACCTTACGCAGCACTGTTTTTTATTACACCTGCATCCGACAATTTCGAGGCATGTTTCTGCAGCAACAGGCAACGTTGCGGGCAAGTAGGCTCCCAAATCCCAATTGTTACAGACTTTCGTCCAGCCACAAGTAGCAAATAATGGCAAATTAAGTTTAGTTGACCCCATAAATGGACACCTTGATATACCTATAACCCTTACAAAAATGGTGCAAGGCAGCTTTTGTCGGTGAAATGCTGTTAATTTGGCGGTCTTTTTTGGTTAATAACTATTTTCGGCACTCGTTAACCAAAGTACAGGACGCAGATCTGGAATAATAAATATGTCAAGTAAGAATTATCCATAAATTATACAAATCATAGATGTAGATAACTACTATTTCACAAGATGTATTAGGATCAGATGTATATATCTGACCTATCATATCAATCGATCATTTCATGTAATATAAATAGTTAAATTCAGACTATATAGGAGTATGTTGTTTAATTTGAAGTACTCTAAATAACTACACTTTTTGAGAGCTTTGAGTACCTTTACCTCACCTCATCGAATCATACAAGCTGACCCGTACCGTACATCAAGATCGCCCTGCCACGTCACTTTCATTATTTTTTATCTCGCGTTTCGTAATATATTTATATAACAAACTATATATTTTTATAAACTACATAAATGTGGTTTTTTATTCATATTTATTTCTTTTAGATATATATTGTATAGAAAGAACAAAATAGGATAATGTTATAAAAAAGTTATCACATTTAATTTTTTTTTTAATTTTTTTATTTTTTTATTTTAAGTACATTAATCACTAAAATAGCCATAAACTACAATGATTACGGCTTTCGTGTGTTAAAAATAGTGATTATACCTGAAATCACTGACAAAACTTATTGAAATGGGCATTCAAATCACCCTATCGGGCGATGTAAATTATTTTTTATCACTCGTCCTATAATATATTTCTATAACAAATTATACATTTTCTAAAACTAGATAAATGTAGCTATTAAATAATATTTTTTATTTAGAAAAAACCATTACAGTTTTCATAAAATGTGCAATAATATGTATAAAAAAAAATCTCGTTTTCAGATTTTCCCATTTTATTTTGTAGTTTTGTTCTAAAATACATTTTTTTTGTTCCAAAAATGAATTCCTCGTCCTTCATTTATCCGAAAATGATATATTGCATGCCCTATTTTGTATGGTTTTAGAGAAATATGGTTTCAAAGGAAGCGCGGAGGCGCCAGCCTTCCCCCCCTCCTCCCTCCTAAATTAAGGGGGGCTCTCGATGCCTCCCGATCTTTATCTACTCAGGGCCACCCAATGAACAACTGTGCCAAGTCTCAGTGCTTAATCATAAAATGCAGGGTTCCCATACAAGACATAGCAATAGCGTCCCCAGTAATAAGACAGCTTGTGCTAGAAATTAATTAAATAATTTGTAGCAATTTGAATCATTCAATGGGCCAGCACAAATCTTCTGTTAATTGATTAGACTGGTCTAGACGTAATTCACGGTCGACCTACCATTATTATTTTAGCACACGAGTGGGATGTATTTTCTACAGTATCTAATTTGAAAAGGTATTGGTATTCCTGGGAGTCGTGGTGGTGTAAAATTCTGTTAAACAAATATTGAAAAAACTGTTAATTTACGTTCATTTTAGCCATTGTTGGAGTTTGGAAAACATTTAATACTGCGTGTTACCATAAAAAATATTACCGTAATTTGGGGTGAGTAGGGGGAGTTGGGTCGAAGCCAGAATTTATTTGTTGAGGTAAATTAAATTAAGGTAATTTGGGTTCTTAGATTTGGACATATTACTTCTGGTATTGTCAAAGTAACAAAATAGTAAAAATATACACGTAAAACACGTACATACGAATCAGATATAAATAACACACTTAAGACTATCATCGACTGGCTGGAAACGAACAAGCTAAAAATAAACATTGATAAAACTAAAATTATGCAATTCCATCAGTCAAAATCAAAATCAATAAAACTTGACGTAAAATATAATAATCACAAAGTAGAACACACAGACGTAACTAAATTTTTAGGTATTGACATAGACAATCACATGAACTGGAAAACACATACCTCAACATTGTGTAAACGAGTGAATAGTTTTATATTTGCCCTTAAAAGAATCGCTAAAATATCTGATCGAAAAACTGCTTTACTAGCCTATCATGGATATGTAGAATCAATACTTCGTTATGGCTTAATATTTTGGGGAAACTCTACAAACAAAAAACTAGTATTAGGTGCTCAAAAAAAATGTGTACGTGCCATCTGTGGACTAAAACAGACTGAAAGTTGTAAACTATATTTTAAGGATCTAAACATAATGTCATTAGCCAGCCTTTACGTTTATGAAATGTCAGTTTTTGTCAAATCAAACCCTGATTTGTTCCCACTAATATCAGAAAACTCTAGGAACAGGCGTTTCAAGTACAAAATTAACCCAATAGCTGGAAAAACTGCGCTTTTGCGAAACAGCATACTAGGTATGGCCTCTAAAGTATATAACCACTTACCAGAGCAGTTGAAAGAGTTACACCTTAATCTATTCAAAAGAAAATTAAAGGCTGAGCTCATTAATAAAACATATTACAGAATAGATACTTTTTTCAGCGATACTTTGTTAATGTAATTTTATTTAAGATAGTAAGTAATGAATAATGTAGGTAATACTAGGACATGGAAACTGCTCTTTAATAAATATGATTGAATGACATAATAATTATAAGTATCAATAGTAATATAATATACGCATGCACTAGAATAAGCAGGCTATGCCTACACCAATTTTCACATGCCTAACGGCCGAATGTATTAAGGCTCTGTATCTTCATTTGTAACATCTTATGTACCATATATTCTTGTGAATAAATGAAATCTAATCTAATCTAATCTAAAAATCTCTGCCAAAATTTACGTTCAATGACAGTACATTTTATAGGTACTCATTTAAACTTCGTACACTTAATTTCAAAACGATGGATACGACTTTCGAGTATGATTTAACTAAACTAAAATTCATATCACCGGGATTCCTGTAAAAACACTTACATGCTCCATATCATCATCCTCCATGCGTTATCCCGGCATTTGCCACGGCTCATGGGAGCCTGGGGTCCGCTTTGACAACTAATCCCAAGATTTGGCGTAGGCACTAGTTTTTACTTACATGCTCCATATAAAAATGAAAAACTTATCGACGTTCGAAAGTCAGTTTTGGCCCAACTCACCCCAAATTACGGTACTTACTTAATTAAGTGGAAACTTGAAAACGAATCTTTTACCAAAGTCAAGGAAATTTTACACCGGCTTCGATCTCGAGTCGCGAAACAAGTAATTGTTTCCCGGTAACGACACTTTGATAATTTGGTATCTAAATATGTTATTTAGCACTCGCGCATGTAATTTGCTCTTGCTTATCCGTTCATGTACGTTCGATTGTACGCGATCGAGTTCCCGCGGGTAGACATTGAACAGTCAAGAGAGCACGATATTAATTTAATTAATACACATACACAGTCTATCTACGAGTACTATACGCTCGAATTACTTGAGTGAACTTGAAATAAAACTATGATTATATTGCGTAAAATGAGTTTACAATTCATCCCGACGTTTCGAACACTTTACAGCATTCGTGGTCAACGGGTGACAGGAAAATTACAATGTGCAAAACACTGTGAGTGACCTTGTTGATTATGTGCGTGTGTAGTGTCTTCCTTTAATACTAAAGTGACTTTATGTGTCTACTAGTATTGTATGCCCCTGTATGTATTTGCTAAGTAGACTATGCATAATTGATTTACAAAGTGAAGTTAATTATTAATTATTCTAAGATGTATATCTATGAGAGAGATCCTATAATTGGCCTACTATATACTGTTACATAATTATGTTTCATGTGCTGTTCCCTTTTAGCAATTTTGACCACGGAACCTTAAATGGTAATAACTCGTGAAGTCGGTTCCAGAGTGCTGCGGACAAAAAAATCGATGGCCAACGTCCCTTACGCTTGGATTCCTCTGCAAGTCGTTAAGAAAGCCATTCCGTAGCTAAAGTAGCCCCATTTTATGTGTTGCGTGCCATTATCCCATCTCACTCACCGCGCTACGTTTATTTGAAAGCTCTGTCTAGTTTGTCTTGCGTCAACAGCTTTTTCCGCAGTCGTTAAAAGGATTTAAAACATGAAATTCTGGCGGAAAATCTTGAGAGTTTAGATCGACTTGCTTTTTGGGCATTTGTTACATATAAGATTATTACATTAATAAGCAGCGTACAATAAAACTTGGAATACCCAAGTTCATAATTGACTTCTCTATTTTTTATTTATTATGGACTTTGTCAACGTTACCCATACCAAAAAGCTTACTTTGTAAATAACAAATACAGCTGTAAATAAGTCCTCACCCCAAGCAGTGAAATATCGCCGATGACAATAAGGTCCGCAACAGCCAAATGCGTCATGAGCAGATTGACGCGTGATTTCCTTCGCCTCGACCTCAGCAACGAGGCAAACACTGCCACATCGCCAACGGTCCCTATTCCAAGTAGTACGCTGCAACGATCATCTAATCCTAAATAAAAGTAGTAACTCACCTCTAGCGGTATAATAACGCAGATGACAACCAGGTCAGCAACTGCTAAATGCGTCATGAGCAGATTGACGCGCGATTTCCTTCGCTTCGACCGAAGCACCGAAGCGAATACTGCCACATTGCCAACAGTGCCAATGCCAATCATCTCACTATAACTATCATCTTACCCTAACGAAAAGTACTAACTCACCTCTAGCGGTATAATAACGCAGATAACAATAAGGTCTACAACAGCCGAATGCGTCATGAGCAGATTGACGCGCGATTTCCTTCGCCTCGACCTTAGCAACGACGCAAACACTGCCACATCGTCAACAGTGCCAATGCCAAGCACTACGCTGCAACGATCATCTAATCCTAAATAAAAGTAGTAACTCACCTCTAGTGGTATAATAACGCAGGTGACAATCAGGTCAGCAAACGCCAAATGCGTCATGAGCGAATTGACGCGTGATTTCCTTTGCCTCGACCCCAACGAGGCAAACACTGCCACATTGCCAACAGTGCCAATGCCAAGCTGTACGCTGCAACGATCATCTAATCTTAAATAAAAGTAGTAACTCACCTCTAGCGGTATAATAACGCAGATGACAATCAGGTCAGCAACTGCCAAATGCGTCATGAGCAGATTGACGCGCGATTTCCTTCGCCTCGACCTCAGCAACGAGGCAAACACTGCCACATTGCCAACAGTGCCAATGCCAAGCAGTACGCTGTACAGGATCAGCACGAAACCCTGGTCCGGCGCCGGAACGGAGGCCGCTGATGGCTCGCTCGCCTCCGTCGCGTCGAAGTAATCCCAGAAGTCTATTTCGTATGTATCGTTCCACATACTGAATTATTGCACTTTTGCATTAAATATCACTTATTTTACAACACTTTCATTTGGTATGTTATTTACATTTTTTAAGATGGAGATTTTAGAATTTTAACACTTCTTTTCACGCTTTACTCTTTAATTTATTTATGATTGAGCAACCAATATTTACCCGTCACATCACTTCACTTTTATTAGTTTTGCAGAACTAACTTTTGAGCAAAGCACATCACGTCTGTTAAAATATTGAGTTGAAATAGTAAATATGTTTGAGTACTCATGCTTAATAGGATAAAATATATTTTACTGAGCCCGAATTTTAGATCTGTCAATAATTTTACTTAGTGGTTGTTAATGTGAAATCGGTGAAGCATACCGAAATGTCACCGACCAGCAAACTTTTGAGAAATAAGAAAAATATCTTACAACCTTTTCATATTTACTTCAGTAACTTTAATATACTTTGCCAAAGTGGCTTTTGCGGTCGTTCATAATGAAACATATTTAAATTGCACTATTATTTACACAAAGTATTTTTACAGGTTTTTCTTACTTGTAATATACCTACACATAATTTATATTTTATTTAAAACTATTAAATCCATACGTATTCACTTAGCATTCACTTTATTAATACTTCATTTTAAAAACTTTATATTATGACTCTTTTATGTGAAGAATTTAAAGTAGTTTTCTTTAACTTTTCACCAATTACACTCAGTTTTGCTAAACTAACTTGAACGTCTAAACGCAACTTGTTCCGAGTTCGTAGCGCGTCTACGAGATCGTAGCATGCGTCTGGCGCCCGTAGCGGCGTAGCGATCTCTGGCGGACCTCGCGTAGACAGGCTGTGCGGTCCATGGAACACAAAACAATTATTATAAAAGTAGGCGACACATTATTGTCGTGAACCGGAAAAGTTACTGACTGACCTCGATGGAAATAATCTTTGTGCCACGAAATATGTCACGTATTGTATGCATTTCATTTTCGAAAATCACACAATGATTATTTTTTCTTCATATCTCAGTATCGTTAAACATTTGTGGTTTTTTTTTACTTTTAAGATTATACGCTCCACAATAAAAGGTAGGCTAATATACAATTAAAAAAAATAATTGTTAACTGCGTGGCAACTTTGCCACTACTTATTACTTTTTTTTAAATTTATGAATTGAAACAATTTTGTCCAATTCCATGACTACTCACTATGTGTGACTTTATTAAAATTGTATTGATATAAAAATATTGTATTTGTCAAAGAAAATTGAATGCATTTCATCATAAAACAAAAAAATGCTAATGCGTTGTTGAATTTATGAAATGAAAAATTTTACAGTTCAATAATATCTCCAAAACGAATATGTTGTTTACTTTTCTTTTCTTCGGTTGATTTATCATTATTACTTTGTGATTCAAATGTTGAAAAGCTAACCCTGATCTACATACACCGCGTGTAATCTTACTGGAAAGCAATCATATTTTTTCTGCAGGAATGTATTGGATAACGTTGTTCCGTGGTTAATTTTACATTTTACATACACACTTGTCAGTCATATAACATATAACACAGCATATTGGTTCTTATTTATTCTTCACTAGCTTTTGCCCGCGGCTTTAAAAAAGCACGGCAATACGTCGCTCCGTTTTGCCGTGAAAGACGGACAAACAAACAGACACACACACTTTCCCATTTATAATATTAGTATGGATTTTAAACCTTCAAACAAATCTTACACGAATAGTCTTATTTTGGTATGTAAACCTACCAAAATTTTCGTCAGTGTTCATTTAAAGGGTTTACTTTCCTCAGTCATTTTTCGAAACATTTAATTGTATTAATATCGATATCGTATTAAATTCTTTGAAATCAATTTAAATTATTTTTCCATTTGCAACAAACATTGACACATGTCACGCATGTCATGTCATGACAGCAGTCTGGGCAAAGTATTTACACCAAGCCTCCCTAATAACAAAGCTTGTGAAATGCATATACTCATCCTTGACTTCTTTATGAATTAGATAATGTATTGAAAAGGGATGGATATATTATGCTAGTTATTTCTCTTTTTGGTAGGTGGTCAGTAGGTTCTTGTTTTGCTAGGGATGTTATTTTGTCGATTCGATTATCGATAAAATACACACTTATGTTCTTACCTTAAAAATAATATAAACTTGATACATATAAAAGTAACGAAAACATACAATATCTATTATAAATATTTCATTAGGATTATTATGGCTTTTTGACCATGAAAGTCACATATTCATACTGTATTCTTGGCTAACCAATCTAACCATACCTACGGATTGCAAATAAATGGTTTGTTTATGTACTTAATACATACATAACCGCTCATTATTCTTCTCTTACTAAGGCCCATATCACATTATCATATATATTTCATCATAGATGTGTATGTCTCCCTTCTTCTTTAACGCGAAGAAAAAGGACGGCATGTTGTCTGTGATCAAGTGATTTTTATGATAGTGCAATATCGGCCTAAATAGTATGTGTAAAAAATACGAGTATATGAGAAATCAATACATTCTTCTCTTCTCTTTACGCAAAGACCTAAGTAAAATACTTTTATTTAGCATCTATCTCATGTGAAGTCCACCACTCAGAATCTACTTACCTCAATAATATCTTCTCTACCAAATGGAAAATAAAACAAACGGCCGTGTAGGTGACATAATTTATTATTTCAATAGTTTCAACTATTTTTAGTTTCTTTTAATCATCTATGAGAATATCTGGAAAAACTAAAAAATATTAATGGTTGAGTTCGCTAGACCTGTTACATTACCAGGTCCGTGATGCCTACCAATAAACATTTATGTCCTTTTTATTGAATGAATATCGATAGGGTTATTATCCCTGACGTCGATAAAAATTACACAATTTACACATCACTATGATATAAACATAACCTAAAAATAGTTTGAAGAAATATCGAAAAAACATGAATAAAACTATGCAGAATTTAATACGGCATTAGTTATGGGTCTCTATTGGTTCCCATAATTTTTTTAGTCCGATTTTTACAATCCATAACGTTGTTAGTCATAATTTTTAATAGTCATATTATCATTAGTCATAAAGTTGAATGTCAGAAATTGGAGGTCAGATTGTTGCAAGTCATCATTATTGTTAGTCATAAACATTGTTTGGCATAATAATCAAATTGCATTTAGTATTATGGACATAATGTTGAAAGCAATAAACATGTTTGTCATAATTGTCGTAAAGTATATTTTCGCAAGTAATAATGATTACTGTCCACATTAACTTTAATCATAACATTCAATGGGATCTATATTATTTTTCATTATAAGGAACACAAGGTAACTAACGAACCTACCCGAGAAATGAAAATTTTCTCGTTGGGCTCACTGATTTTCCCGCCATTTCGTCTTTTACATGTTATGTGTTTAATTTTTTCATGTCGCTTTTAAGAATGTTAGGCCCCGCCAGCGATTCGACGGAGCCCCGCTATGCGGGGCTCCTATTTCTGCTCTGAATGACACAAGGTAACTAACGAACCTACCCGAGAAATGAAAATTTTCTCGTTGGGCTCACTGATTTTCCCGCCATTTCGTCTTTTACATGTTATGTGTTTTATTTTTTCATGTTGCTTTTAAAAGTATTAGGCCCCGCCAGCGATTCGACGGAGCCTCGCTATGCGGGGCTCCTATTTTTGCTCTGAATGACACAAGGTAACTAGCGAACCTAGCTGAGAAATGAGGATTAAAATACTCAATGAGCTCACTGATTTTCCCGCCATTTCTTCCTTTGCATGCTGACTTTTGTAGTATTCGGCTTCGTCAACGAGTAGAAGGGGGGCATGGGTCCTATTTCCGTTCTAATGGACGCGAGGTAAATGCGGACTACCAAAAAAGTCATAAGGTATAATGTATCGATTGTCCACATTTTCGTTAGTCATAATTTGGTTTTTCTCAAAAACGCGTAACTTTTCAGGATTGCCATAAAACAAACCTAACCTAACCTATCTATAGGTGACCCTAATGAAACCGTTTCAGAATTATGACTAATGACTAGCTTTTACCCGCGGCTTCGCCCGCGTAATAAAAGTATTCATTAAGATTTTCATTTGGATCCGTAGGGACCGTAGGTTTCTCTGTAGGTATATTTATCTGCGATTATTTCGATTGCACATAATACTTTTGCTTGCAATGATTGTATAAATATTACACATCGACCACAGCGTAGGTAATTCTATATACGCTGGGGAAACCTTTATAAACATCCCACATAGCCCGTATTTCGACACTACGATCGGTGGGTAAAAAGTACTTTTTTCTATTATCCCTTACAATTTTTTACATTTTGCTTATACTTATCGCAAACGTAATCTTCAAGCAAGCAAACAACGATCGTCTTAGAGCACATTGATTGTAAGAGACCGCCGACCGATTATCCGTATCCCGCTAACGATACCCATATTATCCGTATCCGTATCCGTATCCGTATCGCTATCGCTATCGCTATCGCTATCCCTATCGCTATACCTATCGCTATCCCTATCGCTATCCCTATCCCTATCCCTATCCCTATCCCTTATCAAGATGTTTAATGATATAACACTTTAAGTTCTCGCGCTTTGTACACATATTTAAAGTCACATACAGGTCGAACGCGATTAATTAACATTATTTTTACCTTTTTTCCCAACGTTTCGGCCAGGTTGCACTGGCCGTGGTCGCGGAAGACTGACGTCCCAGCAAAATGTCACCGGAGATGTAAACAACACAAAACTACCCGATATTAATTTATATAAATGTTCGGGGTAGACAAATAAATATAATCTACCCGCTTTTAGTTAATGTTTATTTCCCACCATGTTTATTTTAAAGGTAAAAATAATGTTAATTAATCGCGTTCGACCTGTATGTGACTTTAAATATATGTTTAATGATTTCTTATCAAGTGCTAAAATATAAAGTTTCATGGTTTTATCATTTAAAATTAAGAAATCTCATATAAACTTTCAACCTCTTTTTCAACCCCTTCATCCCTTTTTTTCGAAATAAAAAGTAGCCTATGTTCTGTCTCAGGGTCTAAAGATTGTCTGTTACAAATTTCATCAAAATCGGTTGCGTGGTTTAAGCGGGAAAGCGTAACAGACAGACAGACAGACAGACAGACAGACAGACAGACAGACAGACAGAGTTACTTTCGCATTTATAATATTATATAAGTATATATAAGTATATAAGTATATAGTATATAGTATAATAGTATAGTATGGATAGTATGGATGGATATGGATAATCTGGCTAACAAAGGGATCCGTTTTAAATGTTATATTCATCAACTTTCTTGATTCTAAGATTATAGTATTCTATAATATGGGTTATTAACGTTAGAACTATTAAACGTTATTCGTAACAAAGATTATGACTTATGAGGTTTATGCCTTAAAACTGTATGCAGAACAATCAGTAGGGCTTCAAAAAATATGCCTAGTAATATTTCTGGATAATTATTGTTATGCCTTTCAATTTTATACTCATCAACTTTATGACTTTTAAGGTTATGGCATCCAATATTATGGGTTGTTAATGTTAGTACCATTAAGCATTATTCGTAACAAAAATTATGACTAGTGATGTTTATGACCACAAAATATATGAATAACAACTTATGACTAACGAAATTCTGACCAAAAAGTTTATGGGAAAGAAAGGGGTCCCATTAGTTTATATATAAACTATCAATATCGTTTTTAGGGTTCCGTAGTCAACTAGGAACCCTTATAGTTTCGCCATGTCTGTCTGTCCGTCCGTCCGTCCGTCTGTCCGTCCGCGGATAATCTCAGTAACCGTTAGCACTAGAAAGCTGAAATTTGGTATCAATATGTATATCAATCACGCCAACAAAGTGCAAAAATAAAAAAATTGAAAAAAATGTTTTATTAGGGTACCCCCCCTACATGTAAAGTGGGGGCTGATATTTTTTTCATTCCAACCCCAACGTGTGATATGTTGTTGGATAGGTATTTAAAAATGAATAAGGGTTTACTAAGATCGTTTTTGATAGTATTAATATTTTCGGAAATAATCGCTCCTAAAGGAAAAAAAAGTGCGTCCCCCCCCCTCTAACTTTTGAACCATATGTTTAAAAAATATGAAAAAAATCACAAAGTAGAACTTTATAAAGACTTTATAGGAAAATTGTTTTGAACTTGATAGGTTCAGTAGTTTTTGAGAAAAATACGGAAAACTACGGAACCCTACACTGAGCGTGGCCCGACACGCTCTTGGCCGATTTTTTTATGTTTCGTTCAGATCCTACAAATAATATTATCAATAATTGAACGAAATTCACTAGTGAAAGGTTACATGTTCTTGGCAGTTTTCTTTTCACCATGTACGTGAATTACAGTCCTAAATCACACAGGCCACAGTCACATAAGGAACTTGAACACATCACAAATAGTAACATAGCAGGTTAATCAACTATCTATTAGGAATAAACACAATATAATTAAAAATCGGCCAGATGACCGCCGAGATATTTGACTTAATATAATACGACTATGTACAACTTTGTCAAAGGTGGACACCGACTGTGAAAGATAAACACATATTTAATTTAGCCGTATTGTAACTACTAAAAGGCAACCAAAAGGCAACCACTTGACAATCGTTTAGTGACCACCTTCGGGAAAACGAAAGAAGTTCCGGATTTTTGTCGCATTCGCTCATAAACAAAACGTAATAGTGTGTTGTGAGTAAGATTCATGTCACCATGCTCTTATTTTAGCATGGCTTCCATGCTTTAGTTAATACTTCCGTGATTTACACAATACCTATCTAAAAAGGTAAGAACATCGTTAACCTTTTTACATATTTATTTAGTACTAGCTTTTGCCCGCAGCTTCGCTCGCGTTAGAAAGAGACAAGAAGTAGCCTATGTCACTCTCCATCCGCATCCCATCAACTATCTCCACTTAAAAGATCACGACCATTCGTCGCTCCGTTTTGCCGTGAAGGACGGACAAACAAACAGACACACACACTTTCCCATTTATACTAATATTAGTATGGATAAAAGTGTACTGCTAACATTTTTTACATGTAAAATAGTTCTCAAGTATTTTACAACCACCGTAAGTAAAATAATTTCCTTATTCTTCTGGTGAGCGGAAGCAAAGAGCGGGAAGGCTGGGCAATTTTGCGCTCAGCGATGGCTCAGCGGATCAGCATTGGCATCCAGCGGGGCAAAGCGGCCAGCGTTCTGCGCCTTAGGCACTGGTCCCATCGCGAGCTAGTAAGCTATGAGCTATCGGCTACAAAAACGAACAAAAGATAAGCACTCCCGTGTAAATAAAAGAGACCCGGCGATTTTGATAGCTCACCGCTGGGCGAGTAACTATAAACATCGCCGTGTCTCTTTTATTCACACGGGAGTGATTATCTTTTGTTTGTTTTTATAGCCGACAGCTCATAGCTTACTAGCTCGCGGTGGGACCAGTGCCTTACTTCATGTCGAAGACTTAGGTAAAAAAAAATATTTTCAAGATTTTAATGTGAGCATGTCTTTTATTGTTTGCGTTTTATTCAATAAAACCTAATTTATTTCCAGTGAACTTACTATTATGTAGCTTTAAATGAAATCATTTAAAACTGCACAAAAAATATCGAAATGTGTGTTAAAATTCACTGCGAATTCAACAAGAAGTACCAGTAAATCCATGCTATCTTAAATTTATTTAGACTTTAATATAAGTATGCAATATTTACCAGTAGGAATATTAATAGTGATTAAGTTTACCAAAAAAAACTTAAATACTTAATCGAAAAGTCTTGCGTTCAGTGGCCCATTTATCAAAACTGAAAGTTACAAGTTACAAGATTTTAATAAGTGTGATTGCTTTACTTTTATATTTGACTTGTGTGTGTAATTATAAACAAATTTAGTTACAAACGGAAATCTCTTTCCAACTTGTCATACACATTGACAACCACTTGTAACTTGTAGCTTCAGCTTCAAGACTACCACATTTATTATTCTATGGAAAAACTCATTGGTGCGAGCCGGGGTTCGAACCCGCGACCTCCTGATTGAAAGTCGCACACTGTTACCGCTAGGCCACCAGCGCTTATTCGTCCATACGGCTCTCAGTTCATAAGTAACTACCAAGAATTAATTCTAATTTTGACGACGATTTTTTTGTGTTTATCCTGTTAGTGTAAGAGGTAAGAGCAGCCGATGAAAAAAAATCTACCCTTTTCCGGTGAGATTTTATGAAAATTGGTAAAAATAGAACCCTCGTTTCCTGAATGGATGAATGGATAAAAGAATAAGCAAAGAAGTAAAAAGTTGTCAAGCCCACTAATCCCATCCTTCATAACCTGTAGGCCTAGCCGAAGTAACAATTGTTGACGCAGCGTGGTGATCGAAACGCAACTGACTCTGTCGCGCCAATACGGACGAGCGATAGGAAGCCGTACGTAGTGTAAGCGATGTGATATTGGCTAGGTTCTCTGTAGTAGGTAAGTATGGTTATGCTTATGTCAGTTCGACCAAAGACATAATATATGTAACTCCGTACAGACAGCTACAGTCTAAGAAAAAAAACGTACCTCAGAACCATATAGAAAACCGGCCAAGAGCGTGTCGGGCCACGCTCAGCGTAGGGTTCCGTAGTTTTCCGTATTTTTCTCAAAAACTACTGAACCTATCAAGTTCAAAATTTTTTTTTCCTAGAAAGTCTTTATAAATTTCTACTTTTGTGTTTTTTTCATATTTTTTAAACATATGGTTCAAAAGTTAGCGGGGGTGGACGCACCTTTTTTTCCTTTAGGAGCGATTATTTCCGAAAATATTAATATTATCAAAAAACGATTTCAGTAAACCCCTATTCATTTTTAAATACCTATTCAACAATATCACACGTTGGGGTTAAATGAAAAAAATATCAGCCCCCTCTTTACATGTAAGGGGATACATATTGGTACTAAATTTCAGCTTTCTAGTGCTAACGGTTACTGAGATTATCTGCGGACGGCCGGACGGACGGACAGACAGACATGGCGAAACTATAAGGGTTCCTAGTTGACTACGGAACTCTAAAAAGGTACGATGGCCTAGATGGCGTTACACCTTTGGGGGACGCTCGGTTAGATGGCGCTTATAATAATATAATATTTGACATTTTAACACATATCAAGCTAAGAATATGGGCCAAATTGTCAAACATGAGGTTTAAAAGTTTTAAGCTTGTGTCGAGACTCGAGAGATGGCAGTCTATGCACTGTGATTACATATTTTACTTTGATAAGTAACTCTCTATAATACTTGATTCTCTTTGGTTCGACGAACGCTAAAGTGGACCCCAAAAGGCCTTCATCCTTTCTTATGTGGTTTTGCTTCCTATTCCTATATCTGTAAGTAGTTACTTTGTACGAAAGTATGGGTAACACATATGTAACGTTTCAATAAGGTGTTGACCGTTTTCTGTACGTCTTTTTAGGGTTCCGTAGTCAACTAGGAACCCTTATAGTTTCGCCATGTCTGTCTGTCCGTCCGTCCGTCCGTCCGTCCGCGGATAATCTCAGTGACCGTTAGCACTAGAAAGCTGAAATTTGGTACCAATATGTAGGTATATCAATCACGCCGACAAAGTGCAAAAATAAAAAGTGGGAAAAAATGTTTTATTAGGGTACCCCTCTACACGTAAAGTGGGGAGTGGTTTTTTTTTTCATTTAAATCCTAACGTGTGATAACGTTGGAGAGGTATTTAAAAATGAATAAAGGTTTACTAAAATCGTTTTTTGATAATATTCATATTTTCGGAAATAATCGCTCCTAAAGGAAAAAAAAGTGTCCCCCCCCCTCTAACTTTTGAACCATATTTTTAAAAAATATGAAAAAAATCACAAAAGTAGAACTTTATAAAGACTTTCTAGGAAAATTATTTTGAACTTGATAGGTTCAGTAGTTTTTGAGAAAAATAGGGAAAACTACGGAACCCTTTGATAAATATTGTATAAAGAGATTTTATTTTCATTCTTTTTTGAAATGAAAGGTGTTTCTATTTATCTTTGTTGTTTATTATTATATCTGACTTTGAACTCTGATATGGTTCAAAGTAAAAATCACATTGCCAGACTGGCAAAACAATAGTGGTGGGAAGTTCCCACTGGGAACACCTTACACAGATCAACCTAGCCCCAAATTAAGCAGATGAATGCAATAGGTAAAGACAGCGCTTTAGTTTTTGTTTAGTTCTCAAATTGGCCGTGTAGCGCTAGTAGTACGATGGTAGAAGAACAGTATAATAAAGAGAACTATCGTATTGTACGATGGTAGAAGTTCTGTCGTGCTCAGTTCTCACGTTTAGTTACCGATGTGATTAGATTGAATATAATTTATTTATGGGGTGGAGACCCTTGGACCCTGGGGACCCGGAGCACGCTCTGTTTTCAGGGAGCTGGCGAAGCGTCTCATTGATGCTACGGGTGACCAGAGGGCTGGTTCATTTCTTGCGCAGCGAATAAGCATCGCGATCCAGGGTGCGTAGCCGAATGGCACAAACGCTCACGAAACGCTCACGAAACGAAACGCTAGTAGATATCTATCTCTATCGCTCGTGCGTATTGGCGAGACAGAGCCAGTCAAACTGGCGCGGCGTTTCGTTTTCGTTTGGCGTCGGAGAAATGCCATTCGGCTACGCACCCAGCGCGGCAATGCTACCAGCCTTCTGGGCACCCTACCATCCGGCGCCGAGCTTGCTCCTGTCTTTTATTTGTAAATATTTTATGTACATATATTTTATTCTGTGTTAGATTAAGTTTAAGTAGTTTAAGTTCTTTTTAGCTCATCTGTACTGAAAAACGTCGTACGACACACGTGCGAAAAGGAAATACGTAACTCGTGTCGATTTAAAACACTCCCTTCGGTCGTGTTTTAATTTATCGCCACTCGTTTCGAACTTCCTTTTTTACGCAATTGTATCGTAATGTACTATTTTCTACTCGTCGACTTTAATCTGTCAATTAGGACACCACAGACTAAACTATAAGGGCTGTCTTTTCAGTGTTAGATAGTCTTTGACACTTAGTCAACTATAAAATTCATTACAGTTCACTTTTAGTTAACTGTAATAATTTCAAAAATAGAACTTCATACCGTCGCTGCGCGTGCAAATTTCGCTATGTGTTTTTAACCTACTTTACAGGAGACACAAAAAACTGTTTATTTCGGCAATTATTGAACATAAATAAATCAATATTTTTATGGCATAAGTATTTTCACTTTTGCATACATTAAGAAATAACTTGAAATTTTATTTCAGTTATTATAAGGTTAAAAAAATATTTTTTCATAAATATGTTACATAGCGATTATAATTTGAGTCATAAAAAACCGGTATGTGTCTTACAATCACTTAACTAGATTTTATTCTTAAGGAACAAAATACAATTTGTGCACTTTATCGTCACATGGTTATTTAATCATATGATTTGAATTAACTATGTTGTTGTTTATTTGTAATTTAGCAATTCATTTTCGAATTAATTATTTCAGAAAAAATATGATTTAATACTATAAGCTTAATACACAATACTATAATAAAAAACTCGATTAAATTAATATATTACTACCAATATATTACAACTATAATAATATATTTTTTCCATAATTTTTTATGAATGGAGGTTATTTCAGTTACAAAGTTGCTTAATGTGGTATTATGTAAACATTTATGTATTGAATAAGATTTCATTATACATTTTTTAACTTGAAAAAACTGGATAATGCTAGTCTGGCTCGAACATCGAAGGTTACGTGTATATTTTACTATTTTTTTTTTCTCACAACTATATTAATAATCATGTATGGTGTAATACGATTTATTTTCCAAATTTCATAGTTTAGGTCAACCGGAAGTACCCTATTAATTTTGACTTCCTTGAGAGTGTAGATTTTTTTTCAACTCAATTAAGGTATGTTGTATTTACTTAGAAATAAGGTTTTTTTATAGCTTCAAGGAACGGTACAGTACACTTGAGTATAGGGTTTTTCCGAAATAAAGAATATTGACAAATTGATAAACGGATTGACAAGAAAGTACATAATTGTATAAGGGTTCCATTTTTCTTTCTTGATCCGAAAACGATAAACAATCTTTGTCACTCAAAACTTTGTGTGATTTCTCAAGTCAGCTTTTTTTTCATTTATTAAACATTTTATTTTCATTTATTTATTTTAAAATGTTTCCAGAAAGGATAGATAGATCTTATCACACAAAATTTCATGCAAAACGATGTCTTACCAATGCAATGTTAAATCACTTGCTATGTTTTTGAGTTACTTAGCATAACTTTATCGTATTTCGATAGTTTGTAATATACGTTTACACGCACTGAACCCTACACGAAATTTGTCAGTATACTAAACACTAATAAATTTCTGACAGTTAATCTTAAAAATCAATTTGAAATGATTTATTTTTAACAAATATTAAAAAATAACTATTCGGTCAGAGTGAGTACTTTCAGACATAGTCTCAATAAAAAGGGAAACTACACTCTTCTCATTTATAGAGGTTATAATTGACTACAAACCCACCTACCTTACACCATTTAAACAAGTTTTAAGAGAGTAGGCTAGATTTTTATAAGAAAAGCCTGCTATGAGACGCAAAACACACGATCTGGAAACATTCACGATTTCTACAAATAGTACAAAATTATCGCTGTGTATGAGATTGTACAAATCGGGCACAAACATCTAACACATCTTTTTATACAATATCTCCGAAAATATAGCTATGTGTCATAATTCACATAGCAGGCGCAATTCCAAAACTGCTGTTATAAGAAGATAATGTAGTTATGTGATTTATTGCAGTTAGCGATTATAGGAGGAACATTCAATGTATGGGCATCACATACCTACTTTTGATAAAACCTGTAATACTGAAATGAGCTCGACGCTGTTTTTGGAGCATATGTATTTAAAAATAAGGTTTAAAATGGCATTGAAAACGAAAAATCGTTAAAAATCACATAGCGAATTTTGCACGCGCAGCGACGATACAAGTTCTTTACTAATTTGCGATACCTGGCAAATAGTTCTGCATCTGAAACACGTTTTTTTTTATCTGTCGCGTTATTGACCAATCAGAGACGGTTATTGTTATTGGTTGCCAAGTAATTCGATGTTGATACAACGGTGAACGACGCCATTAACATTCATTTTAACTTGAATGATGATATTTTTCGTCCATTGATGATGAAGATGACGACTCATAGAAAAAGTATTGTATACAATAGTGATATAATTAAGCTTTTCACCTCGTACCGTACTATTAGTATTGTTACATAGGTACGAATAAGTAATCAATGTTTAATCACTGATTTCCTTTTGAAAGGAATCCCACAAACATCGGACTGATAAGATAGCCATCAATTCATGTAATTAATCAGTAATATATATTATCTTTATCAGATATCGAAGTTCATTCAATAATGTCTTATGTCCGCGATATCCACTTTCGTATAAACTACTTTGTTGTGTTTGAATAAAGAAGATTCGAAAAAACTCGAAAAACTGATACATATATAGGATAAATAATTAGTCGATTTATAACTCGGTTTCATAATAGCCGTTGAAATTGTGTAAAATTTATTCTCATAATGTCCTTTGTGTGTTGTGAAAGTTTTAGTATTCATTTGTGCTAGTTATAAATTTATTGATTATAATATCATATATATACATTTATGCAATTTTGTAAGTATAATTGTGTTGCTACATATTCGTATTATTAGTTTTTATTTAATTGGGTACCTAATTTGGGTAGATATGTTCTTTGTTTTCGAAAATCTGGTGCATTTTGCAGAAATTTAAATTAGGTTTTCCAGTAACTACATTAATTTACAGGCCTTAATTTTAATCAAAATGTATGATATCATTATTACTTATGCTATTATTTCAATATAGCTGCAGTTCGTATATTCAACTAAAAAGCATAATTACCTTAAAGGACACTTTATTCAAAGTGCGTATATATTTTATTAAAGAGAAATTATTTTTCGGACAATGAAATATGAAAATGATGAAGCCTTACATTGCATTTTAATGTTAATGCTGTTTTAATGTTAATGTTAGTGCGTTTTCACATTTTCCGATCCGATCTCAGATGTAGGACAGAATTCGCTTTTTAAGTTGCCATCTTTGATTCTTGCCTTTGAAATCCTTCAGCACGAAAAACGCACTTATTTTCAATGATAACACTTTACTAAGCCACTGGTACTAGTTTAGCCGTAAAGCGTGCCAATTGAAATATATTTAGAATTCGACTTGGGGTTTGAAGCTAAAATGGGCAGGAGTAATGTTCTTGAATACACTTGCTAAAAATAACAAGAAATATCCATACTAATATTATAAATGGGAAAGTGTGTGTGTCTGTTTGTTTGTCCGTCTTTCACGGCAAAACGGAGCGACGAATCTGCGTGATTTTTTAGGTGGAGATAGTTGAAGGGATGGAGAGTGACATAGGCTACTTTTTGTCTCTTTCTAACGTGAGCGAAGCCGCGGGCAAAAGCTAGTACCCCTATAAACCTTAGGCGTATAAAACATCCCATAGCAGTAAACTTATTATAATCCAAAGCTTTTGTTGGAACAAGTCTGGTTTAAATATAGGTATTAATTTTTCTGAGGCAGGATTAAGTCAAAAACTTTTATATAAAAGAATTAAAGAAAAATACAGTTTGCACATAATACACTACCCGCCTATTGTCCTATAAATTTCGTACAATGGGACCTTTTATCTCTGAAATACGTACGCGTTTAGGAGACACACTCTAGCTGGGTACTTGCGTCACCTAGTTTCAGTAAATACATTTGAAATCTCCTTGTTTGCGTTATCTTATTAGAGCGAGTGAGGGTTTGTTTTATCAGTCTGAAATGCTTTGTTGTTCCAACATAATTTTGATGAAAAAATAGGCTCATTAAAAAAAACATATCGCAAAAATTTACAAACATGTGACTTTTAGTACTAAACTTACTTAGAACTTAGCTGGCGCGATAACCCAAAATGAGTTAGTACTAAAGCTTTATATTATTCTAATCTCTTTAACGTTTTTCACAGCAGTATATATTGGACCTTATAAGAACCAGTAATTATGAAAAATGATTCCATATACTAAGGAAGCAAATGCGGAAGCCGAGAATGAGACGGATATACAGGAAGCTGACATTAATGATCTTTATAATGAGGAATTAAAATCACGTATGTATACAATTTGATACTCTATTTAACCTAAGCTAAGTTTGTAAACAACATTAGAGTTGTACAAAATGTGTACAGCAATTTAAATTATTTTTAGAGAAGATTTTGATTCATTTTAATATCAATAGAAATACTAAATACTATATACATTGAATTAATGTTAAGAAAAAGTGACCAATACCTTGGAGTCTAGGGCAACTGGAGGCTTTGGTAACTTTTCATTGTAAATTTATATTCATTAGTTTAGGGTTGCCATGTTCATTTATTTTAATAAAAATCTTTATAATTTTAGACTTAAAATGGTATGACCACGTTCTTCTTAATAGACCTCTGAAAGTGATACTTGTGACGTTGTTGCTGGCAATCGCAGCACCAGCGCTGATGTATCAGTTCCTATTCTTCACGAGCATAGAGCACGCTCCAAACGACGGCTTCTCACTAGGCTCCTGCGTCGTGCCCAGGGTTTCTCGACTACCATGCGGATTGGGTAATGTGACCCAGGAAGAATGCCACCCACTCTGCTGCTACGATTTAAATAGCCATGCATGCTTCCATCGATATCCTTCAAGATTCTCCTACATCATCGACCGCTATATATGGAAAGAATGGTCAGAAGAAGTTATCATGTACCCTAGAGTACTAAACGTACCGTTCTCCTATCAAAATAGCACTCCTAGGCTCAGATTATCAATCGATGAAGTATCGTCATCACACATGTCTTTATATTTTTATAATGCAGAAACAATGTCCTACGAGGGTAATAAAATCGAGCATAAGAACTACACTCACCATGTGGATACGCCTGAAATGACTGTCACAGTGGAGGGTTCTCAAGGCCTGATATTCAGTACCATAAGAGGCCCCTTTATAGCTTCACGTGATATATGGGAAATAGCTTTCAAGTTAACCAACGAAACGATGTACGGAATCGGAGAATTGCCTTTGACAGCGGGCACAGTAAAAGTCCTTTATCGGCACAGAGGTGACTTCAGTACTATTCCTTTAATATTTGCTAAAATGAACGACTCGTATCACGGGCTTTTGATCGATTCCGATGCACCGACGGAAGTGTTCGTGCATGAAGAAAATCAGGTTGTGCTACGTAGCATCACTAATGAGGGATTGAAATTGCATGTGTTTGTCGGACCAAAACCTAGTGACGTAATGAGGGATGCCATGACAGTTATTGGAGTTAATAAGCAATTAGATTACTGGATGTTGGGAGCACATATTTGCAGGTAAGTTTTTTTTTTCTTAAAACATCTAACACTTACGCAATATATCGAAAATGTGGGTGTAAACTTCTGCTGCGCGTGGATATCATGTGACTCAAAAGAATACAATACGTAGTAATGTAGTTGTTGTCCAAATTAAATAATACGGTAAACAATAAAGAAAAAACCGGCCAAGTGCGAGTTGGACTCGCCATCCGAGGGTTCCGTACAAACTTTCAATGGTTAAAATAATTTCATGGTACTCATATAAGACTTTTCTAGAAGTATAGATACTCTAATGAGCATTATTGTGTATAGCGCCGTCTCTCGGCAATATTTATTAAGTAATTTGCGCGACTTGTGACTTGCCCGAACCTTTAGGCATGGAAAGTCACATGAAAAGTTGTCGAAACTAATAATAGATGGCGCTGCATTCGAATATCTTGACTGATAACTCTATACCATACTATTGAATAATATACTCTATGGTACCGCACAGCACAGCTGATATCATCTCGCTCTAATCTAGAGCAGACTACTGTCCGTCCTTATGTCATTGATACAGTTAGAAGAAGACGTGTGATCTATCTCGCGGCGACATACTCTCGCGGCAATCATGTGCTAGGCCTACTGGGGAAGTACCTCCGCTTTACAGAAGACCGCAGCCAAATAGTACTAGACCCTACTCATAGTGTTGTGTTCCTGCCGGTGAGTAAGGCTGCCAGAGCTCAACGAGGGTGCGGTGTGCTGACGACGGGAGGACCTACGGAACTAATTAGTACTGTCTATTGTCCTTTGAGTCGTCGGCACCCCGGACCCTCCTTAGAAATAAGTACAGGTTTGTACAAGTTTCTAATGAGTCGGCAACGCACATGTGCCACCGCTTGAGTGGCAGGCGTCCATAGGTTACAGTGACCGCTTTCCATCAGGCGCACCGTATGCCTGTTTGCCACCTACGTGGTACAAAAAAAAACTCTCGATGAATTCACCTTAAACATTAAAAACTAAATCAAAATCGATTGATTCGTTCGAGAGCTACGATGCCACAGACAGACATGTCAAGCGTCAAACCTATTACTTATTAACATTATAACACTCCGTCGTTTTTGCGTTGGGGGTTAAAAACAAGAGACTTCCTTCAAAACTATAATAAAACACAATGGGGTGGAGGGGGGAATTTTTTTTGCTTATTTTCTTAAATTACTTCTAAATGGCACGTATTTAACATAGTAAAAAATATATGTTTGAGATACCCATAAAATGCTCTTTCATTTGATATGTAACACAATTAAAGTTCAAAAAACTTTGATTTTTAATTTTTACTTTTACCCCCCAAAAGTGGCCTCTATGATTAAATTTCATTTAATTAAATTACATGTCCCTCTTTGGGTCACAGGTTTACATATGTGTACCAAAAATCAAGTAAATCGGTCCAGTAGTTTCGGAGAAAATTGGCTGTGACAGACGGACAGGCAGACACCGAGTGATCCTATAAGGGTTCCGTTTTCCTCTTTGAGGTACGGAACCCTAAAAATAAAGGATTCTGTAAGTTATATCACAGTAGAAAGAACACGTAAGATAATATATATAAAATTAATTAAAGTTTCAGAGGAAAGCCTATAAAATAGTACTAAAACTAAAATAATACTTTCACTTGTTTGTTTTATTGTCAAAGGCTAGTTACTTATACAATAAAACAATGATTTGGCGTCACTAGTATATCTTTACGGTGAGGTAGGTAGTTTAACTACTTGACTTCCTTTGAAACCATATTTCTCTAAAACCATACAAAATAGGGCATGCAATATATCATTTTCGGATAAATGAAGGACGAGGAATTCATTTTTGGAACAAAAAAAATGTATTTTAGAACAAAACTACAAAATAAAATGGGAAAATCTGAAAACGAGATTTTTTTTTATACATATTATTGCACATTTTATGAAAACTGTAATGGTTTTTTCTAAATAAAAAATATTATTTAATAGCTACATTTATCTAGTTTTAGAAAATGTATAATTTGTTATAGAAATATATTATAGGACGAGTGATAAAAAATAATTTACATCGCCCGATAGGGTGATTTGAATGCCCATTTCAATAAGTTTTGTCAGTGATTTCAGGTATAATCACTATTTTTAACACACGAAAGCCGTAATCATTGTA
The DNA here is from genome assembly GCF_023078275.1 of Leguminivora glycinivorella. NCBI lineage: Eukaryota > Metazoa > Arthropoda > Insecta > Lepidoptera > Tortricidae > Leguminivora > Leguminivora glycinivorella. The sequence continues at coordinate 7,089,340 of NC_062985.1, forward strand.
GTTTATGGCTATTTTAGTGATTAATGTACTTAAAATAAAATAAAAAAAAATTAAAAAAAAAAATTAAATGTGATAACTTTTTTATAACATTATCCTATTTTGTTCTTTCTATACAATATATATCTAAAAGAAATAAATATGAATAAAAAACCACATTTATGTAGTTTATAAAAATATATAGTTTGTTACATAAATATATTACGAAACGCGAGATAAAAAATAATGAAAGTGACGTGGCAGGGCGATCTTGATGTACGGTACGGGTCAGCTTGTATGATTCGATGAGGTGAGGTAAAGGTACTCAAAGCTCTCAAAAAGTGTAGTTATTTAGAGTACTTCAAATTAAACAACATACTCCTATATAGTCTGAATTTAACTATTTATATTACATGAAATGATCGATTGATATGATAGGTCAGATATATACATCTGATCCTAATACATCTTGTGAAATAGTAGTTATCTACATCTATGATTTGTATAATTTATGGATAATTCTTACTTGACATATTTATTATTCCAGATCTGCGTCCTTTACTTTGGTTAACGAGTGCCGAAAATAGTTATTAACCAAAAAAGACCGCCAAATTAACAGCATTTCACCGACAAAAGCTGCCTTGCACCATTTTTGTAAGGGTTATAGATATATCAAGGTGTCCATTTATGGGGTCAACTAAACTTAATTTGCCATTATTTGCTACTTGTGGCTGGACGAAAGTCTGTAACAATTGGGATTTGGGAGCCTACTTGCCCGCAACGTTGCCTGTTGCTGCAGAAACATGCCTCGAAATTGTCGGATGCAGGTGTAATAAAAAACAGTGCTGCGTAAGGTGCAACCGTAAAAAAAGACTTTTTAAATTAAATGTTCGGAGCTGATGTGCTTATGCAGTGGATGTTGTGATATATACATAATTAAATTCAGACTATTCATGTTGTTTTATTTGAATAACTCAAAATAGCTACACTTTTTGAGAGCCTTGAGTACTAGCCCCGATACACATGTTTTCGTCTAGTCAGACCATTTTTTGAGGTTCTCCTTTGTACAAAAGCAATGTCTTAGTTCAAAAATCATTAATGTTTAATGCTAATACGAATCTAGTTTATTTTTATGGCACTATTGCGCAATAACTAACTATCATTGATACTGAAAGGAAGAATATGACGATTTTTATTTTATCTTTTATGGGTGGGTAAAACCGATTTAAGGGGGCCCAAAGGAAGTAATTAAATTCTGCTAGTAAACTAAAAAATCTTCAAGCATATGCATGCAGAACTGCTTTAGGAGAGGAGAACGTGATTAAGACATTTTTTTTTGCAATATAAGTCACATGCAATTTTATTTTACAATCAAAATAAACTATATTATAGGACTTTTACAATTTTCTGTACTGGGTCGTGATATACCTACATGTGTAAACGTTATTAGAATAAGTATATTTCTGTATTACTAGACGAACTCCACTGCATAGCGGGTAGTACCTTTACCTCACCTCATCGAATAATGCAAGCTGACCCGTACATTAAAATTTTCATTTTCATTATTTTTTATCTCGCGTTTCGTAATATATTTATGTAACAAACTATATATTTTTATAAACTGTATAAATGTGGCTTTTTATTGATATTTATTGCTTTTAGATATATATTGTGTAGAAAGAACAAAATAGGATAATGTTAAAAAAAATTATCACATTTTTAATATTTTTTAAATTTTTTGTATTTTTTATTTATTTTAAGTACATTAATCACTAAAATAGCCATAAACTACAATGATTACGGCTTTCGTGTGTTAAAAATAGTAATTATACCTAAAATCATTGACAAAACTTATTGAAATGGGCATTCAAATCACCCTATCGGGCGATGTAAATTATTTTTTATCACTCGTCCTATAATATATTTCTATAACAAATTATACATTTTCTAAAACTAGATAAATGTAGCTATTAAATAATATTTTTTATTTAGAAAAAACCATTACAGTTTTCATAAAATGTGCAATAATATGTATAAAAAAAAATCTCGTTTTCAGATTTTCACATTTTATTTTGTATTTTTGTTCTAAAATACATTTTTTTTGTTCCAAAAATGAATTCCTCGTCCTTCATTTATCCGAAAATGATATATTGCATGCCCTATTTTGTATAGTTTTAGAGAAATATGGTTTCAAAGGAAGCGCGGCGGCGCCAGCCTTCCCCCCCTCTTCCCTCCTAAATTAAGGGGGGCTCTCGATGCCTCCCGATCTTTATCTACTCAGGGCCACCCAAGAAACAACCTGTGCCAAGTCTCAGTGCTTAATCATAAAATGCAGGGTGTTGTGCAATAGCGTCCCCAGTAATAGGGTTTTTGTTGGTTCAAATATTAACGAATAAACCCATTCTATGCCTTCTCCAATTTTTCATATTTAATAGTTGGAGAGAACATTTTAACTAAAATAAAAATACTGTTCTGATAGAATTTAAAATTAATATATAACAGCATATTTTATTTGCTTTATGAGTATATTCTTGTCCTTTAATACCAGCGGGTAAAAACGCATTTTATCCACTAGTGGATAAAATAATTTGACCTTGAATAGAGGCAAATTTTCTGCTTTAAAATTGATAAAAGTGGATTAATCTAGTGATGAAGATGTTTTACCATCTGTGGAACTACTGGAAGCAGTGATAAACGCGTTTTTTGCGTTGTACTTTCCTCGCTATAGTGAGGGGAAAAGTTTTGTGTTACACACGAGTGCAAATGTATTTTACTTCTTGTGTATTGAAAAACTCGCAAGCTCAGGATTCTATTCTGTTGCTCAACTATAGATTCCTTTCTCTTGCTTGTTTTTCAATTCCACACTCGGCGTTAAAATACAACTTTGCACTCTTGTATAACAAATTTATAACTATTAGTCCTTGCTCCTGGCACAAAAAGTAATTGGAAAATCATTATTTGCAACAGTATTATTCTGCCATGGAGTTGTTTTCTGCTTGTTCTGTTTATACTGAATAATTTTGCATAACCGATTGATAACATCTTGAGTGAATGCAGCAGAGAAAATGAAAAGGAAAAAGTGTTGTTTTTTTTCTTCAATTTCATTAATTGTTTCTGCAGAAAGTGATAGTAATTTAATTTGTTGATTTCCGTATATTTTATGTTTTTTTTCCTTTTCGCCCATACTTACAGCAATAATAATAGAAATGCAATTTTTCACTGAAATCGACACTGACACTGTCCGTAATATGTAACGCTGCCGTCTTTGAGCAATACCGAGAAGTGCAGTCGCACTATTTCTCCTCTGCTGAGGCACATGCCCAAATGGACATGTGTGGCACATCTTGTTCGTCCATACACAAAGCAGATCAAGATATATTATGCAATTTATGTATTTGACTTGTGTCAATTTTCTACGTAGGTATACATATACATATGTGTCATCATTGGGTACAGACCGTATTTAGAGGTATTTAGTAAGAAGTGAGACTGAGTGTTTCCCCTGCAAAAAAAGCAGAAATGCCGCAGCGATAATGTTGCAATAATATCCTTTTAAAAATTATTCCAGTGACTCTGCAACGGCTCCAGACGAGGCTTTATCAGATTTGAGAGCGTTTATGAGCTCAGCCGCAAGCGCCAGCCTTCCGTTCGATAGTCACTGCGGCTCGGCGCCCATAGTGTTTGATTCTGACTGCGAGGGCAACCAGCTGGTTGAAGAGGCAGCCGCCGTCGTAAAGACGGCTGGAAAACGATTTGTGCCGCAAGTTTCTCCTTACGTAAGTAGACAACAATGTACCTACTTTTTTATTTATTACTTACGAAACATCAGGAAGTTTAATTTTATAGAATTAATTAACCATAATTTAAAACAGTAAAAAATACAGTTGGAAACCATTCCACCAAAAATTGCTGGGTTATTGCGACAACCAATTCGTTAAACAATCGGGCTTTGATAAAACATTACTGTACGCGATATGATCCGTTCTGTTTGACAGCTACATACAGGTATAAGTTCATTTTGTGTGTACGCTAGACGCCACTTATATTAAATTACCTGAAAAAAGAAAACTAAAATCCACTTTTTGCCAGAGACTTTACATTTATTCATTTCCTTTTTTGCTTGTAATTTAAAAAGTAAATGGCGGAAAGATCAAAACCCTTTTTATATCAATTTCGCTTTACTTTAGGTTTCTGACACAGTCTGACGGCACGTGATTTTCACTGAAATGGGCAAAAAAAGAAATTAAAACACAGAATATTACTAATACTTGACATTTCTGTCCAGATTTTTTTTAGCAAAAATTAGTTAAGGAAACTTTTTGTTTGCGTTTACTTTGTTGATTGGAACTTGAAAATTCAATTGTTAGCTATATTTATCTTAATGTATTTTTTCCTCTCATTGCAGATTCGATATCATGAATTAAACGAAACGTCAGAAAAAAATGAAACATCAAATGAAACTGAAATGTTAACAACCAATGAATCATGTAAAGATATAATATCAGAGTACAAGCAATACATACTCCACGACAACAGTACAGAAGGAAATTATACTTCGGATGTCTACGTGGGTTTAATTGGGGAGGAGACCTTTGTTTATCCGATATTCGAAAACGCCTCTAATGAATTCATGAAGGAATTGTGGCCGTATGAGGTCGAGGTAGATGGTGTTATCCTAGAAAATAATTGGCCGTTAGACGAGTCTGTCAAAAGCAATGAAACTTCGCTACATTTGCCGTACTTCAGTAAGGTACTTAACGTTATTTTTTCCGAATGATCTTAATTTAGTGTGCATTCGTGCATAGATCTACCTAAAACTACCTCACTACCTATTCGTACTTGTATGTTGTAGGTTATTTATGTACCATAAATTCAAAGTAAATATTTTTTTTTCAGTTCATTAATAGTTAGGTAGTTAAATAAGTAGTTTAGTTTATTGATGACTCGTAATATTTTATAAGGCGTATTCGGGTAATTTCGAAACAATCTTGATAATGATGGAAATAATGGTGGTTTTTATACGACTTTCAAAATTAGTCGACTTTCGATATTACCCTAATGCACCTTAATTTCATTTCCAATGATTAGCTAAATATACCAAATTAATGAGCCTGGAATGACTAAGTAATTTAGTTCTTCCAAGACAGGGCGCTGTTATTTTTAATTAAAAGTCTCATTAGCGAATCGTTATTCCGGTAGGTTCTGTTTGTGAAAGAAGTAGATTTACATTTTTAGCTTTATATTATTCAACATCTAGTTTTCCATATAATGTACAAACCGTATCTAAATTATCTAAATGCTCTTAAATTTTAAACACGTGATTTAACTATTTTCATCAAGTAAATACAAAATGTCTATATGCGAAATAAGTAATCACTTTTAATGTGAATGTTTGCATTTAACTATCAGGCATGTAAATAAGTAAAAAATATTTTGTGTTTATTTTCAGAACTTGGAGCAAGTATTTGAAATCACTCCAAAATGGAATGCAGAATATTACAACGACACCACCAAGTACTTCTACAAACATAACAAATATGGAAGCCATGTTGTATCCGCTTTCAAAAATCTTTTCGAGACTGAGGTCCCGATGTGGTCGACTAGCAGTTGGATGGACGGGAATGTAAATATAAACCGGCAGAATATACACGCGTCATGGACAAACCTTAGGAAGGAACTGGTGGAAGCGGCTTTAGGAGGGGTTTCCGGTCATTGGTTATGGTCTGTGCCCGTTTGCGGCGACTCGAACACTTTCGACCCTGAGACACAGACTAGTTTATGCGTCAAGTGGTACATGGCTGCAACATACATGCCTCTTATAAAAATCCACTCGTCATCTATACCTACTCATCCGCTAGCGTTCACTGGCACTAATAGGAACCTAATGCTTCGAGCTTTAAAGAAACGCTTATCTTTGCTCCCGTATTTCTACACGACGCTGCAATCGGGACCGCTTTTGAGGCCAATGTTCTACCAGTTTCCATCTTCTGAGCACTTAAAAGACTTGAATACTCAGTTCAGTGTTGGCGACGACTTGGTGATCGTACCGAATCTGTTGCCGAGCCAAACACATGTGCATTTCTGGATACCGCCGGGTGTGTGGTATGAACTGTGGGGCGGTTTACGGATAGAAGGAGAAGAGGGAGATGTTGTTTCAATGACCACTATAGAGGCAGATTTCTTAACTTTTATTCGTGGCGGTGCAGTCCTCATATTGCAAAAGGTAAATACTTTTGATGTTAACGTCCTGAAAAACACCATAAACACAAAAAATATTTTCCTTAACCTGTACAAATACAAAGAAATACCATCTTATGGTCTCCTATAGGTAAGTCGGTAGTTAAATATGAATGTTGTTTTAAATTTCGTATGTAAGTTCGGTACAGTATGTCTACATTTTGAATTATTTATATATTTTAAATATCGTGATAAATTACATGAAATAAGTTATTGACATTTCGAGAAAAACCTATTAAGTAATCTTTATTTATAACGATGTAGAATTCATGATGTGCCAATATTACTTACGAGTACATAACTAATAATAATATTTCTATTTGCACCGAACACCCATGACCTGATGGTGCTATTGAAAACCCAGAAGTTTTCAGTACCGCCATCAGAATAGAGTTTGGTATCGATAAGTGTGCGGTTATGCATGTACAGCGGGGGGAGGTTGTAAATTCAGAAAATTTACAACTTTCTGAGACGATGTCGTTCAGATCTATCTCTGAATCAGAAACCTATAAGTACCTTGGTATGTCACAGTCGTTGGGTATTGAGGATTAGACGGTCGGTGAAGGAGCGCTTTTTCAGTCGGCTCACAAAAGTCCTTAACAGTCTTTTGTCAGGAGGCAATAAAGTGCGCGCCTTTAACGCCTGGGTAATGCCTCTACTCACATACTCCTTTGGCATACTAAGGTGGACCCAGACCGAGCTGGACGCCCTGGATCGGAGGATCCGGTTACTGCTTACCACACACCGTATGTTACACCCGCGCTCGTCTGTTATGAGATTGTACATCCCACGGAAGTGCGGAGGTCGAGGCTTCCTAAACGCCAAAAATCTCCACAACCGTGAGGTGTACAATCTCAGGAATTACTTCCTTAACAACGAGTGTGGGATGCATCGTGATGTGGTGGCAGTAGACGGAAACCTCACACCGCTCTCCTTGGCGAAAGAGAACTGGCGCAAACCTGTGGTACTAAGTACTGCGGACCGCAAGGCGGTATGGGAGAGCAAGCAGCTACATGGGCGGTTCTACAAGGCCCTCACGGGACCCGATGTAGACCTGCTCGCATCGGTGAACTGGTTACGATTCGGGGACCTCTTCGGAGAAACCGAGGGTTTTGCCTGTGCAATTGCGGACGAAGTAATGATGACGAACAACTACCGGAAATATATCCTGAAGGACGGTACGGTCGACATTTGTCGGGCATGCCGCCGTCCCGGAGAGTCACTCAGGCATATAATTTCCGGTTGTTCTCATCTTGCTAACGGCGAGTACTTGCACAGACATAATCTCGTAGCCAGGATTATTCACCAGCAACTTGCTCTTCAATTCGGCCTTGTGAACCGCGAAGTACCGTACTACAAGTACTTACCTGCGCCAGTTCTCGAAAATGGTCGTGCCACGCTCTATTGGGATCGATCTATTATCACTGACAGGACTATTGTAGCCAATAAGCCTGACATTGTAATAATAATCAATCAAAATCAATCAAAATATTCTTTATTCAAATAGGCTTACAATAAGCACTTTTAAATTGTCAACAGTGTACAATATTCATCTTATTCTAAATATCAGAGCAATTTATTGGTGCAATAAACAATATTGTTTTAAAACTACATTGATTTAATAAAATGATATCAATCTAAATTGTATAAAAAAATACTAGTATAAAAACTTCTAGAATAAATTCTAAATGTCAAAAAAATTGTGTAAAAATACATTGAATTATCAATATCATCATTAATAAGCTATATAATTAATGGTTTTCAGCAATACTTGTATCCCACAGTGTTTCATCATTCATGTAGTCTTGTGTGCTATAGTAGGCTTTAGAGATCAGTATACGCTTTACATAATGTTTAAATCGATTAAAAGACAGTTCAGTGATGGCATTAGGAAGTTTGTTATAAAATCTTACACAATTACCCATGAATGATTTTTTAATTTTATGGAGCCGAGTGAAGGGCACTGCAAGCTTATGCTTATTTCTAGTGTTTATATTATGTACATCACAGTTTTTCTTAAATTTACAAATGTTTTTATGTACATACATAATATTCTCATAAATATATTGACAATGCACTGTCATTATATTTATGTCCTTAAACTTATCTCTAAGTGAGTCTCTATGGTTCATTTTGTATATTGCTCGAATAGCCCTCTTCTGCAGAACAAATATGGTATTTATCTCTGAAGCACTGCCCCATAGTAAAATACCATATGACATAATGCTGTGAAAGTAACTAAAATAAACTAATCGAGCTGTTTCCACGTCTGTTAACTGACGGATCTTGCTCACTGCAAATGCTGCAGAGCTCAGTCTATTCGAGAGGGTAGCAATATGGGGACCCCACTGAAGTTTAGAATCTAAAGTTATGCCAAGAAAAACTGTACTATCTACCAGTTCCAATTCCTCATCCTTCACAACGACACTTGCTTGTTCATTTTTAGCATTACTCGTTACAAACTTAATACATTTAGTCTTTTTCTCATTTAACAATAAGTTATTAACACTAAACCAATTAACTACTTCGGAAATAGCATTGTTTACATTTTCACAAGTTTGTTGCTGACGTTTGACTTTGAAAATAAGGGAAGTATCATCTGCAAACAATACTATATCATGGTGGGTCTTTACAAGATATGGCAGGTCATTAATGTAGATAAGGAACAGGAAAGGCCCCAATATTGATCCCTGCGGTACACCCATAGAGACTAGTGACCCCGGTGAGCGCTGTCCATTCACGTCGACCCTTTGTATTCTATCGTGTAAGTAAGATTTGACTAAATTCAGTGCCGATCCTCTCACTCCATAGTAGTGCAATTTCCTGATCAGTGTTTCATGACAGACGCAATCGAAAGACGAATAGATCGCCCGCAACGCCGGGCAGTGCTCGTTGACATCACCATCCCCCATGATGAAAATCTCGTGAAAGCCGAGAAGGACAAGTCCAGTAAGTACCTAGACTTGGCTCACGAGATAACCGCCATGTGGGATGTTGAATCAACGATCATTGTTCCGATAGTCGTTTCAGCGAACGGTCTCATAGCGAAGAGTCTCGACCAACATCTTAAGAGACTCTCGCTAGGTGGCTGGATCAAGGGCCAGATGCAGAAGGCGGTGATCTTGGACACAGCGCGGATAGTCCGACGGTTCCTCTCTCTGCGGCCCTAACCACCGGCAGCTTGGGCCCTGCCCCGCTGCTGGCGGCACCCTAGGTTAGGTTTTTTTATAATGTGTTTATATGTTTTTATATTGTTTTGTATGTGTTTTTGTATTTTACTTTTATATTCATATTATAAAAAGCTTAACCTAAGAAGCAAAATAAATAAAGGATAATAATATTTCAACATACATGCCTCTTATAAAAATCCAAATTATAATCAATTATGATTTCAAAATTATAATCTGGCAGATAATAATGTAAATTCGTTTTGGTTTTTTTTTTTTATTATTGATCTATGACTTCCGAGTCCAGTCCCCGCGAATGATACGGGCGGCTGAAATCAATAAATCTTTTTTTTTTCCGTATTCATAGGTAATCTATCTGTATTAGTTGATGAAAGTTGTGGAATAATGTAGTGATGAAAATGATGAATAAAAATGAGCGATAATGAGTTATGTACCGTTGAATTTTTTGAGTTTGTTGACTATATAAGTGATAAATTTACAGAATGATTCCAAAGTAGAGTTTTTTGTAATGATTTCCAAAAGGTTATAAGGGTCAATTTTGAGGTTTTGACAGATAATTTCGTGGTCGAGACGTGGGTTCATAAATTTAGGGCAATATTTGAGGAGATGATCTATGGATTGTGGGGTGGTTTGGTCGCATGGACATAGGTCGTCGGGGGTGATATTGAAGCGATGGAGGTATGTTTTGTGATAGCCGTGGCCGGTGAGAATTTGGGTGAGGTGGAATGATAGCGTGATCTTACTTAAATACAGATGAAACCTGACTATTTTCCACTATGGCATTCATCTCACTTAAGCAATCAGTAAATTCTATTAAATTGGCTGACAATTTAATAGAATTTACTGATTGCTTAAGTGAGATGAATGCCATAGTGGAAAATAGTCAGGTTTCATCTGTATTTATGTTGGGAGATTATAATGCACACCCCGATAGTTTATTTGGCCGTGAAATGTTAAAATTTTGCGACGATCAAATGTGGACTTGTGCGGATATGGACATACTGGGAGCTAATTCAGATACTTTTACGTTTATCAGTGATGCCCATGGTAGTACACGTTGGCTCGACCACTGTCTGGTGACACAGGCCGCTGTGCAGTCTGTTACTAGCGTAGAGGTGCACTATGGGACAGCGTGGTCTGATCACCTAGCATTACAAGTTGAGTGTGACATAAATGTTCTTAGACCTCATCATGCCCCTAGAGTACCGGTCTGTGATAGAGTACGGTGGGGGTTTAGAAATGCGTCACAAATCGAAATGTATAGGAGTATTTGTAATGAGAAGCTTCGTGAGATTGACTTCCCACATGATCTGTCTAACTGCTGCGATAGGTTGTGTAGTGATGTTAGTCACAGAGCCGTAATCGATCGTCTTTATGTAGATATAGTGAAGTCGTTGAGGGGTGCGGCGGCGGAGAGTAGTTGCGTGATGATACCTAGACGGAAACGTGGTGTGGTTGGGTGGAATAGACATGTTTACCTGGCACATAAGGATGCTAGGCACCATTTTCAGTGTTGGTTAATGTATGGGAAACCGTTGTCAGGGCCTTGGTACGCTCGTATGGTAGAGTCGAGGCGTATATTTAAATCGAGACTGAAGTGGTGCCAGGATAATGCCGAACAGATAAGAATGGATATCCTGGCAGAGAAACATGCTAAAAAGGATTTCCGCAATTTTTGGAAACAGACTAACAATCTCAACCCAAAGCCTAATGCCCCTCTTAGTGTTAATGGTATCAGTGAGCCAGTTGAAATAGCTAATATGTTTAAAAATAGCTTTAAAGTTGAGCCGCTGCATGTCGTTTCACCTACCGTCCAGACTAGGTTGGGGCGTTCGTCAGATCCACTCATTAGCTTTACGGCCAGTGAGGTCACCTCTGTGATACGCAGTATGACTAAGGGAAAATCACCAGGTCACGACAGCATAAGTATTGAGCACCTTAAACATGCAGGTGTCCATTTGCCGCGCGTATTGTCCATGTTTTATACGTTGTGTATTAGGCACTCTTACTTACCAGATGAATCTATGAGGACGGTGGTGGTGCCAATAGTCAAAAATAAAACCGGTGATTTCTCGGATAGTGCCAACTATAGGCCCATATCTTTAGCGACGACTATTGCCAAGGTCCTGGACAGTATGCTTGATCGACAGCTTAGCAAGTACATTAAACTGCATGATGCGCAGTTTGGGTTTCAGCCTGGACTGTCAACTGATGCAGCTATTTTAAGTCTCAAGCATACTGTCCGGTACTACACAGACCGAAAAACGCCCGTTTACGCGTGTTTCTTGGATTTGTCCAAGGCTTTTGATATGGTGTCCTATGACCTTTTATGGCATAAGCTGAGAACAGAAACTAATGTGCCAGAGGAAGTGGTTGGTATTTTTGATTATTGGTACAAACATCAGGTAAACATCGTGAGGTGGGCAGACTCACTATCAGGGGAGTACAGACTGAAGAGTGGAGTGAGGCAGGGGGGTTTGTCATCTCCTCGGCTCTTCAATCTGTATATTAACGCCTTGATAGAGGACCTCAGCGGTACCAGGGTTGGCTGTTGTATAGCTGGTAAAATGATAAACAACATTAGCTACGCCGATGATATGGTGCTGCTGGGGCCTTCTGCTTGCGCAGTTGGTAGGCTGCTTGGAAAGTGTGAGAGGTACGCAGTGGCTCATGGACTTAAGTACAACACGACGAAGAGCGAGGTGCTCGTATTCCAGTCTCGTGGTTTTAAAGTGGACAGGGTCCCGAGTATTATGTTAAATGGAGTACCCTTAAAAAGAGCTACTAGTTTTAAGTACTTGGGTCACTGGGTCACGGAGTGCCTCTCTGATGATATGGACATAGAGAGGGAGCGCAGGGCGCTGGCTGTTCGGGGAAATATGTTGGCTCGCAGGTTTGCACGATGCAGTAAGGATGTAAAGATTACTTTATTTAAAGCATACTGCCAATCATTTTATTCGTGCTGCCTGTGGGTGAACTATGCTCAGCGTTCAGTCAGTGCCCTCAGGGTGCAATATAACAATACGCTCAGGATGTTGTTGGGACTGCCCAGGCACTGCAGCGCTTCAGGCATGTTTGCGGGAGTGCGAGTAGATGGCTTCCATGCCATTATTCGGAAGCGTGTCGCCTCCATCATGCAGCGAGTGCGTGGGAGTAACAACGGCATTCTGAGTGTAATTGCTGGCAGTCTAGACTCCCCGATAGCTAGACACTGGAGCAGTCTACATGTGTATATTTAATAATGTAATATTTATTTTGTGTTTATTTTATTTCATTTTGTGTTTGTGTCATTCTTATTCATATTTGTCTCTGTGATTTTTACTTTTAAAAGTGTTTGTGTATGTGATTTTAATGTTAACCAAATGGGTCTTTTGTTACCTGATTTAATAAATAAATTAAATTAAATTAAATTAAATTAAATTATTTCTGAGATTTTGGATGTCGTCTAATGTTGGTAGCCAGTTTTTTAAGTGTAGTCCGGTGGTAGAGCTGATATATATGTTTTTGTGAGTTTCTTTTGTCTCTGTTCGGCAAAGGCGTTTTATGTGAGATATGGGGATCCGGTCGAAGTCAGGAGTCTTATGAAGGGTGGCAGCAATTTTCGCTTCTCTGTCAGCATCCTCATTTCCTGCGATTCCCACGTGTGCTTTGATCCAGCAGAAAGATATGGAGCCAGTCGGTTGTAACAGTTTAATTGTCATGTGGATTTTGTTAACGGTGTGGTTGGTGCTGCTTCTGTTAGTGATTTCTTGAAGAGCTGCCATGGAGTCGGAGAAGATGGTTATATTTTGGAGTTTTAATTCTAGGGATGTTTCGCAGGCTGCCTCTATAGCAATACATTCTGCCTGGAAGGCCGTGCAAAGTTCATGTAGTTTTATCTGCTTGACATTTCTCTTGCCGTCTGGATAGTATATGACAAACGCTGCGCCAACTCCGCCGTCGTGTTTGCTGCCGTCGGTGTAAATGTGATGCATGTCTGTAGTATTATAGATCTCGAGGTCCTGAGTGTTGTTCACTTTGCTTATCTCTAATGATATTCTTTGGGACGGGTGAAATAATTTTGCTGGATGTATTTTCATATCTAGAGTAATATCTGAGTCTAGGTGTTTGCTGATTCCGGTGCGTTTGGTTTGGTTAATTTCTGCAATTTCCTTGACTTTCAGATGAAGTGGGGTGAGGTCTGCTAAGACTATGGAGGCGATGGTAGGGAGCGTACGGAAGCCTCGGATAATTTTAATAGCAAACCCTTTCGTTTTGGTTTATATCGCAGTTTGTTGTCAGTAGTAGGTAATTAGTTATTGCGGTGATTTTTCTAAGTATGAATATAAATAAAATATCTAAAATAATATATTATGAACTTTAATCCAAAGTTGTTAATAGCAAGTTGAATAAGTATGTGTAAGAAGCATTAGTATTTCGGTTCTTTCATGTGCTTCATTTAATCGACCGCTCTAGCTAATAGTAAATCCTAACGGTCTAGCCGAAGCGACAGTCATTGACACTACGTGGCGAACGAAATGCATTCTGCCTCTGTTGCGCCATTACAGAAGAGCGATAGTGAGAGCTACCTATGATACGCTTACAAAACGTATCGATTGTGACGTTGGTTGACTAGGTATCCTGACCTTTGACATTAGTTTCCGCCCTTCATTATCAACCCTCTTTCATTTACTTTCCGTAGGGAATTGACTGTTTCCAAGCCAGATTACGTGGCGTTCGTAAAAGTAGCCGGCTAATATTATTAGGTATATATTTATGTGTCTTGGAGACAGATTTCTGTTTATTTCACCATACAAATTTTAAACATTCAATCTAAACGCATCCAATTTGGTCGACCTTCATCTATTTAACCTATTATTATCAGTGGATCTGTGGATTGAATCATTAAATTAATTCATTACTATTAGCCAAAAACTGCAGAGTATAATCGTGTAATCATAAGATTTTAAATTAATATCAGATGGTTTTAGGACGGTGGTTATCTCTGTAGCTTCAGAAGATTAGTAAATAATAATAGAGTTTCAAATGTTGTCACGTAGCAGTTAGTTATATAAATAAACGCTGTATATGAAATAAAACTACAGATATAGAATCATAGCGGTCTCAGGTTAAAAGTGTCAAAAATATTATAGGCTATTTACGAAATATTCATGATGTTAAACCACCCAGGTTTTCATTTTTGCGAAAATACGTCCATGCGACATGTCGATATGTAGAACTTATTCTACATATCGTTGACATAAATTAAAGTATTATTAAACATTTTATTAAAGTCTGTACAAATACGTTTCCTGCATAACTGTACGTCATATACCTGTGTAAAGTAATTTCTATCATATTTTCTAGGATGTCACGACCTCGGCGGAAGACACCCGTATGAGCGCAGATTTCTCTCTAACCATCGCCCTCGACTGTGAAACCAATCACACGCTATCACAAAGCTCTAGTGTGGATTCAAATTGCCTAGCTGCCGGCACCTTGTACATCTCAAGGAAATTGTCTCTCGTATTTGAAGCCGACGAACAGCAACTGAATATTAAAGCTATTGGTCACTTTGAAGAAATGTGCGGAGATAACGCCAAAGTGGCACATTTGATTAAGGATATTAGCATCTACGGTCTTGATGATGAATATAATAATTATGATCACCACAGGCAAGTCATGGTCAGTATAGATTTGTGTGATCTTCAAAATGCCACTGAAATTATGTATCCTTTTATATTTGAAAATAATGTCAGTAAATAAAGATCGAATCGATCGAAATTATAAGCGGCGTAATTTATTTGATTGTTGTTTGTATTTTGATTTTTCTGATATTCTCTTGCCGTAAGATTTAGGGGCCAGTTGCATCGAACACAGTTCCACAGACATATCACGTCACGCGGGCAGAGGTCTATGAATCTTCTCATACAATAAAATGTAGCGAACGTTTTGATCACAGAACTTAATTTAGATAGAAGAAACAAATTCATATATTTGTATAGGGGCCGAGCGTGTCAAATTTTGTACTGAAGTTGTTTCTTGCCTGTAATTTTAAATATGTCTCAGGCTCTTGATTGTTCATAATTTTTGTGTTGTTGCAATTGAATATCACGTAACGAGGCATTTTTTATGTTTTGATTGACTTCAACTTACAAAAATTGACGCCCGAAAGTTGCAAGCTGCGATTAAAGACGGACAACTCAGTGGATTTCACTGAGTTCATTTGACACGCTAAGTAGATACGTTTGCTTGATCTATGGTATATATGACATCTGTGGTTTTGATGGTGACGGGCGGTTTGATGCAAACGACCCTTAGATCCATACTAATAGCACACTCAATGAAGCCTATCTCGCGGGAAATAATTCGTGTATAGGCGAATTTTGGCATAGTTGTAGGGAATGGTGTTCTAATCCACATACTCAAAGTACTGATGGGTAGGGGAGGAGCTAACGGGTGGAGGGGGGTGTAAAGGGCCCTTTTTTTAGTTTTTCGCGAATAACTCTTAAACTGTGGCACATAGCAAAAAATGTTCTGAAACACAAGTAATCTTCATAAAATTCTCTACAAAAAAGTCTTATACACTTTTTATCTGGGACCAATCGTTCATGAGATATGGAAGGGAAAAGATGGACAATAAAGGAATAAACTAATTTGTTTATGAACAATACGTTTATTCTTATAGAGACGCGGTAGCGTGTCAAGCCAGGTTCAATTCAAGTAACAAAAGTAGCAAGCAGCACCGTGTGTAATATTACACGAACCGTTTGGAGCCACATTTGACCCCCTTCTAACTCAAAAACTATTTCACATAAACGTGTTATAATGCAACGTAAAAAGAAACCAACGCGCGTAGTAAAAGTATGAGCTATAAGCGCTCCTCAATAAGCCCGGTACTAGCAGCCCGCCTTAGTGCGTTTTCACATTATCCGATCCGATATCGGATGTCGGAAGGATTTCAAAGGCAAAAATCCAAGACGGCTTAGACGGCGCCTTAAATGTACGGGATATCGGTCCTACTTCCGATATCGGATCGGATAATGTGAAAACACACTTACCCCGCGCGCGCGCGCAACTCTTTATAAGCCACCGCGCGGCCGGCGCTCGCTCATCCCAGTCGTCCTTAAAACATCGACGTAAGACCGCCCCACAAAGATGGGGCGCGACCGGATACAGCCCTCACAGCGCCCAGCGCGGAAGGGGCTACTCACACCCCAGCAGGGATGTTGAACGACATTACAGCAGTGCTCGGTCAGTTTGTCTCGCGCAGCGATCCGATCACATTGTAGCTGACTTGACGAGCAAAGCATCACGACCGCCCGGTATGACGGTGCCACTGGGTCGTTGGTTGTCACTGGCTTTAATATGCCATTGCCTCTTCTAGTTCATGCCCATTCAGTAGGTGGTAAATAAATTGTATGTTAAATACAAAATATTTGTACGCCTGCTTGAATATTGAATGCACGTGCTAAACTTACCTCTATTTTAGGAAAATTTTACTTATTGAATCCGAAAAAAAAGGCGTACAAATATTTTTGTATTTAACGAACAATTTATTTACCACCAGTAGGTGAATGGGGATGAACTAGAAGAGGCGATGGCATATTAAAGCCAGTGACAACCAACGACCCAGTGGCACCTGACTCCATTCTCAAAACTATATTTTGCCGATGCAAGACTGGGTGTGGGGTGCGATGCGGCTGCCGAAAAGCAGGAATTGCCTGCTCCAGTGTCTGTGGTGTATGCTCGGGAGCATGCACTAACGGAGCTCCCATCGAAGTAGAGACGGAAGATAGTTAGGAATTTTATTTATGAATTTATCCCATCAAAGCAATACCGGGCGGTCGTGATGCTTTGCTCGTCAAGTCAGCTACAATATGATCGGATCGCTGCGCGAGACAAACTGAGCGAGCGCTGCTGTAAATGTCGTTCAACACCCCTGCTGGGGTGTGAGTAGCCCCTTCCGCGCTGGGCGCTGTGAGGACTGTATTTGGTCGCGCCCCATCCTTGTGGGGCGGTCTTACGTCGACGTTTTGAGGACGACTGGGATGAGCGAGCGCCGACCGCGCGGTGGCTTATAAAGGGCTGCGCGCGCGCGCGGGATAAGTGCGTTTTCACATTATCCGATCCGATATCGGAAGTAGGACCGATATCCCGTACATTTAAGGCGCCGTCTAAGCCGTCTTGGATTTTTGCCTTTGAAATCCTTCCGACATCCGATATCGGATCTGATAATGTGAAAACGCACTAAGGCGGGCTGCTAGTACCGGGCTTATTGAGGAGCGCTTATAGCTCATACTTTTACTACGCGCGTTGGTTTCTTTTTACGTTGCATTATAACACGTTTATGTGAAATAGTTTTTGAGTTAAAAGGGGGTCAAATGTGGCTCCAAACGGATCGTGTAATATTACACACGATGCTGCTTACTACTTTTGTTACTTGAAGCTGGCTTGACACGCTACCGCGTCTCTATAAGAATTAAACGTATTGTTCATAAACAAATGAGTTTATTCCTTTATTGTCAATCTTTTCCCTTCCATATCTCATGAACGTATGAACATGAATGTAGAGAATTTTATGAAGATTACTTGTGTTTCAGAACATTTTTTGCTATGTGCTACAGTTTAATAGTTATTCGCGAAAAACTAAAAAAAGGGACCTTTAAACCCCCCTCCACCCGTTAGCTCCTCCCCTACCCATCAGTACTTTGAGTATGTGGATTAGAACACCATTCCCTACAACTATGCCAAAATTCGCCTATACACGAATTATTTCCGCCGACGGACAGTTAAAATGTCTTCGTTAGGCGTGCTATTATAAATGTGAAAGTGTGTGTGTCTGTTTGTTTGTCCGTCCTTCACGGCAAAACGGAGCGACGAATTGTCGTGATTTTTTAAGTGAAGATACCTGAAGGGATGGAGAGTGACATAGGCTACTTTTTGTCTCCTTCTAACGCGAGCGAAGCCGCGGGCAAAAGCTAGTTTAAAATAATTGATACACACAGACATAAGTTCCGAACACGTTTCAAATGAAGTGTATGTTTCAGAGCCGCAGTTTTGAATTTAGTCCTAACAAGCAGAGAAGGTAAACATTTTGTTTTTAACTTTGCGAGTGGCAATTTGTTGTGCAAATATTCATTTTCCGAGTTTAGATAGTAAAGTTGTAAATTAGGTACGAGTAAATATTTATAAAAATAAGAACAAAACTGTTTTGATATTTTATTATATTGTTTAATACCTAAATAAACAATTACCTACTGCTTAGAAATTCAGTTTATTTGGACTAATATTAACTATTTACTCATGTAATCGATTCAAAAACACGCTGCATAAAACATTGACTTTGCAAGTAGATATCTACTTACCATACCTATTATTGAATTTTTAATTTCAACATTTATTATCAATATACCTCTAGTTTAATCAATTTTGAAGAAAAAAAATACCACAGCGTCGTCTAGCGCTAGAGACAAAGTCTCGGTAAAAATTTGACAGCTATTATGCCGTGTTCTAATCGCTTTTGCCTATTAGTGGCAACGAAGCACACAATGCGCCTGGTTTTTTTTTATACCACGTCGGTGGCAAACAGGTATACGGTCCGCCTGATCGAAAGCGGTCACCGTAACCTATGGACGCCTGCAACTCAAGGGGTGTCACATGCGCGTTGCCGACCCATTAGAAACGTGATATTGTAGTTCATCGGGAATACCTCGATTGCAATCAGACCCATAGCCTATGAACGCCTGTAACTCTAGAGGTGTTAAATGCACGTTGTCACACACTCCGCACCTCCGTTGAGCTCCAACCACCTTACTTTCCGGCAGGAATACACACTGCGAGTAGGATTTCATGTTATTTTCCAATGAAATCGAGCGGATTAATCGGAAAAAAGTAACCAGCACACGGCCAGAGTTACTTTTACGCATTATTTCATTGTCCATAAAATGCTTTGTTAAAAACTCAATAACACAATTGATTTGAAATAAAACTATGGAAACGGATTAAATCGCGTATAATGAATTTAAAATACATCCCGACGTTTCGAACTCTTTACAGCGTTCGTGGTCAACGGGTGACTAAGGAAAAATTAAAATGTGCAAAAGCTACCCACTTACAAGAAATATTAACGAACCATGACCACAAATAATCTAGATTTCTAAGGCAGGTTCACACACTATTAATAAAGCTAGTTATACAATATTCAAAAAATGTTTACCATTACTCTGTTAAAAAATAATTAACCAATTAATCTACACAAAATTGACAAAGAAACAAACTGCAAATGTCCAACACCATACAACACAAATGCCTCACAGCCTTCGTCGTGCTTGTTCCATTATCAGATGTACTACTGGATCCCAAGCCGGTAGTAAAGTAAAGCCATCCTCTCTATTAAAGTTTGGATATTTCTTGATCTCAATGGCCTCTCGCAACATTCTGGGTATATATCGCTTCTCCTTAGCGAGAACCAGAGGCTTGTCAAACTTTATAGCATGATTGACTTTATCCATGACATATTCAGAGACTGCAGACCTTTGCCGACGGTGCTTGACATCCGCTATGTGTTTTATTTCATGAGTAACTATCGCGGTAACCGAAGACAATACAATTGATTTGATTCAATTATTTTGCGCATAATAATTTTAGGTCCACGTTTCATCCTTTCAAATATTGGAAATTCTTCGTACAATAGACATAATTTAGCACGTTTTCTTTGTACATTTTCAATGTCAGCATTTGCGAGAAGTAAAGACCGTATTGTTGACAAAATGAGACATATTGTTATTAAAAATTAATTTTAGTCCTATTTAGGGTTCCGTAGTCAACTAGCTACCCTTATAGTTTCGTCATGTCTGTCTGTCCGTCCGTCCGTCCGTCCGCGGATAATCTCAGTAACCGTTAGCACTAGAAAGCTGGGATTTGGTACCGATACGTATATCAATTACGCCGACAAAGTGCAAAAATAAAAAATGGAAAAAAATGTTGTCACACCCCCTACATGTAAAGTGGGGACTGATTTTTTTTCATTCCAACCCCAACGTGTGATATATCGTTGGATAGGTATTTAAAAGTGAATAAGGGTTTACTTAAATCGTTTTTTTATAATATTAATATTTTCAGAAATAATCGCTCCTAAAGAAAAAAAAGTGTCCCCCCCCCCTCTAACTTTTGAACCAAATGTTTAAAAAATATAAAAAAAATCACAAGTTTTGAACTTGATAGGTTCAGTAGTTTTTGAGAAAAATATGGAAAACTACGGAACCCTACACTGAGCGTGGCCCGACACGCTCTTGGCCGGTTTTTTTATGTTCATCGTAATATTAAAGATTACGGACTAGTTGCCATTTAGATAATGATGTTATAGTCTTTGCTGCGCTTGACTATTTAGTGCATATATTTAATGTTACGGCTGACTTAGAGGAGTGTTTATAATGAGATAATATTTAGGCCAGCAACAGACAGTCTTAAAATTCATAAAAAAAGAGTTGTATGCAATCTGTCAGGTCAATCTGAAAATTAATAATCTTAAAAAATAAGAGTGTGTGTAGACAGTTGCGAAATTGTATGGAACTCCATACACGTACGTACAAGATTATGACTTCAGATTATGAATTTTAAGACTGTCTGTTGCCGGCATAGACAAACGGACAGAGTGGCGCCCATAAGGGTTCCTTTTGTACCTTTTTGGTACGGAAATCTAAAAATGAATAAAAAAAGATTGCTGAGTGCGTGCGAGACTTACAAGCCAGTTCTCACTTACAACTTACCATTTGGACATCTAAAAGATATCACCCAGCCATCTCGCGTCTCGCTCACGCCAACACAGTTGCGGGCTAGCACAACCGAAACACACGACACCCGAAGGACATGCTACAGATCTGATATCCTAAAGATGCCATTGTAAGTTAGAATTGGCCTGCCAGTTAGCGACTTCTCTAATACAGGGCTCCAGCGAACCGAAAACATTACCATACGTGTTTCGAAATTGTTGAACTTTGACTTCGTACGAGATCTGGTCATTGAACTTTCGATAGGAAAGTTGATAATATGAGGAGTTGTGTTGAAACTTGTTTTATTAGTTATTCTGCTAGTGGACGATATATTATATTATTTAATGAATAAAGAGTATGATTATTGAGTATTGAGCATAGAGGAATTGAGGAAAGAGTTGTTACTCCATACATCAGTAAATTCGAGTTATTTGCAGTGACATCTAGGGTTGCCAACTTTTTTTTAGGGAAATATAGTATTTTAGAAAATTCCATCTAAAAATATAGTACACCGAAATAAAATATAGTACGGTACACATAATCGATAACCAAGTCGTAGAGATCGTTCTTTCTGTCCACTGTAAGGGGCTCTATTCGGTTTTCATCGATTTTTGCCAAGTTTTGTGTTGCATTGGTTAAGTATCGCCGAAAGTTGTATGGCCGAATACCACTTTCCAACTTACGTTTTGCGCAATTTTATTCCGCCGAATGTTCATTTCCCAACTTATTGTTTTATTTGCCAAGCTCACATTTACCAACTCAACATTTGGCCTTTTTTTAAAAAAGCAAACTTTCATGTTGTCGAATGTTTTACTTAGCGTAATACATATATAACTAGTTGTTTATTGTATGTAATGTACCAAATGTTTTATCGAACACCAACAATATATATGGCGTATTTCGAAAAATATGCAATATTGAGTCTAAATTTATTGACAGGTATGCAATTTTTACTTACGTACCTATTAATATTCTTTTTCCCCTCACTAGCTCGGAAACACGTGTTTTGTCCTTTAATACCAGTGAGTAAAAACGCATTTTATTCACTAGTGAGTAAAGTAATTTGACCTTGAATAAAGTCAAATTAACTGCTTTAAAATTGATAAAAGTAGTTGAATCTAGTAATAAAGATGATTTACCACCTGTGAAACTACTGGAAGCAGTGATAAACGCAGTTATTGCGTTGTAGTTTCCTCGCTATAGTGAGGGGAAAAGTTTTATGTTACACTCGGGTGCAAATGTATTTTACTTCTCGTGTGTTAAAAAACTCGCAAGTTCAGGATTCTATTCTCGAACCACTCGCTTCGCTCGTGGTTCAACTATAGAATCCTTTCACTTGCTCGTTTTTCAATTCCACACTCGGCGATAAAATACAACTTTGCCCCCTTGTATAACAAATAACTATTAGTTTCAATATTTACCTACTTACTTTTTTTACAAGACCCATATTTAAAAAAATACCCATATTATAAGTACTTATATTTTTTATGAAATTTGACATTGTTTTAAAAACATTTTTACTTCAATGAAATCTAGACTTTTATAAAAATGCAAAAGCGATTTTAAGTTTAAACTAATTAAGGCAAAAATTTTGACCAAAGAACCAGTTTCGGTCCTAAAATAGTTCAACTTTGATGCTAAATATCACAGAATCAATGAGCTGTGAAGTAGGTACCTAATTATGGGATGCTAGTTTGTTTAAAGACGATTCTGTTAATATGATATGCTTTAGAAACTGTCGTAATATTCATAATACCAATGGATTCAAATCGAAGCTCATCGGAGTAGAGAATCCCCTTAAGAAATATCGTTATTTAATATATCATGTAAAAAATACAAATGTTTGCAAACAACGGTGTCTTTATACGTAACTGCAATATTTGCAGGTCAGAACGAAGTAATAGTGACATCTAGCGTCAAACACGGGTCAATCACGCGTCAAATAGCGTAAATTATCAGTACTGCTACTTGTCAATAGATGTCGCGACGAACGAAAAGTCTAATGCTCAACAATTTTACCTAATATTACAATAGTATTAATCAGTATTCTGTTTTCAATTCCTTCTGCTTGTTATATAAATAAGTTATAAACTGTTTTAATATTTTTTTTTGGCAGACGCGACACTGTTGACACCTAGTGTCGAGTAGTGGTACTGATAAGAACATTTTTGTTTTTGAACATTTTTAGTACCCCTTGAAATAATGACCCAGTTACGCTATTTGACGCGTAATTGACGCGTTTTAGACGCTAGATGTCATTACAAATCTCAAATTTACTAATGCATGGAGTTCTTTCCTTACTCTATGGTATTGAGTGTTCCTACTTTTATACCTAATACCAAGAACAATTTAATACTGGACTGACAGAGCCCGTACAAAAAAGCGTACCTCTGAAATGTATGGACCTCTTAGGCTTAAAACTAGATGGCGCTGCTGGCAGCCTGGAAGTGGCTAAAATCATATTTTACTCAAATATAAGAACAAATGATATTATATTTTTTATTTTTAAATCATAATATCACGTCAATACACATTTTGAAAAAAAAAAAAAATGTAGTCAATCATCAGTGTAGTTATGATAGTATTTAATAGGTGATGCTAAAATATCGAAATACAATTCTTATTATGAAGTATCTAAATCCTTAAAATCCTATATGAATAAATAAATAAATAATAAATAAATAAATAAATATTATAGGACATTATTATTACACAGATTGACTGAGTCCCACGGTAAGCCCAAGAAGGCTTGTGTTGTGGATACTCAGACAACGATATACATAATATACAAATATTTATATACCTACATAGAAAACATCGATGACTCAGGAACAAATATCTATGCTCGTCACACAAATAAATGCCCTTACCGGGATTCGAACCCGGGACCGCGGTTTAGCAGGCAGGGTCACTACGCGCTAGGCCAGATCGGTCGTCAATAATAATAATCCTTGCTAATACCTTTAAACGATAGCAAAGCCACTAAAGTTCAAGATCACTAGACAGTGTAAACCCACACTCTAGGTCCACCTCACGTAACGCGCAACCTGTCAGCATAATGTAAGTGCGCGTACAAAAGTCAAGCTGATTGAGTTGTAATGTGGGTCAGAAAATATCGAGGGAGTTGGCCCTTGACCGAGAGGTCCGATTTAGGTTAATCACGTTCACAACCGTATGTCTCTCTCACTTAAGGATAAACGGGGCCCAAAACGTTGTACCAATAAGGATAATCGTTATCACTCGCGTCGAGGTTCGGAAATTACTTTTCACCACACCAACTGGTAAAGGCTTTCTTTGCTATTCGAAAACAGATAGCAAAATTGCATTTTATCCACAAGGGGCAAAGGAATTTGATACAAATTTTAACTCGAGGCTGCTAGATTTTACCTATAAATGAAGATTTTGAATCATAAATATTGAATAAATTGATGGATTTGATTTAATTACTTTGATGTTTTATAGTCAGTATTTTGTTCGTGTTGGTGTGGTGAAAAATTTTGTGTTTCACTCGGTGGCAATGTTTGTTTAACCTTCGTGCCTTGATATTGATACCCTCGCAACGCTCAAGATTCCACTTTTTGAACCACGGTTCAATATTGGAATCTTTCGCTTGCTCAGGTATCAATATTGGCACGTGCGCTTAAACAACTACTTTGCCCCCTTGTAAAACAAATAACTATTGATGCACGCTTGTATAAAATGCGGACAGACTTAATTGTGGTTTAATTATCGAATGTTGACATATTACAACCAATAAAGTACCTAATATTGGTTTTCGAAAAACTATTGTAAGCAGATTTTTATAACCGTGTTAAATTCTGATTAACTGCTCCTTCACCTGATACTTACCTTCTCTGACAACAAAGCATTAAATCTAATTATAAGCTATGTCCTGTATTGTGTCAACTTTACCACCCTAGGGTGCAAAGCAGTACTTGCCCATGTCAAAACTTTAAGCGGCCTATACTTTGAGCAAAGATTATTTATATAGAATTTACATACCTTACACTAAGAATCGTACCTCGATTTTTTAGTGCTACCTATTAAATACTATTATAACTACACTGATGATGCCTAGAGGTTTTTTTTTAAATATGTATCGACGTAATATCATAAAAAGCTTTTTTTTAAATCTTTTTTCGCGAAAAAGCCCGAATTCATGATATGTTTAATATTTTTTTTAATAATATTGGGGACACCTTACACAGATCAACTTAGCCCCAAACTAAGCAAAGCTTGTACTATGGGTGCTAAGCGACGATATACATACTTAAGTAGATAAATACATACTTATATACATAGAAAACATCCATGACTCAGGAACAAATATCTGTGCTCATCACACAAATAAATGCCCTTACCGGGATTCGAACCCAGGACCGCGGCTTAGCAGGCAGGGTCACTACCGACTGAGCCAGACCGGTCGTCAATATCTTCTCTAATTCTTTTTAGGGTTCCGTAGTCAACTAGGAACCCTTATAGTTTCGCCATGTCTGTCTGTCCGTCCGTCCGTCCGTCCGTCCGTCCGCGGATAATCTCAGTAACCGTAAGCACTAGAAAGCTGAAATTTGGTACCAATATGTATATCAATCACGCCAACAAAGTGCAAAAATAAAAAATGGAAAAAAATGTTTTATTAGGGTACCCCCTACATGTAAAGTGGGGGCTGATATTTTTTTCATTCCAACCCCAACGTGTGATATATTGTTGGATAGGTATTTAAAAATGAATAAGGGTTTACTAAGATGTTTTTTTGATAATATTAATATTTTCGGAAATAATCGCTCCTAAAGGGAAAAAAAGTGCGTCCCCCCCCCTCTAACTTTTGAACCATATGTTTAAAAAATATGAAAAAAATCGAAAAAGGAGAACTTTATAAAGACTTTCTAGGAAAATTGTTTTGAACTTGATAGGTTCAGTAGTTTTTGAGAAAAATACGGAAAACTACGGAACCCTACACTGAGCGTGGCCCGACACGCTCTTGGCCGGTTTTTTTACTTAATAAAAGCTACAATATCTGTGTAACTAATTTATTAAAAACACTTAAACGTAATAAGAATATTTACAATGAATATAATATTTAACATAAACTTTATACAAAATAAGCTCAATACGTTAAACTTTAATATTACTTCAGCGAGTGGATTATGAAGTTTATAATTAGTGGAGAAGTGTACCCGACTGAAAGCAACAAGTTTGTTTACCTCAGGTATAGAGAAACCATTACAATTTGACCCTAGATTTTCTAGCAGCTCTTCTGAAGTAGAGGTCAAAGTATGTAAGCTGGGCAATTACAGTTAGCCATTGTTGATATTCTTAGATATTTTGACCTCCACTCCACCGAATAATAAAGCAGAAATTATTATTTATACTGGTCGTCATAATTCCTTATTAAAATTCGTGACAGTGCCAAATTCTGCACGAGCAAGAGCTTAAAATGACTAATCAGTTTATAAACAATTAATTTAAGAACATTATTGATTTTTTGCCGCCTTTTCAGATCAACCTACCTTACAGGATTATACGTGTTAGGTCCCGTTGGCAGTTATTATTATTATTACTACCTTTGTTATTACACATTGGTAACTCGTGGCATTTACGTGGCACTTGACAGAATAGTGATGTGACAAGTTTTTTAAGTGATTTTTCTGAAAAGATAAAATGATAAATAATTATATAAAAAAATATTCGTAATATCCGGATAAAACGGATCAAATTCCAAAAGTATTCGTATTATACGGGTACAAAATTGGGCGGATAATTACAAGCCCTACTACAGAGCATTCAGAACAGAACTGATATTCAGAGTTTTTTTACCATTACGTCAGTGGAGGTTGAAAGAATCGTTTTCTTAAACACAAAGTGGATTCTCTCTAGTAGAAGACGTAAGCAGACTTGTGATCATTTAGAACAAATATTAATTGTTTATCACGAATGTCATAATATTTTAACACATACATACATACATACAATCACGCCTGTTTCCCAGAGGGGTAGGCAGAGATTTTCATTTACTACGATCCTGACAAACCACTTTCGCTTCACACACTTTCATAACTTTCCTCATACACGCTCGTCGGTTTCGAGTACTTCTGACCTGGCCTTTTTGCAATATTTCCCCGATTTGATCAAGAAAAGTTCGCCTAGGTCTTCCACTTCCAACTGACCCTTCCACTCTTTTTTCATATACTTTCTTCGTTAATCTGCTCTCATCCATCCTCTCTACATGCCCGAACCACCTTAACATACCCATCTCAATCTTTGTCACCACATCTACATCCACTCCACACTTCTCTCTTATCACGCTATTTCTGATCCTATCACTCAACTTCACACCAGCCATGCTTCTTAACGCTCTCATTTACGCGGCAGTCAAGTGACTTTGAAGTCTTTTCTCCCACACCCAACTTTCACTACCATACATAAGTGTAGGCACCAATACTCCTCTATGCACTGCCAGATGTGCTTTTTGCGACACTTTCTGGCTGCCCATAAAAGCGTTTAGTGCTCCATTCACTCTATTCCCAGCATTCACTCTCCTTTCAATATCTTTTCCATGTTTACCGTCCCTTGTAAACAATAATGTAATATTTTAAATGATTAATATTCCTTCTTTTAATTGGATTCTTTTTTCCGACTACAGGGAAAACATTGTCACATCACTAGTCTGTTAACAGCTGCTGTCAAGTGCCACCAAAATGCCACGAGTTACCGATGCGTAATCATTACTTGGAAAAGCTTTGTGATATTTGAAAACCACCCAAACGAGAACTTACAAGTTCTGTAAAAGGGATCTTTATTTGAGACGACCGAGGGTATTGGAACGACGGAGTGAATATAGATTTATTGAATGAAATTGAAAACGAACTAACATAATTGAGTTCATGGGTTCGCAACAATACCTATAAGGTAAGGTTGAAGGGTTTTTCATGCGGGGTAAGATAGAAAGTGTTGATGAAAACAATTAATTATATAGGTTATTAATGATGATATTGATAATTTAATGTATTTTTATATAAAATTTTTTTAGACATTTAGATTTTTTTCTAGAAATTTTTATACTAGATTTTTTTATATAATTTAGATTGATATAATTTTATTAATTCAATGTAGTTTTAAAACAATATTGTTTATTGCACCAATAAATTGCTCTGATATTTAGAATAAGATGAATATTGTACATTGTTGACAATTTAAAAGTGCTTATTGTAAGCCTATTTAAATAAAGAATATTTTGACTTTGACTTTGAAAGCCGCCCTTGCAATGCTTCGTTATACTGAACATATTTTCACACCCTTCAATCTTCGCCCACTTAAATACTTGAGTTTGCAATAAATTCTTCCTTCCGAATTTACTTCCAGTTACTTGTTCAAAACAATTTTATCCCGTGTCTGGAGTATTTTAAGTCTTCTCTAGTAAAATTTTACTTGTTACCTACTTGTCAGTTTGGGTACAGAAAATAAAGTTTTATAAAGAATGTAGGTATGAAAGTAAAAAAGTAAAACCTCCAATAGTATTCTTGGAAGTAATAATTAATATGTTTAGGTTATGAGAACTTACTTATGTTTGTGAAATAAATAAAATAGTCATTGGTAACTTATATATATATATACTTAGTAACACATATATAACCTAGTTGCTAGGTGTAATTATTCAAGTTCACACATACGAGTACATATTGAAAACGCCAAAAAAGCAAACAGATTATCGATGTGCCAGAATATTAAAACATTACAGAACAGTTTTTTTTATAAATAAATATACAATTCAATATGTAATACGTATGAATTTAGAGGTATGCTAAAATTAAAACTAGGACTAGAAAGGACTAGATGAAATTTTATTCTATACTGGTAAAAATATAAATAAAAAATATTATGTGTCTCCTCATATAATTCTACTACGCATTTCAAAAGTGAATTAAAAATAATGATATGACATGACATGATATTAAGTACTTACGTATTTAATATTATCAAATTAAATATTGCTGGTACGGTCACCGGCATAAATCAGTGATGATTTTTGTACCTTGTTGCTTTTAATCGTTTGACAATTTCGTATGACATTTCAAACAAGACGTTAATGTGACATCACGGTATAGAAATCATCACATATTTATGCTGGTGACTGTACATAACATTAAATTTGTTTAATGTTACTATAAATATTTTTATAGATATTTAAAATGAACTTTTAATACTCATAATGTATTCGACTGAGTAAACTTATACACTTCGGACTCAAATATATTTTGCAACATGTGTTTTATAATTTTAAAAATACATTTTCAAATTCAGTATTCATCTGTTTATAAAACTGAAAGGATAATAAGATTATGGGTCCCTTCTTTTCAAATATCTCCTTTTACTTTGTAAATTACACCTTGTTTAAATAAATTAACTAAAACTTTTAGCTTTCACAATTCATACACATTAACTAGTATTTGGTAAATACAAACGTAGAAACACTATTATGTACAACCGTACACCAAATACAAGCATTCTTTCATTCTAACATCAATGTCATTTAGTTTAGTTTTTCTTGGCACAGGCGAGTCTTTAAATTTAGTTTGCCAACCAAATTTAGGATACAAATTAAATTCAAAGGAATTCAACAGAATTCAGACATCAATCAAAAGTGCTCTGAAAAATAATCTATTCATTTTTACTATTTTCTGAGTCTCTCATAATGTCATTAAAAAACTTGGAAACGTATCCCTCACTACTTCAGACAATGCAAATTTTCTAAATTTTCTTTTTATATGTCGGAGACTGCCAGTTGGCGACTTCCGCTGTAGACGTTTGCGTGACATAACAGTTTCCAGCAAGGTCGATGACTAATGAGTCGACACCAACAATGTAAACACGCTTTTAAATATTTTAAACTTTTCTTTTGGCATTAAAAAGTTGTATGTAAAATTCATATAATAAAGGCTGACATTTCATTACAATGCGACATTTGATCTGCCGGCTGAATGAGGAGGCACACTCAATGATTATGACAGATGGCGCCACCTTATTAGTCCATTGCACAGATAAAGAATTTCATACGTGAGAGCGAGAAGAAAATATTTTTTTCTTTCTCACACATGACATGCCTGCCTAGACACTTGCACAGGCGCCGCCTGGCGGGATAAAATGTCAGTGTGCCTCCTCATTGGATGTACATAGGTAACTTAATATGTAGTTCGCAATGTTTCTTAAATCGCATGCAAGTTCTGTGCCGTCTGAATGAGCCTTTATGTTTGTAGATACATTTGGAATAATAGAGTATTCAAAATGTAAAGTTCAAAGACTTTAAAGTTTCCCGGCCATTTTATGCAACTTTTATAATAAAATCTGTCTGAGATTCTCAAGTAACACGAGCTTCATATCCTTGCCCCTCTAATGGAAACATGATGAGATTCTGTGCAACAAAATCTAATTTTCTATTATAATCAACTGTAGTTGGTAATTAAAAAGCGTATAAAATTCTTTTAATACACATCAACACAGAAGCTTTTTTATATTTTGTGGTGAATAATATTTACTAGCCGATCTTTATTTAAGCGTTTTCAATATGTTACTTATTATGTAAAACCAGTTAATAAAATGGTAAACGAGAAAGTTGTGCCAGTGACGAGTCGGATCTCAATGTGAAGTATTTTGTTAATAGCGGGCATACTAAAGAGTTTCATTTCTAGGGGATTAAACAAGTGATTTTACATAAATGTATGCAAACCACAAAAAACCAATGTCTGTGCAATGGCGAATCAAAGGGGTAAGGCGAATAACTGGTTGAATCGTATGGAAATATGGATATAGGTCAGCAGGTCAGCACGATTTAATGCTAATGTCATGCGTTACAAATCCACTAGTACGCATTTATGAACACCGCAGGCGCAGTCCGGACACCACAGGATAAATAATAGTGTTTTATGCAACCGGTGTTTAAAGGAGGTCAAAAAAGACGAGTGGCGTGGGAAAGCCTCAAATTGTTAATCAAGACGCCAAGAGTATTTTTTGCCTCAGTTAGACACTACTTTTTCGACGACCATGCACTTAGTTTTTAATAATTTTCTAGAATAACTTTCATGAAATTTACACTATTTCCTGTATATTGGCGCAGATTATAACACTGCGTTGCTATGGTTACAGGTCAGGGTCGTTTTAAAATTTTTTTACTTCGCGCGTCGCGGTATGCTGTGCGAGGGTTGGCTTTGGGGTATAGACTTTTATGTAGGGTTTTAAAGATCCATGTAAATGACGAAAAACAGTTCGGGAGTAGAAAAAAAGTATAAATAGAAACACTTACAAAGTTGAAGTTTGACAGCGGTTCAGGGCCGAATAATTTCCGTGATATAATGTACTAGCTTATGCCCGCGGCTTCGCTCGCGTTAGAAAGAGACAAAAAGTAGCCTATGTCACTCTCCATCCCATCCCTTCAACTATCTTCACTTAAAAAACACGTCAATTCGTTGCTCCGTTTTGCCGTGAAAGACGGACAAACAAACAGACACATACACTTTCCCATTTATAATATCAGTATGGATAGCAACTTTCGATTAAGTATTCACGGTTAACAAAATTTAAAATTATTTTATCAGAAAAAATTCGCACAAAAAGACGGTAAGTTGTTCTAACGCTAATTGATCAATACGCATGTTGAGCCGATTAAAGCCGAGTTCTCCCGAAAGGCACTGCTAATACCAAAAGCTTCTCTGTTGATGGGTTCTTAAGTTCTCAGTTAACGTATATTAATATTAATTAAATTAATCAATCTACGGTTGTACTCACGTTATATCGCTACTGCTGCGACATGTTTCGGACCATTTTTACAGGCCCTTCTTCAGGCATATAGAAGTTGTCGCGGCGTGTAAACTCCGTGCACTGACCGAGCCTCTCGCCGCTCCGCCCGCTGCGCAGTAGCAGTAGCAGGGGGCCGATTTTTGAGTCTCACAGCGTTCGAATTCAGAAAATTGCCACTGAAAATAATAGGCAATTCACCGTTTTCAACCGGTATTTTAGTGACAGTGAGACTCAAAAATCTACCCCCAGTAGAGATATAATAACGTGAGTACAACCTCCAAGGTACAGCTTCATTAATATTTGAATATGTCTCACAAAAGTTTAACGTCTGTATAATTAATATTACTATATCACATTGACTTGGAGTTATTGGGGCATGGGTGAGACTGATCTCTGGCTTGTAGCGCCTTGTTGTCGCAGTACTGGCGGATGTCAGCGATTGGCATCAGGAGGAATACTGGGACGTCGTCATCACGTTTCTGAAATCAATAATAAATTATATTAAAAATTTGCCTGACTCCTCATACAATACCTACTTTCCACACTGTATTATTGGGTTGGTAAGAAAGTAATGAGCGATCGATTGAATTCCACATAAAATTTTTGAGAGAGTTCTAGAATGTTCTATGGTCGAAAGTATATAAAGGGCGAGTCGCACAGTTTCTCGTCAGTCATTCACTAGCTGTCGCCGAGCTAATATAAGGAAGAAAATGGACGAATTAAAAGTGCATGTAAGGCATTGCTTACTATATGAATTTCAGTCTGGCCATTCAGCCGCCGAAGCAGTGCGTAATATATGTCAGCGTGTTGCTCCTGAAGTTGTGTCTGAGGCCACGGCGAAACGATGGTTCCAGCGGTTTCGTAGTGGCGACTTTTCATTATCAGATCAACCTAAGTCTGGTCGACCGGTGAAGATTGATGTAGCCAAATTAAAAACCTTAATTGAAGGAGATCCGAGGCTAACGAGTCGTACTCTTGCTACCGAGTTAGGCTGCTCTCATGTCACCATAGAAACACATTTACACGAGTTGGGAAAAAACTACAAATACAGTGTTTGGATACCGCACAAACTTGATAGAGATCAACTAAACCGCCGTGCCGATATCTGCATACAACTTCTGTCTTTTCGCCGCACATTCAACTGGTTGGACCATCTTATCACTGGAGATGAAAAATGGGTCTTATATATAAATCACACACGCAAACGTCAGTGGCTAGCTCCAAACGAAAAAGGAATAGAGGCACCAAAAACAGAGCCTCACCCGAAAAAAGTTATGCTGTCCGTTTGGTGGGATATTCATGGTATTATTCACTGGGAAGTCCTACCAAGTGGAATGACTGTTACCGCATCAGTATACTGTAATCAGCTTGAAAATTTAAACCAAAAAATCTGTCAGAATCGTCCACAGCATGCTAAAGTTTTTTTCTTACACGACAATGCTCGCCCACACATTGCAAAAGTGACTCGGCTAAAGCTATTGGAGCTAGGTTGGAAAGTGATACCTCATCCACCGTAGTCTCCAGACTTGGCACCTACGGATTACGCATTGTTCAGATCGCTAAGCAATGCCTTGAATGAAAAAAAGTTCGATGATCAAGTCCATCTACGACAGTACATAGCTGAGTTTTTTGAATCTAAACCTAAGAACTTCTTCGCCGATGCTATTCATTCTTTACCAGAACGATGGAGACAAGTAGTAGATAACGAAGGCCATTATATTTTTGATAAATGATTAAAATAATAAATTAAATAAAAATTACAATATTGGTTATGATTCGCTCATTACTTTCTTACCAACCCAATATTTCCCATGCTCCGCTATACGTGGACAATAAAAACTCCTTAAACTAATTCACAAACTTTTAAGGGCGTCCGCTATAACGCACGGGCGCGCGGAGCTGGCGGACGAAGGCGGGTGAAATTGTAGGCAAAATCCGTTCGCGTTAGTGAGCGGCGCTTATATTTTGCACACAAGCGATGTTATAGACGCCCTAAAAATGATAGCAGTGTGTAAAGATGCCCGTCATTATTTGTTAGAAAACTAATGTGTGTAAAACAATAGCTGTATTAACTTCACTTTCAAAATTTATAATAGAATAGAAAACATTAAATTTATTCAACGTCATAACAAAGTACAAATAAAACAGAAGACATGCATAATGCCGCCTACTCAGCATAATGCCGCGGGCATCCGCAACGCTGTTTTTTTGCGGGGACCTGACTTAGGTACACTAAATGGCGGCACGTCTGCCAACGACACACAATGGATACATTTTTATTCAATGATCAAAATTAGTTAAAAAAAAACATAATTTTGTAAGTGTGAATGAGCTGAAATTAGGTAAGTGTCTATCAATGGCGGCTGGTGAAATTTTTTTGGTAGGCAATACTGAGCAAAAACCAAACCAACTTTTACATTATCGTCGCTGCGCGTGCAAAATTCGCTATGTGATTTTTAACGATTTTTCGTTTTCAATGCCATTTTAAACCTTATTTCTAGATACATATGCTCCAAAAACAGCGTCGAGCTCATTTCAGTATTACAGGTTTTATCAAAAGTAGGTATGTGACGCCCATACATTGAATGTTCTTCCTATAATCGCTAACTGCAATAAATCACATAACTACATTATCTTCTTATAACAGCAGTTTTGGAATTGCGCCTGCTATGTGAATTATGACACATAGCTATATTTTTGGAAATATTGTATAATAAGATGTGTTAGATGTTTGTGCCCGATTTGTACAATCTCATACATAGCGATAATTTAGTACTATTTGTAGAAATCGTGAATGTTTCCAGATCGTGTGTTTTGCGTCACATAGCAGGCTTTTCTTATAAAAATCTTTTAAAACTTGTTTAAATGGTGTATGGTAGCTGGGTTTGTCGTCAAGTATAACCTCTATAAATGAGACAGAGTGTAGTTTCCCTTTTTATTGAGACTATGTCTGAAAGTACTCACTCTGACCGAATAGTTATTTTTTAATATTAGTTAAAAATAAATCATTTCAAATTGATTTTTAAGATTAACTGTCAGAAATTTATAGTGTTTAGTATACTGACAAATTTCGTGTAGGGTTCAGTGTGTGTAAACGTATATTACAAACTATCAAAATAAGATAAATTTATGCTAAGTAACTCAAAAAAATAGCAAGTGATTTTATCATTGCCTTGAAGTGGCAAGACATCGTTTTGTATGAAATTTTGTGTGATAAGATCTACCTATCCTTTCTGGAAACATTTTACAATAAATTAATGAAAATGAAATGTTTAATAAATTAAAAAAAGCTGAATTGAGAAATCACATAAAGTTTTGAATGACAAAGATTTTTTATCTTTTTCGGATCAAAAGGGAAAAATGGAACCCTTATACAATTATGTACTTTCTTGTCTATCCGTTTATCTATTTGTCAATATTCTTTATTTCGGAAAAACCTATACTCAAGTGTACTGTACCGTTCCTTGAAGCTGTAAAAAAACCTTATTTCTAAGTAAATACAACATACGTTAATTGAGTTGAAAAAAAATCTACACTCTCAAGGAAGTCAAAATTAATAGGGTACTTCCGGTTGACCTAAACTATAAAATTTGGAAAATAAATCGTATTACACCATACATCAGTACATGATTATTAATATATAGTTGTGAGAAAAAAATAGTAAAATGTACACGTAACCTTCGGTGTTCGAGCCAGACTAGGATTATCCGGTTTTTTTCAAGTTAAACATGCATAATGAAAACTTATTCAATGCGTAAATGTTTACATAATACCACATTGAGCAACTTTGTAACTGAAATAACCTCCATTCATATAAATTAATGGAATAAATATATTATTATAGTTGTAATATATTGGTAGTAAAGTAATATATTAATTAAATCGAGTTTTTTATTATAGTATTGTGTATTAAGCTTATAGTATTAAATCGTGGTTTTTCTGAAATAATTTATTCGAAAATGAATTGATAAATTACAAATAAACAACAACATAGTTAATTCAAATCATATGATTAAATAACTATGTGACGATAAAGTGCACAAATTGTATTTTGTTCCTTAAGAATAAAATCTAGTTATGTGATTGTAAGACACATACCGATTATTTACGACTCAAATTATAATCGCTATGTAACATATTTATGAAAAAATATTTTTTTAACCTTATAATAACTAAAATATAATTTCAAGTAATTTCTTAATGTATGCAAAAGTGAAAATATTTATGCCATAAAAATATTGATTTATTTATGTTAAATAATTGCCGAAATAAACAGTTTTTTGTGTCTCCTGTAAAGTAGGTTAAAAACACATGGCGAAATTTGCACGCGCAGCGACGTTATGTACTTTACTAATAGTATTAAATTTTAGGCAAGCCTGTGGGAATCGGCTTGTATGGATCAGCCGCTGCTGGTGTCTATTCATGTTCGTTAATGCCATAAACAGAACTGCAAGATTATAAGAATGAGAAATATAAAAAAGAAAAATGTTAGGCGCCGGTAACTTAGTCAATTTTTGTAATGAATGATATGGTACTTTTATACGTAAGTGAAATATTATACCTACTTAATAGAAAATACAAACAACCAGTGTAGGCTTGTGCCGTTTCGTTCGTTGATCGGAGCGCTCCGATCTCGTTCAATCGCTCCCACGAACTAGTTCGCTCTTTTAGGTCTTTTGCTCATTTAGTTCAGCCAGACTAGCGACCACTGCGGTCGGAAAGATCAGAACGAATGGGACCGAATAGTGTCAAAATGATACGAATAGTCCACAGATAGTAACATTCCGGGCCGAAAGGTTGTAAGTAAACGAAGTTCAATATGAAAACTTGACGTTTTTTGTTGCTCTGCTAAGTAGCTCTCGCTCTCAGTCGGCGCAGTCACACACTCGTTCTCGATCCAAACCGCTCGCGCTCGCCGATCCTATACTGAACTAAATGAGCAAAGACCGATTCTCAGAGCACGGAAAGATTCAGTTCATTTCGGTCATTGATGGGATTTTATTCCTAACAGTTCATAGTTCGTGAACGACACAAGCCTATAATACTGAAATACCCCACTTGAGACGATAGAAATGTCGGAAAATAAAATAAAACGACTCGACCGCAAAACTAAGATAAAATGAGAAATACTAGCACCGCCGCAAATCATTAAAAGTGGTGATTGGGAAGTAAATTAACATTAAATGTTAAAGTAAGACATTTTCTTACTTTAATAATAAAGTAACAGTTCTTTAAATGTTTTTTTATCTACATCCATATCAGACATTCATTACGATAAGCAAAATGAAATCTACATATCGTCACTACTTTTAAAAAATCTCGTATCTCACGCTTTTCTTCAAAGTTAAAACGCAGTAAGTCTATATGCATTCCATACATACTTACTACAATCTTCTTTTCATTGACAGACGAAGATACAAGTTTTTTTTTAAAGTAGTGACGATATTATATCTGCTAGTACCGTAATTATGCCAAAAGTGACATTTCGGACTTTTAAATAAGTAAATAAATGTCATTAAAATCACTAACATTACAGTATCCCAATACTTTTACTCTGTATTTTATCCATATTGAATAACAATAAAATAATATAGAATTTAAAATGTTGACATGTAGCTCAATTCATCTTTCCATAGGTATTTACTGGACGTGCTGACGTATTGGCCATACGTATTACATCATTATATTATGTTGCGGACACGCCTCGGCCAAGTACCGAAATAACCTAGTTAAATGCGATTCTCTAGCAATTTTGCCAACCGTAAACAAGGATGAGTAATTTTCTTATTTTTAATTAACAGTAAAGCGCGGAGCCTCATAAAACTACGGTGGCTTGGCTGACAGGGTAGATGGGGCTTTCTCGCAATACTGGAGTAGCCTACATGCTCACAATAATCTGCCAATAGGTATAAAATATAGAACATAAAATTGTCACTAACATAGGTTAAGAATAGCAGTAAGTTACTAATACAATATGGAAATTTATTTCTGAATTAAATGATACATATTTAACTTCATTTAATTTAAAAATCTAGTTAAATTAGGAATCAAAGAAAATGTATAATATAAAGTTAATGTACCCGCGCCTAAGATTGCCTATC
This sequence comes from Leguminivora glycinivorella, assembly GCF_023078275.1. Classification (NCBI taxonomy): domain Eukaryota; kingdom Metazoa; phylum Arthropoda; class Insecta; order Lepidoptera; family Tortricidae; genus Leguminivora; species Leguminivora glycinivorella. Next base: position 7,127,386 of record NC_062985.1, read on the forward strand.
ATTTATTTGCTAATAACCAGGGATCGAACAATTGGGCGTCATTCTAAGAACATAGAGTTCATTATTCCGAAAACGTCATACAATTGACGCCCAACTGTCCGATCTCTGCTAATAACGAATATGGACGCATAATTTAGTTTAGGCCGTTGAAGTGTACAATTTCGAAAGTGGGAAAGCTAAGAACTGAGCCAGTATCTTAAAACCGTATTTTTGTTAATAATTATAAGGCCCTTTGACTACGGCCTGTCAGCGCGTGAGTTTGAGTCAGCGCTGTCACTTTTTACATCCCAACAGGCTGTACCGTCTAGAAAACGGATAGTCAGTGGACTCCTTTACAGTTACAGGCCAACTGGAACGTGTACTTAGTAATATAAACAAACATATAGCCTGACAAGATTTTATTTGACCCTGAAAGAGTGTCGCTACAAACCGCTTTCATATGGCAATAATGTTCGGACGTCATGTATAATGGGGACAGCGTGTACTGGTTTCGCGTAAATATTTGTAGAAAATGAAAAAAGGGTTTTAGAGAATCAAAGTTTAATAAGCATGGTTTAAATACTCGTTACTTGTTTCCGTACAGCCTAAAATCCATGAATCTTGTGCCTTTATCCAAGTCGTCGATGTTTATTTTGTTTTTGCGTGGGACCTTGTTTTATACTGGTGTCAATGATGTAACGGCTTCCTTATTTCTATAAATCATTTTCACGGCTGAGCTACAGACACCTTAAATAAGAACGAAAAATATATTAAGCTAAATCGAAATTAAATAATCAGTACAGGAGAACTGCACTATACATTGTCAGTACCGGACATGTCAACAACCGATTTCGGAACATTGTTATCGAAATACTGTGAAATCCTTCATCCTTTTTTGTTGTTAGTAATTTATCTCGTTAAGTATAATTATTTTCACTTTTTAAATATTATTTTGGGCATATTTGCGATGAAACCGTTAGAAAATCTAAAATATTTACTTCTCGTTTACATCACTGACATTCAATGACTTTCGACGACGGGTGTTCAGCTGAAAATCCGCAACGTGGCGAGGGTCAAATAAAAACTTGTCAGGCTTTACATAATATATTAGGTATAAATATTTGTAATCGCAATATATATCATTCGTGCGTTTATTTCGCTCACTATTTTTTACACAATAAATGATCAAATAGACATCAGCGAAAATAATTCGAACCTCATTCTAATATTGGATTGTTTTAATAACAAAGAATGCTTGATACGACTTTTTTATTACTCCCAGAAATTCTTCCGTATGGCATGCCGGCTCACGTATCCGATTCATAAATTATAATCCTCGAGATAGGTGAAATTTCGGCAATCATCGCATCGTGTGCGATACTACATATTATAGTGGTTAACAGCCATGATCAAGAAACTATCGTAGATGTCAGCAGCTGGCACATAGTTGGTGGGTTGAGGAATGATAGCCACCGATACACGTAAATTAAGTTGTCTCAGCTGACGGTTTTTCATTTCTTTGCGTTTCGGTGGCTGCCATTTCTCAACCCACTAGCAAAGCTGCAGTTGACCTTCATGAGTGTGAGATTCGTCCGGGAGGCGATTGGTCATGAAAACGTGTTCACGGCTCGGGGTCTATTCTAATAAAACTGTGGAATTCCTTACCTGGAATAAAACTTCGCCTTCGAAGTATGTGAGGTGATGTTTTCGGGTCCGTAAAAGAATGCCGACGAGCTTGTCAGAGATCACTGTGTATATCTGTAACAAAAACATTTTTTTATAGTCCTTTTTATATACAGAGTCGCGTCATTCACTAAGACGCGTGCCGTGGTGCCATTAATAGATCAAGAGCCCAGGCCCGCCAGACCTTCCTCAAATTCTCAAGGATGAAACTTTGGGACAATGTAGAGTTCACATCGGCGTTTAATGTGTGCATATTTTCCAGTTCGGCCCATCGGCCAATTTTTTGCTATCAAGTGATGAAGGTGGAAAAAAAAAGTGCTTACTTTCCTTAAATTCTCAAGGCTGATTTTTATATATGTGTTAGAGCACGTTGTTAGAAATTGGTTATCATCAATGCCAGACCGTTCCCGCCGGCCATAACTTTTACCAGACGCGACAAAGTTGGCAAAAAACGACTCTAACTTACCTCATTTTCTCAAGCCTGATTTTGATATATGATACGCAGGGACCTATAACTAGACCGTTTGTAAGCAGCCAGACCAATCGGATGGACCCAACCATCCGCCAGACCGACTTAAAGTTTCGATATGAGCATTAGTAGAATTGAAATATTCCGGGTCTATAAAAGCTAAAAACTTGAATTTTCTACATTAAGCTACGTGTATATTGTATACTTGACGTAATAAGCGACTTTCAAAAATTTTACTTCTAAGGAAATAAAAAAATGAAAGTTTATATGTGGTGCAAGATTAATTTTAAGCTATGAATTTTATTTACACTGCGTAAGTACATGTGTATTTTATTATAAATATAACTTTTACCAGACGCGACAAAGTTGGCAAAAAACGACTCTAACTTACCTCATTTTCTCAAGCCTGATTTTGATATATGATACGCAGGGACCTGTAACTAGACCGTTTGTAAGCAGCCAGACCAATCGGATGGACCCAACCATCCGCCAGACCGACTTAAAGTTTCGATATGAGCATTAGTAGAATTGAAATATTCCGGGTCTATAAAAGCTAAAAACTTGAATTTTCTACATTAAGCTACGTGTATATTGTATACTTGACGTAATAAGTGACTTTCAAAAATTTTACTTCTAAGGAAATAAAAAAATGAAAGTTTATATGTGGTGCAAGATTAATTTTAAGCTATGAATAATAATAATACTTGTAAACTTGTATATTCATATTTTCATTTTCATTTTATATTATAAATAACGTAAACAAGGAAAAAACAAATTGGTACAGTGCATTATAAATTAAATATTCAATTCAAAGAAGTAAACAATCAATGTTCCAACGGTATATAACTAAACGAATTTCCTTTCTCCTACAAAACATGGTAACATACCTAAGTGACGAACTTTAGAATTACAAGTTTAGGAAGTTTAAACATTTTGTACTCAATACGAACATCATGAACCCCGTTATAACCCATGTCGGAGATGCTGAATTTTCAGACACGAATACATTTTTGGCATTCTTCAAATACATGTATGCCGTTATAAAAAGTTTAGAATACTTTACGTGTGTACACAACATATACACTTATACTTTCCACCTCATTTTAACTGAACTTATATAAATGCTTAAATAACTTTTGTAGTATGCGAGGGATTTGACATTATATGCAACATACACATAGTGCCTTTATACATAGTGTGAGGTCCCTCGCCCACAAATTAAAAAGGATCGATCTTAAAACTAATTTTAAACCACCTTGTTCGACGACCGAAAAAAAAAGTTTAATTTACTTTTCTTCTTTAAATTTATAATAAAATACACATATACTTACGCAGTGTAAATAAAATTCATAGCTTAAAATTAATCTTGCACCACATATAAACTTTCATTTTTTTATTTCCTTAGAAGTAAAATTTTTGAAAGTCGCTTATTACGTCAAGTATACAATATACACGTAGACTTGGATCTGGATCTCAATGGCTTCTCTTACCAATCTCGGTATGTAGTGGCGTTCCGTCGAAATTACCTTAGGACTATGCAACTCGATCCAATGATTTGCACCCGACTCAATGAGATGTTGAGCAATAGCAGACTTGCGAGTACCGAGATTGGTAAGAGAAGCCATTGAGATTCACAAATATAAAAATTTCAATCGTGAGGATGGCTTCAAACTATCTAATGTATGGAATCCAGTGATTTGTTTGTGTAAAAAACCGATGAAGTCAGAATTGAACAAACGTAGTGACACTGTGAGTGTAGTGTGTTTGGACAGACCATCGAGTGTGAACGCTACCAGTGGTAACGCTGAAAGTGAACGCAGCCGACGCGCGCGAAGGAGGGTAGATCGCGCGCTGTCTATACAACTTTAACATCCACCCGCCTTCGTCAGTTTTCCGTGATCATGATGCATGCAACTGCGTCGAAATATCGGGAGCTCGACAAAAATCAAAAAGGTAATCACGGTCTATATCCCGGTCAATATAAGTCTAATGAAAATAACCGTGAATCATTCAAAACTCTTAATATACACGTAGCTTAATGTAGAAAATTCAAGTTTTTAGCTTTTATAGACCCGGAATATTTCAATTCTACTAATGCTCATATCGAAACTTTAAGTCGGTCTGGCGGATGGTTGGGTCCATCCGATTGGTCTGGCTGCTTACAAACGGTCTAGTTACAGGTCCCTGCGTATCATATATCAAAATCAGGCTTGAGAAAATGAGGTAAGTTAGAGTCGTTTTTTGCCAACTTTGTCGCGTCTGGTAAAAGTTATATTTATAATAAAATACACATGTACTTACGCAGTGTAAATAAAATTCATAGCTTAAAATTAATCTTGCACCACATATAAACTTTAATTTTTTTATTTCCTTAGAAGTAAAATTTTTGAAAGTCGCTTATTACGTCAAGTATACAATATACACGTAGCTTAATGTAGAAAATTCAAGTTTTTAGCTTTTATAGACCCGGAATATTTCAATTCTACTAATGCTCATATCGAAACTTTAAGTCGGTCTGGCGGATGGTTGGGTCCATCCGATTGGTCTGGCTGCTTACAAACGGTCTAGTTACAGGTCCCTGCGTATCATATATCAAAATCAGGCTTGAGAAAATGAGGTAAGTTAGAGTCGTTTTTTGCCAACTTTGTCGCGTCTGGTAAAAGTTATATTTATAATAAAATACACATGTACTTACGCAGTGTAAATAAAATTCATAGCTTAAAATTAATCTTGCACCACATATAAACTTTCATTTTTTTATTTCCTTAGAAGTAAAATTTTTGAAAGTCGCTTATTACGTCAAGTATACAATATACACGTAGCTTAATGTAGAAAATTCAAGTTTTTAGCTTTTATAGACCCGGAATATTTCAATTCTACTAATGCTCATATCGAAACTTTAAGTCGGTCTGGCGGATGGTTGGGTCCATCCGATTGGTCTGGCTGCTTACAAACGGTCTAGTTATAGGTCCCTGCGTATCATATATCAAAATCAGGCTTGAGAAAATGAGGTAAGTTAGAGTCGTTTTTTGCCAACTTTGTCGCGTCTGGTAAAAGTTATGGCCGGCGGAAACGGTCTGGCATTGATGATAACCAATTTCTAACAACGTGCTCTAACACATATATAAAAATCAGCCTTGAGAATTTAAGGAAAGTAAGCACTTTTTTTTTTCACCTTCATCACTTGATAGCAAAAAATTGGCCGATGGGCCGAACTAGAAAATATGCACACATTAACCGCCGATATGAACTCTACATTGTCCCAAAGTTTCATCCTTGAGAATTTGAGGAAGGTCTGGCGGGCCTGGGCTCTGGGTCTATAAAGGTTAGATTTGACACATTTGCGTTTCATCGGGAATGACAAGTTTTCTTCGTATAATACTGAAGCACAACACGGAATAAAATTATGTTATGGGTTTAAAATTAAACATTCATGCTACACTGTAGGTAATGTGTCATGATGAAATTCCATTGAAGCTATATTCTAAAACTCTGCCGCGTATTGAAATTGCATACCAGCTGTGAATTGCATACGTTTGATGAAGTTTTGCATCCATATTTATATTATGGTGCTCATTCAATAGACGAACTCCATATACTTAGGAATAAGAATGCACTCAGTGAAAGGAAACCAATTTGATTTCGAATACATATAACCTATACCTAGGTAAGGTTGCGCTCCGCTTGCATGAATTGTATTTGGCTAAGCGCCTTACAACTAGTCTGTGTAAACTACATTTTCAATTCAATCTATCGGCTTCACATTCGAAATTCATTCTGGCAGACATTAATATTGATTTCAAATCTAAATCGATCGATTGCTACATAAATAAAAGTCAAGTCGGGTTACTTCGACGTATGACGCAGTGCTTGGAAATTAGATATTATAGTCATCTGGCCAAGGTTTATATTGCAGAGTAATTTACGTAGGTAAATCGGAATGTTTATTTCGAACGGGAAGTTTCCGCGTCCATATTAGGGTGCGCCGGAGTCGCTAATTACGCGGTGGCTTTGGTAAACGGATTCCAAATTTAAAATGTCGACCGTGAGTGCGGCGCGTCGCGGAATGTGTGACGTCACAGTTGGACGCGACTGTTCGATAGTACACATCTGCCCGGGCTATGATGCATTGCATCCGATCAAAGCGTTCATATCTAAGTTGATGAGGTACCTACCGAAGTAAATTGAATAAATACTCAATTTTTTTTCAGAATCATCAGATTAATCAAGTCCGATAAATAAAGTTCTACATATGGCGCATGAACGACGTCTGATTTTGAAATTTGTTACTTTTAATGAAGATTTTTATAATTATGCAAAAATAGAACATTCCACATTGTATCCGTCCTCCTTGCGCTGTGCCTTTACGAACTTTTGTCGGTTTGTCTCGGTTTGTCGCCACTTGTAACCAATAATACCGGAAAATCGTGCCGCTGCTGTCCTCTGTACAGTCTTCACCAGATATATCAGGCAGGCGATAAATGCCAAAACTTCAGATTGCCTTATTTGAATTAGGCCGGTTTCCTAACGATGTTTGCCTTCACCGAAAACCGTCTGGCAAACATCAAATGACATTTCGCACATAAGTTCAGAAAAACTCATTGGTGCGAGCAGGGTTCGAACCCGCGACCTCCGGATCGAAAGTCGCACACTCTTACCGCTAGGCCACCAGCGTCGACCTTGTGACGTTAATAATTATTGATAATTATTGATTTTTGTTCAGAATTGGTACCATGTTACATGCTTCAGGAAATTTGGAAGGGAACTTGCAGCACCGTATCGCCGCTGCCTGGCTAAAGTGGCGTGAAGTGACGGGTGTTACCTGCGACCGGAGGATGCCTGTGAAGCTTAAAGGCCTTGTCTATAAAAGCATAATAAGACCAGTTCTAACTTATGGGAGTGAAACGTGGGCCATGAAGCAGGAACATGTCCGGTCTGTCCAAGTCACAGAAATGAAGATGCTTCGGTGGATGTGCGGAGTAACGAGGCTCGACAGGATACGCAATGAACATGTTCGCGGTAGCCTCGGAGTACGTGATATCGCCGATAAGCTACAAGAAAGTCGACTGAGATGGTATGGACACGTGAAAAGAAGGCCTCCTGAGTACATAGGAAACGTTGCTATGGATCTGAGCATTGCTGGGTCCCGAGGAAGAGGAAGACCGAAGATGAGATGGGCAGATACCATAGCAAAAGACATGAGAGCCTGCGACGTTTCAGTCGACGACACGTCCGATCGTGCGAAGTGGAAGGAAAGGACAGGAAAAGCAGACCCCAAAATCAGATGGGAATAATAATGCTGAGGAGAGAGAGAGAGTTCAGAATTGGTACACATTATGCCATAATTTTAAAAATAAACATCCAAGAAATAAAAGACAAAGACTGCTCTTGTACAAGTCGCAAGTTAGACCCCACATAGAGGGGATACCCCCATTTGCCAGAATTTCATTTGCCATAATTTTATTTGCCATCCTATTCAACAATCATAATATTGTTTCTCATAACATCTTATGCCATAATCATTGTTTACTATATTAATCTAGTGCCAGAAACTTTGTTTCCCATAAAGTCAGTTTCCATAATGTCATTTGTCAGAATCATCGAAATCCGTAATTACCACATTCCATACCATCATTTGTCATACAAATTAGCGTCCAGAAAAGTCAATTTCCATAATGTGCTTTGGCAGAATCGAAAACTACTATAATAGGTACTAGAAGGACTAGAGAATGAAACTGCTATCAGAAAGTAGGTTAGGTTAGGTTAGAACTGTGACCCCTGGAAAATGAAACTGCTATCAGAAAGTAGGTTAGGTTAGGTTAGAACTGTGAACCTCTGGAAAAGGAAACTGCTTGAAAAGTAGGTTAGGTTAGGTTAGAACTGTGACCTCCCGGAAAATGAAAATACTATCAGACAGTAGGTTAGGTTAGGTTAGAACTGCGACCCCTGGAAAATGAAACTGCTATCAGAAAGTAGGTTAGGTTAGGTTAGAACTGTGACCCCCTGGAGAATGAAACTGCTGGAAAAGTAGGTTAGGTTAGGTTAGAACTGTGACCCCTGGAAAATGAAACTGCTATCAGAAAGTAGGTTAGGTTAGGTAATAATATGGGCAACAATTAATATGGCAATAATTGCTTATGGCGTTTGAATATTCTATGAAACCATATTATTGCACTTAATAATATGGCTAACAAATAGTATGGCATTGTATGATTATGGAAGGTAATATTCGGATAAACAACGAGTATGTCATATGATTTTTATGGTAAACAAATCATTCGGACAAATGAAATTCAGGCAAGTGAGATTCGGGCAAATGAATATTATGTTAAATGACTGTCGGGCAAACAATAGACAACCCACATAGAGTACTGCTGTCACCTTTGGGCAGGAGCACCTATATTTAACGAAGTAGGTAACAATAAGTTTCAAAATATCTAAACAGGCGCCAGAGTAAAAGCTTAAATAATTAAATTGACTAAAAATACTTTACTATTAAACATAACGAAATAACTTTCAAACAATGAGTAACCACTTTCGAAAAAACAATAGATGTTTCTTAAAAGTTTATCGCGAATATTTACTGAACTAACTGTAAGTGCACAAGTTTCGAATATAAAATAACTTTTTATTCAGTTAAGTATTCATAAACTGTGAGTCAGGTATAAATAATCTTCAAAGAGTTAATGTAATAGACAAGATTAGCAACTACAAACAAAACAGACTGATCTCAAGATAACGTTTATTCGAAACTACCTATCCTGCACTAATTGGCTTACCTCTGACCCTTCTTGGCCTAAATTTATACGTACTCGGTTTGCTTTGTCCCGTAACGGCTAATGCTCTGAGGATTATACCTATCAATACCTCGGAGCATGTAATACTAGAGAGCGGACAACCCGCCGGCGAACGTGCCGTAGTTATTATTTATTTATTCTTAACAATAAACATTGTGTCGAATATTCATTCATGCATATAATAATTACATACAACACAATACTAAAACTACTACAAAAATATTCATCCTACTAGTATTTACTACATTAATGTCCATAACTATAGCAATAAAAGTAAAAATAAAACAGAATTAACAATCTATAACCACGTTATTTACATTGTATACAATTACCAAAGAAAACATAAATAAAATAAATAAGTAATTATCACATACCAATTAAAACATGTCATTTAGAAAATCATTAATTGAGTAATAACATTTTTCTACTAGAAAAGCCTTTAACTTGCGCTTGAAGCTTGAAGTTGTTAGTTCATTGATCAATACAGTATGCGTAGCTGAATGCACAAACGCTCACGAAACGCTCACGATAATATCTCTTCTGTAGCTATCTATCTCTATCGCTCTTGAGTATTGGCGCGACAGAGCCAGACTACATTTCTGCGGCGTTTCGTTTCGCAGAAATGCCATTCGGCTACGGAGCCAGTTGTTGTATGCGTGCGTGATGACTGATGACATGACTCGCTGGTCGTTCGCATGTACACACTTCACACTATACAGAGGTTTTTTATCTATGTCTTCCTAGAGAAATAACCCTTGTTGACTTATAGAAATAAGTTGCATGTTACTGTAAGTTATAATTTATTATTACCTAGAATCCGTTTTCTGCGCCATTTGTACTGTACCTACCATCTCCAATTCTCCTTCAATTGCTCAAAGGTTAATTGGAAGATATCCCTTAAAGAGATAAGTTCGCCTTTGTACTAATGATAAGCTCTTTTTCCTGTGTGTTGTATTATTTTCTGGTACAATAAAGTGTTTTACTACTACTACTACTATAAGTCCTTTTGAAAAGACACTCCTCAGATATGGTAATGATGCTCATGTATTGTGCAATAGCCCAAAAGGAGCGTCCGACTACATGTGTGTGTGGGTTCAAGGACTTGCGACAGGCGTATTCAATACAAATCGCCCGGTATTTCCGATGTCCTTCTTTCCTATATCTGTGGTATAATCCCTATAGACACTTAACGCCACTTCACATATTAAGTGCTAAGCCAGATAAGGATAAGGCGGGGTGTTTAATGTCTATCCAATCACTACGAATCACTACTAGTTATGTCATCCGAGATAAATACATTTTAACCTATATTATATACAAATAAATTTTGCTGCTGAGTTTTTCGTAAATGACACTGGTAAAAAAAGTCGCATTAGTATAACGAAACGTTGACAAGACCATTTAATCAAACATTATACCGAATCAAGTATTAAACTTAGTGATTAATTTGCATACTGGTGTATATTTTTTCCGTTAAGAAGATAACGAAATGCCCGGTGGCGTATCAATCAAGCAAATATTTTTTTACTGTTTTTTTTACTTTTATAAAAATGTGTAGGTACCTGTTTAGGTTTGTCTTGTATTAGGTATTATTCTGCAAGTTAAACATAGACTCACCGTAAATAGCTCTCCAAATGAGATAACTTTCGTAGCACTCTGTAGCTCCGGGGGCAGTAGGCCCTTGCAAGGGGTCTTCCCGTATTCATTGATGATCTCACATAACTCTTTCATCTCTGTGCATACTCGCGCCTGCGCTTCTGCTCCTCGTATCTCTGTCATTGAGCCGGGGATAGGTCTGAAATTAAAAATAATATGTAACTATTTATATATTTACATAATGTTTATGTAAATTTGTTTTTTATCATGCAGAAACGTCTGCGAGCGATATTACATATTTTTAAATTAAAGAAAAATTTGAAAATTCACACCTCTAGCACCAGGCCTCCGTGGCGCAGTTGGGAGCGCGGCTGGCTCCGGCAAAGCCAGAGGTCGCAGGTTCGAGTCCTGCCGGAGGTGTGAATTTTTCCATTTTTCCTTTAATTTTAAAATATATAAATGTTTATGTATTTATTAGGCATATATTTTACCAACCCAATTACCAAAAAGCGCTGGTGGCCATGGCCTAGCGGTATGAGCGTGCGACTTTCAATCCGGAGGTCGCGGGTTCGAACCCCGTCACTTACTAACGAGTTTTTCGAAACTTATGTGCGAAATGTCATTGGATATTTGCCAGTCGCTTTTTCGGTGAAGGTACTCTTCGGGTTGGAAGGTCAGATGGCAGTCGCTTTCGTAAAGCTAGTGCCTACGCCAAATCTTGAGATTAGTTATCAAAGCGAGCGATATATTATATATAATTAAATTTTAAATGGTGTAATTAAAATTAAACTGGACTGGCAACCCTGGCTGTCAAACGATAAGCAGCTGATTTTGCTAGGTCCCTTTGAAATAATTATTTTTTAAGCATATTTTAAGTATTAATTAGTATTTAAAGCGTGAAATTAGTATATTTAACATTAAGTTTTGTATAAATATAAGTAGTGAAGTGCTTTAGTGACGTTTACGTGTCTTTGATGTCTCAGGTTTGTAGCCGTTATAGGTTACTAGCTTTTACCCGCGGCTTCGCCCGCGTAATAAAAGTATTCTTATTGAAACGTTTCCAAAAAATAAGATTTTCATTTGGATCCGTAGGTTTCTTTGTAGGTACATCTGTCCGCGATTATTTCGATTAAGGTAAAGCGGGGCAATTCTCGACTGGGGGGCCATTGTAACTGATCTATTTGCTGTACGGTCAGCCAAGAACCTTACACTGCTTTTTGGCTCACTGTACCTTATACATATTACTATTGTTTTAAAAGAAATTCTTGCAATGATTGTAGAATTGTTACACAGCGACCACAGCGTAGGTAGTAGGTACGAATATGTATGTATTTTACCTATATAAATATTTATACTGGGGAAACTTCATACAACCCACATAGCCAGTATCTCGACGCTATGGTCGGTAGGGTAAAAAGTACTTCCTTGCATTATCGCTTACAATTTTTTTCATTTTGCTTATACTTATTGCAAACGTAAACATATAAAAGGCAAGCAAACAACGATCTTCTTACAGCACATTGAATGTAAGTAAGTAAGTAAGCACTTTATTGTACAGGAAAAGAATACAGCACATAATATTTAAAATAAAAAGTTTCAGTACAAAGGCGAACTTATCCCTTTAAAGGATCTCTTCCAGTTAACCTTTGAGCATTTGAGGGAGAGTTTGAGACGGTAGACATCCACATACTTAATACAAAAACTACAAAATAATAACAATACATTTTTCATTCCATAGTCTAACACGCAGTAGGTAATGTAATATTTATTACGGATGCAGGATACTCGCCGATGCCTACTTCAATACTAATCCCTTCCCACTCTGAGCCACCTGCATTTTACACTGCCTAGAAATCGATTGCCGACCGATTATTCCGACCCCAATCCCTATTCTTATCTCCGTCCCTATCTCTATCCTTGTCCCCGATCCCGTCCCCGCCCCGTCCCTGCCCCCGTCTCTCCCCTATCCTTGTCCCCGACCCCGTCCCCGTCCCGTCCCTGCCCTCGTCTCTCCCCTATCCCTATCCCTATGCTAGGAGGTGAACTTTGAAAAATCCTTTCTTAGTGCTCCTCTAAGGAACTTCCGTGTCAGTTTGAAATCTCTTGAACCAGAAGTAAAGATAAAAACTAAACCTATACTTATGGCTATTTTGGATATTTTAACCCCGTTTCACAACAACAGGGGAGAAAATTTCTTTTCCACCTCATTAGATTTTAAAATCGTTGTATTTATCGTGATCAGCGACCCGATAAACCATAAAAACGATACCCATATTGTGTTTTTGACTTTACCCCCTTTGCACCCCTTTAGGGGTCAAATTTCCAAAAACCTGAAACGTGTATTTAGTCATATGTCTTTAGGAATCCTTCAGTGAAGTTTCGAATAAAATAGTCAAACTAATCTTGTTTCCACATACAAACTTTGAACCCCCATTTCGCCCTTTTAAGAGGAGAACTTTGAAAAATCTTTTCTTAGTGCTCCTCTACGCCATATAAGGAACCTATGTGCCAAATTTGAAATCTCTAGGACCAGCGGTTTCGGCTGTGTGTTGATATGTCAGTTAGTCAGTTAGTCAGTTTCTTCTTTTATATTTTTTTTTGATATTTAAACCCCATTCCACTATAACAGGGGAGAAGGTATTTCACTTCCGCCTCGTTAGATTTTAAAAGCGTTGTATTTATCGTGATCAGCGACCCGATTAATCATAAAAACGATACCCATATTGTTTTTTTTGACTCACCCCCTTTTTACTCTTTTAGGGGTTAAATTTTCAAAAATCCTGAAACACGTCTTTAGTCATATGTTTTTAGGATCCCTCCTGTGAAGTTTCGAATAAAACAGTGAAACTAACATTGTTTCCCCATACAAACTTTGAACCCCCATTTGACCCCCTTAGGAAGCAAATTTTGAAAAATCCTTTCTTAGTGCTCATCTACACTATATAAAGAACCTACGTGCCAAATTTGACATCTCTAGGTCCAGCGGTTTCGGCTGTGCGTTGATATGTCCGTCAGTCAGTCAATATCTTCTTTTATATATTTTTTTGATATTTAAACCCCATTGCACCACAACAGGGGAGAAGGTATTTCACTTCCGCCTCGTTATATTTTAAAAACGTTGTATTTATCGTGATCAGCGACCCGATAAACCATAAAAACGATACCCATATTGATTTTTTTACTTTATCACCCCCTTTTCACCCTTTTAGGGGTTAAATTTTCAAAAAGCCTGAAACACGTATTCAGTCATATGTCTTAAGGAAACTTTCTGTGAAGTTTCGAATAAAATAGTCAAACTAATCTTGTTTCCCCATACAAACTTTGAACCCCCATTTGACCCCCTTAGGAGGTTAATTTTGGAAAATCCTTTCTTAGTGCTCCTCTACACTATATAAGGAACCTACGTGCCAAATTTGAGATCTCTAGGATCAGCGGTTTCGGCTGTGCGTTGATATGTCAGTCAGTCAGTCAGCTTCTTCTTTTATATATTTAGATAAATTTGAAATATCTGTTCGCCTTTGTACACTTTCTGAGTCTTATTATCACTAGTTAGTACCGATTGTGTTTCTTTTTCAGTGTTAATCATTGTACAAGGCTAGAACAAGTGTAGGCATAGTGAAACGTCACTATTTCATGTAAGTAACCGCTGAGCTTGAGTAGGCAATTCCTTGCTTTGTTTTGTGTTTAATTCTTTTAAAAACCCATTTACAATGCAAACACGCAGAGCAGCTGCCGCCGCTGCAGCAGCGGCTCTCCAGCAGGAGCCTGAGAAGTGTGATAAGCTCCAACTTACCTTGCTGGAATTAAAACAATCCAAGGAGTTTAGTGCTCAATTGCTCAGTGAAAGAGAAGACAGTGAGAAGGAGCTATTATTGGTAATTGATAAAAACGATAAGTTAAAAAAGGAACTGTGTATGTACACTAGAGAGTGATTTTAATAATGTAAACTCGGAGCGGGCCCGGCTTCAGGAGACGGTTGACAGGTTTATGGAGTGTAATGCTGCATATGAACAGGCCCTGAAAGACATCGACTCATTGGAGAGAGCACTGCACGACGCCCACGAACACATCTACGAGCTACGGGAGGCCCAAAACCAAGCAGCTGCGGCACACACTCAGACCTTGTTCGAGGAACTGGTCCGGCCTGCATCACAGTTGGTTACCGCAGCAATTGAAAACCCTTCAGTAACTACAGATTTAACCAATGATGCCACTACACCAAGGTTAGTAAATTGCAGCGGAAACAAACTAAAGAAGTATATAAAATTAAATAAACTGATCAAAAAAAATCAAAAGATGTCAAAAATTAATAAATTGTTTTTTAAAAAATTGAGATTTTGTAAAGTTAATATAAGTTTAGTAGATAAGTTAGATTTGTATACAGCTCAGTTAGAACACAGTAGATTACAGTATGAAACTGACACACAGGCATTAAAGTTAAAAATTCAAAGCCTAGAGGATTCAATAAAATCTTTAGATGTGATAAATGAGAGTTCAAAAAAAGTTATTAGTGAATATTCTTAAGCCATGGATGATTTAATATCCCAGATTAAGCATAATTCAGAGCGGTTTGAGTCGTTGACAAATGCCCAGGCATGTGCATGCAAGCAAGTGACTGGAGATTTGTCGACCAGTGCGCTTGACCCAAGCCTGTGTGACAGTTTACCGCAGGGGCAAATGAATGATAATGGCCCCTTCCACACTTCACAAGAAAGCACACCTAAACCTAATGTTGTTATGTACTGTGATGAGATTGGGAGCAATATGAGCTCATTTTTAAATTTTTACTTAAAGGGACTTAGTACAATCAATAACTGTCTGCCTCATAGCAGCTTTGAAAATATCATTAAACAAATTTTAAATGACAGTAATATCAATTGTAAGACAACACTGCTTAGTGCTTATCTTTATGGGGAATAGGGGTAATGTAAACAAAAATAATTTAGTAAAATATTATGAACAATTAAACTCATTGGCAGTGCATGAAATTATTTTCTTTACATTCCCCTATTGTAACCAGATGTCAGAGGCAGAAAAAAAAGAAAATAACACTAGACATAAGTTGAATGTAGCTTTATATAATCTTTGTACATATAGTAGTAAGGTTAGCATAATTGACACTAACAAATTTGTTAGTAAATACCATATGCCTATGGTGTTTTTGACTAAAGGTAAATGTTACCTTTCAAATTATTATAAAAGACAAATAGCTTTATCGCTATCCTATTTATTTGACATTTCTGCCCAGAATTTGGCAGACAACTCTGCTCCTATTGAGCAGCAAAGTATGAACTTGGAATTGGTTCCAGTCATAACCAATGATTTAAACTAGCTTCTAAGACAAAAGATTCTGTCTCTGGCAATTTAATTTTAAGTAACTATAAGAATCAATACTGTGAGCAAGGAAAGTATATCCACCTGGTGCATCAAAATATTCAATGTATCAGAGGAAAAGATTTACAAATTGAACTATTCATGAACGAATTTTATGTAGACATTTTATGCATTACTGAACACTGGTTAAAAAACCGGCCAAGTGCGAGTCGGACTCGCCCACCGAGGGTTCCGTACAAACTTTCAATGGTTAAAATAACCATACTACTCATACTCATATTCATTTATTCATTCAACGCCATTTTACACGTCAAGATTTGATTTAAAAAAATGAAAGTCCTATACCTACTTAAGGAATATTCAATTCGATTATATTATAATATAACAAAGTTGCATTTTGCTTTGTTACGTCCCATAAAAAACTGTAAACTGAATAAATGTCTGGGTAAGAGGATACCTACACATACATACGCCGGACAAATTCCCAAAAGGGCAAAGTACAGGAAATCTCTCAAGTTTCTGTGCAAATCTTAGTAATTAAGGTGTTAGAAACGAAATTGTGATATGTCTATCTATATATCTAAAAAAAAATTGAATTGATCTTAGTCGATTTCTGCGATACTCAAGGGAGGAGAAATGAGTTCATTGAGGAAAATAACTAAAAGTGCGGGTAGTTCGCAAAACTTGCGTGGCTAGAAGAAGTTGATGCATTTGCTCGCCAGTCTACCCGTGACCACGAACGTAATGTGATGTTCGAAACTTACTTACTTGGCTGGCGCGATAACCCAAAATGAGTTTTGGCGTCCAACACAAGAGCACGCCATTTGACTCGGTCTTGAGCGTTATTGCGCCAGCTTTCGCCGACGCCGAGCTCACGGAGGTCTACCTCCACTCTACCCAACGATATTTTGGGTGTCCAGCAGGGTTAAAAGAGACGATGGCAGTTGGAGGATCCGCAAAAATGCCGAAACTGAAAAACTGGTAGCTGGACCTGTCACTGCAATGTCACAGTTTCGTTTTCTTTCAACCACTTATTTGCCAAGAGTGGCACTGTAACTTTAGCAGTTTCATGTGCTCTGCCTACCCCTTTATGGGAAACAGGCGTGATTGTATGTATGTATAGTAGCCGAGCCAAATATAATGGTGATGTTCGAAACGTCGGACCAAATATAAATGTAAGTGTTTACGCGATTAAGTTCCGTTTAGTTCTAAAATTATGAAAATAACTTACTTTCCATATTCTTCCCTCGAGAATGTAGGTTTGATGCTTTTATCGAACTGTCCGCTGAACGCGCATATTTTCTGGCCCTCCGTGTGTGACTGTGCCTTTGTGTCGAACGCCGAGATCAGGTTTGTCAAAGATGAACTCTGAAATAAAAATGATCTGTTAATAACCACAAAAATAAGATTTTGAAAAAAAACTCTGACGTAGTGGACCGATTTTCATGAGACATAAGAACACTCCCGACTAATTCAGCTTTCCAACAAAAAAAAAACTAAATCTAAGTCGGTTAATCCGTTCGGGAGCTACGATGCCAGACAGAGAAATAACCACGTCAAACTTATAACACTCTGTCGTTTTTGCGTTTAGCTATGGCAATATAAAAAAATAACACAAGGAAAAGTTATGATGATTTGAAACGAGAGAATATTAGATTGAAAGTCTACGACATTTAGTCGAAATAAAATGCACTAAGTCGGTTACGTCCTCGATTTCCAATCTTCCTTTATCAAAGTCAATTGTATAGCATCCTTATTATATGAAAACTTATTGTACCGAAAGACGAAAAGCGATTTTAGGAAAAACCTATCCAATAAATTGTAATATTGATTTCCATTGAAATTGAGGGTATTGACTACTCGTCTAGCCTAAGTAATGGGTTATTGACCTTGCGAACAGGCAGGACTGCCAGTGGTTCAAGCCGAGGTCAAATCCGGGTAAGGTGCTTAGTTATTCATATACGAGTACATAAATACATACAAGTTCTTACAAAAACATAAACTACAGTGTAGGTATTTTTAGATCTTTCAATAAATGTAAATATAATCTACCCTCAACAGGCTCCTTAAACCAGTGGAAGGTAAAAGAAAAGATTTCACCACCAAATAAGGAGATTAAAAGCAAGTCGCTTAGGGCCACTTGCGCCAACGAAAAAGAAGAGTTAACCCGAGGGTTACCCCACCATTTTATATGGAATTTGACAGATGACAGCCCACTAACCCTGAGTTAAGTTGGTTGGTGCAAGTGGGTCTTAGTGACATATTATCCGCTTTCTTTTATATTTGATTGGTTAACCAATTAATGTCGATACAATCAGAGCCTTAATGAGTTTACTAAGAGAGTGTGGGACGTTGCTTGTGTATTAAATTCCTAATTATTGTTATTTATAAACATCCTGAAATAAATTACGAGATTTATTTACGAAGTACTTAATCAATTTCCTCCACTAACATTTTAATTGAAATCTCTTACAGAGTAGCAGCCGTTTCTATCGACAACATTTATTAGCACGTAATTCTGTCGCGGTAATGTCCATCGCAAATCAATACGACTTGGCAACGAGGCTGAGACCAGAATAGATGCGCTGAACGACCACAGTATCTATCCAATAGCATTACTTGGGCTAAACGACGAACAATGTCGCTGTCATAAACAGGGTCCTATTCGAAATTAAAGAAAATATTCAGCCTGTCACAAAAGTTTTTGAAAAAGATTTGTCAGCGACCTTCTCCTGCTGGTCTAGATGAAGTGATCATATATATGACGACTACATAAAAAAATGGTATTCTGTTTAGTCCGTCATTTAGATCGTCTAATAATTTTTAAGAAAAAAAAACGTCGCTTTTGGGGTTCTGGTGAAAGGTACTTGGGGTTTCTGCGAATGTTGGATTATGTAGAAATTTGTACTTAGGTAATATTTTAACAGCTTTTAATATATAAATCTTTGATTATTTGATGGAAACACAAATTTGAATAAACGTATACCGTTAAGGTTTGAGGAGTTTCCTCAATCCTCATGAATCCGATATCGATTAGGCGATTACATATAAGAAACACAGCTTGACAGAATTTGACTTGAAAACTCAATATGTAAGCATAACAAAGAGAAGAAATCTCCTAACAAATAAATGTCACTATTCTGAACTATGCATGCTGTTATTATAAAAATACGAAAGTCACTATAAGTGTGCCATTCAGATTTGAGGAGTTCCGTTCTGATTAGCATCAGAAGTTCCACTGCACCAAATGTCACTATTCTGAAAGTAAAAATACCAAAGTCACTATAAGTGTGCCGTTCAGATTTGAGGAGCTCCGTTCTGACCATCATCAGAAGTTCCACTGCACCAAATGTCACTGTTCTGAAAGTAAACGCAAGCTGTTCTTATAAAAATACCAAAGTCATTATAAGCGTGCCGTTCAGATTTGAGGAGTTCCGTTCTGATCTTCATCAGCAGTTCCACTGCACCAAATGCCACTGTTCTGGACGTAAGTGCATGCTGTTCTTATAAAAATACCAAAGTCACTATAAGTGTGCCGTTCAGATTTGAGGTGTTCCGTTCTGACCATCATCAGCAGTTCCACTGCACCAAATGTCACTGTTCCGTACGTAAATGCATGTTGTTCTTATAAAAACACAAAAATGTCTTTCAGATTTGAGGAGTTCCCTCGATTTCTCCAGGATCCCATCATCAGAACTGGGTTCTGATGGGACCAATCTGTATGCATATACATACATTCGATCAATTTTCAAAATCGGTACAGTAACGACGGAGATATCGTGGCACAAACATAAAAAAAAATAAAAAAAAAATACAGATGAGAACCACCTTCCTTGAGATTTGGGTGCGGGGTTAAAAATACTGAACACATATTTTTCGATTATTCTAATTAATGAAAATGCAAAGATATAGAGCATTAAAATTCCGGAGTGGGGGCTTGTGACGTCACTTCTATGTAAAAATTGTACCTAGGCGTGAAACTTCAACGCACTGTACCGTCGTCATTTTTCGTTTACGAGAAAAAAGAAAAAATACGTGTCTAAAATTCTTTGATAATCTAACTGACGGACTAATTAGTTTTTTTTAGTCGTCTCGCCTATTGTTGATGCTACGTTGTGCAGCGATCGAAACGCAACTGGCTCTGTCCCGCCAATACGGAAGAGCGATAAAAAAAATAAAGACTTTATTTTATTTTTAAGAAATAGAAACTTTATTTTATTTTTACGATACGCTACGGAGCGTAAGTGTAAGGCCTGTGTGCGTAGCCGAATGCACAAACGCTCACGAAACGCTCACGATAATTTCACTTTCGTAGCTATCTCTATCTCTATCGCTCTTGAGTATTGGCGCGACAGAGCCAGACTACATTTCTGCGGCGTTTTGCGTCGCAGAAATGCCATTCGGTTACGGCCCCTGGGTTTACGCTCAAATTGCGCGTGCAGCGGGGCGGGGCATGCGGCGTGAATGTCAAACAATTGAAGCTGCACGCTCCGCTCCGGGCGTCCACTCAGGCTTGTGCCTAACGGCTCAGCCACAACATTGGTCTAAGCGTGACAGCGGTGAGCGGCGGCCATACTTTGGAGCGAGACACAGCGACGGGACTTTTCATTCGCACGTATGGCCGCCGCTCACCGCTGTCGCGCTTAGACCAATGTCGTGGCTGGGCCGTAAGTGATTGTGACGCTATCTGACTTGCATTACTGCAAGACGGTAGTTTAAACCTTCATAAGGCCAGGTTTTACGCTAATCATTATTGCATAAACAAGTTAAAAATTTTGTCCATTAATAACGCCTGAAAGTACAAATGACTCTGAGTCAAATGACTCAAAGAGGTCAATATTTTGGAGACATTAGTGTTACGCTTTTTCTGAAAAAGGTTTTCTCTTTATTACTTACAAACTTGTATCGGCGCAGACTTCTAGTCCAATTATAATTGAGCAGTTCTCAAAAAGTTTGTACAAAAATTAAGGAAAAAGTTAAATTTGTTTTTTTTTATTCCTATTTTGTTACCAATATTTTTTTGATGAATTAAGTTTTATTTCGTC
This sequence comes from Leguminivora glycinivorella, assembly GCF_023078275.1. Classification (NCBI taxonomy): domain Eukaryota; kingdom Metazoa; phylum Arthropoda; class Insecta; order Lepidoptera; family Tortricidae; genus Leguminivora; species Leguminivora glycinivorella. Next base: position 7,148,289 of record NC_062985.1, read on the forward strand.
ATTAACCTTCTATAGCATCTATATTTTCTTTATTATAACAATTATCCTGTACTTATATAGGTATCTTACGATAGTCGACTAACGATAATCGACTAAATGTTGGTAACATGATAGGATCAATTAAAATTTGCTCCGTGGCTATGTACAAACTTTTCGACAACTGCTGAATTAAAATCATTTTAGATATTGTTACATAATATCGAAGGACTCGGTATTTGATAGGTTCATGACCGGGTACTATTGTTTCGACTGAACAATTATTTCGAACCCGGTTACAAAGTTCCTTACACATAGGCCCCTTGGTCCTAAGTAAAGGTCGTTAAGCGAACAACTTTTTGTGACAAACCTTAAGACGGGTATTCACGATCGAGTCGATGTGAACAATAGCACAGACATATATAACTCCTTATAGACAGATAAAGTCTAAGAAAAAAACGTACCTCAGTACCATACAGAAAAAGGTACGGTGGCCTAGATGGCATTACACCGTTGGGGTACGCTCAACTAGATGGCGCTAATATTAATATTTGACATTTTAACACAAATCAAGCTAAGAATATAGGCCAAATTGTCAAAACTGAGGTACAAAAGTTATAAGCCTGTGTCAAGAGATGGCAGTCTAAGCGCTGTGATTACACATTTTACTTCGACAGTAACTCTCTATAATACTCGATCCTCTTTGACAATAGGTACACATTCTATACGTACAAAAATTCACACCTGTATTCACAAAATGGTTAGACAGAGTACTTGTAACTGCTCAAGTTTTAGTGCTGCTCTTAGCAATTATAGAAGACGGTCAACGAAATTACGGCACTAAAAAAGGCGGCCAATTGATTAAAAAAGTTTCGGGTTCACCGGCCAATTGTCTGCACTTGCCTTTCTAAACATTGGCGTTGGCGGAATCATCGACGAGCCATATAACACTTAAAAAAACCGGTCTAGTGCGAGTCGGACTCGCTTACCGAAGGTTCTGTACAAACTTTCAATAGTTGAATCGTCAAAATATTATTCATAGAACTCTACAGACGACTAAATCCCTCGAGACTCAATTTCCCACATAACAAGTAATATTTTAATATACAATTTTACTGTTAGACAACGTCCAAATAAAATCAAGACTATTTTGATTTCAATAGTTTACGACTTACGACATGTTGCAAGGACGCTCCTGAACCGACCTCATTATATCAGGAAAAACGCGATGTAGGAAATGAGCGTTCAACGTTCAGCGAGATCTATCGGAAAATTGAGTAAAGTAATGCGCGCGAGCCAGTATGGAAGATGATTTTTATGGGATGATTATTGTTTATTGCGTGAACCGATTTTAACCATTTTGCCTCTATTTGAAAGCAGGTAATTTCATTATTATTTTGTTAAAAAATACAGGTACAATAAACGATTTTATTTTCCTGTACTATTCATTATAGTAGCCATGTTTGGTGGAAATATCATAAATTTATGTTGGCAAACTTCGGAGATAAGGGGGGGGGGGGGTATTATTTTTTTACATTTTCCTTCAAAAAACATTTTTTTTCCACAACCAAAAAATTTGAATAAATAGTTTTGATATGTACAGTTTGAGCTCTTTCTAACGATATCCCACTTGGCCTAGTTACTTCAAATTTACAGTTTGCCCCCCTTTCATTTTGGCCATTTTCTGTAATTAATATTAATAAATTTAAAAAAATAATACTTTCCATATGTAGAGTTTAACGATGTTCATAAGTATTCCAAATTTCAAAGCGATAGCATAAGTAGTTCTCGAGATATTTAATAATGTGACAGACAGACAGACAGACGGACAGAGCGGCGCCATAGGGGTTCCTTTTGTTTCTTTTTGGTACGGAACCCTAAAAATGATTATAATGTAGGGGCGAATGGTTAATTCCATAGAAAAATTGAATTTCGCGCCTTTTTTTAGTGAAAAGATTCGGTTGACGGAAACGGAACGGAATTTAAAAGGTTGCAGGAAACCTAAATTGAGATACTTATCGCAGTGATAGAATGCTAGCTTATAACAGTAACATTAAAATTCGTACCAGTGTAATATTTACAACTAACAACCAAATAAACTTATAAAACACATTTCTAAATTATTGCTGTGAGAATCAAACTTTTAACTCACTCTGAAACTATTTCCGTTTGCTAACAAGTTTCCAAAGTACATATTGAGTTGTTGGCATATCGGTAGTGAGTAGTTAAACTAGTTAACAACTAACGATATGCCAAAATAGAGAATATACGTATGGACAAGCAAAAATGCGTAGGATAAAATACTTGGAATTGCAGGTTTTTCAAAGTTGTCCACTTGTCCACCCCACTTTTTGGATTTGGAATTTTTTATGAGGTTTCCACTCACTACTCAGAATCGCGAGCTCTTACTAACCCTAATAGGAGAAAAAAGTGTCCCAAGGTTTTTTTCCCATTCCGTTACCATTTTTTCATACATTTTGTATGGCGGTAACGGAATGGAAGGAATTTGAAAAATGTAGGTATGGATATCTTGGGACATTTTTTTTCTCCTATCAGGATTGAAAGACCTCTCGATTCTGAGTATGAATCGCGTAAAAAATACCCATGCTACAAAAAAGTGGGGTGGACAACTTTGAAAAAAAAAAAAAATGGCCCAGCTGGTTTGCAGATTTGTACATTGTAGAAGTCGTTCGTCATTTTACTAGTATATTTCATGTAGTAGTGTCAGATTATAGATGACCGTGTGGTGTCGGGTGAGAATAACACCACCCCTTTCTTCCTGTGGGTGTCGTAAGAGGCGACTAATGGATTAGGGCCAAAGTATTTCGTATGGGAGATTAAGCCCCGAGACGATGACATCGAGTCTCCAAAAAGAAGGAAAACTAATATAAAGCCCGGATCTGGAGCCACCGTTTAGACGCAAGCCAGGCACCTGCGGCCAAACCGACACCACACGTATTGACTCGTCATTCCTGTGGAACGTGGGTGGTACGGGTGCTGGGCAAGCCCGTATTGCCATAAAGTCGTCTGTCCCAGGCGCAGCAGCATCCGCGGAGAGGGCACTTCGCCCACCTGCCGTGCAGGGGGGAAACAACACGGGGAGTGGCAGTTACCGGTTATAAGCCCGCACGAATAGGCGTCGTATGTGCGGGCGCCAGGGGCCACTCCCGACAGTAGGAGGATCCATCGAAGGTCCACTGATCAGTTACCGCCTGCTTCAAGTTGAGCAATCCTCGACCAATAAGGTACTGATCCGCCTCAGCGTTAACTTGTTTTGTCTGGGTGAACAGAACATAAGCTTAACAGCCGGACGTTAGCGCTGTAAAACCGACCACCTGCTCAGAATCAAAACAAAACATTCAAACCCAATATCAACGCTTCCTACATGCGCTATGCGACATGGAACGTCCGAACAATGAGGACGGGTTTTCCGAATACCTGTGAAAACCTTGATATCGCACAAGATCTGCGAAAGACCTACAATATCGACGTGGAGCTCAATAGGTTAAAAGTCGATATTGCAGCTTTACAGGAGACCAGGATTGAAGACAAAGGCTCTTTACGGGAAGCTCACTACACTTTTTACTGGAAGGGCAAGAGTTCCACGGAAACACGGGAGCATGGTGTAGGATTTGCGGTCCGTAATCAACTTATTGATGCTATTGAGACACCAGTAGGTGTATCTGAGCGCATCATGGTCTTGCGTCTTAATATAAAAAGCAGCTATGTTACCTTGATTTCCGCTTATGCACCGACGCTTCATTCCACATCCGAGGCTAAGGATCAATTCTACAATCAGCTTGATGAAGTACTCCGCGGGGTGCGCCCATCCGACAGGCTACATATTTTGGGCGACTTCAATGCTAGGGTCGGTCAGGATAATACTGACTGGCCTGATTGCCTAGGTGCGCAGGGTGTCGGTAAGCTCAACGACAACGGACAACGATTGTTGGAGTTCTGCTCTAAGTATGAACTATGCGTCACCAATACATTTTTAAAGGAAAATGGATGCGAAAAGTCTCTTGGATGCACCCCCGCTCAAAACACTGGCATCAATTGGACCTTGCCCTTACTAGAAGAAGAGACCTGCGCGAAACACTTCACACGCGGACGTACCACAGCGCTGATTGCGACACAGACCACAGTTTGGTTTCCACCAAGGTCCGACTAGTCCCAAAAAGGATCCATTCTGCTAAGCCTCTTGACCGAAAGAGGATTAATCTTTTTAAGACCCGGGACCTGGAAGCAGTGGAATAGTTCAGTGCTGCAGTACGTGACGAAATTACGAATTGGGACAGTTCCGTATCAGCGCAAGCCGAGTGGGAAATGATTAAGTCTCTCCTCACAGATGCCGCGGGGAGGGTTTTTGGTTATCAAAAGGCAAAGTCTCACGACTGGATACTTGAAAACGAGGAGCACTTACTTCCCCTTATTAACTTGAAACGGCAAGCTTTCATAAATTTCCGCCTTAATCCCTGTGATTCTGCACGAGAAGAGCTCAAAAAGGCGAAAGCCTCACTCCAGCGCAGCTCTCGTTTTTATGCAAACGCATACTGGACAGAACTCTGCCAAGGAATTCAGGCGAGCGCAGACGCTGGAAACATAGGTGGTGTTTATGAGGGTATTAAGCGAGCTCTTGGACCTACTTACTACAAAAAAGACGGCCCCTCTAAAAGAGGCTGACGGCTCTGTCATAACAAACAGCAGCCGTCAGATGGCAAGATGGGTGGAACATTACACCGAGCTATACTCGTGCCCAGTCGACATTCAACCAGAAACTGCAGGATTAATGCCGACTCTGGACACTTGGCACGAGCTGGACTCCGCACCTACCATAGAGGAACTTTACCTGGCCGTCAAGCAGCTAAAAAATGGCAAAAGTCCGGGCAAAGACGAAGTGTACACCGAAATCGTCAAGCTGAAGTGCATCCTTCCTGTCCTTCATAACCACCTGACCAAATGCTGGAAACAAGGCTGCGTGCCTCAGGATATGCGCGATGCTAATGTCGTCACTCTTTACAAAGGCAAAGGCGACCGCGGTGATTGTAACAATTACCGCGGAATATCCCTCCTCAGCATAGTCGGCAAAGCTTTTGTTAGGGCTACCTTAGCCAAACTGCAGAAGCTGGCTGACTGCGTATATCCAGAGGCACAATGCGGTTTTCGGGCCCAACGGTCAACTGTCGATATGATTTTTTCACTCAGACAGTTACAGGAAAAGTGTAGGGAGCAAAGCAGTCCTCTTATCGTAGCATTTGTCGATCTCAACAAGGCCTTTGACACTGTGAGTAGAGAGGGGCTTTATTCGGTTCTTGTCAATATCGGTTGCCCTCCAAAGCTCCTGAAGATAGTGCAGTCATTCCACGAGGGTATGGAAGCCACAATCCTTCACAACTGCGAAACATCAGCTCCCTTCAACGTACGCCGTGGCGTTCGTCAAGGTTGTGTACTGGCACCTACTCTCTTCGGAATATTCTTTTCTGTACTCTTGAAGGTTGCTTTTGGAGATGATCTACAGGGGATACACCTGTATACAAGAGCCGATGGTCAGATGTACAATCTTGCTAAGCTTAAGTCCAAACGACATAGAGAGGACTTTTTTGTAGATAGCCTTCTCTTTGCTGATGACGCTGCTTTCGTCGCTCACAGTGAGTCTCAACTGCAGACCATCATGAACAAATTTCAAAAAGCGTGCGACCTCTTTTCCATGTCGGTTAATGCCAAGAAGACCGTCATACTAGCGCAAGGATGTTCAGAACAGCCAACTATCGTGCTTAACGGTGTACCTCTAGAGGTGGTCAGCAAGTTTTGCTACCTTGGCTCGCTTGTGTCGTGCAATCTTTCGCTTGACGCGGAGATCGATTCCCGCATCGGCAAAGCGGCCACAACGTTCGGGAGGCTCCGTACAAGGGCTTGGGACAATAAACATCTCACGGTAAAAACGAAAATGCTCATTTACCAAGCATGTGTCCTAAGTACACTTTTGTACGGAGCGGAAACCTGGACATCGTACGCAAAACAAGAACGCCGGCTGAACTCCTTTCACATGCGCTGTGTACGGAGCATACTGGGCATCACATGGAAGGATCGCGTGACAAACGAGTCTGTTCTAGCCGAGGCACAGCTTCCTAGTATCACAGCCATACTAAAGAAGAGGCGACTGAGGTCGGCTGTCCAAAATCAAAACCTAGCAAGGGACATTTTTTGTCAAAATACGTTTTTTTAATCAATCAGACTCAAATTTTGAGCTGCGTCTAATGCAAAAACACCTGTATTTCTATCTCAATTAGAATCAAAGTTACGGAACCCTCTAAACCTAGCAAGTGCATATCTTACATGCAAATATCAAAATCAAAATCCTAGTAAGTAACATTTTCAAGTCCAAAAACCTAGTAAGTGCATGCTATACTAGGTTTCTGAGTTTGTAAACGGAACATACTAGGTTTTTGAATATGGAATTGTCCCATACTAGGTTTTAAATTTAAAAAATTGCCGAAGGGTTGAACAAGGAATTCAAATATTTTTTTTTTTTTTTTTTTTTTTTTTTTTTTTTTTTTTTTTAATTTATTGATAAAATAAAAGTACATTTTACAGGTCAAAAATAATATACAAAATTTACAATAATTTACACAATTAAAATTTAAATATCATTAATATAACACAATTATTTGCTCTTTTTTTTTTTTTTTAGTGCAATTTTGGGTCAACGATCCTTGGTTGTTATTATACACATAAATTCTTCAATCGAGTAGCAAGCATGACTAATGAGTAATAGTTTAAGGTCTTTTTTAAAAATTGAGTCACTTTTCGAGTCCTTTAATTTAGACGGAAGTGAATTATAAAGCCTTGGTCCGATTACACCAAGTGACCGTCGTGATTTAGCAAGCCGGCGCATCGGAACAAGTAGAAGGGGAGGTCTGCGGGGGGGCAGGTCGTGAGTATGTATAGGTGCACTAGTTTTATACATATTTATATTTGTTCTGACGTACATACAAGCCGACAAAACAAATATACTAGGTAAAGTTAGTATGTTATGTTTTTTAAATAACAATTTTGCTGGGTGGTCAGTTGGTTTACCATCGATTATACGGAGGGCGCGTTTTTGCATCCTGAACGCCCTATCCCGGTCTGCAGCAGTGCCCCAGAGATCAACACCCTGTGTAAGGATCGAATGGAAATAACCGTAATACGCCATTTTGAGATTTTCAGTAGTCAGACTGGGCGCTAACCTGGACAGCGCATAGCAGGCAGAGGCCAGTCTATCGCAAGTCGACTGGATGTGGGGGCCCCATGTCAGCCCGGCATCGATTTCAAAACCGAGATATTTAACTGTATCAACCTGAGGAATAAGGGTGTCATTGAGAACTATGTTTAATTTTGTTTTAATTGTGTTTCTTAACTGAAAGTGAACGATGTTCGTTTTATCCAAATTTAATATCATTCCATTAGCTTTAAACCATTTGACTAGTTGATTCATTACATAATTAAGTTTTATTTTTAAAGTTTCGAAATCATCAGCATGGACAATGACGCACGTATCGTCAGCGAACATTATATATTCTGAGCCAGGGCAGGCGCTCGTGATGTCGTTAACAAGGATCAAAAATAGGTTGTTACCAGCAATTGATCCCTGTGGAACCGCACAATCACCTACTGACTCTAGGTTGGACCTGGAATTGTGGACAAACGTGCATTGTTGTCGGTTATTTAAAAAAGATGCAATTGTCTGATGAAAAACGCCGCTTACACCATACCGAGATAATTTAGTTAGGAGGAGAGAGTGGTCAATCATCTCGAAGGCGCGCGACAGATCGCAGAAGATGGCAGCGACCTGTCGGGCGTCCTCGAGGTGACGCAGCACTCGCGACACGACGTCCCGCGCAGCGTCCGTCGTTGACCTTCCCGGCTGGTATGCATATTGTTGACTATTTAACAAGCTATTTGAATGTATGTGTTTCATCAGTCTCACGCTAATTAGGTGTTCAAAAACTTTTGAGATGATAGGCACTAGGGATATCGGGCGATATGATTTGGGTGCGTCTTGTTCACCTTTCCCCTTGTAAATCGGTTGTATTTTTATTAGCTTTAAAACATCAGGGTATACACCAGCGGTTGCGCACTCATTAAACAAAGATAGAATGAGCGATACAACCACAGGCGATAAACAATCAAGAATTTGAGTTGACATATCGTTAATGTCTTTCGAAGATTTTCGTTTTATTTTATTTATAGACTCAATCATTTCACTTAAGGTGAATTCAGTAAAAACAAGTGTAGGAGGTGTTTTGTCCAGATAATCACTCAAATATTCGCAAGCAGTTGCACTGCATGGTTTAAAATTGTTTACGTTGGCGTTAACGTAATACTGGTTCAGTAGCGATGCAGCGGCAGATGCGCGCGCACTCTCGCACTCGCCCTCCGACCGGCTTATCAGTATGTCTATTGCGCGGTTCCCAGTCTTGTTTTTCCTGCATGTTTCGTCAGCAATTACTCGCCAAACACTACGACACATATTGTCACTACTATTTGAAATTTGCCTATTTATATAATCCTTACGTAGTTCTTTCAATAGTGCCCAGTACAATGGTTCTGTTTTTAAAAGTTCTGAAAGTGACTCGTGATCATCAAGGTTATGTGCAAGATTAGTTTTTAGTCTGCGTAATTTATTTCGCTTATTTTTTACAAGTTCGTTAACCCAAACATCGCGATTTGTTTTAACAGGCTGTTTTTTTATAGGGAAATGTACTTCAAAATAATGCTTTATAACGTTTAATACAGATTCAAACCTTTTAACTGGACAACAGTTTTTTGCTAATAGACAATCCCAATCATAAAGGTCTAAACTACGTGTAAAGTCCAACCTGTTACTGTGTGAAAACATTCTTTTTAAAATGTGTTGTTTACATTGTATTTTGTTTGTAGATATATTCAAAATTACATTTACAGATAAGTGATCTGATAAGTGCAAGTCATGACAAAATACGTTAACAATGCTAGTTTTAGTTAAATTAGAATACGCGTGATCAATACACGTTTTTGAGTATTCGGTTATCCTTGTTGGTACATTGATAAGGCTTTTGAATCCGTTTATTTTGATAATATCTAGTAGATCCTTAACCGTATTATTCTTCGTTAATAAGTCTATATTCATGTCACCAGTTATTAAAACATTATAATTTTGTATAGCATTTAAATTTAATAATTCATTTAACTTCGATAAATATAGGGATAGATCTCCGTTAGGAGGTCTATATATACAAACAACAATAAGGTCAAGGCCAACGCACTCGATTGCACACACTTCAAACTGCATTTCAACAGACAAGTTAGTGATTTCTTTGCGCTCCATTGTGATGATCTCGGGGCTGGCGTAGATGCAGACTCCTCCACCCATCCTCGACGGTCGGCAGTAGTGGGCCCGCAGACGGAAGTTGACTATGTTAACAGAGGTTATTTGTTTTGTATCCAGCCAGTGCTCGGACAAGCACAGAATGTCAACCTTATCACGAAGTTGCAGTTCACTTTCTAGTTTGTACGTTTTATTATGCAATCTATTAATATTTAAGTGTAGTACGTCAAGCATTTTATCATTTGTTTTCACTTGGTGCGGGGGTGTTGGAGGGAGACATGGTCTCCCTGCGTCGGAGAAACGGCTGCCATTCGGAGATTTTAATGTTTAGAGGCCAAACTGATGTAGATAAAAACTTTTCATACACACCGCTGGGGATTCCTATCTTGAATGAGTTATAACTGTCCCGTTTGGATGGTATTTTTTCTACTGTATAGTCGACACCACCATGAACGCTATTTAGGTGATTTATCACGGATTCAGGTGTTGTGTCGTTACTGAAATAACATCCATGTAAATACCTATGTATCGTTACTCCTTTTAAGGAGGTATCTGTTGCGGTTCCTTTAATCGATACAGTAGCTTTGCGATTTTTTCGACGACTGTTACGACTTTGAGCTGTTTCCCATACATTTTCAGCGGGCTTACTAGTAATTATCGACGGTTCTGGGTCGTCTAATTCTGAGTCAATTGGGTCTGTAAGCGAATCAATTACCGTTAACGAGTTAGAGCAGTTACCCGCGGTCATATTTATTTTATCGTCCACCATTGTCCGTGGCGGGTCATCTTTCGGTGGCAGATCGGTGCGCTTCGCCCGGGTCGGTTGTTTTGCCTGAGATGCTATTCTCTCTTTCGTTTTCACGGCGGCCGATCGCTGTGCACGGGTCGGAGGCAGTGTGGGAGCAGGACGGCTAGTAGGTGTTGACGTGTTGTTCGTTGCGACCGGAGCTGGCTGCGCGGGCGCAGAGTTAAGTTTGTAATTGTTTACCACTTTGCTCGAGGAGCTCTCAGTACTGTTTGAGAAAATAACCGATTTAATTTCACTGATTTCATTAGATAAACTATCCAGTTTTTTGTTTATTTCACTGATACTACGTTCAAAAGGTTTTAATACACTTGTAAGTAACTTTTTAAACTGTTCACTGTCCTTTAGTGCCATTTTTCAACATTTATTATTTAACTACGTGAGTATTTGTTGTTGGTCCTACCGCCCGCGACCCGCGACTGTCTCCAATATTTAATATTTATTTAATTCTCTTGGACACAGGGAACATATCGCACCTGTACTAATATAACAATAAATAAAACATAGCAAGTCAGTAATCAGTGAAGTTTGAATTCAAACGGTCGCCGTTCCCGCGGGGCCCGCGTTTGTTCCGTTCGGGATCCGAATTTAGGGAACGAGTTTCAACCTGAAGTTTCTAGTTTGTCGTACTTTGCGCTGCTGCGCGGACGCATGATGAATAAAAGTGATCGATGGAGACGAATTTTAGCAGCTGCTTTTAGATAGTCATTCTCATTATGTTCGTTGTTTTAGCCCGTGATATTATACTTATTTAATATTGTGTGTGGCGATCGCAAAAGTGTTTGTGGTGCTGAATTGTGGTTTTTTATTTGTGATGTTTTAATGGGGCTTGGATCGAGGTATTAACATTCGGAATGCTTTTTAACATTATTTTTGCGATCTATTTTACGTAGGTACCTACTTAACCTACTTATATATATTTGACGATGGGAGCAACTTAAAATAGTTCTAACAATTATGCCTTTCCAATCTACCTAAAGGAATAACTGCCAGTAGTACCTAGTGCTTGTAACAGGTTGTTGATGTGCAGTATATGGCGTGTGTTACATATGAAACTATCGTGTTAAAAAAAGGACACTCTAGTTGCAAAATTAGTGCCTTTAATGCCAGAAACAAGGCGTGATTTTTGGAGTCGATTGCCAATTAATGACCTTTCGGATGATCTTTAAACTGGAGGCGAATAGGCTACTAGACTCATATCTAATTTGGCGTAATAAATAATTGTCTTCTGTAATATTTTGGGTAGGTACCTATTAAATATGTACGATGTCTACGTATTTTTAATTCAAAAATGTGAATAAATTTTTTTTGGCCACCGAAAACTCTGTTGGCCGTGTAGTGACCTCATAGAATTCATGTCAAATCAATCGCTGACATTACATAATACCTTTATGCCTCGTACTTAAATTGTCAGAAAGTGTTGTTTTCGCACTGAATTACTTCATTCACAGAAAATTTATAGATGACATGGCTGATGTTGTTTTTGCCTGAAATATTACGTAAACGTATTCTTTAAAAATATTTTTTTGCGGTTTATAAGCCATAATAAAATATAGTGATATTTTTTTTCCGTTAATTGGATAGTAAGTAATGCTATAAGACAAACTATAAAAAGGGTCAAGTAGCCTATTGTTTACCCGATGACTGATTTTTGTTTTATGCATAAAATTTAATTAATTGTCTAATAATGTTGCCTTTTGTTATTATGATCCCATCAAACAAATATTATAATGTGATCAGACACGAAACGACATTTTGATATTTGCTAGTCCCTTTTCGGTGAAGGAAAAAACGTGATGAAACCGGACTAAGTCCAATAAGGCCTACTTACCCTTCGGGTTGGAAGGTAAGATGGCAGCCGCATTTGTAAAAACTAGTTCCTACGCCAAATCTTGCGATTAGTTGTCAAAGTGGACCTCAGGCTCTTATGAGCCGTGGCAAATGCCGGGATAATGCGAAAATTAACCATTTAAAATACTTGGTAAGACCACTTGCTAGCTTTTTGTTTTGTAATTGACGAAACAATACTATTATTTTTTTGTAATTAATTGTTAGTAAGGCACATAAAAGTTCTAAATAGACACATACATTTAGTTTCAACAGTTTGTCTTGTAAAGCAAGTTATACTTCTTTATATAAAACCAAGTCTTGTGAGAAAAAGGTCTTTGGTACTAATTTTTTTTAACAAAATCTTTGTTTGCCTCTCCTGTAAAATTTCGGTAAATGCACTTGCTAGGCTTTGATTTTGGACAGCCGAGGTGGCTCGGGCATGTGTATCGAATGGAGCAGACTCGTTTACCACGTCAAATCCTACTGGGAGAGGTTGCAGATGCAAAGAGACCGGTCGGACGGCCAATGCTGTGCTTTAAAGATTGCGTGAAGCGTGACATGGTCACATTTGATATTCCATGCAACCAGTGGCAGCGGCTGGCCGAAGACCGACCCACGTGGCGCCGTGTTGTCCATGACGGTCAATCCAAGCACGACAACGCCTGGTTCTCCTCCTTGAATGATAAACGCATGTGGCGTCACGAGCAGGCCTCTAACCCCCGCCCATCTGGGGGAGCATACACCTGCCATGTGTGCGGACGAAGGATCCTCTCTCGAATTGGGCTATACAGCCACGAACGTAAGTATCGCAAGGATGCTGCGGCCTGGCCACGGACACGCGCGAATTGCGGCAGCGGCAGCGGCGAGCGGTGAGCGGGAGAAACAAAAGCCTAAAAACGCATTTAGGATGCCACGAACCGCCGCCGCTGGCGACAACGCGCGCGAATTTTGTCGAGCGGCGGGCGGCAGCGGCGCGCGGTGCGACGCGCGGGGGAAACAAACGTACCGGGCTAGTGGACGACGCCACGACTTACAGCGGCACGACCAGCGATATTAGCGGCACGTATCGGGCGGTTCGCTTCCGACCAAAAAATATTAGACGATTCGCTCGCGAAATGGACTCGCGGAAGCGCTCCCGGAAATATTAGATGGGTAACTTATGATTAGGTATACATTTTTGAATGTGATTTTGACGTTACCAAAAGGCTGTTTTTCATACTAGTAAGTGCCATTAATTATTATATACAGAGAGTAGTGTTTTTAAATATTTTAAATATTTGATACTGAGAATTTTATAGTTGTTTTAGTATTGAGATATATAATCGAAGGGTTCGATGCTCATTCTGGTGTACTCGTAAAATTTCTCCGGGTACTTTCTGTGTTCTTCATACAAAATTGTAAATTCGCCATGTGTACGTCTGTTAGTTTCGTGTACTCCTTCTCTCAGATTTAAATTTTCCTGCCTGAAATATGTGCTGCTTTCGAGAAACAGACGAGCAATTTTGGATAACACCATTTTAAATCCGTCCCCTCCGCTCGATGCCGCTGCCACGACTGCGAAGTACGTGGCATGCTCCCCGCTCCGCGCTTCCCTACCGCGCCGCGCGCCGCCCCGCTCGCCGCTTAGACCAAGTCCGTGGCCAGGCCGTAGATGCAAAGGCCAATTATTAGTGTCAGATTAAAAATGGATTGTATCAAACCGATTTTCATCTACGGTTTTCTTATACGAGTAAGAATATACTTGTTAACACAGTCAGAACAGGTTATAGGGCATAAAATACAAACATGCTACCACCGCAGATATCTAATGATTAACTTATTAGGGCGGTTTCAGGCTAAGGTTAAGACAAAAGCGTACGCGTAAGCGCATTGAAACCAATGTCCATTTACGCATTGAAACCAATGTACATTTTTCAAATTCCTTCCATTCCGTTACCGCCATACAAAATATGTGAAAAAATGGTAACGGAATGGGAAAAAAACCTTGGGTCACTTACATAGTACAACATTGTACGTGTGCTCATTACACATAAACTTCCGAATACGCGCAGAAAAAACATGCTTGTCTGAAACCGCCCTTACTTACTTTCAAGGACGGATCCCGCATCAAATGAATTCCTCTTTTGATACAAAAGATACCTAGTCAGAACCGTTGTTCTTTTTTCTTATTTAGTTTAATTTCCGTCAAACATCAAAGAAGTTAATCGATAAAGAGTAAGATTTTTGAAGTAAGTAAAGGAATTATTGTTTCATCACTTCTTGACTTATAAATTAAACAAAGTGTATGTATTGATGCCGTTCAAATAACAATACCGATGATTTTACATGTTGCGAAATGCACAAAATATGTTAGTCATTGGTAAGAATATTAACAAATACCTAGTTTAGCTTTTAGGATCTCAATCCTTATCCAAATCAAAGATTCGGGCAATATTGACAGTTGCGGTTGCGGGTAGAAAATGTCTATTCAATTTTGTAAGTGCTTATAAATAAGGGACATGCTTGCGTTTCGTATTGACTACCGACTCTGGGAGAAGGTTGCAGAACAACGAACGGAGTGGCGCAAATGCATTGTGGAGGGTCGCAAAATTTGCGATGAGTTATGGTTTGCTGCACTCGCTGATAAGAGACAGAAGCGACGTCAAGGAGTTTCAGCGCTGATTTCCGACTTCTCTTGTCAGTCCTGCGGTGGACTATGTCGGTTTCGCATCGGTCTAATAAGTCATCAGAAAAAGTGCTCCTCGAATATTACACCATAAATCGTCTGTGCAATAGACGTTAAGGCCAATGAAAAATGAAATGAATAAAATATAAATAAGATAGGTTGTGTGAACGAAATAAAATAATATATCCTATTCAGTGTTTAAAATATTTAATAGTCACGGATACGATTCTAGTGCGGAAAAAAGGAAGTTCAAAACGAGTATTAAATAGGTAATTTAAATCACGGCCGAAGGGAGTGTTTAGCTGAAATGCTCATATTAGAATAACATCAACTCCATCTCATGGCAGAATGCTCGTAGATTTATTCGACGGCAGCTAGATTCGTCTGACGGATGGCTCACACTTGCCAGATTTAGACACGCACGTTCAGAAGGAAAGTTGCCAATCTCGCTCATTTAGAGTTGCACCTGATAAGTGTTTATTAGGTGGCTATCTGACATGGCGAATAAAGCATAACAAATTGAAAGATTCATTCTAGATTTTCATTAATATGCTAGATTACATCAAAGAAAATAGTTTTTAATTATTTTAATACGTGATCTCTAAGTTGTTCTACACTTTATTATGCTCTTACTACGGGTAAGGTATTGGATCGCACTAGTTCAATGTCGAGCACTAGTACTTTCACCTTATCTGTCTACAATTCATGGCATACACGACGCGAAACCTTCTAAAAAATTACTGGCCAGGCCAAATGAAAAGCATTATCTTCATACCTTAAAAGTGGCATACCAGATATAAAAATATATAATAGTACTAAACTATATAGTGTCACTGTCAGGGAGCCGGCCGTAGAAAGAACCATCGAAAATTGAGATCGTTCGGCACAAAGGAACATTTGTGAAGTTGGAACGCTCACCACAAAACAATGAAAACTCGTACTCTGTCGAGAATGTTAAGATTCCAAATACACGACCCTCAGGACTAATTCGAACTTCACTCATACATACTTTACGATGTCATCGACCTTCAGAAGCTAATGTAACAGTGTCCATATCACACGTTAGAACGAAGGGTTAGTCCTTTGACTTAAGGATTTAAATGCATGTCCGCGTTAATACGACGATGAATTGGAATTCCAACTAAATATTGACATATTTACTTTGTTTTAGACTAGAATATTTTTTCAATAGTCTAAATTGGGTCCCGCAGTCGAGAAAAGGTCGGCCCTTCTTACCTTCCCATCACGGTTTCATGCCCGCTCTTGCCAGTCGCTAGATCGCTGTTATCCCGCCATCTCTTTTTTGATCTACCTCTGCCGCCGCGGCTGAACTGCAGTAACCATTCAGTTAGGTAGTTCGGCCGACCGTTACGGATGCATGCGGCAAACATGCCCCTTAAAATCCCTTAGCACCCACATCCATTATACCAGATTTGGAGCGCAATTCGGTGTTCCTAATCCGATCGGTTCTACGAATTCCAAGTATGCTGCGATCCAATACACCACTAGAAGCACCTAAGTAAATACTTAATAATGTTTTCACCTGAACTTAATGGAAAATCAAACAGCAATGCAATTGTTTACATCTACTTTCGTTTGTTTAGTTGGATTACACACTTATCCCCACGGAACTACTATTAATCTGATAAGATACCTTGGGATACATTTTGGACATGTTTTGCTGAATCACTCACGGGAATTACTGTAAATGATGTGAGTTTTGTGGTATTTTAAATCCAAGGATAAAATAAGGTATTGATTGATTAATCAGTGTCAAAACAAAGTTTTAGTTGAATAAATTTTACGACAACTGTTAGCACCGAAAAATAATAAATAAGTACTTATCTACTTAGTACTAATGTACAGAAAGGACATTTTCTACAGAACCGAATTTTGACTGCAGTTCTTTGCGTTCAGGGTGCTTTGAGTTCAGGGGCCAATCGTGTTGTCTATTGTCTATGTCGACTGCGTGGCAATTCTTTTCTACTATTTAGGGTTGTCAAAAATTAAGCACATAATTGGGTAGCGCATGCAAAGGGACGTTAAGTTCTACCGACCCTAATAATTGCTATGTAGCAATGCGAGCTAAACAGAGTCGAGGGATCCAACCTCTGGTATAAGCGCACCTGCTGCAAGCTTCGGGAATTTCCGCACTGTATCGTGCGCGGGTGAATGACAGATGAGTGAGTCAGCTGGCGAGCGCTTGCGCCGACCTTCCTCCACTCGTTAGCTTTGAATGATGACCGCCTTGACGTCCTGACTCACTTCCTGCATTCCGAAACCTACAGGAATATTCGTGGCATTCGGAGATAAAATTAAACGTTTATTTTGATTAGTTCTCAGTTCAAACAAACTGCATCTTGTTTGGATTGGAGCGGTGTTTTGAGCGGGAAGCCGCGCGAATGAGATTGACGCGATAAAGTTTACGTAAATAGCACTCTTGTGAGTCGAGGACTCGCAACTAGAAGTTTTCCTTTGATACTTTGCCGGGAGATACTAATCAGTGCCGCTATCCTAGGTAACATTAAACAAATTAGATTTTTCAATTGATAATAATTAGGTATATTGTACAGTCAACCAATTAGATCCCTAGGCCACTGTAGAACTATGTCATAGTGACATTATAAATAAGATTGTAAGAAATCTCTTACTGCTTGTCATTTTGACATGGTTGTAGAGTGGCCTAGGGTTCCAAATCTTGTCACATAATCTGCTAGGAATCACAAAAACTACTAAGAATCACATTACACAGTGTAACAACATTAAATTTTAAAATCTAAATTATAAAATGCAAACATGGAAAAAGCTTGCCCACTACGAGGATCGAACCCGGTACCTCCATATTCCTAGTCCATGTCCCAGACCGCTAGACTACGGAGAGAGATTACTGACCGGACCAAATTATTGAACCGTATCGGAGTGCATTTACCTACACCGAAAGATACGCCTTATATACATGACTATAAGGTCCATTTCAAAGATACTTTTAATATAATAGTTTGTAGCTTGACGTCATAAAATTGTCATTCGCACCAAAGTTTCGCTGCCTGCAAATGAGAAAAGAGTCGTTGTATCTCTGACGTTGACATCTCTGACGTAGAAACCGGTTAATTTCGTTCAACAGAAACAGATCTGCTGAAGAACAGTTCTCTCATATTAACCGGTTAAAAACCGGTAACCGAAAACAAGAACACTATTTTTTCGGTTTGACGTCTAGAGCCAAAACCGGTTTGGTTGAAAATACCGGTATCCGATCCCTGGTTCCAATTGGTTATTACTGAAATTATTATTAATACTGAATTTTGTCGATGTCCGTGATTACCCACTACACAGATTAACTAATTAATCCGTGCTTACGTGGGTATTTCATGCGGATAAATATGATATATTTTAGGCAGCCACTAAGTAAAATTTAATTATATCGTTAAAATTTTCATTACTGTTTCTCCAAATGGCCGTCGACATTGACCTGGTTCTGGATCCTGTTAATTTTAATCACATCATATTCCTACTCTAATTCAATCTTATTATAATAGCCTTGCATTCGTACGTAGTCGGTTTCTCCTTAGAGGGAGAGAGAGAGCATGAGATAAGTGATTACAACGTTTTAGGAAGACGTCAAACTTAAAAAATACCTCACACAAAAATCATTGATTGTAAAACAAAAACATGGATATACAGACAACATAATTATTTTATTTAAAGTTTTTTCTTCAGACCGCAAAAACAGCACCATACTAATGAAAAATGATATGAATACTTATGTAGAGTTAGACATTTGAATTGAACATAAATGTTATCATAATACACACAAACACTATTTTAAAACACTGCGTGAATACTACGACGGTTAACCTTTCGTATGCGTCTGTCAAAAAATTGTCATTAATATATTAGTCATAATAACTACATGTTAAAGTTGAAACAATATGGAGCAGATCTGCTCCTAAGCATACGAGAGGTTAAGAGCCCGCAGGACCCGAGCTCCTTCTCATATTTGAGGAGACCACCCGTCGCGCTGAAGAGGCGTCACTAAGGCCGTTCGCAGACGCACCTTCTCAAGTCCTCCTCGCCTCAAGTGACATACCTGCAAAAAAATAAATTCATTCAATCTATAATTCTGATTGTACACATGAAACATGAGTTTGCCGCTGATGAGATGAAGGATTTATGATAATTATTTTGTATGATTTAACTTATTGATTATTTGTTTGTCCTTTCCAGTACTCGGGACCATGGGGTCCCGGACATTTGGGAGGCATGTGTGGGGCCGAAGCCAACAGCACGGCCTCTGTGCTGTTGGCTTCGGCTGTGCTTTCTAGACAATTTACTCTAAATGTAATGTGACACTACCCGGCGATTATCCCTGTCCGCACTATAGTAATGCACCCAAGGACAAGCGCCGGTTAGTGTAGAACTATTGATAGAAAAAGGTAAATAAAGAAACCGGGCTATTAGGTTGAATTGCTGGTGGACTTGTAACCGGTACTATGGGAGACTATGGCACCTGCCTTGATCATATTATGTTATAAAAACATGAAAAAATAGGCAGGCGGTGACTAGCCAATTATTATTATTTGCCTGCTCTCATCCTGCACAGTCTCCAATACGTCTGCACGATTTCTTAGAAACTGATAAGTCTTCAAGAGGAGACTTTGCAGTGTGGTTTTGTACATGGAATTTTCCTGTACTTAAAATATTTTATACCATACAAAATTACAAATGAAGCATTAGATAATTATAAGAAACACATTGGCAAAAGTTATTTTTAAATCAAATTTCTATTGAATATGTCTGATAGCGTACATTGGGGTAATTTCGAAAGTCACAGAAAAATCACCATTATTTCCATCATATCAATGTTCCCCTTTCGAAATTACCAGAGCATTTCTGTGGTTCGAAATTGCCCCAACGCACCCTAAATGAGTTGACGTCACTAAACACGAAAGTCGTACTATTTCCATAATTAGCAAACTTAAAAAGAAGCTGATTTGTGTGCTACTCTGCGGCGGCGGCATATGTACGTATGATGTTTATGACTATACCTATACTGCCCTGCTAAGCCGAGTGGCGCTGTCTCAAAACCAAATGATTTTGGAAACGTAAACGTCAGTGATATTATTATTTATTTAGGTAATCACAAACATAAATCTCTAATTAATTTACATAGTATCGTTAAACCAATAAGGTTTGTCTCGATACCTATTCCACAGATACCTATAGATACTTTATAAGTTAATTATGGATTTTCGTTTGAGATAGC
This sequence comes from Leguminivora glycinivorella, assembly GCF_023078275.1. Classification (NCBI taxonomy): domain Eukaryota; kingdom Metazoa; phylum Arthropoda; class Insecta; order Lepidoptera; family Tortricidae; genus Leguminivora; species Leguminivora glycinivorella. The sequence continues at coordinate 7,168,177 of NC_062985.1, forward strand.
GCTTTTCGGCTTAGGCCTCCTAAGTATAGGGGGAAACGAAATAATGGGCTTTGAGCGTGGAAGGAACAAATCTCCGTCTCACTTACCTGTACACCTGGCATAATAGCTCATAAGGTTCAGGTGTAATGCGGAATTACTGAAAGTAATGATTTTTTCAATACGTACATAATAAACGACATTTGTACATCAATTTCCATAAGAAAAAAGTAAATAATGTAGATTCTATCTATGAGTACTGATACAATCAAAGCCCATTATTTCGTTTCTCCCTATAGGTGCAGTCATAAACATCATACGTACATATTGTACGTTATACGTAATTACGTACATCATTTTACCATATAGTTAGTTGAAGTTCATTATGAAGCGCCGCCGCCGCCGCCGCCGCGCCGCAGAGTAGCACACGCTGAATTGACTAAAAGGAAAGTAGACTATTCTTTCCACTTAATGCTAGTATTGCTAGTGACGCCGTGTCTTGCGAGGGCGACGGTCGCCGTCGCGTCTCACACTTCCATATCGATAAGGTTTGATTTCGTATACGTCGCATCGCCCACGCAAGACACGGCGTTAGTTACACTGTCCAGTTTTTGGACAACTATATATATTATAAGAGTGACCCACAGGTCAGTGCGTTCCCTAAGCGAATTCAAGGCTCTCAAATTTGTTGAAACATGGTCTACAATAGGGTGGTCCACATTTGTATGGAAGAAAAATAAATATGACTAATCCTTTCTCCACATGGTTCCCTTTGTTCTATTATGAATTAGTAGTTTATGTACCAAATTTTAACCCATTTGCTCATTATTTACAGGTCGCTCAAGATACATTTAAAATTGGATATCTCCTATAATAAAATAAAAACCGAAATAATTAAAACATTGCAAACTGCCCGGTTCATGTTTTATTTAGCTCTAATGAAATAGGGAAAAATATAATTAAACCATTAAAATACCTCCATGTAAGATTTTTTCTTTAGTCAAGTTCATTTCATACATTTCAGTATGGCATTATTGCTTTATTTTGAGCGACCTCTAAATAAAGTCTGATTGTTCTCAAAATTGGTTGACATGATTTTAATAAGTTTTCGTGTAGAAATAACCATGTGGAGCTCAAACAATAAAAAACATTTTTTTTTGGACCACCCTAGTCTACAATAAATTTAATCGACTTATGAGATTTGTTATTCATAGTAAAGTGTAAAAATAACCGGCCTAGAGCGTGTCGGGCCACGCTCAGTGTAGGGTTCCGTAGTTTTCCGTATTTTTTATTAAAAACAACTGAACCTATCAACTTCAAAACAATTTTCCTAGAAAGTCTTTATAAAGTTCTACATTATAAACTGAAATAAATGTCATATACAAAGAAAAAATGACCAAGGCATTCTATATTTCCTATGAAATAATTTAATTTGGTCTTAGAGTGAAGTTCTACATTTGTATTTTTTTTAAACATATGGTTCAAAAGTTAGAGAGGGGACACACTTTTTTTCCTTTAGGAGCGATTATTTCCGAAAATATTGATATTATCAGAAAACGATTTTAGTAAACCCGTATTGATTTTTAAATACCTATCCAACAATATATCACATGTTGGGATTGGAATGAAAAAAATCAGTCCCCACTTTACCCTAACAAAACATTTTTTTCCGCTTCTTATTTTACCACTTTGTCGGCGTAATTGATATACATAATTACATATTGGCACCAAATTTCAGCTTTCTAGTGCTAACGGTTACTGAGATTATCCGCGGACGGACGGACGGACGGACGGACGGACAGACAGACAGACAGACAGACATGGCGAAACTATAAGGGTTGCTAGTTGACTATAGAATTCTAAAAATGATGTGAGATTGAGATGATTATTTATCAATACATTTTTATTATAGGCTACTTTCCTTCTAGTAAAATCAGTTTCTTTTTAAGAACTCTCAAAACGAATTTGAATGATTTGCTGATATGGAAATTAAACGAAAACGTGTCGACTGACGTCACGGTCAACTCCTATGATCATTATAAATTTCAATGAGATTTAAATAGAAATTGGGTTTAAAAATATGGCAGATTATTTTTAAAGGAAATTTCTATTTAAGTTTTGCTTCGTCAATATCCTCGCTCTTGTTATCACTACAATTTCAATTTTCAATTTCAAATATTTATTCAAGTAGGCTTAATTAAATAAGCACTTTTGACATGTCATACAAAATATTAACAATTACAGCTTAAGAATTACAATAATAATTATATTACAGTTATACGAAATTATATTAGTAAATAATACAATACAACAGTATAATATGGCAATTAAATATTATATAAACGGTATTAGCTAGTATTTAGAGTGCGCAAGTCAACTCAGTCCCAGGCGGTTTTGTCATTAATATAATCCTTAGTGCTATAGTAAGCCTTACACATTAATCTATTCTTTACGTATTTCTTCAGTCTATGTAATGGAAGTTCAGTTATAGTACTAGGCAGTTTATTATAGAACCGTACGCAGTTACCCACGAAAGAGTTCCTGATTTTTTGTAACCGTGTGGTTGGCATTGCTAGTTTGTCCTTGTTTCTGGTATTGATGTTATGAATGTCGCAATTTCTTTTGAAGTTATCTTTATGTTTATGGACGTAAATAATATTTTCATAAATGTATTGGGAGTACACAGTCAGTATATTAATTTCCTTGAATTTATTTCTTAGCGAAGCTCTAGCACTCATTTTATAAATAGAACGTATGGCGCGCTTCTGGAGTACAAAGACAGTATTGACGTCAGCAGCGCTACCCCAGAGCAAGATGCCATATGACATGATACTGTGAAAGTAGGCAAAGTATACCAATCTTGCTGTCTTTTCATCTGTTAGGTGGCGAATTTTAGATACTGCAAACGCTGCAGAACTGAGTTTGTTTGCAAGAATATTTATGTGCAAACCCCATTGCAGCTTGGCATCCAAAGTTAGGCCTAGGAATACTGTACTGCTGGTTAACTCCAGTTCCTCATCATTGATGGTGACAGTTGTTGGTGTAGTTTTGACATTAGTAGTCACGAACCTAACATATTTAGTTTTCCTTTCATTTAACAATAGGTTATTGACGTTGAACCATTTCACTATATTAGACAAAGCGCTGTTTACATGATCATTGGCATCTACGTGACGTTTGACTTTAAAGATGAGAGAGGTATCGTCAGCAAACAGTATTATGTCATGGTGATCCTTAACTAAGTGAGGTAAGTCATTTATATAAATGAGGAACAGGAAGGGTCCCAATATAGAACCCTGGGGTACTCCCATGGTAACTAGTGACCCAGAAGACCGTTCTCCATTGACATCTACTCTTTGGATTCTCCCATACAAATAAGATTTTAACAGATCCAGCGCTTTCCCTCTAACTCCATAAAAATAAAGTTTCCTGACAAGTGTTTCGTGACTCACGCAGTCGAACGCCTTGGATAAGTCACAAAAAATGCCTATGGCATCCTGTGACTCCTCCCAGGCATCGAAGATATTTTTAACTAATTCCACCCCTGCGTCAGTGGTCGATCTGCCCCGCGTGAACCCAAACTGTTTATTGTGCATCAGATTGTTGCTGTGAAAGTGATTTAATAATTGTGACAATATTAATTTTTCAAAAATTTTACTTAGTGTAGGCAGAACTGAAATGGGCCTGTAGTTGGTGGGGTCAGTTGTAATACCTGTCTTAAATATAGGAATAATTTTACTCTGTTTCATGAGGTCTGGAAACTCGCCAGAGTCGACGCAATTGTTGAATATGAGTACTAGGTGAGGTACCAGTAATTCGATTAGTGATTTAATGAGATGAATAGAAACCCCCCAAAGATCAACAGTTTTTTTAACATTGATGGCCTGAAATGCCTTAAGTACATCTAGCTCAGTAACATGTTTGAACCTAAATTCAATTAAACATTTCGGCAAGTTATTTTCTAACATTGTGGCCGCAGAAGAACTTGATGAGTTAAGATTCTTAGTCGTGGTAACTGGTATGTTTGTAAAGAAAGTTTCAAATTCAGTGGCGACATCTATGCTAGATTCTAACAATTTCCCATCTACGTTTAACTGGTATGTGTTACTTGTACTTTTTTTCCGACCTGTCTCTTCATTTATTATTTTCCATGTGGTCTTAATTACGTTGGAACTATCTTTTATCCTACTGCTTAGATAATTGCTTTTAGCCATATGGCATTCTTGTTTAAAACTTTTAGAAAACTGTTTTACGTATTCTTTAAATGCATCATCCGTTCTATAGCGCCGTTCCTCGTAAAGTTCATACAATTTTTTTCTTTGATTGTGTAATTCTACAGTAGCCCATTCACTAAAATTATTTGTACAGCTAATTACCACCGACTTACTTGTGAATATTTTATTGTACTCTTTCATGAAAAATTTGAAAAATGTATCGTACATATTAGTTGGACCTAATTCAACAGGCAAAAAAGGCAGCTGAAGGGGGAGGCTATTCCTCATTTTTTCCAAACGTTCGGAAGTTACTGGTACAAACGTAATTTTCTTCATTGGAGGACTTACATCCCTACTGTCATTGTTGACATTTTGTATTTACTGAATGAAAATACAGAAATAAATTAATGAAGAGAAGGGTAAAATGTGCAAGCTAACCAAATTCCACCGGGCCAAACAAGGTGAGTGAGTGCACTGTCGCGCTGACACGTAGATCTGCAGTTGGAGAATGGCCTGTGGCACGAAGTAGCAGAGCACTGCGCCACAACCATCTGAAATGTCCGGTGCGTGAGCTAAGCAAGTGAAAATAACAGGGAGAAGCAAATATGCAGTGTTAGTTAATGAGGTGCAGAAACAGTTAATAAGAAAACCCAGGAATATTTATGAACACACACAAATAATTAGCAATTAAATGAACCCAAATGCTTAATTTACACAAATCTCTTGGGTTAATTAAACTGAGCTTGGACTATCAAAGGGTCATGTGGGACTATTTACGTGACGTGACGTTTTTATACTTGGTACACAATGAAACACAAAATAAATGTTGTAGACAAGATACAAATATTGTACCCTCGACGGCTTTATATTGTCAAGTTGTAATATCAGGCAATCACAACTGACTACATACCTAAGGGTCACTTGCACCACCGAAAATGGAGGGTTGACCCGAGGCTAACCCACCATTTCATATGGAATTTGACAGTTGATAGCCCACTAACCTTGAGTTAAGCAGTTGGTACAAGTGGCCCTAAATGAATTTATGCTTAACTGGGCCCTAAATGTCTGACGGAGGCACTAAAGATTCGATAAATCTGATTCTGTATCTGTACGTATTTACGTAGGTGGATAACTACAACTTTATAAAGTAGCAGGCACTGAACAAAGAAACACTATTTTTTTTTCATAAACATTCAGTTTATCTTTAAATTTATATGCATGTAAATAACAAGTTACTTGGAAACTTGAAAACAACTCTGTGTTGATAAATTAGAACCAAATACAACCTTTGCAATTACGTACCGACAACTGTACTAGATTAACTGTATGTCACTTACGATTTTACAAGCTTTGATAATACTAAGTAACACTAATTATTATGCCACGAACTCACGACAATATTCACAAGTCAAAAAGGAAATCAAAGTAGACGTATAAATGGAACGCGCAACTACATACCTTTCTAAGCTTAAGAGAGATCTGCCGCGTCATTTGTAACCGACGAGTCCGACGACGACAGCGTGATGACTTGATAATAATACAGGCACTGGGATAGACTTCACTGGCCATTGCACGCAGGCCGGATCCTGTTGTTGATCGCCAACTTGTCCAGGATCGCGGCAGATGATGGGGCATGGGCAAAAACAACCCTGAACCTGAACACAGTATAAAAATATATTGATTTATAATGTTAAAAATAATTCGCGGATGCGACATGTAGGTCGTCGATTCAAGTGGGGCGCGAAGGCGGCGTAAGCGCTACCCGCGACGTGACGAGCCGTTTTTCTGTAATATGATATATTACACAAACCAACCTAGTCCCACAATAAACTATCTAACAGTTAACTGCCACATAGGCTGTAAATTGGTAATTAAATAGCAAATCTCACCATATTTCCGTCAGCTAACTCACAGAAGGACGCGCACCACGATAGAATAAATAAAAGATGGCGTCGCGTCGCGGTCCGGGGTTGCCAACTCTAAAACCGTGTTCAGAAACCGAGGGAAAATTATATTTAATATTATTTAGTTCCGTTACCGTCAGTGGCGAAAATGCATATCGTGATTTCGCTAGGACGGGTATATACAGGGTGTAAACCTAATACGGGCGAACAGTATAATAAGTTGTATTTGATAAGAAACGGCCCCTCTTAGTAATTAGTCTCTGGCATATAATTTATAAGTATTTAAAGAAGAAAATATTAATTTACGTGAAATGATCAATTAATGGTCCAAGACTTCCAAGAGCTGGCAGGATTTTGGAGTAGGTACTTGAGGCAACCTGTAAAGGTGCTCAGATGCTTCTCTGATCATAACCAACATCAGGTCTGCAAGTCTGGCAGCTGGGGAGTGGGGCTTTATCGAGCTATGAATTATTAAAGATTTAATTTTTTGGGGCCCATAAAAGGTGTTTGAGGCAACCTGGAATTATTAAAAAGTGAAAGTAGAGTTCCTCAGATGTCGCATAGTATTTATGCCAGATCATTTGGCCGGGTCCTTCACCGAGCCAGAACAGTGCAAAGTGGTAAAAAAAGAATTCCAAAAAGGTTCTTGCGGCAATGTGTCATTTTTACCAGTAAAATATGAGGGTCTAAATAGCCATCGAAAAATAATGCCATGACATGAGGTGGGGTCTGTACCCTGCCATTCGATCTTGAAAGTATTTTTTTTAGTTTTTCGTAAATAACTCGTAAACGGTAGCCCACAGCAAAAAAATATGTCAAACAGAAAATATGTACATAAAATTTTCTACAAGAAAGGTTATATACATTTTTTCGATAGGATCAATATAGAAAAGGATAATTTAGTAAGAAAGTTTTTTTAATCGATTAAATGCTCCGTTTTTCGTCCATACCTCGTAAACGGTGGCCCACAGCAAATAACTATGTTAAACAGAAAATATCTACATAAAATTTCCTATAAAAAAGGTTATATAAGATTTTTCGCTAGGATCATTTTTTTAGTTGGAATGTATTTTTAAATAGATAACATGGGCCGTTTTTTGTTGATAACTTAAAAACGGTGGCTCACAGCTAAAAAAAAATAATGTTACACGGAATTAATCTACATAATATTTCCTACAAGAAAGGTTCTATAAGATTTTTCGCTAGGATCAATATTTTAGTAGGTAAGTTTTTTTAAATAGATTAATTTTAGTTGGAAAGTATTTTTAAATAGCTTACGTAGGACGTTTTTTGTTAATAACTCGAAATCGGAGGCTCACAGCCAAAAATAATGTTATACATAATTAATCTTCATAATATTTCCTACAAGAAAGTTTCTATAAGATTTTTCGCTAGGATCAATATTTTAGTTAGAAAGTATTTTTAAATAGATTTCATGGGCCGTTTTTTGTAAATACCTCGTAAACGGTGGCTCACAGCTAAATAAAATGTTCACAAGAAAATATCTTCATAAAATTTCCTACAAGAAAGGTCCTATACATTTTTTCGCTAGGATCAATGTGTGAGTGTGTTTGTCGGTTACCATTAAGGCGAGATTTACTTGTATCTTTTATGCATTTAAACTGACAAAGTGGCTTTATAGCAATCGACAAAGTGGGACGTTTTCACGTCCACACTCACATATTTTAGTTGAAAGTATTTTTAAATAGATTGCATGGGAAGTTTTTTGTTGATAACTCAAAAACGGTGGCTCACAGCCCAAAATAATGGTATACAGAAATAATCTACATAATATTTCCTACAAGAAAGGTTTTATAAGAGTTTTCGCTAGGATCAATATTAGTTGGAAATTATTTTTAAATAGATTTCATTGGCCGTTTTTGTAAATACCTCGTAAACGGTGGCCCACAGCTAAATAAAATGTTCACGAGAAAAAATTTAAATAAAATTTTCTATAAGAAAGGTTCTATACGTTTTTTCGCTAGGATCAATTTTTTAGTTGGAAAGTATTTTTAAATAGATTACATGGGCCGCTTTTTGTAAATAATTCGAAAACGGTGGCTCATAACCGGAAATAATCTATATAATATTGCCTACTAGAAAGGATATATAAGAATTTTCGCTGGGATCAATATTTTAGTAGGAAAGTTTGTCTTATAATTCTTTCTGAAGTGCAAATTTAGGAGTTTCAACTCAAATCTCAAAATCGATCAACAAAAAGCGGCCCATTTAATGTCGCCAGTATCCTTGGTACAATGCCTCAAGGGCCTATTTTAGACATTAGCTAGCTTTTAAGTTTAGTCTTAGTTTCTTATATAATTATGTAAATATGTTCATGTAAATAAAGAGATAAAAACATTAAAAAAAAATGTTATCTGCAAAAGTATTGTTTGACTAGAAGACTATTATGCTCATCAACATTATGACAAGAAACAATTCGGTATTACAAAAATCTGCGAAATGATTTATGCCAAAGCATATTCTGCGTAAGGTGTTTCTGCCAAACGTGACTTCTGCCAAGAACTATTATACGAATCAAATGAGTAAAAAGTTTCTGCCAGAGAATAGTGAACCTATATAAGTTTTTTCGCTAGGATCAATTTTTTAGTTGGAAAGTATTTTTAAATAGACTACATGGGCAGTTTTTTGTTGATAACTCAAAAACGGTGGCACACAGCCAAAAATGATGTTACACAGAATTAATCTACATAATATTTCCTACAAGAAAGGTTCTATAAGATTTTTCGCTAGGATCAATGTTTTAGTAGGTAAGTTTTTTGAAATAGATTACATGAAATAGATAACATTTGTGCATAATATGTAGGAGGCATAAAGTTGCAATTCGCTATTTGATAGCGAGTTGGATGTGTTTGGGATGCAAGATACCTAACACTCCTCCTCGCTTCGCTCGTCGTCGTACCTAATAGTGACTCTGGGGCAGTTTTTCTTTTTTGATAGCGTGTAATAATTCTGCTATTGTAATATTATGCTATAAGATTATTATGGTACATACAATCACGCTAAATCAAATTTGACCAAAGTAATGTTCTGTAAAACAATATTCTGCCAAATGTATCTTATGCGTGGTAGTAATAATGCCAACTAAGTTTTCTGCGAAATTACCATTCGACCGAATGTTTTTTCTGCGAAACATGTTATGCTAAGTGTGTTTTTGGCCAAAATTATTCTGCCAGATGAGGGTAACCCTTTTATGATATGTGTATGAGGGTGGATTTGAATAATTCATCTAATCAACCATACATTTTGATCCTTGAGGCAATCAAACCATATTTAAAGGTGGTGCAAAGTTACCCATGGGGGAGCAAAATAGCTCCGTTTTACTGTATTGTAACAAACAAACAATTCGACTGAAAGTGTTACTGCGAAACATGTTATGCGAAGTGTGTTTCGGACTAAAATTATTCTGCCAGATGAGGGTAACCCCTTATAATAACCTTTCTTATAGGAAATTTTATGTAGATATTTTCTGTTTAACAAAGTTTTTTGCTGTGTGCCACCGTTTACGAGGTATTGACGAAAAACGGAGCATGTAATCGATTAAAAAAAACTTTCTTACTAAATTATCCACTTATATATTGTTCCTATCGAAAAAACGTACATAACCTTTCTTGTAGACAATTTAATGTAGATATTTTCTGTTTACCATATTTTTTTGCTGTGGGTCACCGTTTACGAGTTATTTACGGAAAACTAAAAAATTGACTTTCAAGATCGAATGGCTGGGTATGGACCCCACCTCATGTCATGGCATTATTTTTCCATGGCTATTTAGACCCTCATCTTTTACTGGTAAAAATGACAAATTGCCTCAAGAACCTTTTTTGGATTATTTTTTTACCACTTTGCACTGTTCTGGCACGGTGAAGGACCCGGCCAAATGATCTAGAATAAATACTATGCGACTTCTGAGGAACTCTACTTTCACGTTGCCTCAAACACCTTTTTTGGGCCTCAAAAAATTAAAGACGAGAGAAGTTATCAGTAGAGACCTGAAATGTGGTACCAATATGTATATCAATCACGCCGACAATGTAGTAAAATTAAAAGTGAAAAAAAATATAATTATATTAGAATACCCTCCCGTACATGTAAAGTGGGGAGTGAATTTTTTTTTTTTTCATTTCAATCCTAACGTGTGATATATTGTTCGATAAGTATTTAAAAATGAATAGGGGTTTACAAAAATATTTTTTTTGACATTTTTAATATTAAATTAATTTTTATTAAGCAGAAACGTCTGCTAACGATTCTAAACATTTTTTTTTTTTTTTTTTTTTTTAATGGTGCGGGTTCAAGTCCCGCCGGAAGCGTAAATTTTTCCATTTTTTCCTTTAATATAAAAATATTTTTAATATTTTCATAAATAATGGCTCTAAAAAGAAAAAAATAAGTGTGCCCCCCTCTAACTTTTGAACAACAACTTGAAAAAGTCTTTCTAGTATAATTATTTTCAACTTGATAGGTTAAACAGGTTTTGAAAAAAATATACGGGAAACTACGGAACCCTATACTGAGCGTGACCCGACACGCTCTTGGCCGGTTTTTAGGATCGGTGATCCAATTTGTGTGCGCCCTGTAAGCTAGCAAGCCAATCCAATGCGACCCCCGAATCCCCCAATGTTCTAGCTTTTTGAGTAGGATGGTAAGGTAACTGAGACAGTGTCAAAGGCCTTGCTTCTTGTATATCTTAATTCCCTTTATACACCGTGGGAGTGAATAAGCCGAAATATACTATTTAACCACCCATTTTTTGTGTAAATCAAAAAAAAGATATTACATGAATTTTGTTTCTGAATGTATTTTCACGTAAAAAGTAAATGTTTTTCATAAAACTAGCACTTGAAACGAGTTTTAACTTTTTTTCTAAAAACTTCATTCTTGAAAGATTTTACTTTTTACTTTTTGACATTTATCAATGAGGATAGTGACGCCGTGGCTTGCGTGGGCGATGGTCGCGCGACGGCGATGCGACGCATACGAAATCAAATCTTATCGATATGGAAGTAGACGATGCGATGAGACCATAATCTCCATAGTGGCATCAACTCCCGTAAAGGATCTTTTTACTGACTAACAATAACATCTTTTTTCAATTGGTAATAACTCTGAAGCTAGGCAATATCCAGAAAAGTATAAGTACATAACATTATAGTCTCTAAAAGTGGTCAGGAATACACTGTTAAAATCTTTTGACGATGTTAAAAATATTTAGGGTCTGTTTAACAATGTCTTACTAAAGTATAGCTAATCAATAAATTATTTTACCAAATAAAAATTGTCAATTTGTTAATTGCACAAACTACTAAGAAGATACTACGTTAATTGTAAGTTACAGCTGGCAACATTGTATATTGACGTTTCTCACGTTTCGATTTACGGAATACGTGGTCCATATTATAACGCCTTTTGAAATTTTGCACATTTTATTGATTTTATACATGATTATGTATTTAATATTGATTACTTTAAATGTATATTCTTCCTACAACATTGTTCAATGATACAACTTTTTTAAGAAATTTTATGTGGATGAAGATGAAACGTAATGCAAATGTCAAAGAAAGAAAATAATTTTAGTTTAACTTATGAATCATAAACATACTGCTAAAAATTCTAAACTTCAGGTCTAATAATATAAACTACATCTAAGTATTTTGCAGTCCACAGGATAATTGAGGGAAGTTAGTTCTGAGATGATGAAAATAATATATGGTCTCAAAGGAAGTCGGCCTCATTGTGAACAAGACGAAATCCCGCTTTATGTAAGTTATTATATGTTAATATGACATGTCTGGCCAGTGTAGTGACCCTGCTTAAAGCTTCGGGCTATATTAATAGACTACATAGTGTCCCACTGCTGGGAAAAGGCCTCACCCATGGATCTCCATTTGTCACGGTCTTGAGCAATCTCTGACTCGTCGCATTGTGGCAATTTTTGCTCAACTCTGTGTGTGCATGAGACAGACATTGTCCGGCCCATCCATACTAATGGGAAAGTGTGTGTATCTGTTTGTTTGTCCGTCCTTCACAGCAAAATGGAGTGACAAATTGATGTGATTTTTTAAGTGGAAATAGTGGAAGAGACAGAGAGTGACTTATGCGAAGCCTCGGGCAAAAGCTAGTAATATTTATTTTATATACTATCAATTTTTTTCCCATTGTTTTTATGCAATTCTATTCTGAAACATTACTTTGTTATAGATAAACCAAGGCAGGTTGGAAAAGTCCAGAAGCAAATTTTAGAAGAAAAATATTGTACTGAATAACTACAATGGGCCATTGAAGAAGAGAAGACGGCACAAGAGGGAAATATGGGCCTTAGAAAAAGATATCACGCCTCTATCCCATAAAGAGGTAGGCAGAGCACATGAACTACTAAGTTTCTGTGCCACTCTTGGCAAAAAGGGGTGGAAAGAAATCCAAATTATGACATTGAAGAAGTGAAGACTAAATAAGTAAACCAAAGGCCCCAAGAATATAAAAGACTGCAATGAAATTGTCAAGAAGAGGGTGCGAGAGCAGAACATATGGGCTACTTGCTATGGAATGATGAATTCTACCTTCAAGTGGATGGCGTGACAATGGGGTCTCCTGTGTCTTCAGTAGTTGCCGACATCTTTATGGAGGACTTCGAGGAGACAGCACTCTCATTGGCTGCCGTCCAGCCGAAGATATTCAAAAGATATGTAGATGGCACTTTTACTATGCTTCCTAAAAGTAGTGTTTCAACTTTCTTCATAGTTCACTATGGATAGAATTTAAATGGTCATACGATACAATTTACTATGGATAAAGACTGTTCTCGTCCCTTCATGAATGTTCTCATTTTGAGGAATCCTGATAATAGCTTAGGTTGCACTGTGTATAGAAAACCTACTCATACTGATAGGTACATAAATGGCCAATCTCACCACCATCCCTGTCAACTAGCTACTATGGGCAAATCTTTGTTTCAGGGAGCTCAGAGGATATGTGACAACCAGAATTTGGCCGCGGAGCTTCGACATGCCAGGCAGGCGCTGTTGACGAAAAAGCTCAAGATACTGCATGTCAAGCAGAAGGCCTGTTTGAAGATCCCTACAGTCGAGCGCCAGCTTGCTATTTTGCCTTTTCTTAGAGGGGTCACATATAGGATCAGTCACATCTTGAAACGGACTTTCATTAAAACTTATTTGAAGCCCATGAAGAAGATGTCACAATTCCTGAGGTCTATGAAGTGTCAAACTCCTCTACAAAATGCAGGAGGGTACAGGTTAGACTGTGAGTGCGGCCTGTCATATGTAGGGCAGACGAAACGAAGTATTTCCACATGGGTGAAGGAACACATAGCGGATGTCAAGCACCGTTGGCAAAGGTCTGCAGTCTCTGAACATGTCATGGATAAAGTCAATCACGCTATAAAGTTTGATAAGCTGTTTCTTGCTAAGGAGAAGCGGTATCTACCCAGAATGTATGGTGTTGGACATTCGCCATTTGGTTTTGCAAATTTTGTGTAGATTAACTAATTAATTGTTTTTACATACCTAGTAATGTAAAATTTGTTAAATATTGTATAACTAGCTTTATTAACTGTGTCTTCATTAATATTTCTTGTATGTGGGTAGCTTTTGCACATTGTAATTTTTCCTCAGTTGACCACAAATGCTGTAAAGTGTTCGAAACGTCGGGATGAATGGTAAATTCATTATACGCGATATAATCCGTTTCCATAGTTTTATTGTGTCTAAATGAATTCAACAAATAATCTCTATAATACTGTCTTCGGTTACTACATTACTTATTTATGACAATAATCCTAGAATCTATATGTAATATGGATATTATAAGATAACGGATATCGAATGATGAAAGTGATAGAAACCAAATAAGCAACAAATAGTTTATCGTTAGGCCTGATTTAGACGGCGTGCGAACTCGCATGCGATTTTAATCACATTGCGGGCTGTTGATGTTACATACAATTATGCACAGCCATCAAATACAGCAATGTAATAAAACTCGTATGCGAGTTCTCGTACGTATGTATGTAATATGTATGTATGAAGTTCAGGGAGCATTATAAAGTGGCGCGGACGACAACATCAACTTCATACAAATTAGTCGCGCGGACCGTCCGCGTGACACTAAAACCAGCCTTAATGCTAGTGGCATAGGACTATGAATTTCGTAGAATACCAGTAGCATGTATTGTAATGTGTGATTAAGATAATGTTTACTGGCATAGTATAGGCAATTCAGTAAAACAGTACCGGGGCGAACGTGTTAAGATGTAAAAGAAATACGTATGGCGAGTTTCTTGTCAGTCCCATAGTTGAATACTGTAAAACAGTTTAAGAAATTTAAATTTTCTCGAGTCAGTTATGGAGGGTTAGGGGTCTTAGAGCCAGTGTAAAGACTGATTCGGAAAAAAAGCAGCAGCACCGATTTTAGATTATTTATTTTGTGATCATTTTAAAGCAGTGCATTTTTATAATAATCTGTAGTTCGGTAGATCCTATTGTGTAAAATTAAATATAATCGTATGTATTCTAAGTAAAAGATCGAATTCAAGTTTCCACCTATTATATTACCTTATCTCCAACATTTATGAACGACGCGACGCGACGTCTTCTGAAATAGTTTATGAGGTAAGTATTTTCTTTTAGTTTATGAGTCACTTAATGTTGAATGAGTTTATGAGTAGCTACGTTGATAAATTTTATTGTCTGTTTGCCATCTTTACATGAATTGTATCCCATACAAAAACGTGTGTTACGCTTGCTTGGAAAGGCTTCTTAACTACCCAAGATAAGATCCAGTTAGTTAATAGCGTACCTATGGCGTAAGGTCGCAATTCCGATCACACGTTGTATCTTTCCTAGTAAGTCCGTTTTCACATTATCCGATCCGATATCGGATGTCGGAAGGATTTCGATGAAAACAATCCAAGATGGCGCCTGTAATGTATGCGATATCGGTCTTGCCTCCGATATCGGACCCTTTTCAGTCCACCCGCTGCCGTCGCGGCCATAGTCAAAGTGCAGTTCAGTGTAAGCAAAGACAGTGTACAGATATACCACTTACGGTATTAGTGTTAGATAGTACCTACTAATGAATCCTATTGCTGTTGTTCTAATTAGCCAGGCCTGAACCCTTCACCGTCTTTTAAGAGTGCCAACTTATTGGGAACCTCAAGCTAAATAGTCTGCGCTCAGTAAAGGGAACACCATCACACCCTTTACCAGTTCCACAATATATATAATATTAATGTGGTCTGTGGTTTGGCTCGAACCCCACTGATGCACACGCCGCTACGTACGGGATGCGCACGTTATACTCGTAGGTACCTAATAATACCTAAGAAAATTTCAAATAAATAGTAGTTGAAACAAAATTACTCGAACTAAATTTTCGATGATTGGTTGTCGATGAAAAGTTTATCGGCGAAACAAGGGTACATGTGTGCCATGCCTAGGAATACCGCCTTTTCCATCTGACCTATTCATCAGGGTCTACAGAACCTAACTTCAAGTTGGGGAGTAGTACTCCCCAGTCGGACCCCTTTTAAACCCATATTTCTGGTAAACTACATGTACAGTACATTTAATTTCCGACGAGGTACAAGAGGTACGTCAGAGGTACATTCCACCATGGTAATCTGAGCACAATAAAGCGAGGTGGTACGGCTGCAGAGTATCACGCCGTGGCTTCGGCTGATGAAAACATCCAGCGAGCCCGATTTCGATCGAACGTCCATGCGCTCAAGGCCACGTCCACGACCTTCGACCGATAGTTTGCATGGTTAAGTGTATATTCATTATCCAGATCCGCGTCCACGGTCGCGCGACGACGGACGTCCGCGTAGTATGTTCCTAGCTTTAATCTCAGAACAGAAAACTATTACAGCTAGGAACATACTACGCGGACGTCCGCCGTCGAGCGACCGCGACCGCGACCGATCAGTGTGCACGGTCTTCGGGACGTGGCTGGTCTTCGGGGCGTGGCCAGATTTCGATCGGACGTCCATGCGCTCAAGGCCACGTCTGCGACCGTCGACCGATAATTTGCACGGTTAAGTGTATATTCATTGTCCAGATCTGCGTCCGCCGTCTAGCGACCGCACCTAAAGAATAGGATGCATATAGTTTACTTTGTTCTTATTTATTGACAGACTTGTTTGACAGACTATAGTTTAATCAAGAAATAACAATTTTGAATTTTCTCGAGAATAACCGAATGTGAAATCTCCAAAAGAGGAGTAGAAAAACAATGTAAAAAAATCTAGCTTAAACATTTACACTGTTTATAATTTACCGTAATGTTATGCCCTTATAAATAGACTCATTGAAAGAGTGCTAATTTTGTGATATCGCAGCAAAATTATCAAACGTATATTTAAAACGGTCAATGACTGTAATGTTGATGTGAAATGTTCAATAAACGTAAATATTACAAATTGGTGCAACATTGAGAAATGAATTCTTTAAAAAAAGCAATTGCTGTGACATTGTATTTATAATTATCTGTAATGTTACAAAAAAAATATACCGGTTATATCAAAAGGTTTTATTGAAGTAAATCTTAATTTGTGATATTGCAGCAACTGCATAAAACCAATATTTCAAGTGGTCAGTTGCAGTAATATTGATTTTGAACATTTGGGAAACTTTAAGTTTAGACATTGAAGTAACATTGAAAACTTGATGTTTAAAAGTTAATGTTGCTGTAACGTTGCATATGTAATATAGCTAATACCTTGTTGCAGCAATGTAATAAATGAACATTTAAATAACTTGTAATCAAAACATCCTTGCAATATTATAATATTAGTTTTCATTTGTCATGTTACAATAATATAGCACTACTAATTTTCTGAAAGTTTCAAATTACCAATAAGTTGAATGTTGTTGTCATATTTCTCCGACCTTACATTCTAAACTTACAAATGTGAGGTATGTAAACTTACTGCAAGTTATTGTAAGTTTCATGCTCAGTGGGATGCCTATTTGTAAGAGATCGGCCAGACATATTTAAAATGAGATCAGAGTTCTTCTCAGGAACACAGAGATCTCAATATCAAAACCTGATATATCAGCCAAGATGCAACACGGCTATATACAAAAATAATGCATATAATATGTGTATTCTACTGTATAATAATGCTCCCAATGATATAAGATGTTTAAAAACAACTGATTTTCGGAAGAAAATGAGAAGTTTTCTATTAGAACAATGCTTTTATAGTGTAAAGGAATATATTGAACATAATAATATTAATAAGTAGGTAATCAATGTCTAATTCAAATTAAATTATATTCAATGTACCGTAATAATGATAATTTTCTAATGTAATCCTAATGTTATGTATTAGTAGCTTTTTTTTGTTTCTTTAATATTTGCACATCGTTTAACCACGATAGAATACTGTGACTGAAAATTCTTACAAGAACAACCTGTAACTACAATTAAGTATTCTTGCAAATAAATGATGATTGATTGATTGATTGATTGATGAATTCTAACATAAGAGCCTAAACTTTAAGTAAGCAATTTGAAGATCTTTGAAGATATTTCTGAGTTTGAAATTAAATGTAACAGTTGTGTAATCTCTATTTAGTCTGCCTTTCCAGACCGCATAATACACATGTCAAACAAGCTTGTGAAACATTCACTGTGTCCCAACATTTTTTAGATTTCAAAGTTTTTCTTGACAATCAAATTGATTAGCACGCTGCTCGCAAAATCGCCCAGCGACGCTATAACGGTAATATGTTCAGTTTAATATACGCAACGAACGCTTTTTGTTTAGTAGAAAAATATTTGAGCCTGGCGTTATGCCAGTATCTATGAGTATAATTTCGTAGGTACTCTAGGCGCCTACCATGAGAATAAAGAATATGTTATAGTTCGTCCGGCGGTGTAAGAGCCAAAAGCCATAAAGATAAGCTAATTATTCATCTATTGTTAACCATTGTATGCCATTGTAACAAGTTTTATGGCTTTTAGCTCTTAAACCGTCGGACAGACTATACTCGATAATAGTTATTTGTTTTATAAGGGGGCAAAGTAGTTGTTTAACCGCACGTGCTAATATTGATACCCGAGCAAGCGAAAGATTCCAATATTGAGCCGCGAGTGTAGCGAGTGGTTCAAAAAATGGAATCTTGAGCGTTGGTTGGTTTCAAGGCACGAAGGTTAAACAAACTTTGCCACCGAGTGAAACACAAAATTTTTCACCACACCAACACGAACAAAATACTGACTGTAAAACATCAAACTAAATCAAATCCATGAATTTATTCAATATTTATGATTCAAAATCATAATTTATAAGATTAAACGCTGTATATGAAATAAAACTACTGTTATAGAATTATTTTCAAAAATATCGTACCTGTCTGTAGTGGGCATAAACTGGGTGAATTTCTCAGCGTGATTTTTTTGTGGCGGAGCTGAAATTCATTGTGTGGGCTAATTGTTTCCGGGTTTTTATTTTTTTTATGAAAACCAATCCTAAAATACTACCTTCGGCAACATTGCAAATTGTTACAAGTGTTATGTATATTTATTTAAAAATAATTTTCCATCGAAATTCTAATTTTGGTGTAGCGTCCAGAGCCTGTTTTTAGCGGATTATTGCTATGGTAAATCCAGTAAATCCGCAGCTATAAAGATAACTTGCCATAACTTCATTCTTTATTACATTAAGTATATTTTAAGATGACATAAGTCAATATTATTATACAATTTGACACTTATAACTGAGCACCAAAAGTTGTCCGGGGGAAAGAACCAATTTTGGTGGTAAGTATTGAAATCATTTTTATGGTTAAACGAGACGCAGGAAGACGAACAAACGTGTCATAACATGACCATTCAGGTTCGTTCCTGCATTTAGACATGACACAAGTGTCATACCTTGCTGGATTGGTCCGCCCCACACAAAAATATCTAATTTTGGTGGGTCGTAATATTTTTCCACCAAAATTGCACAAATTTTGGTGGTGAACATATTGAGGGCAGTAACGTTTTTGTTTCTATTTGAAAAGTATTTATTACATGTTAAAAGTTTATTGTTTCAAGTAGAAAATAATAGAAAAATGAATAAAAGGCTTTATTTTAGATTTTATTTTTTATTTTTGTGGGTAGACCAATTTTGGTGGCGACCATGTCATTGAAATCGTAATTTCTCTAAAACTACTTATTATAATGAAAGGTCATTGATACATAACATTGCTAATAATTAGTTATGTAACATCAGTACATAATTTCAACAAAAATTACAAAACTAAAAAAATCCACCAAAATTAGGCAAATTTCGAGTATGTTGAAATCCACCCAAGTATTGCATGCATGTGTAAGCGAGTTAGTATTAATAAATCGTTTGAACTATCAACACGTGTTCACCATTAATCGAACCTGACTCCGATCCCCACATGGCGACCCTGAGCCATGAACGCGCTTATCGCCCGCCGCCCGGTGCATTCCAAGGCGACGGCGCCGCGCGCGTCAGCATTTTGGACGGTCCGGAACGGACGGTCAGACTAGCCATGTTTCATGAAAATTGGTCCACTATGTCGAGGTTTTTTTTCAAAACTTTAATTTTGTGGTTAGGTTATTTCAGAAATATTTAACTTGACATCTCAGTGTTAAAATTTCAATTCACAAAAGCGTTATTCCAGAAAGTTCATTCAATTATTGGATAAACAACGGCCCATACAACCATTTCAGTCGCAAAATCTTCAAATCAGTAACTAACTGTCAAATGTGACATAACGCGTGGTAACGGCGTGCAAACAATGCGACCGTATTGATACAATAACAAAATGTAGTCGTCGTGTGCACTCGTTACGGTAACAAAATGTGTACGAATTTGTGGATGTCAATGTCACTGTCAGAATGACTTTTAACGACACTTTATTAGTCGACGTTTGCACACATAACGGTAACAACATGTGGACGAATTTGTGGCTGTCATTGTCACTGTCAGAACGGTTTCTGACAGTGACATTGACAGAATTTGTACACACATGTGTAGGTCTGATTACCGAACTGCTCCTAAACCACTGTATCCGCAAATGACAATCTGAAATACGAAGGTTTCTCAAACTGTCTTGTGAAGTTGTGGACTGGTTGCTTTGAATCATTTAAATATGAGCGAATTAAATAATAATAAACGACGACGACCATTTAAGCACTCTTCGACATTTTATAGAAATGTGGGAAAGTTAAGAAAAGTGCAGAATGATAATACAAATAGATAAGCACTTTATAGTTACTTAATGTATTAAATATATAATTTTTAATTCTTATTGATAAAAATGAAGTGTAGTGTTGCTTTACACAATAAAAGTAGGAATCAAATGAAATAGAGTATTTACTGTGATATTAATAGAATTTCTGTTGCGCAATGATAGTTTTTTCAGTACAGATGCTGCTTTTTTTAACGCAGTAGTGCGAGCAAATCAAGCAATGATTCATTTCTTGTCTGGTCGAAACTCTTAGCTTAGATTTAGGTACTGAAAATCGTCGTACGATACACGTGCGAAAAGGACATTCACAACTCGTGTCGATTTAAAACACTCCCTTCGTTCGTGTATTAATTTATTGCTACTCGTATCGATTTTCCTCTTTTCCGCACTCGTATCTACAAGTATTTTGTTTGGGTTACAAAAAAAACACATTATTTACTCTACTACGTTTTATTTATGTCTCTTTAACATTACAAATTTGTAGACACTTATCTATACAAAAATCTTGACAAAAGAAGTACAGATCGCTGAAATGAATGTTGATAGTAAATTAATGAAGACTACTTCAACAAGTGTCAATTGTGAAATGCCGCACAATACTAGTTGCTCTATAGAAGACCATAATAATATGATCCCCGATCCTTTACAACCCAGCAGCTCGGTACGCACGTTACAATTTTTTTTTAATCTTCTTTAGTGAGGGCAACTGAGTACGACGGCATATTTAATTGTTTATAAAGTTTGAGGATACCTGAAAAAAATGAATACAAGAAGCCATTCTGCTTTCGGTCACGCGTGTACGCTGCGACCATTTTGCGACCGTTTGTTGACCGTTTGGTAACCGTTTGGCGACTGTTTTTTACATGGAATATTACCGTCTTAATCCATATCTTAACAACTTTATTGGTTTTCTAGGCATTATTTTTATTATTTCAGTATAGTATATGCACCAGAGCACTAAAACTTCACCAATCAATATACATAACACGCAAACACCGAGTAGTCAATAATATTATTACTGGTTAAACTGAGGTAAATTGATGGCGCGTTGATAAATTTAGACTTATTTTATGAAATCACTCGAGCAATTTAATTGGCCATGGTAATTAGCCCACATTATATTACAAATGCAAACAATATTTATCTTTAACAAATTCTTACGCCATTACATTTTAATGTCAAATGATTTTATTTCTTTTTTACTTTGACGTCTCTGACAGTCGCCATTTGAAAAGAATGAAATGAACGAATGATTTTGGGAAAGTAGTCGCCAAACGGTAACAATGTGTGCACGCGTAGTGCACACTTCTGTCACTTCTGTGACCATTTGTGCCTGTTACCAATCGTCCCCATTTGGGTCGCCGCGACTAAACGTCGACCGTACTGCGACTAAGCATTGAGACCCGAAGACCTGTGTGTACACAAAATAGGAGGATTTGCGTAGGAACGGCGACCGATTATGGTTATATGGGGGAGAATTGAACGTCCTTTAAGTAATTCCTTCTGAATGGAGGCTTTCCTAAATAGTCACTTTGAACATGGTTTAAGTAAGAGGCAGATATTTAAGAGGTTCTACTTGACGGTTTCGTTGCGAAAATAGAAAGAAGGTTTAGGGAACAAAATTAAAATTTTGAAAAAACCCCCGACCGCGACCTAGTGGACCGATTTTCATGAAACATGGCTAAGAACACTCCCGACTAACTCAGCTTTCAGACAAAAAAAACTAAATCAAAATCGGTTCATCCGTTCGAGAGCTACGATGCCACAGACAGACACACACACACAGACAGACAGACAGACAGACAGACAGACAGACAGACAGACAGACATACACACAGACAGACACGTCAAACTTATAACACCCCTTCGTTTTTGCGTCGGGGGTTAAAAATAGACTTATCTGGGTTCGTACTTTTCATGCCGATTATACTCGTACAAATATTACATCCCTGATCGTCAATAAGTGAAAATCTGAAGGATATATCCATATTAATATTATAATTGGGAAAGTGTGTGTGTCTGTTTGTTTGTCCGTCTTTCACGCAAAAACCGAGCGACGAATTGACGTGATATTTTTAAGTGAATATAGTTGAAGGGATGAAGAGTGACTTAGGCTACTTTTTGTCTCTTTCTAACCCCCACTTCCTTAAAAAAAGGGGGGGAGCAATTTTGTATGGAGCATTGCGTAGTTTTCGAATTTAACGTGAGCAAAGCCGCGGGCATAAGCTAGTAATAAATAATTGGGGCACACATACTACCCTAGGTACTTCGAAATAATGTTTAAATAAAATAACTGAAACATCATAGGTAATGAAATTATGCAACCACTCAGTCCAGTACAATAGTTATTTGTTATACAAGGGGGCAAAGTTGTATTTTAACGCCGAGTGTGGAATTGAAAAATGAGCAAGTGAAAGGATTCTATAGTTGAACCACGAGCGAAGCGAGTGGTTCGAGAATAGAATCCTGAACTTGCGAGTTTCTTAACACACGAGAAGTAAAATACATTTGCACCCGAGTGTAACACAAAACTTTTCCCCTCACTATAGCGAGGAAACTACAACGCAAGAAAATACATTTATCACTGCTTCCAGTAGTTCCACGGGTGGTAAATCATCTTAATTACTAGATTCAACTACTTTTGTCAATTTTAAAGCAGTTAATTTAACTTTATTCAAGGTCAAATTACTTTAGTACACTAGTGGATAAAATGCGTTTTTACCCGCTGGTATTAAAGGACAAAACATGTGTTTCCGAGCTAGTGAGGGGAAAATACGTTTAGTTTTTTAGAGTATAGAGATCGACCCACATTTTGAATGTTGCGTTCGTAGGAAGCTGCCATCATCGTAGTATTTGATCAATCAATGAAATACTACTCTGAACTGTTTATATCATAAATACCTATTCTCATATAACCTCGGGAGTAACGACGTAATAATGGCGTTTATCTAAAATTTATGTATACGCGATGAAATATTTGCAATACGGTATGTTCGAATGATAATATCGATCAGGTTGTAGTAATAGGGTTGTTTCTTTACTCGAGCAAAACGATAGCTCCTTATTTATAACTTATTTCTAACTGCCGCTGTTTATTAATAGTCACGATACAAGTGCGAAAAAAAGGAAGTTCGAAACGAGTGGCGATAAATTAAAACACGACCGAAGGGAGTGTTTGAAATCGACACGAGTTACGAATTTCCTTTTTGCACGTGTATCGTACGACGTTTTTCAGCACAGATGAGCCTCCAAAGTTTCTACCTGGCATATAATGAACCACTTAAAAAAAACCATCTGTACTGAAAAATACTTATGGTCAAATGAGGTAAGACCAAAAAGGCCAATTCGAACCCTCTATAGATTGTACAAACTCCTAGATAACCTTCATAGATATAAGTGGCACAAGTTTTTCTTAGAACTTCCCCAAAACTTCTGCTTGATACAACATTTATATACCCTGCCCTGGTAAGACCTAGGTTTTACCAAATAAATGTTGGTAAAAGCTCAAAGTAAACAACGTATATTTCTCACTTCCGGCTTTTACAATAACACATATATCACGATAAAACTGCGGAGAAGAAGTGCACGTGTATCGTACGACGTTTTACAGTAGGTACATATGGCCCTTTGAAGTTTCACCATGACAAGTCATATACTGCTTTGAGAAATAGTGCCACTTGTGCTCTTGCCACATAAAATTGGCTCGCGAATAAACGTATATAAAGGCTTTATTACGGTAAAAAAACCGGATGAGAGTCGCTCTTATGTTTTAAATAGCTCCGTACATCAGAACATTTTTATGAATCTTTTTTATTTATTGCCTTTTATACAGCCTAACCACATCTTAGTTCTTTAATCCGACTCTTGGTTGACTGTACTGATGTACTCTCTCTGTCTTGCGTGATACTCGTATTATGACTAGGCTTAGGTCTTTTTATGGCATACCGTGGTTCTAAAATCCGTGGAGTCGCCATATGAAAAATTTTCAAAGTCAAAGTCCAACAGTATGATGTCACATTAAATATAAATATTTATACACACTGTCACATCGTCACTGAGTTCATTTAAATCGAACGTAGTTGATTTTATCTTAATAGTAATTGTTTTGGTATTATTTATTATACAGGATTTTGATAAAATTTACTAATAAATAACATTATTAGTTAATATTAACTACGTTCGATTAAAATTAACTAGGTAACGTTGTGACAGTATGTATAAAATACTTATATTTAATATGACATCATACTGTTGGACCTTGACTTAGACTTCGTAAATTTTTCATATGTCGACTCCACGGATTTTAGAACCACGGTATGCCATAAAAAGTCCTAAGCCTAATTATGGCATCTCAATATTTTTTTACATCGTAGTTTCGGATATACCTAATGGATTTTTTTTAATTAAGTTTATCTTATAATAATTAAGTTTTTCTTAATGAGCTCATTAATTTTGATTTAAGTAAGTATAAGACGGTATATTTCGCAAAACGTTGTAAACTTTCCCATTTCTCCACAAAAGTGGCTCTTATTTTTTTTAAATTACGTGTCCGTCTTTGGTTAGCATTCGTTAGGTCTGTTTATGAATTTGAATTTTATTGCCACAGTCGTTATGGAACAAATACTTAGGCTGTCCTAGATATAATGTCGCACGAGTGATCTTGTAGGGTTTCCGATTTTTCCCCTTTAACTACGGAACTCTAAAAACAGATTGTGTACCACTCAAATGATTTAGCGAACCCCGCGGCGACTGTGTTTACTCTAACGCAATTTAAATTTTATTGAGTCTTTTATTTGGTTTCGCGTATTTATATTACAAAATTATTTAGGTCACTTGGGGTTATGTATGGTTGTAAAAATGTAGGACAGAATTACAGTCATATCCCTGTTTAAGTGAAATAGCTAGTGATGGAACACGCGAACTTTATAGATTCTATGTGTCATTTTCTAGTAAACGTCCCAGTGACGTTTGCTGTAAGGAAGTCTTGACCGGTTACACGTATAAAGACCAAGAGGACGTTTCAATAAACTTTTACACTTTTAAAGATTTCTTAACCTCAACAACGCTGTCATTTCATTGCAGCGTAGATGAGTAACAGTAATGTCTAAATATTGATTTAAACTAACACGATCTTCACTCATATTATTATATTAAAACGGGACTTAATGATGGGATGTCGTGAGTGTTGTATGTAGGCAGAGTGGCAACCCTAGCGTAAAAGTGACTGATGACAATCAAGTGCGGGTAGTTTGAAAAACTCGTACAGCTAGAAGATGTCCCAGCCAGTCTACCCGTGACCACGGACATAATGTCATGTCCGAAACGTCGGGTTAAATATAGACGTAAGTTTTTACGCGATTAAGTCCCGTTATAATTTAATAATATGAGTAATGTCTAAAGTAAAAATCAGCTGCAATAACAAGAAATTAATGCAGGAAAATAATAACATGTCAGTAACCTGCACTTCAGGGAAACGGGCTGAATGAACGTAACACGCCTGCTTTCGGGCGGCGTCCCTACACTACATGTATTACAACGTACTGAACGTTTATGTACATAAACTCACGCTTGTTGGCAGGTTACAAGAAACTGTTCACTAGCAAAAAGTAAAAAAAAAAATATATTACAGTGATAAATAGGTTGTTAGTTGTTCAGCCCATGGATAACTGACATTTTCTACGACATCCAAGGCAAGACAAAATAGCAGAATATGTACAAATTATTGCTTATACTCGTATAATATACTTTATACGAGTACGTATACGTATAATATGTACGTATAATATGTATCCACAACCTATATATTATATAGGTTGCGGATACATATTCCATCTAGGTCACCGGACCTTTTTCTGTATGGTTTTGGGGTACGTTTTTTTCTTAGACTTTATCGGTCTATACGAAGTTATATAGGTCTTTGGTATAACGTATCTGCCATTGAAAAGAGTTCACAGAAGTGACATATTGCGTTCCGCCTGAACGATATATTATAGTTCTCATTATACGGCGTTGGAGATATATAGTCGAGACAGTCATGCAACATTTTATTTTAATCTTAATGTGATCCTATTATGTAAACAAGATATACTGTTTATCTGTTTGTTCATCGGTTCTGTATTTGCGATTCAATTTAATTAATATTCCTAAGTTCCCTTAAATTTGCTTTGGGAGCGGAATGTTCTGTATTTATTAGGTGTATGAAGATGATAATTTGTTTTCAGTACAGATGGTGTTTTTTTTTACGCACTAGTGCGAGAAGTGGTTCATTATATGCCAGGTCGAAACTTCGGAGTGCTATCTGTACTGAAAAACGTCGTACGATACACGTGCGAAAAGGAAATTCGTAACTCGTGTCGATTTAAAACACTCCCTTCGGTCGTGTTTTAATTTATCGCCACTCGTTTCGAACTTCCTTTTTTACGCACTTGTATCGTAATGTAATATTTCAGTGCAGGATGGTGTTCTTTTTACGCACTAGTGCGAGAAGTAAGTAGTTCATTATATCGAAACTTCGGAGGCTCATCTGTACTGAAAAACGTCGTACGATACACGTGCGAAAAGGAATTTCGTAACTCGTGTCGATTTAAACCACTCCCTTCGGTCGTGTATTTATTTACCGCCACTAGTTTCGAACTTCCTTTTTTTCGCACTAGTATCGTAACGTAATGTATTATTTATTCCACGTTCTTAGAAAATGTGTAAACATTTTTAGCGATACCATATCATTATACCTGTTATACCTACAGACCCTACAGTATTATTTAAATTGAATGTAAATTCAACATTAAATAAGTTGGCGTAGATAAGTATCTGCAAAGAGAATCGAGTGTTATAGAGAGTTACTGTCGAAGTAAAATTATCACAGTGCATAGACTACCATCTCTTGACACAGGCTTAAAACTTTTGAACCTCAGTTCTGACAATTTGGCCCATATTCTTAGCTTGATATGTGTTAAAATGTCAAATATTAATATTAGCCATCTGCTGAGCATACCCTTAAGGTGTATCGCCATCTAGGCCACCGTACCTTTTTCTGTATGGTACTGAGGTACGCTTTTTTCTTAGATTTTATCTGTCTATACGGAGTTATATATGTCTTTGGTATCTGCAAGAATTCAAGATACACACATATATATTTTAGGCACGATAGTCTATTATCTTGTCTGAATAAGTTAATTTAAATAAATGGTTTCTACCTTTTAAGGGTTGATTATATTTAAAATTTTAAATCATTTGTACAAAACTTTCAGCAGTCGTTATTCAAGATAACTGTAGTGATAATGATCATACGCAAGCGCGATAGAGATAGATATCTACTATCATTATCATTTAGCCACCCTGTAGTGATAACGATCATTACCTACTGACTTGCACTTAAACACTAAGGCCCACTTGCACCAACCACTTAACTCATGGTTAGTGGGCTGTCATCTGTCAAATTCCATATAAAATGATGGGTTAACCCGAGGGTGAACCCTCCGTTTTCGGTGGTGCAAGTGGACCTAAGTGCGAAAAGATGTGCAAAGAGATCGTATTATAAATTAAACTATTTCTACAAAATTCTCTTTCCGAGCAGAAAATGCAATTGTTTAAAAAATAATCAGTCGAATTGAGAACCTCCTCTGTTTTTTGGAGTCGGTTAATTATATTCCTCACAGCCAGACACGTGTCACACATAATGAAAGATGAAAACATAGTAA
Organism: Leguminivora glycinivorella; assembly: GCF_023078275.1. NCBI lineage: Eukaryota > Metazoa > Arthropoda > Insecta > Lepidoptera > Tortricidae > Leguminivora > Leguminivora glycinivorella. Next base: position 7,196,223 of record NC_062985.1, read on the forward strand.
TACAAACATAGACATTAATTGAAAGTATGAAAGATTTTACGATTTAAAACAAGTGTAATAAACATAGTACACAAAGACCCCTTTCATGCATGCATGCGGTTGACGTGGAAAAAGAAACATTAATATTCTAATTATATCTCGAGCTACAATAAATAACACAGGAAGTTTCTTTTGGGCAAATGCTCGTGAATAAAACGCCTCGAAGCCAAATTATGGGTCAGACGTTCACGATAGAGACGAACAAATTAAAGCGTTTGCACGTTATACGTTTGCTTTATGCGTATTTTATACTACCGTCATAATTAATCTCTTTGTAGATTAAGATATAATAATAAAACAGGCATATTAATGAAATAATCGTATCGTACTCTAGATATAAATGAATGGTACATGTAAGTTATATGCTACTGCAATAGCAGCCTTCTAACTCGCCTTCACCCCTATTTAAACGGCTTTCATTCATGCATCAACAACAACAGGGAAGCCTTACCCGTGACCGCCTCTGCATCGGCTCATCCCCAGGGATAGTCAGAAAATTTCCGCTCATCTTCACTGCGCACACTACCGGTATATATAAACCCTTTGTTCTTGAAAAACACGGTATAAATAGCGCGCGAATTCGAACGTGCAACGTGCGTACGCGACGGCCGTTGGTAATGAAATGTTCTTTCAAACTAGAACTTCATGAATGGGTGACGTGTTTTAAATACTCGGTCCTGTAATGTGACGTCACGGCTACGAAAGCATGGACTGCCAAGCGTCTGCGTTCCGATCTGTTTGTCTGCAAATCCGTAAATAGCTTTTCATAATCGTCGGAGTCGTGATGGGAAGTTGACACATTTATTCGGAACTTTTCTTGTTTATAACATTTTTCGTGGATTAGTCAAAAGTTGAATGGAACTTTTGCTGTCTATTTGTTCCGTCAACTTCTTTTTACACAAGAGAAATAAGATGGCAAGTATGTATGAGTCATGTAAAAGTTATTTTAGAAAGTTTCTCGTATTAAAAAGTTTCGGCCACTCCTCCCGTACTTAATGCAGACATTACACGAAAAACTAGACTCCAGACAGACAGTAAGTAGACTTATATTAAGTTTCACAGACCTGTCATTTTTAATTTTTTATAATGCTTAAAGATACATGAAGTGCGCGAAAGTGAAGCTATCACGTATGTAGACAGTCTATGAGTGCAAAAGAGGCAGACTACACATGAGAAATTGTGACCATTTTGGACCTCGACAACAGACTCAAGATTACCTAAATGTTTATCGACAGAATTGCGATCAAAAATTGCTACAATAATTTTTATTAAGCAGAAACGTCTGCTAACGATTCTAAACATTTTTATATTAAAGGAAAAAATGGATTGCAAAAATGGTGCGGGTTCAAGTCCCGCCGGAAGCGTAAATTTTTCCATTTTTTCCTTTAATATAAAAATGTTTGGAATCGTTAGCAGACGTTTCTGCTTAATAAAAATTACTTTAGTATGGGTTAGCACATTGTTACTGGTGAATTCTCAATATAACTTGAGACTCCAGTGCCGTTACAAGATGTAATAGTCTGTCGGTAGATGGCGCTAGACGTCACCCCAAGACGTGTAAAAAAGGAAAGGCATGGAAGGATTTGCGAAGTCCGGCGTGGCTTCCGTAGCTCAATTGGTAAGAGCATTGCACCGATTGCAAAAATGGTGCGGGTTCAAGTCCCGCCGGAAGCGTAAATTTTTCCATTTTTTCCTTTAATATAAAAATTGCTACAACAAAAAATTGTTATTTGTTTTACAAGGGGGCAAAGCTGTTTTTTAACCCGATACCCGAGCAAGCAAAAATTCCAATATTGAACCGCGAGCGTAGCGAGTGGTTCAAAAAGTGGAATCTTGAGCGTTGCGAGGGTTTCAAAGCACGAAGGTTAATAAAGAAACTTTGCCACCGAGTGAAACACGTTTTTTTTTCACTACACCAAAAACACGAACAAACATCAAACTAAATCAAATAGATCAATTTATTCAATATTTATGATTCATAATCATCATTTATAGGTAAAGTCTACCAGCGAGCTTAAGACATCAAGTTAAAATTTGTATGAAATTACTTTGCACTCTTGTGGTCTTTGATAAAATGCAATTTTGCTATCTATTTTCGAATAGCAAAGAGAGCCTTTATCAGTTGGTGTGGTAAAAAACGTTTTTCATATTTACTGCACTTTAAGTAGGTAGATATACTAGATATAGCCAATGTCAGACATAGTCATAATTGGGTGGCCACTCATGAATGAATTTTATTTACAATTTTCATTTCATTCATGTCATTTTTGTACTACCTACGTCGCGTTGTGGTGAATCAACGGATCATAAATACACCCATGAAAAACATCGATATTTTAAGCGTTTTTGAGTTATGACATGGGTAGGAAGAGGAGGAGCCAAAGATAAAATAAATAAATATAATAAATATTGGGGACACCTTACACAGATCAACTTAGCCCCAAACTAAGCAAAGCTTGTACTATGGGTGCTAAGCGACGATATACATACTTAAATAGATAAATACATACTTACATACATAAAAGACATCCATGACTCAGGAACAAATATTTGTGCTCATCACACAAATAAATGCCCTTACCAGGATTCGAACCCAGGACCGCGGCTTAGCAGACAGGGTCACTACCGACTGAGCCAGACCGGTCGTCAAAGATGACATGACGATGTGGGTTTCTTTTACGTAAATCATAATAAAGTATAAGAACACTCTAACTCAGTTAGTAAGCCGCGTTTTAGCACAGTATTTCTGAACAGTTCTGAGCGAGCATTCGTTCGTTGGTGTGGTGTGGAAACACTTGACTTCCATACCTTTATCGATGCACGAACGAACGAATGCACGCTTAAAATTGTTCAGAACACTAAATGAAAACGCAGCTTAATAATATACACCGTGTTTTTTGTTTTCCGATAAAATCGACATGTTGTTACGTTCGTTATCAGGAACCACCCTGTATATCAGTTTTAGTTAAATTCGCTAAAACCAATTTTTTCAGCGTTTTGCATACATAATAAATGAATTAATTAGTGTGAGTGACCCTTAAGAATAATATTCAAGTTAGTGTCAAGTGATTGACGGCACATGTCAAAACAAATAACATTGGGAAGTGGTAAAGACTGTCAAACACGTGTTCAGTAATTATTTTTATTTGTTTAATAACTCGATAACCATAAGAGTTAAACGCTAGTTTTTTTGCTTGACCACAACCGCTGTGCCGCTCCTTAGGTATGCGAGCGGCGAGACGGGGGGGCAGAGCAGCCACTGCGCTCTGTCATTCCGCCGTCGTCGCTCGTGGCGGCGTGTAGTGTTATCTGTTGCGGGCTGTCTATGTCAGACGCACATGAGATAGAATATCCAAAGATGGGTCGTGCTTTATCTCGAGATGTTAAAGCTGTCATTTTCAAAGTGGCGGAATATTTTAGGAAAAGAAAAGCAGACAAAGATAGTTTCGAACATAAAAGTGACGCAAATATCGCCAAACTTGTGGCCGAAGCTACTGGGTACTGCCAAAGAACCGTAATAAATGTAATATCTGTAGGAAATTCATCAATTGAAAATGAGGGCCAACCGAAATTTAATTCGCCCAAAAAACCGAAAGTTATAAAGAAAAAATATGTAATTGATGATTTTGACTTGGGAGTGATCAGGAGAAAGATTCATCAGTTTTATGAGATCGAAAAAACAGTGCCAAGTATTCGTAAGTTACTGTCAAGTTTGAGACAAGATGGTGTTTTGAATTGTGGACGAGAATATTTGAGAAAACTTTTACACACAATGGGTTACCGGTTCAAAAAATGTAGATCGAAAAGACATCTTCTTATAGAGCAGCCTAATATTACAGAGTGGCGGAGGAAATATTTGACAGAAATAAAAAAATATAGAAGTGAAAACCGCAACATATATTTCCTAGATGAGACATATATTAACGCCAGTCACAATGTTAGCAAATGTTGGCAATCATCGTCGGAACTTGGAATTCACACTGACATCGGGAAAGGACGACGCTTGGTAATCGTTCACGCTGGAAGTCGAAATGGCTTGGTCGAAGGTGCATTGACTATATTTAAATCCGATGCTAAGACTGGCGACTACCATGGAGACATGAACGGGCCTACTTTTTATAAGTGGGTGGATGAAAAGTTGAAAGATAAACTGCTGCCGAATTCTGTCATTGTGATGGACAACGCGTCTTACCACAGCGTTCAAGTTGATAAGAAACCGACCATGACAAACCTCAAAAGTGAAATGCAGAACTGGCTGCGGCGTCACAATGTTGAATTTCCGGAAAAAATTAAAAAAGATCAACTGCAAATTCTTATAAATGCCACTCAAAAAGAGCCTGTTTACAGAATCGATGACCTCTTAAAAGCTCATGGGCACACAGTCCTGCGTTTACCTCCATACCATCCAGATCTGAACCCCATCGAATTGGTATGGGCTGATGTTAAAAACAATATAGCGCAAAACCATATTCATTCTTCTCTAGATGAAAAGATAAACGCACTGAATTTATTATTTTCGGAGTTCACGGCAGAAAAATGGCAGAGGTGTGATGACCATGTCCAAAAAAATGAAAACGATTACTGGGATCGCGACAACCGTTTCGACAATATTATTGACCCCATAATAATAAATTTGCAGGATGACAATGATTCAAGTTCCGGTAGCGAAATGGAAGATGAAGATAAAAGTGAATCTATGTCAGAATAGTCACTGTATTCATTAACTAGAAGCTTATGTTTTTTTGTTTTTCGAACTGATTCTGTTTTAACTCTCGAAACTATTAATTTTTCCGATAATTACACATTAATTTGACTTATATTGGTTTTTTTATTTGTGCTTACCTAAAAATCGTATTGTACCATAATAAAAATTGGATATAATAAGTATGTACCTATACAGAGCCAAAATATTGTACTTCGGTATCTTCAGATCTATCCGACACGACGACAGACTCTTGTGTGTCCGTGATCTTTCCTGCCCGCACCCCGCCTCCCCGCGCATACCTAAGGAGCGGCACAGCGGTTGTGGTCAAGTTTATAGATCACACGTCTTCTTCTAACTGTATAAATGACACAAGGACGGGTAGTCTATCTCGCGGCGAGATACTCTCGCGGCAATCATGTGCTAACCCTGCTGATGCCGTAGCCGTAGTCTACTAGTCTGGCTCTGTCGCGCCAATACGCAAGAGCGATAGAGATGTAAATATCTACAAGTGTTTCGTTTCGTGAGCGTTTCGTGAGCGTTTGTGCCATTTGGCTACGTAATACCCTGGGCGTCCGGCCTCGGTGATGTAAAGGACAAGGCGATAATGCCTTCTAACCCCGCACCGTCCGAAAACATCCACATGAGAAGAAGAAAAATAATAGATGTAAAAAACGAACGAAACGGAGAAAATGGAAGGAAGGAGAGTAAGTCCATTTATAATAAAAAAAAAAAAAAAAGAAGAAGGAGAGCCTTCGAACAGGAAGGTTTTAGTGAAAATGAACTCAAATGAAACGAAACAAGATATATTTGAAATACGGATATTTATTTATTTTTTCATAAAAATTCTAAATTCAATAATGTGTTTTAAACATGTAACATTTACATATATGCATTTATACAAAGATATATGCAATGTTTAGTGATTTTAATACTAAAATTGGAGCGTAACAGACTTACAATGATGCCAATGCATGTGACGATCACATTTACACTTAAAAATAATATTTACCAAGTATTGTCAAATGGTAAAGGTTACGTGTCAGTTACAATTTTAATTTGATGAGGTTAATGGACACTGTGCGCTTTTCTTTTACTCTAGCTCGAACCGCGAATCCGAAAGCCGTTGTGTTGCGATGAAACTAACATAGGATGATTATTGGTACACGGTAAACGATAAATAATACTGTTACTTTGTAATGATGTATTATCACACGCTCTGTATTGTAGTCCCCTGAAGGACGAGAGTAGTCGATTATTTACAAATGAATGACACATGGGCTTCACGATGGCGATGTTCGGAGACGAGGCCAGGCAGACAAGCATGGTCGCGCGATAAATGATAAAACACCAGGCCGCCCCTATCGCACTATTTGTAAGTTCGATAGGGACGGCCTGATGTTTTATCATTTATCGCGCGACCATGCTTGTCTGCCAGGTAGTGAACAGCGGTAATGGCAAGCGATCCGTTTTTCATGATAGTTCAAAAACTGCAACACTCTATTCAACGCATTAACGTGGTTTGAAATGTTTAGAAAGTTTAAATTTATCTACCTTTACTATTCGGTATTAAACAACTTTTGCGACGGACAAGAAATGTAACTATTTATTTTAAATGTTTAATTTTGACATTGACTTATGTATAGAACATTATTACCTTGAATAGATTGCTCGAACGCTAAACAGAACGATTAATTTTCAATTTGACCATATTTCGCTATAGCGCTATAGAAATAGAAACACAGACTCAGTCGACTCGGAAATACAAATTCATTAACAAAAGTTTATTATTATATTTTAAGACGAGTAAATATATATTATTATTTATTGAGATTTGGACTAGACAAACCACATTTTCTATCTATAGATATGTAATCCATGATAAATCCTAATATTTAGAAAATCTAAGTTCCATGGTGGTAGTGATGTGCCTGTCTACACATCGTATACATTTTCAAAGCCACCTAGACTTCATATTCTTACAAGTACTCGTAACATCACAATAACTTTAGTAAACTGACCACATTCATATATTGCGAACATCAAACACCTCTCCTTAGTTGGTAACATCAAATCCATCGCACTAACGTACAAAATGTGCACTAATGTATTATTCCCATATATTTGGGATTTTCAATCATCATCAGCTGAAAAACAAGACTTAAAACACTGTATTTTTAAACAATCGGCATTACAAACTCCGGTTACATCTTTCCTAGACACAAGTTCACATTTATTATAACATATACAACTAACATTCAGTAACACTGTTAGGTACACTAAGACACCCGATAACATGTCATGTCGTATACAAAACATTGAGATCCAAATCCAAAACATGTTTTTATAACTCGTTTAAGCTCAGTCTGATTTAAAATTGTACATATTTATTTTTTAATTTTCATTAATTTAGTTTTCAGGTACTCTTTTTCTCGATCTACCAGACAGGAAGGAGGAGGAAGAGCAACTATTTAAGTTTTAAAGATGATCTTTAACACTAATAAAGGTTTTTAATATTATTTCATGATTTTACCATAGTAAGATCATACCATCCCATACATTAAAATGCCACCGCCTAAGAACGCGTATGATGTCTTGTAGCTTTCGATTATACTTGTAGATGGCATTAAGTGTCATTTTTGACATAGATTTATGGCAAGAAAGTGACACAACGCCAATCTACAAATAATCGATGGCAAAAAGGCATTTTTTTGTGGCGCCATCTATGTGTAGTGTAGTGTTTGCGCGTTCTTAGGCGGTCGCATTCTAATATATTATTATACGGGATGCAGGATGGTATGATTTTCTTACATTTAATCTATGATATTACTAAGTAGAAATATTGTGTTTTTTCTATGAATCTACGGAAAACGTACTATTTTGTGACTGGGAGAGTTTTCAAACATGTTTTGTAAATTGAACATTATCTAACGTCAAATTCTAAAGTTCTATAGCAAATCTGTGTAGAAAGGAAGCCCATAAAGTACGTACAACTAGGAAACATCAACTGGTAGGTTACTTGATTTTTCTAAAAACAGTTACTTCCATTAGAGATAGAACTGATAGAGGAGTAAACAGTTTTAAGTTCAATGAAGATAGAGTATTGATAAATAGTAAAGTAAGTGTAATGTTACATGCTGTTCATGAATTTAGTAAGTACTTTTCAAAAAATAATTTAGATTCATAGAAAATGATTAAGACAAATCTTTTGTCTTAATCGTATATTTATGAATACGATATTAAGCATAATATCGTTTAAAAATAATTTGATTTTAAGTTTATGAAATAGAAGTCTTAGTGGTATTGAAAATATACACACACTATAATTATTATTTACGTGATGTTCAAACGCTGTGTTTTGATTGGACTGTGATAAATATTTAATTGTCATAATTATAATATTATCTTGTTAAATCAACGATTCATTAGTGATATTTGCCATAACTATAGCCTTAACAAATTATTTTTTGAGCACTGATCGTTTTAAATGCTAGTGACTTGTGAGTAAATTTAAAATGGAATGTTGATATCTGATAAAATGAGTAACCCATAAATATAAAACATCAATTTAGAAAATAATGTTATCCTTATCAGTGCCCTATCAATAAACGAGGTATATAAAAGAAATGTAACATTAACAACCAACACTTCAATATTGGATTTATCAGCTAAAACATGTTTACATAAAATATCCACGAGATGTATCATTTTATAACAATATCACAATTTTTAATAATTTATACATAATGTTATAGGAGATTTCAAATTACACATTAGACACGCCAAGCATATTAAAAGTAAGAGCAAATATGTGATAGTATGTTATATATAAGTTGGTATTTACATATCAGTATATGCAACAACATGGACCACGAAATACAACAAAGGTCACTCAAAACGGGACGCGAACAGAAGATTTAAAAACATTACAATACTTTGGTAGAATTAATGAACCTAAACCATATTCATACCATTTTGGAAACACTCATCTCCTATACAATCATGCTTCGCGACGCTCTCGCGATCCTACACACCACTCAGATCATGATATTATTATACAGGGAATACGGCTTTCACCCTATCTCGACATCCAGTACATCGTTAACACTTAGTACCTTTTAACTTGACACAAGCAAAGTATTCTCAAACAAACGAGGAAATAATTTACATAAGGCCATACATTATTTTACTGTACACGTATAACGAGTAGATGATTAATTAGATAAATAATGTTGATTTAACGTTAATGGATTAGGATAAATGTATCCGTATTTGTGACAGTTTGGTCCATATAAGTATTATTACATAAATTGTGAATCGTCCACCCCTTTAGTCACCCAGCAAAACGTGCAAAAATTAAAATTAAAGTCAATCGTTTCGTAAGTAACTTTAACCTATCAAATCCGTTCGTATGAAATGTTAAAAGTAATAATAGAAAACGACACGATAAAATAAGTAGTGTGTGTCTAAGAAAGTGCAGTGTAGATTTATTTGCTGAATACCTAGAGCGCGTGGACGTCGCGGCGACCGCGGCCGCCTACGGTCAGTCTTTTTCGCTAACTTTTAGGAATTTGTGCAAAATATTTCTACTTGTCGCGTAACTTAATACTGTTATAATATTTACAAAATACGCCACGAGGCCGTACTAAAGAAAAGGAGCACTGACCGGAAACCGCCGCAGCGCCTAGCGTCATGTCTGCTTCTCGGCGGAATCTCCGTGACCCCATGTCTCAGAGCTCGAGCGGTGGCAACACTTCGGAGCGTTAGACACGTTTGAGGAGCGTGGAGCAAGGATCACCGCAGTCGGGCGATTCTCGTTGGCGTCCGTGGGACGTCGCTAGAAGAACTGTGGCTCGCGAGTGTCCCTTACGGGTTTCACGAGGGCCCCTGGCCTGGGGGCCCGGCGCCGGCCGGGGCCTCCGACCGCATCTCCGACTTGAGCTTGACGAACTCCTTGGCCACCTCGTCGCTGTGTCGCTGCGAGAGGATCCTGAGGATCGTCCATCCCGTCTCGTCCATTTTGACACGCGTGCCGAGTGGTAGCCATGCGGCACATGAGTTCTGAAATTCGAAATACGTAATTTTATATTTAATCTTCTAAGCAACATTGGAAAATAAGGAATCAGTAATTTCTTTGAAAGTAAGTCTTAGTCTTAGTGGAAACTGGAGATGCCGGAATGAAAAACGCTTCACGAAAAATCGATATTTTATCATCCAGAATGAGATCAATCTAAAAATCAATCATGATTACCTGGTCGATATTGTCGGCCAACCGCATGACAGCTACGCCGACCAAACGATCCTCGCGAGCGAAGCAGTAGTCTCGCACGCAGATGTGGAGCTCGAACAGTGCCAGTTGCTCGTTGGCGCTTATCATGCTGAAAAACGACGTAATTCGTTAGCGAATTTAGTAGTCTTTAATAAGGGTCCGCCGATTGCGGCGCAGTTGCCTAGATGCAGAGTGGGGTGTAAAAAGCTTACACTACTGTTTAATTGTTCTTATGTATCTTTCTCTATACGATATTGGCACATTTAGTTTTGGTTAACTCTGAGTGGAATTCTGATACAAAATTATTAGTATCTTGTGTCATTATCAACCCAGGCCACAAAAAATTGCATACAACATTTAAGTATCTAAGTTTGTTCAGGAGTTAAATCCTTGAGGGTTAACTAGGCAGAAGGATAGTCACAATCACATTTATAGGTAAAATAGGAATAAACATACAAATGGAAGGTCTCGTTGAACTTCGGACTCCAGTTGTTGCTCTTGGACTTGGTGGCGAACTTGCGCTTCTTGTCGGCGAGATGCGGCCCGATGAGGTTCACCTCGATGAACGGACGGAACATGCCGCTTTGGATCACCCACTTCAGGTCGTTCGCTGCTACCACTGGATACAATAATAATACATATTTGTACAAATCAGTACGGAAAAAATATTTTGTGATTTCAGCTCAACAGAATCGGATACAAACATTACAGGTTCCTCAGGTGACCCACAGTATGTTCCTATAACGACATCTTCATACTATTGTCAAATACTTAAGTAATATGACCTCATCCACCCACAAGTGCGATGCCGTAGTCATCCGTGAGCGAATACTATACTGACATTGTAGCATCTACATTTATCACCGGTTATGGCGTGGTAAACCTAACTGGCATTTTGAAAAGTTACATACCTACATGTAAGGGTAAGGTCTGTTACTAATCAACAACCGCAGTTTAACAAATTAAATCCGGATTTTTTATCTGCAATCTTTAGACAAGTTATTAGACGCCAATTTTTACCTTTCACAGTGATTTTCTGCTCCCCAGTTCCTGGATGCGTGAATATGTCAACCTGCACCGAAACTTCTCCAACGCTACCTTCTTCAGCTACTGCTGCATCTGAAATTACAAACGACAATTGTTTACTACTTACTTCTTCATTGGACAATCATAAAAAATAATGTTGAAAATATTGGTAGGTATTTAAAGAGGTATGTAAAAAAAATGTCTTAAACTTCAGAAAAATTTTTGGAAAGTGTATAAGTATGAATAATAAGAGAACAGGAACAATAAGGGTCATAAAGAGATTCCTTGGAGTACTCTGTATATACAGTAGGAACAGTAGGGGTCCTAAAAGTTTCACTTGGGGTACTCCGAACGGAAACCTGTGGGGTCATATATCTATAGACTGACCTTGATTCTGTTGACTGGTGACAAACGTTCTGATCAGCGTATCCGTCGTCTGCGTGTATAGACTGAGGGCGTATCGCAGCGACTGCAGCTCTGGGCTCTTTTCTAAGAATGTCTTCTTTAACCCATTGCCGCCGGCGTGGAAGTACTGCTTTATGGTGTCTAAGGCCGCGTCTAGCACCGCGCACTGCTTTGGAGTCAAACTCTTTTCGGCTGATAAGTGCTGTAAAATAATGATGTTTATTTATAAATCCATCTGCAGAGATATGCCGTAAAAAAGGACTTTATCTACTTAGGTAAAGTTGACATGACAGCTGTCTTAATTTTATGCTCGGCGTGATAATGTCCTATAGTTTGATTAATACACTGCCTACCATCAGCTAGCTCTCTATATAATCAAGTAAGTTAAAAGATGCCATATTATAGGGTATGAGTTAGAGCAGTTCCGTGTATATTGTCAGCTACTTTACATACATACTCTTCCACTGTGTAGTGTTCCTGACATTTTCTAAATAAATATTCGAACTACTGTACAGTACCTCTTTAGATATATCCATAACTCCGGACAGCGCGTGCTTGACGTCTTGCTTGCCAACAGTGCTCTTGAAGAGTTGTGTCATGTCCTCGATCTTGGCATTCGCTGCGAGGTTCTTTGCATTGTTCGTTAAGTTTTTCAACATCATCTGAGAAAGAAAAGAAATGCGTTACTAAATTCAGTTTTTGACAAATAATATTCCGTGTTACGTGTTGGGCCAGCGTTTGGTAACTAAATTTTGTAACTGGCTATACAGAACGAGAATACGAAATTCCCTGTTTGTAGCTGGTTACGTATTGGGCCTGAGTTACTGATCGGAGTTTCTACCAAATCGAAGCTAGGACGGTGGACAGACAGACAGAGCGAATATATAAGGGTTCTTAGTCAACCTAGTTGACTACGGAGCCCTAAAAATTACTCGATGTCAGCATTATTCGAATAAATCATGTATTCATGACGTTTGGAAGCTGGTTACCAATCATGGCTACAAATCGGTAATGATTTAGTCTCATTTTGTAACCAGTTACAACACGGGATTCTTTTTCCCGATTCGAAGCCAGTTACCAAATGTGGTTACGAATCGGTAATGGGAAAATCCCAATTTGAAGCCGGTACTAAAGGAACATGTTGAGGTTCCGATGTAGATTGAGTTATTCATTTTGAAATAGTAAATATGATCTTACCGTCTTATCAGTCATAGGCGGAAGCACTACGGTTTTCTCGAGGATTTTCATTACTATCTTCCACAATTCCTTGAGCAGTCGTTTAAGAACAGTCTTTTCACAGGACTCTGCATACATAGTCAATGAACCATCCTGAAAGAAGAAACGAAGTGTTATACTGCGTACTCTTTTCTTACTGTTGGTAGAACCGTCGATATTATCAGTTATTTCTGAGTGGCTGGTGTTCACTTTACAAGAAAACTATTACTATAAATGCAAGTCATTGGTTATCATCTAACCGGCGAAATAGAAAGAGCATTAAGAACAAAGATTACCTATTTTATCTTAATAAAAGTGTATAAGTAGGTATATATTGATTATTAAACGCTGGTTTAAAATTATCAGCAAAAGATTTTTTTACACAAAAAAGAACCAGACATTATATGACACAATAAGGTACGAGTATTATTGAATTACATAATAATATTACTGTTCAAAATTTCTTATGTACATATGTATTATTTAGGTAAAGAAAAGAATTTAAATGTTGTTTACCAATATATCCATGAGCGGCCTCAGCACTTCGTCAGCCTCATGATGTACAGGCGGTTGTGGTTGTCCTGGCGCGTTGCCGCCGCCAACCTTTTGCAGCAGATCACCTAACTCCTTCACACTGGCTGTTATCCTGGTCTCCAAGCTGTTGAAAATAATAATTAAGTCAGCCAAGATTAAAATCAGCCATTTGTCAGGCGTAACAATTAAGATTTGATCTAGAAAAAAAAAAAACATTTAAAAAATTCATCTAATAATGGTAGTATCAGGATTACGATCCTTAAGTATCAACGGTTCCGTGGATGCTTATTAACCAACATGCTAATCCTTCATGCTCCGCAGCTTAGTAATTTATCTCTATCTACGACAGACTTCTGCGACAGATACATTTAGCGTTTCGTTTGGTACATAGTGATTAGTAGGCTTTAATTTTTTTGTTTCAAATAAAGATTGACACTTAATTTATCTTGTGACACTAGGACTGATACAAGGTTTTATTCTCATACAAAATAAAATGGGCATTTTCAAAAATTAGGACCCCAAATTAGTAAAAGTTGTTAACAAAAATTTACTCAATGTCAGATTTGTAACGATAATTAAGCATGAAATTTTAATAAAAATATTGCTTTGTGTTAATTACATAAACTTTAAGCAATAATCTACATTTAGAATATGAAAAAAGTTGATTTTTAGACACATTTTATTTTAAATTGTCGTCACAAAACTGACATCGAGTTTATTTTTGTTAACAACTGTCACTAATTTTGGGCCCAATTTCTGAAGATGCCCCTATATATACCTGTTTATTTAGTCGTATGGCAAAGAACAGAAACATTCATAGGTTAACGTTAAGTCCAATCAGCCATTTATTGGCCTCGTCGCTAAGGGTGATCAGGTCTTCTGTAGGTCCATTGGCATAGCGCGTCACGGGGCAATCTTCTATTACCTATGTGTTGGATTGTTAGCAATACCTGTTAGCAAACATAGACGCGAGCTCATCCAGCGTGCTGTTCAGGCTCTGTTGCAGGTCATTCAAAATGTCTGCCGCATCAGTCTCAAGCTTCGTGCCGCCCATGGCCTCGAACATCTTCTCTAGTTGCACACGCAGTTGCTGGATGTTGTTCATTAGTATACAAGCCTGGAAAAGAAATAAATTATTGTAATGCTTGATTTGTCTTAAAATATTTGGTGTTATTTGAAAATTTCTTGGTCGTTCAGGAATTGAGATAGCACCTTCAGATGTAGTGCGAAAGATTTGCCATCGTATTGTTACGGAAACGTGCGAACGAACGTGTCATGTCAGTCAGTCTCAGTACAAAATGTACTGACATTGACTGAACTATCATGACAAATACGAACGTTTCCGGAAAATACGAAGGAAACCCTTTTCGCATTACATCTGTACCTACCTACCTAATGCCATAAATGCCAAATATCTTACTGTGATAATTCCAAACTACTTATACTGATTCTAATAGATTCTGATTCTGACTGATTAATGCTAAACTTAGAAATTGTAAATAAAACTTTTATTACTTAATGCAAGGCATTCATTCAAGCTTTGTGTAATACGCAAAACCACTAAAGAGACTGTCCCGTAGCAAAAACTCTTAAATAGCTGTTTTCATCAATCCGCCATGACAGCATCTATGTTTATGTAAGACTATTTATTTTCTAAAATTTGTGTTTGAAATTAAAATCATAACTTTTTTACTTTGTAACACTACTACTCTTTTTGATTAAATTGTTTATTTCCGCTACCTAAAGATTGACTGGAAGAGATCGCCCTTCAGCGATTTATAATCAATTGTTCTGTCTCCGCTACTGCTGGGATGTGCCAATAAAGAATATTCTACCTACATATCTTTCTAAAACTCACCACCCGCTCCTCTTTCAAATGCTCCGGGAACTCTTTCTTCACAATATCAGCGTAAGCCTCCAGCACCTTCGCGATGGTCTTCGCAAACCTCTTCATGTACCGTTTCCAGATCTCCGGATCGGGACACTCCAGTTTCGACACGACGTCGAAACATTGGGTGAGTTGCGTGAACACGTCCACCACGGAGTTACTGAAGAGCGCGTGCTCGCTTGATTTTTGAAACTGGAATCAGAAAAATTAGTTATTAGTCAGATTGACTCTTATAATATTCGAAACTTAATCTCTAAGTGGTTTTTTTTAATGGGCTTACTCTAGGCCACAGTCTAGTCAAAGGCAAAGACGTAGCCTACCATGATTTGAAGCCTTGACTATGCTATAAATCAAATGATATATAGTATTCAAATACAATTTCCAATCATTTTTAAAAGGTACTGTCTTGGACCCTATTCGTTTTTTTATCAAGTTCTCAAAATAGACATATTTTGCTTTCGTCACCCTCCTTCGTCAGTAGTATTTTTTTGTCATTATTGATCACATTCATTGTTTTCTTTACTGAGTTACTTAAGCCATTGATGTAATGTAATACAATACAAGACTCACTACTGGCGTCTATTTCTCGAAGTTACAAGTTACAATTTACAAGTGGTAGTCAATGTCTAATATGACAAGTTGGAAAGAGACTTCCGCTTGTAACTTGTAACTTTCCGTTTTGAGAAACGGGCCACTGGTCAAAGTTTTCCAGTTATATCTTTAGTTCCTTCTAGATAAGGTTAACTACTTTTGGTTTAACAGCCTATCCAACTTACCCCATCCTTCTTATCCCTATTGAAAGCTCCATTAAGGTACTCGAGGGACACATCATCATTCTCATTCAGCCACTGCATGACGAAGGGCTCGAACCAGGCGGGGTATTCGGGAACCGCGCCGCAATACGGAGGAACGTCTTTCACGTATTGCGTGTGCAGCCATTTTACCTGAAAAAAAATAGATTCATCTTTTTTAGAGGAACTTTTGAAATATTGCTAATACTAAGGATGATTTATACAGATAGGATTTGCAATCTGCATACTAAGAATCGTACCGAATTTTTAGCGCCACCTATTAAATACTATCATAACTACATTGATGATGCCTACAAATGTATTTGTTTCAAAATGTGTATTGAGATATCATGATTATAAACTGAAATAGATACCATACACCAAAGAAAAAGCGATCAAGCCCAAGCGCGGATCCAGCTTCGTGCCCAGGGGGGGGTCACGTGGTAAAGGCCCAGGCCCCAGAGGGGGGGTCACGTGGTCTATTTGTATGGCCAACCTAGGCTCCAGGGGGGGGTCATGACCCCCATGACCCCCCCCTGGATCCGCGCATGATCAAGCCCACTGGTGGCGAAGCCGGGAATCGAACCCGGATTTCCGGCTAACGCTGCTGACGTGTTCGACCGCTACACCACCCCGACCGCTCTGCCTACCCCTATGGGATACAGACGTGACTGTATGTATGTGTATGTTAGAGCAGGTCTCATAAATACCTTGAAGTGCAGATTCATATAAGCGGAAGACTTGCAGAGTCGATGCTGTTCATGTTCTTCGAGCGCGTATTTCATGTCCACGGCGAATAGCGACCACATCGTCGCTGCCGATAGCTGTTGAACACGTTATAAGATAAGATAAGATAATATTGAGAGACATTGAGAAAACCATTCGAAAAAATATAGAATATATCGAGGGTTTACTGGTGAAACCCGATAAATCGAGATAATTTTTGTCCTTGAAATAACAACATTGTGGAAATTGCACATAGTTCGAATTTCAAAAACCAATTTGCTCAACTTACCGGGTTTCACATGCTTTTACCAGTAAACCATCGATATTTAATCTATGGTAAAAGTTTCCTTCCTGTCTGTAGACATAACCATAATTATGTTAAGTTCTCAAAATTGTCTATAATACTTATTCGTAATGAAGTAGACAAATGGCAACATCCCGTAACAAATCGTTTATCATTAAGAATCTGAAGAGGTACGTTCACATCACTGCGCCTACATATTCGGTTATAAATTCACGAAATGTTCAGCACATTTTGTGAATTTATAACTTCACGTCATAATCCTAGAGAGGGAGGGGGAAAAGGCGCTCTGTTGCTTCTAAATTCGTCACGCACCATACTTTATAAATTCACCACGCATAATGCCTTAGCGCGGTTGCCTTTGTAATACATGTCTGTATTACATCAAAATGCAGAAATGAAAAACATTTAAGCGAAAGAGCTTCTTTTTTATTGTGTCGGGAGAAGAATGAATCACCAGAGTTTTCTTTGAGTGGCCAAGTTTTAGGTATTGTGAATACTATTTAGTTGTGGTGCGTATGCTCTACAAGTACATGTACGGAAAATCGAAATGATCGTTTACTAAATAAATAACGTTTGTCAAATGTTTTATCAGTTTGCACATTACAATAACTGTTAATATCAGTTTGCAGTAAGTTGAAAAGGTAAATGACGCTCAGTTAAGAAGTTTTGAATTTTTGCAGTTTATATTTGAGATGTGCGTTTAGAGACTTGTCTTCAGAATTCAAATAATCAAGTAGGTTACCTACTTTCACTCCTTAATGCAACTGTCGTTAAATACAAAGGAAAAAGAAGTTAAAAAAATTACAGAACACTAACCTGTCCAATATTCAACTCCTGTGGGAACTGATTCAAAACAGGCGCATAACTGTTCCTATCCTCGTCTATGACCGACACAATGAGTGCTATAAGCTTATGCCAAAAGTCCACAGAGTCCAACTGTGGGCCGTGGTCGCCGTCGCGTTTCGCTTCGTTCGGATCCACCTTTGAATTGACAAGTGGCTATAAATGAAAAATGTGTTCTTATGTAAGCAAAATACACAGTAAGCTTAACAAATTATAAAATAATTGAAAACTCTTAAAAAATACACATGACTTCAAAGAAAGTTTACCACGTAATATTTATTTTGTATTTTGGATCATCAACACAAAATGATAAGTCAGATCAGTATAATTTGATGAGCTTAAGCTGGATAAGGTGGCAAATTGATTACACGACAACAACAATAATTTCAACAATTGAAAAAATCATTAAAAACTGTGCAATGCGTAAGGCGCAAAGTGTAACAACATAATTGAACATCGATATCGTTACCACGCACCTGATATTCTCTATTATAAAGATCGTTACAATTCTCAAAGAGGAATTGGTACGTCGATCTCAAGCAAGCTTTCACACAGTCTTTGACAACAGTGCTTGCTCTTGGTGGACTACTTAACTCTTGGACCTGAAATATTAACAATACATTAGTTTATATCGATAAAAGATATCGAATTATCGATGAATTGTGAAGTAGCGTAGAAATAGTGGAGTGGAGGCCCAGATATTTAGGTCACTGAGTCAACGAAGGGCGTCTTATAGATATTCACACAGAAAATACAGTAATATTAAGAAATACTTTCAAAATAGAAACATCTATGTTACGAGCTCAATATTGTAGTAAGTAAAGACATTGTTGATTCATTTCGTACATTATTATTTAGAGGTCTTGTACGCAATAACGTTCCAATCTATATGAAATTTTCATTAACTTTTAGACCTTGTATGAAAAATAAAAATTTCAGATGGATTGGAATGTTTCTTCGATTCCGCACAGCCATCAAAGTACTTTCATAGTTGTGCAAGGAAAGAAGGTGTAGGTATATAATGTTTACCTTCATCCTAAAGAACGTAATACTAGTGAGCAGATCGACAGTAGACTTGAGGTCCATGAGCTTCTCAGCCGTCGAGGCGGGGAAGTTGTTGCGGTACATCGACAGGTCTATCCTGAGCGAGTTGTGCAGCTGGTCCAGTAGTTTGACAAACTTCTCTTTCTGAGAAAAGATAAGATAAAAAATAAGAACGATCGTGTGGCAAACTATAAAACTCTGCAGATTATTAAACCTTCTTCATGCCCGATATTAAGAACAAACAAAAAGGCGATCCGTAATGGTTTTGAATTACAAGAGCCATTTCCTCGTTTAAAAATCTGTAGAAAATGGTGAAAACTTAAAAATCTATTTTGCAATATAATCAATAGGAATTGATAATCAAATGTTGTATTAGTCACTCGTTTTAAATTCTACTGGTAACATTTAGATGATTATAGTCGATATAGCATAAAAACAAACGATATGTCAACTGATCTACACAAAAACATCAACCATTAGTGATTTAGACATTTTCCAATAAAATAATCACTTCATTTTCGTAAAGTCTCCCCAACACTTCATTCACATAAAATATAAATTACAACGTACCCCGAAATTGGACGCGGCAAATCTGTCCGAAGCAGACACGGCGGATGACGCAGTTGTGTGAGCGTAGTACGCATTGATGTTCGCCAGAAGTGTAGACATCACCGCTGGCACGCCCGCACACAAGTATTTGGTTGATAAACAGTGAAAGTGCCTGAAACAAAAATATATATCTTTAAAAAACATAAGTATGAATATTAATGTTGGTCACATATTGTTAACTTTTTAGACAACGCCAGAGGTATAGCGTACGTACAACTTTAAAGCCTGGCAAAGCGCCTTGTGTTTATGCGTTGAGTTTCCGACATAAATTTTGTTATGCAAACGCGGCATCAGCGTAATTTAAGCTTTGTTGTGCTCAATGCTTGTAAACATAAGCACCTGCCTGGTGTATTCAGGTTTATCCGTTTTCTAACTATAGTTTTGATGGCGCTAATAGTATATGTAGGTATAAGTTGTGGAAATAATATGCTCTTCCAAAAAAGATAACAGTTTGCAAAAAATACTATTTCAATATTTACCTACTATGCGTAACATTTTTACAAAGAATATCACATAGGGGTCATACTAAATGTAATAATCCATAAGAGACAAAAAAGCTTCACATACGGGGAAGGGGTTAAAAAAATAAAAATAAAAGCCTGTCGTAATATGTCAACGGCTTGGTACAAAATAAGTAACTAAGTAGGTACTTGTGTACGAATTAAGTCTCAAAAAATTACATTGCGTAACAAATAAAGTAAAACGTGCGAACGTCTCGTCGCAACGTAACCTTCCAAATTTTATTGCTCCATGTTATTGCGTATGTATGTATTATTCAACATTATTCAAAGTAGTTGAAGAGGTAAACTCGTACGGCCGTGTCGGAACTCGATAATGTCGTGTTATTTATCGCTCGTCGCCAAAATTGATTAATATAGCAAACGCAGCGATATTTCGGCATTATTTACGTAGAGCGTTTTAAAATCTGTTTAAAAATTTGCCAAGTTATGAGAGGCAGGAGGGGGCTATTGCCTAAAAAGTTTTGATCAGAAAAAATATGCGTTACTGACGTAGAAAAACGCACTATCCAATTAAGAAATAAATTATCTTATTTCTATTATCTTTTTTAATACCAAAATCACCAAATCTGACAGTTAGGTTTGTCCAAATATGAAGTTGAGCGGCACATATTATAATATGTATAATGTAATTCAATAGTTAACTTGTACTATGAATTGTCGTCATTTATTGATTTGGCAATATTGCTTTGGGTAAGTTTAAGATATCTCTCAGTATGGGCTCAAAGAAAACTTACAAGAATCTAAGGCAAGCAACAGTTTCTTCTATATTTTCATTATAAAAAACGTTTTGTACAGCATCCGAAGTCTCATATAATACTTTAAATTCTCGCGTTTTGTATACATATATTATCTTTATTCATTTTGATTCTTAGGCTAGGTTTGTTAAAATATGATTATAAAAGTAAAATACAAAACCACATACAAAACAATACAAAATATATAAACACATTATAAAAAACCTAACCTAGGGTGCCGCCAGCAGCGGGGCAGGGCCCAAGCTGCCGGTGGTTAGGGCTGCAGAGAGAGGAACCGTCGGACTATCCGCGCCGTGTCTAAGATCACCGCCTTCTGCATCTGACCCTTGATCCAACCACCTAGCGAGAGTCTCTCGAGATGTTGGTCGAGACTCTTCGCTATGAGACCGTTCGCTGAAACGACTATCGGGACAATGATGATACCAAATGATCGTCGAATCAACATCCCACATGGCGGTTATCTCGTAAGCCAAGTCTAGGTACTTACTGGACTTGTCCTTTTCGGCTTTCACGAGATTCTCATCATGGGGGAATACATATATTATTTTTAAAGTCACCCACGTCGGAAAAAAAGGTTAAATGATGATATTCTCTCGCATTCGTCATGTGAGTGACTTTAAAAATCCGCAATCTTCTTCAGAAACTTACGTCATAGCTTGGTAGATAGCTTCAATTCCGTATCTCATAGCGAACTCGTCAACAATCTCCTCCGGGTTTTCGTTGAAATAGATCTTCCACGCGTCATCCCCTCTGGCCGTGGGCAGGGTCACCGTGCCCGTCTCTTCGCACAGGTAGTGGAACAGGTTCTCGTGCAGACACGTGTACTGGAAGGGGAAACAGGAAATTGGTTTAGCAACCGGATTAAACTATTTAACTGTGTATGGTGTGTATGTATAAAACTCCCTTGAGACATGAGAATGTTAGTTGAAGATAGAAATGTGTCGAGTAATTATTCCCTTTAATTACACAAGACTCAAGCACAGTACATATAATAAAGAGTACTATCGTACAGTGTGGCAACTCCCTCTCCCCGCTGAAAGTTCCGCTCCTGGCTACCTCACAGTTACTGCCTGTCAAGAACGCGACCAGTCGATCTATCTTATCTCACTCACACAAGCATGGTACGCGTTCACCTACACGAGCGTAGCCTGTGTGCGTAGGAACGCGCGTCTTTCATAATTATAATTTTTTAATAGTCAGTGTCCGAGATGTGACTGAACTCAAGTGAGTATCCTGTTTGAACATAATTTACATATTTTAGATTAGTTGACTTTTTCATTTCTGAAATATAACTTTAAAGGTTGAATTATAAGAATAAGGAAAAACGAAGGCCTACCGCCTTTTTCCTTCTTTCTATAATCGAGGGTCGAGTGGACAATTTTATTTAATTCGAAATCAAACATAACATTCGGCGGTTCCGGGGCAACCTGCCGAATCCTACGCCGAGTCAGACGACGCAACGGAGCCACGCTGTTACGTCGTCGCCCAAATCTAATGTTTAATTATTTCTTTTAAGTCTTGTTTTGTATTTTGTAGTTTCACAGTGCCTTGGTGTAAACTGTAATGCTGTGTTACTTTTTGATTAAAATAAATAAAATAAGATTAGTAGACAGAAAGTCGGATTCTCTATTCGTAGGCGCTTTTACAATTTTATAAAGCTTAGAAACCTCGTACATGGACGGACTACTTTGGTTTAGTATTATTTACACCGTATTTTTATTGAATTCCGTTAACTTTAAGGGAAAGGTTCTTTAGATCAAATACAATTAATTTCTCTAAGAAACTAACGTCTAAGTGCGTTTTCAGATTATCTGATCCGATATCGGATGTCGGACCGATATCCCATACATTACAGGCGCCATCTTAGATTTTATCCTTTGAAATCCTTCCGACATCCGATATCGGATCGGATAATGTGAAAGCGGACTAACGGTTATCGAGTTATTAAAAAAATAAAGATAATTACTGAACACGTGCGTGACAGCCTCGACAAATTCCTAATGTTATTTGTTTTGACATGTGCCGGCAATCACTTGATACTAACTTGAATGTTATTCGGGTCTCTCACACTAATAAATTCATTTATTATGTATGAAACATTTTTTTTGCGAATTTAACTAAAAGTGATATACTCGTACATGGTGGTTCCTGCTCATGAACCTAACGACGTGTGGAATTGAACGGAAAACAAAAAAAAACACGGTTTATAATTAAAACTTCAGTCGATCGGGAATCTAATTGATTAAAAATCCCAGCCAACACACATCAAACCAAGTTAGTTAAACAAATGCCTACCTACTTTGTTTTCAATCGGAGCGTCTGTAACGAAAATGGGACCGCGTGGGAAATCAGTGCCACGCTGAACGTAAATTGAGTTCCAGCCGTGTTTGACCTCGCTAGAAGCTCGCGCACAAACTACGACGACACGGGCCATGTCATATCACTGCTATTGTGATATTGTTTGTGTCACTTTAGATTAAGTTGAACTTGTCAGTCAGGCTGCTGTTTCATCACACCGATTACTTCGTTTCACCTTAAGAGGGTCCCGAAATTCTGGCGCCCATCGATTTTAGGTGTTATATCCGATGCCCATGTATGTGTGTAAGACATACAGGTAGGCGTGACCAGTTATAGCCGGGCGTCGTTTCTACTGTGATCCCAATAAGATAAGAGAAAAGAGGATTAATTGCATATTTAGCTAAAATAATTGCAGATCAAAAAAATACTTAGAAATAGGATGAAGCATATTACATAGAATATCTGCTTACATACAAAGTAATTAGTAGAATTACCGAAACTAGTCCTTTAACATGTAAAATCTTGTTGTTGGCTTGTTTCAAACGTAACAGTGTAAAGTTTTGTACTAAACTGAGGTCAAAACGATCCCATTGAGCCTAAAATTGTACTGCGTGCAGCTTTGAATTCAGTATTCATACGGTTTTAAATTAATGTATGGTTTACAACTTGTAGAGTTGCGCTAGATTTACCATCTAATTTGAGATATGACTCGGGCGCAATTTTTAAGTCTCTTTGAAGGAATTCAACTCACAACGGCTTCACCGGGTGTAATATCTATAGAATACCACCACCAGAAAACCATATCAATTAGGTAACATTAGATCTTAATGATAGTGTTGCGTTTCTGCCAATAAAATACTACTAAATGTTACGTTTGGAATTAACACCTATTAGCTTCTAATAGTTTGACCAACGAGATGTGCCATTTTAGCAGAGCACGTATGAGCAGCGGGCAGTGAATTTTGCAACAGCCCCGCGAGATAACTAAGTAAACCGCAACGAGTTAAATGTTTAAATCCGGTGGTTTAAATGATTTATCAGGGTTTGTTAAGCGTAGCCATGTATTATTAGACGTCGTAAAAAAAGTCTAGCAATGTTGATAAATTAAAAGTTTTCATAATTGGCTTGCCCTAATTCCATTCATTTGGCGTAGGCACAAAGTGTATTCCTCTTTCTTACCTCTCTATCGCTCGTCATCTCTTCATTTACTTGCTATTGTTTCATATCATCTTTGATACAGTCCAAAGACCTTATCTTTGTAAATTATTTTTATAACATGATAGAAATAAAGGGTTTTTTACAAACTTGTTCTAGAATAGATGATCATATAAGGTTCATTATTACTGTACTCCAATTAAGTTACTATTCTAGAGGGATTCGGACATACCTACACGCCTTTTACCACGATAAAATTGCACCAAAATTGCTATAAAATTTACGAAGTCTGATATTACAAACAAGGGTAGTCCCTTGCCTCCCAAACTACTCGTAGCAATAATTTCATTAGACTTATATTGACCGTGATATAGACCGTGATTACCATTTTGATTTTTGTCGAGCCCCCGATATTTCGACGCAGTTGCACGCATCATGATCACAGAAAACGGGAATATCGGGAGCTCAACAAAAATCAAACAGGTAATCACGGTCTATATCACGGTCAATATAAATATAATGAAAATAACCGTGAATCATTCAAAACTCTCATAGCAACATTTCTTTTTCTAATGATATTGTTATCCGAAAAGTTAGTATAACTCCAGAACCTCTAACTGCAAACTATGTGGAATTTTTCACCTTTATTAATACTTTCATATTAAAGAATAACAAGTCACATGACAAACTTTTACATCACCAATATCAACATGTACCGTCCAAACTAGATTTATCTCTGCCTTGATTTTTCATTTTATAAATAACCCATTTCGTCTCGGCGATATATCACTCGACACGTTATCCATCAAGACTTGATATGTATTGTGATATATGAGACCTTGTGTCACGTTCACGTAAAAGGTTTGGTTATACAAATACTAATATTTGCGTCTAGACGTGAACAAATAAGCTCTAAAAGCACACGCCTCTGCCATCATCATTAGATAATACGACTGTGAAATTTAGATTCACGCGCGCTGATGGAAGGGATAATACCACATTTGTTTTGTAAGACTTCATTAATTAAGATAAAAATATTTGGAAAAATACCGGAAAATATATAGCTCGACAAAAAAAAAACAGTGTAATCACGGTCTATATCCCCGTTAATATAACTCCTACGTAAAAGTATTGGCTGTAAAGCTGCGTTTTGACATAGTGTTCTTAACAGGTGCCGTAGCCGAATGGCATTTCTGCGACGCGAAACGAAACGCCGCGAAAGTTAGTCTGGCTCTGTCGTGCCAATACGCAAGATCGATAGAGATAGACATCTACGAGCGTTTCGTTTTGTGAGCGTTTGTGCCATTCGGCTACGTACCCAGTTCTGAGCGAGATTTCATTCGTTCGTACACCCATAAAGGTATGGAAGTCAAGAGTTTTCATCTACGCACGAACCAATGAATCCCGCTCTGAACTGGTTATAACATTAAAAAAAAGTACCTACAGATGTAGTGCGTAATGGGTCTCCTTCGTATTTTTCCGGAACGTATTTGTAATGCTAGTTTCAATGTCAGACCCCGTAGTCGAATGGCATTTCTGCGACGCAAAAAGAAATCGAAACGCCGCAGAAAGGTAGTCTGGCTCTGTCGGGTCAATACGTAAGAGCGATACAGATAGACAGCTACGAAAGAGATATTATCGTGAGCGTTTCGTGAGCGTTTGTGCATTCGGCTACACACACTGTACATCTTGTACTGAGAGTGGCTGAAATAGCATGACACGTTCTTACGTTTCCGTAACAATACGAAGGCAAATCTTTTCGAACTACTTACATCTATATATTATGTACAGAGATCGGAAAAATATGCGACATTGCTCGCAATAATGTGGACATGTCTCCAAAATTAATCAAATAATTAATCATTTAATTAATTTCTTACTTGACATATAATTTGATTCCTAGTCAATAAATATAAAAGTTTGTTAAAGTGTAGATTTATTAAACTAGTTCGTCTATTTCTCTAGATATAAGACCTCCGTGGATTCACTTTTTCTTAATATATATATTTTGACATTGATAGCTAGTACTTATTCAAATTACAGTCGTATTTGCCGTACCTAAATTACGTACGTACCTTACATAAACGGCAGCAAAATTAAATAATGGCATTTACTTTACTGATGAGTACCCAATATCGCCAGTTTAAAAAAGAATTAATGGCGAAAATTGAATTTAATATAATACGACGTGAAAATGGTACGTATGCGTATTTACCTATACTATTTATATTGATGTAAATTCAAACAACTATGCAGATACTAAATCCCGATTTTGAGGTTATCGCCCACAACTTAGAACAGAAAATAACTTTGAATTATACTGGAATAATAATATTCCTATAAAACTACTTAAGTTTGCCCCATTAACATCAGTGGATTGCGAGCGGAGTTTTTCAGCACTTAAGTATGTTTTTGATGTAAACAGAAATAAACTGACTGCTGAAAATTTGGAAAAAATACTGATTATTTTATTTAATAAATCTATACTTTAACAAACTTTTGTGTTTATTGACTAGGAATCAAATTATATGTCAAGTAAGAAATTAATATTAATTATTTGATTAATTTTGGAGACATGTCCACATTATTGCGAGCAATGTCGCAAATTTTTCCGATCTCTGATTATGTATACCGTAAACTCCAAAGAATATCAGAAAACTCGATAAAAAGCTTACGTTATTCTAGTGACCTATGTAAGCGTTGTATGAAGACGCTTAGAGGATAAAACGTGGAAAACTAATTAGTACTAGGGAAGGAATTCTGACTTACTTGAAAGAAATACTGTGGTCGGCCGATAAGGAATCTAATTTTATCCTAAGAATTCCTTTGTTGAAGTTACTATCCAAAGATATTATTTTCTTTAAACCGATTTGAAGTAAGCACAGAGCGCAAAATGAAATGATAATACATCATTTAAATTTGGAATAATACAGTCAGGCATTTTAAAATAAAATATAGGGCAAGGCATTTTCATTCAGAACCCAAAAGTACCTTATATTATAATGGAAGAAAAATATTCAGAGAATTAATTATGTGTCTACGGAATTAATTATGAATTTATAAACGAAGAGTCATCGAGCTGTGAGCGCCTCGGCTCAAGGTTTTAATTAATCTTAATGCCGAAGACTCTCATTACATTGTCAGACATTTAAGAGTAAATTCAAGGTCAATTTAAGGCGGTAATATATACCTAATTCATCTTCATTCAAAACTGTAATGGAACACAAAATAATTATAGACAAAGATATGTGTAATTACACATAAGATATTCATGAGTGCCATATACCCGAGTATCGACTAAAATATAAACATTCTTGGTGTTTCTGAGGTACCTTCGTCGTTTTCTTAGATTTTAATTTTATACAGAATTTTATTCATAAATCTTTGCCAATAATTTTACATATAATTAAGTAAGGGATATGGGACAAATTGTCAGAAATTAGGTTGTAAAGTATTTATCTTTTGTCAAGAGATCTGATGGCACTGTGACTATTAATTTTACTTTGACAGTAATCTCCATTCTTTTTGATAAAGGTTAGCCTAATGTGATTATTACCGTCCATATTATAAGTAGGTATTGTCGTTGATACAACTAATTAAATTGTATCTAGAAAGGAGATACGTACGGTTTGCCAATTTATTCGGTAAAATTATGGTAAAAGGGGAGTTGCCTCAGGAAGTGAGGACGATAGAGTGCGGTATAATACCTTAATATGTATATCAAAAGGTATCATACTAATTACATAACTATACTTTCAAAACGATACTAATATTTTTTTACTAACCTTTATTAATTTTGCTCGTGCCTAGTGGGGCAGAACTCGAAACGTACAGTTTCACCTAAAATTAAAAGCTCATAAAGAACGATCACAGTCGGAAACATTCACGGTGAAAGTAAAGTGCTGAGCAAAGTTTTAGGGAAATTGAGTCAGCTGTCTCTTTCGCTCATTACGATGAAAAGTTGAGCGTGAACGGACATTATTTGTAATGTCTCGGGGACATTTTCTGAAGTAGAATTTTCAAGCAATGGCCATAATAATACTGAAGTATCTTTTTGGTAATTGAATGGGTCTTTTGTAATATTTTCTAGCTGTATTTTTTGATATTACTTTTCATTGAGAATGAAACTATTTAAAGCTTAATTTAAATTCGAGACATTTAAATCAGATATGTCGGTACTTATTGTAATTACCATGCGGGCTAGCATAGCTTGCATTATCGCGCGCGAGTCTATACATCTAGCGCGGCTTGAAGTATGAACTCGGTTGTGCTAAACCGCCAGGATATACTTATATTTTTACGCGGTAAACGTAAAAATCACAACATTGTCTATTTTCTGTAAATTCCAATGACTACCTACATGAGTTTGTAATGTTATAAAATAACCCTAATCAAAAAGTCCAAACTCCTTCCTTCCTATTTCTGTGATTAATATATATTTTTTATTTTATTCATTTCGATACTACTAGCGTAGCGTAGCTCAAGTGGCTAATAAATTTTTATTTTCCATATTTAGAAATGTACACACCCAATACTAATATTTAGAGGCCCGTTACCTTCCAATGTGTTCTTAATCTAATTGTGCCGTGCTCGTAATTTGCCCTGAGCTTGCCAATTTTGAACCCCATTTAATTAAGAGGACCTTTAATAAATCAAGGAAAGATAAATTGGTTTAAATGGAGACCTCGAAGGTAAATGTCCAGCGCCCTACGATTTATATTGCTATGTGTTTCGTGTATGTATATTGGGCAGGTATTGGTTTTCGGGTCAAGTGCCGAAAACAGGATATTCAAGACTGATGTCTTATTCTATTCTAACACTATTTTGTTTAGGTTACTTGGAAAGTATTGTAGTATGTTGTTCTTGAGATCTTTTAGGTCATTTAAAGATTAATATATTATTCGTTTTTCAATTATTTATACGCGTATGAATATCATATGGCACCGCTATTGCCATAATGGGACATTTATTAAATTAGAGTAAGCACCTACATTGAAAAACTAAATGTATGGGTTTACATATATAAAAGATCTAGTAACCTACCTAACAAAGCCTATGTTTGAAAATGTTAGATTATTTTTACAAAAACGTTAACAATCAATAAATGAACCTACTCTTAGTTGTCTAAGTTATTGCTACTTTGATACATTTTGTGTTGTACTTTTCAAAAGTCATGATTTTAATTTCGTGTCTAACGAGATTAAGCTGGGAACAAGTACTAAGATGGTACCTTCACTAATTTTATTAGTATATCCATTAAGTTTAAGCTCAGACGATTTCGAAGACAAGATGAAATATATAGTAGTTACTTCTGCTGCGTGAACCCTTTGTTGAGAGTACTATTGTTGTTATATCGATGAATTTAATGAAAGCTTGAAATTGTGAACGTTAATAAGTGTAATAAATTCACAAGTTCATTAAGAAAACCATTGCGGTTCAAGACATAAAACTTATTCTCACGATACGGTATTTTATGACCGTTAAAAGGTTTTGAAGATTTCAAAGGCCTTTTTTAATTTTACTGAAGCATTTTATCGCTGGTAATAAATTAAATAAATATTTATTTGCAGAGTTCAACTGTGCGTTTTTATATATTTAATATACTGTTAGGTGGCACAAAAGCTGAAAGTATAATTGATAAATATACTGTCCAATTATTTATTATCGCTCTAGTTTACTCTAGTTTGATGACAATCTTCCGAAAATATTAAGTACCCAATACCCATATCTTTATAGTATATCTTGGGAACCAATCAACCCATGTTTTACTTCACGTAACAATCATTTTCAAGCTGTTTGAACGGGTGCCAATTTTCAGGCCTCGGATTTACTGATTACGCGAGGAAAGCAAGAAATAGTGGCTACGCGGCCCATATTATTTTATTGCAAATAGAGTTTGTTACGGTAAAAGGAAATTTGGTAGAAGCGAAAGCGATTGGCTGTGATGTTTTCTTATTTATTATGAAAATAGCACGTCTGAGGGTTTGGATATTCAGCCGCACATTGCGACCATCATTTACAAAAATAGGTACGTAATATATTAGTTATAAGGATTTGGTATATCAGTAAAAAATGTCATCTCTTCGAAACGGAAAATACTACTTTTAGTAAGAAAGAAAAATCTTTTATTTGCCAACAATCAACATGAACAATAAGAACAAACAAAACTAAAAAAGAAAACATAATATATATTTGTGTCAGCAAAAAGCCTCAATTTAACATTGACTTAACCCAACACATGTACTTTGTGCGATTCGGCCCGATTTAGGTTATATTTTGATAAGGTTGAATCCGTTTCATATCGTATTAATATCTAATATTTGACGTTTGTAATAAACAGTACGAGTATTAGTCGTTTCGGTTATTAGTATTGATTAAAAGAAGTTAATTAAATAAAATATAATATATAAATACCCAAGATTAATAGCTTGATCATGTACAGACCTTTCTTCCGAAATATCCGTTTTTGTCGTCACCAAAGAAGAATGTACGAGTCAGCAATCTAATGTAATAGCGAACCTTAATTACCGCCATCATTGTTATTCGAAGAATGGGAGAGCCAGCCATTAAAATGGCTTTTAGCGTGACGTTATTATCTACGCTTCCACTGGCTTCATCTCTGGGGGACTGGGCATGTACCTATTAGATTCTTAAATTTTATTATACAAATCTTTTTCCTTCGTTTTTTACGGAAACGCACGAAGCTAGTTCAGACAATGTTAGTACTTCTTGTACTGCGACTGACTGAAATAGGCTGCTCGACCCTTGTTTAAAGTCTGTCTTATATGATTAAGCTAAGCACTGTCCAATTAACCGAAATAAAATATAACCATATTTTATTATGACTTAAAAACAGCAAAAAATATTTTTAAATGATACTTTTACGTAATCAAGCGAAAACAACACAGTCATGTTAATCTATAGATTATCTGTCATTAGGTCATTCTATTCGAAAACAACATTTTCTGACTTTTGAAGTATGAAGGCATACAGTTCAATATGTCAATGATTGTTTTGACATGCAGTAAGGTTCGAATTCGTGACGTCACTTCATCGCTGACAGCGTTTTCGGTGGCCAAAATAAATAAAAAATTACACACATTTTCAATCGAAAATACGTAGTCAAAATACACTTTTTATACCCAAAATTAATCAAATACTACAAAATACAATCATTTATTTTGCCAAATTCGATATGAGTCTAGTAGCCTGTTGCAAGATACATTGGTAATTGGTGTTGGTACGTTTCCGTAAAAATACGAAAGAAAAACATTTCGCTCTACATCCGTAATATAAAACTTTCATCTCTAACTTGGCAGAATGTGTAAAAATTGTGTCCTAAAAAAAGTTAAGAACTGGACAGCAGATGCCTGATTCTGTACGCCACAGGTAATAAATCTCCCAATGTATTTATACGCTTATCGGACAAGAAAGCATGACGTACTTCATTGCAAATGAAACGCCAAGGAGTGGAATGCCCTGCCTGGGCCTGTGTTTCCGCATGAGTACAATCCAGGTATCTTTAAAGCAAGAGTAAATAGGTATCTCATAGGTAAGCGTGCTCCACCGTAGACCGCATCATCACTTACCATCAGGTGTGATCGTGGTCAAATGTCTACCTATTCATACTAAAAACCGTTCAAACGCAGTTTTTAGCTCATTGAGCTCATTTATTTTATTGATTCGAATAACCTCGCTTCTTCGCATAACAGTGGAGAAATGAGAGCTATTGTCCAAGTTTAAAATTATTGCATACTTAATCCATACTAATATTATAAATGGGAAAGTGTGTGTGTGTGTGTTTGTTTGTCCGTCTTTCACGGCAAAACGGACCGACGAATCGTCGTGATTTTTTAAGCGGAGATAGTTGAAAGGATGGAGAGTGGCATAGGCTACTTTTTGTCTCTTTCTAACGCGAGCGAAGCCGCGGGAAAAAGCTAGTATGCTATATTATCTTCTTTTGACCTCAGAAACGCGTGGTTTAAGTCTTTAGATTTCCCTATGTATAGGTATAACATCGCATCCGAAACACTGCACTGCGCTCCAAAACACGAATAGCTGATGTGGGGGAGAAAACCGCCAGACTAAAGTGGGACTGGGCAGGCCACGTTTGTCGCATGCACCCGGATAGGTGGGCCAGCATAGCCACCAAGTGGATGCCTCAAATTAAGCGCGGACGTGGAAGGCCCAGACGGAGATGGCGGGACGACTTTGACACCTTCATGACTAATTGGCCAGAAATAGCACACCAACGGGAGCTGTGGAAATCACGGGGAGAGGCCTTTGCCCAGCAGTGGGACACATAAACGGGCTATCTAAAAAAAAAAAAAAAAAAATAGGTATAACAACCACTCCGCCCAGCAGTATCTTCCATTCAAATTTCAAAATCCAATTAGGCATCGCTATACCCACTCAAAACTCGTCGAAGAACATCGTAATTTGTCAGGAAAGCCTTACCGAACATTATGAACGTAAAATTCAAGTGAAAGATCGGGACGCAAAGACCACAGCCCGAATTGTGCCGCGGGGGGAATTTCAAATTAGAACCATTATACGTTGAGCATTTTAAAATTGTTCAGTGGTTTAAATGACTTAGTCATGTATACAAATAGAAGGAATAAAATCTATCAGATGTATTAGAATGCCAACCACGGGACAAACAATAAAATGTTCCATTCGGGCATTTCAATCTGCTATTGTATTAGACAATTTGCATGGGATTCTTTCATAGGAGTTTCTAGATATGGTGATGAATACGGTGGTAAAATATTCGTTTAGTGTGAGTGAAGTCACACAGCATAATATATAACATTTGCAGTCAGTAATTGTATAAGGCAGGTATATTCAGGAGCCTTGGTCCAACATAAATTATAATCTTACACAGGAACCTCATATTTTAGATACATCTATATCCCATCAAAAACATAAATGTGAAATGAGAGCCCAGCTTAATAATATTATATATGCCTTAGTTATTCACTTCAATGAAAAAGGAAGCTATATCTAAATGGGTGCCAAGTTCAATGGTCAGCTCTGAATTTATTTATAACAACATAAAATACTTTTATTCTGGGACCAATGCCGAAATCGCGAAAAAGAATTTGGCTGTTCTATAGATTTTGTTTTGTACACACGTCAGCGAAAGTCTCTAGACGCTCTAGATTTAGAAGAATATAGTATTGATATCAATTATTCCGACCTGACTAAATCTCGACCATTCGATTGTTAAAATCTCTTGCTACTACTGTACAGTTATAAAGCAATCTTGAACACTAGCATTTGTCCGCGATTTCACTCGAGTTAAATTTGAAAATTGTGGAATGCTCTATACAAATTTTCACCCCCCCTTTTAGGGAAATGGGGGGTAGCAAAGAGACAAAATGAAGCCTATGTCCCTTTTCATCTCTTCAAGTATCTCCACTTCAAAAATCACGTCAATTCATCGCTCCGTTTGGCCGTGAAAGACGGAAAAGCAAACAGAGACACGCGCATTTGTACTTAATATTAGTATGGATATTGAACATAAATACATACTATTATATACCTACATCATTTTATGGAGTAGATGTGCGGTTCGTTGAGCACCCAACTGTGATAAGTGGTTATTACTTCGTCACCTTCCTCGGATTACACTTGACCCCATCGTAAGAAGCGGCTAAAAGGCTTTTACTTGTATGCCAGTATTGTTTGGGATTGGGAGGTATTTAGTCAAGTTGTCTTTGGACATTGGGCTTCTTCAAAAGGTAGTGGGTGAATCAACTTTTTCTTGTCTGTTATTGCCATGGTTACGGTCCCCTGAGTCACGCTGGTTTTATGCAAAATTATGCTACTGAAATTGTGCAAACATGCATGTAGTCCATGTAAATATGTAATGTAGGTGGCAAATTAAGGAAAGGGCTTGTTAACACCAGAAAAATGCATGTTTGCAAAGTTTATGTAGCATATTTTTGCATAAAACCAGCGTGACCCAGGAGACCGTAACCATGACAATAACAGACAAGAAAAGTTGATTCACCCTAGTACAATTATTTTGGTATAAAACTGTAAGAAATCATTTCGAATCCACTAAATTACAAAATTAAGAAAAGTGTTTTATTGTTTTTAAAGAAATGAAATGAATTAAGATACATCGGGGCAAATCTCGACTGGGGGGCAAATGTAACTAGTTATTTTTTTTTCATGTTTTACAATGTTTTCACTACTAAATAGAGTGCCCACCGGTGATATATGGTAGGCGTGTTCAGTGGATCCATGTAGAACTCAACATCCTAGTGTAATAATGAAAAAAAAATGGAATAGTTACAATTGTCCCCCAGTCGAGATTTGCCTCGCTGTACTTTACAATGATTACAAGTGGTACCTACACCAATCCATATAAAATAATACCCATGGGGGCATGACCTAATATTTATTCAATATTTTAAATAGAGGGATAATATTTAAAAATATTTTAAGCGGGAAAAACGTTTTTTTTTTTTATATGTTTGGGTATCACGGGAGTTTTACAGTTAGAGGGATAATTTGTAGATATATTATGACTAATAGATCATTCTAAACGCTTATTACATTCATTCATTCACATTCATTATCCGTACTTTATACTCTCAATCCTGTGTGCCGCAGTACCCACCATATGTAGGTACTATTACAGATGTGCCGACGGAAAGTTTCCAAAATTCTGAAATTTTCGCATTGGAAAACTTCGGAAACTTTCCATTCTTTGTATGGACAATTGTATGGATGGAAACTTTCCATTTCATAAATTTCAATTCCCTTTATTTTTCGTGAAAGTTTCGTGAATTTTTCAAGAAATTTAAGATTTTTTTGGAATGTTTCCGCAACTTGCACATCACTATGCACTATGACGAATTTTTCGATACATATTTTTGCCCTGACTACAAAAAAAATGTGGCATGCGGTTTGGTGCAACTCACCAAGTATATTAAAAACCCTTCTTTTGCCCACATAATATTCCAACAAAGTCCTCCTATTTCCATTGTTGAACGTAAAAATCCTCTCTCACTTCAAACGCCGAAGTAATGCAATTAGAACTGGCTCGCGTGAGAACATTGACCACCGACCCTTTCCAACCTTAAACCTCAACAGTACAGTAAAATAACCCCGATCCCTTTAATATAAGGTTTACTTTTAAAAATATCGCGAATCGGATATTTAGTTAAGGCTTTTTACAGGAATAATGTACGTAAGTTATTAAGCTATACAGAAGCTCGTAATAGCATGGTAAAGTGGGCCGAGACTTGTTTTCTGTAGTAAATGACGAAAACGTGCAACTTGGGCGTAATGTTTTCAGTCCGTTTGTGTGTGATTTCTGCGTTTTTAAACAGCTAATTGTAGCTTTCTTTTTCATTTTTTGTGTAGCTCATTGGCTTCATTTTTCATTATACGTACTTGCAATCATTTACACGTTAGGTCGTGAACACATTAGGCCGTTCGAGCTACAATACATAATAAAAAGACGTGTAGTTAATTTATATTTTTGAATATTTCAATTTGTATTTAAAATATTGAAACTACACCAAAATGAGCCACAATTTTGAGTACACACAAAACTAAACAAAATGTTAGTTAAAACTAAAAGCTGTATTCAACTCTACCAACTCCAAAATTCAGTATAAATACATCCATTTGCCCCGCTCGTTACTAAATAAAATTACCCTGCTTAATAAATTTTCGTCCTGCAAATTTAGGGTATGCTGGCAAAATGTGTATAATTTTAGCAAAGTGAGGTTTACTGACACATTATACAATTTTGAATGTTTAGGTAATTTGGGTCTTTGTGGTTAGGCACAATTACTGCGCTGTAGCCAACAGTACAATTCTTAACTCTCCGTGGCAAAAAATACGCAACTGGCTCTGTCGCACTAATGCGAACAAGATCTGAGATCCACTACGCAGCATCAACGGTCGCACTCTTTGCTACAGTCCCTGACCAAGCACTCAAAGGTATAATTTAATTTCAGTAAAAATTATATCCATACTAATATTATAAATGGGAAAGTGTGTGTGTCTGTTTCTTTGTCCGTCTTTCACGGCAAAACGGAGCGACGAATATAGTTGAAGGGGTGGAGAGTGACATAGGCTACTTTTTGTCTCTTTCTAAGCACCCACATCCCTAAAATAGAGGGTGGAAGTTTGTATGGAGCGTTCCGCTATTTTCGAATTTAACGCGAGCGAAGCCGCGCGCAAAAGCTAGTAATAGACTAATTTCTACAGTTGAAAGAAGAAGACATAATACTTAAATAATATTATTGGCCTAACTGCAGGTTACAAAGAGTCATTCATAGGAAATTATACCTTTGGAAAGGGGGCGTGGTGACCAGAACACCGATGCCAGTAATCATTGAGTAACTTTACCGTTTACATACATACATACATACAATCACGCCTGTATCCCATAAAGGGGTAGGCAGAGCACATGAAACTACCAAAGCTTCAGTGCCACTCTTGGCAAATAAAGGGGCGAAAGGAAACGAAACTGTGACATTGTAGTGATAGGTTGCCAGCCTCTCGCCTACGCCACAATTTAACCCATATCCCATAGTCGCCTTCTACGACACCCACGGGAAGAAAGGGGGTGGTGAAATTCTTAACCCGTCACCACGCAGGTACACCGTAGGTTAGGTTTACCGTTTACATTTTTTTAATAGTTACTTGCTGTGTTCAAATACTATTCCAAATAACAAGTACTTATCAAACTTTTAACTGGTAAAGTTAGTTATGAGTTATGACTGTCTTTTTTGGTTGTTTTCCTTATTAATATTTAATATATGCATTATGCAGCGGCTGTTCATATCGTAGTATAAAACTACTATGTCAACATGGAGACACAGACCAACCTGACGATTGGGGTCGTAATACTCATTCACAATAGTGTGGTCATAGGTAGGGCGAGAGAAATCCACTCACACACACACACACACACACACACACACACACACACACACACACACACACACACACACACACACACACACACACACACACACACACACACACACACACACACACACACACACACACACACACACACACACACACACACACACACACACACACACACACACACACACACACACACACACACACACACACACACACAGGTACACACACACACACACACACACACACACACACACGCGTCTACTAAGTAGGTAAGTATACAAGGTGCTCGCGAGGAACCCGCATAACTTGAACCACGCGTTTCTAAGGCCAAAAGAAATAATAGTTATTTGTTATACAAGGGGGCAAAGTTGTATTTTAACACACGAGAAGTAAAATACATTTGCACCCTAGTGTAACACAAAACTTTTCCCCTCACTATAGCGAGGAAACTACAACGCAAAAAATGCGTTTATCACTGCTTCCAGTAGTTCCACAGGTGGTAAATCATCTTTATTACTAGATTCACTTTCTTTTATCAATTTTAAAGCAGTTAATTTGACTTTATTCAAGGTCAAATTACTTTACCCACTAGTGGGTAAAATGGGTTTTTACCCGCTGGTATTAAAGGACAAAACACGTGTTTCCGAGCTAGTGAGGGGAAAAAAATGTTATATGAATTTTAAAATTTTTCGCGAAAAAATTTTTTTATTTTTTTTTTTTATTTTTTTGGACGTATTTTCACATAAAAAGTAATTTTTATACATAAAGTTGGCAATTAAAATGAGTTCCTTAATTTATTTTTCTAAAAACCAAATTTTTTGGAAGTTTTTCTTGTCACATTTTGACATCTATCAATGACTACTGTGAGACTATGCTCCACAATTGCGCATCAGCGCCGTTAAGAAGACCTTTTCTACTGAGTAACAATACGGAAATGTTTTTTTTTAATTGGCAATAACTCTGAAACTAGACGAAATCTAGAAAAGTGTATACGCAATTTTAGTCTTAAAATGTGACCAAGAATATGCCGTTAAAGTTATATGGGTTCCTCGCGAGCACCTTGTATAAGGGTTTGAGGTACATCTATAGCAGGTTCAGGGAGCGAATACGCTAAACGACAGTATATAATAGTTAGCTCTTTCCTCGCTTTGTTACATTAATATTGGGCTAGCAAAAACATGGGATTCGATTATTCAGATGCTCGATCAATAACATCCTATCTTTGTATAGTCACTCGCAGACCAAAACACGACAAGATAAATTACGATGAGTCTGAAAGTACTTACATAAAGTCCAATGGAATGGAAAGAAGCCCTAGACATTATTTAAGAATTCTTCTGCTTTTTTGCGAGACTATTCAAGGTCAGTCAACGTAATTTTGACGGTCACAATAATTTGAGCTAAAACTGTATGCTCATCTTATCAAAAAAACTTCACTTTTGGGAATTAAATAAAATTGAGTTTTTATTTGCCTTCTAATTACCATTGACAGCCACATACAAATGAAAACATACCATAAAAACATACATACATTCATACATAAAATCACGCCTGTTTCCCAGAGGGGTAGGCAGAGATCACGGACTTCCATTTACTACGATCCTGACAAACCGCTTTCGTTTCACACACTTTCATAACGTTTCTCATACACGCTCGTCGGTTTCGAGTACTTCTGACCTGACCTTTTTGCAATATTTCCCCGATTTCGTCGAGAAAAGTTCGCCTAGGTCTTCCACTTCCAACTGACCCTTCCATATGTATACATGTCCTTTAATACAAATAACAAAATGCTAAGGTATTCGTAACCTACTACTAACGTAAACTGTAAAACCGTTCCAGCCCAGACAACTGAAAGTATTTTTCTAAAGCGCAAAAACAAAGCCGCCTCTGATTGCGTTCTGCCACTGACAGATGAAAGAGTTAGGGTACGCACACTGCTGCACCATACGTGTATGAAATAGGAGAAAACGACTTAAATAGTACATTACGATACAAGTGCGTAAAAAGGAAGTTCGAAACGAGTGGCGATAAATTAAAACACGACCGAAGGGAGTGTTTTAAATCGACACGAGTTACGAATTTCCTTTTCGCACGTGTATCGTACGACGTTTTTCAGTACAGATGAGCCTCCGAAGTTTCGACCTGGCATATAATGAACCACTTCTCGCACTAGTGCGTGAAAAAAACACCATTCTGTACTGAAAAATACTATTATGTAACATTCAAAATATTTCCAGACAATGCCAAGGTAGTGCAAGGTATCTTAACAAGTTGTAGTTATGCAAGTTGAGTAAAGTACCTTTCTAAAAAGCTAAAAAAGTCCTCGGGGGTTTCATATACAGTTATACACTCAGAAAATAAAGAAAGATTCGGTTTTTATTAATAATACCTAAATAAAAAGATTTCAAAATATTTTTTTTTTTCGATCGTAAAACAGTGAACAAACGCTTAAAGATAAAAATATGTTTTTAGAATTAATGTTTTCTCAAATTCATTTGAAATTCTAATTCATGGCGTTGATGGACCTGGTTAAAGCAAAAAATAAACTTATAACAACCCCCCTTTTACAACAAATATTCATAAAAAAGAAACGAAATGCAGTGTAACTAACCCCCGACCCTGTCACGTGTCGCAAGTTCCCTAATTACCCCTTATTGTGAGACGCTAACGAGGAAATTACAAAGTTTGACTCACCACTAGAAATGTTGGAACACTAATAAGTTTAGGATCATCAATTCACATGCCGAGGGGTTACTAAACATTTTAAGGGTTAAGTACGTTGTTTATTCCTTAAGCAACACCCAAAATGGAACTTATTTCGTAGTTATTTACTATTTTTAATTTGTGCACCCAAGTAAAAATATCACCACCTCCTGTTGGCTTCCTTCCGTAGCTGTCGTAAAAGTCGACTTTGGCATTTGGGTTCAATTGTGATCCTCCAGGACCACCAAGTTGAATTCCTAAAATGTTGAATTTGCAAAAAGTTGAATTTGCAGGATGTTGAATGTTAAAATGTTGAATTTGCATTGTGTTGAGTTCTTTTTATGTCCAAATTGCATAAAGTTGAATTAGCAGCTTGTCGAATCCTAAAATGTTGAATTTGCAGAAAGTTGATTTTGCGGTATGGTGAACCCTAAAATGTTGAATTTCCATAAGATTGAATTTGCAGTAGGTACCTACAGGGTGTAGCAAAGGTCCCGAGTGATACTTTAACAGCTGATAGGGTTACTAATGACCCTAAGTGCGACACAAGTGAAAAAATTTCGTAGTTCGAAAAAAATGAGTTACGATTTTTTCCGCTCAAATAGCAATCAGCTAGGGTATTGACCCTGTCGGCTGTTGAAGTAGGGTGCAATGGGGTAATTTCGAACGTCGTCTAATTTTGAAAGTCACATGAAAATCACCATTATTTCCATCATATCAAGATTCCCCTTTCGAAATTACCCAAGCATTTCTGTATGTCGAAATTATCTCAATGCACCCTATTGACTTTTGTTACATGCTATATAGTTTCAGGGCATATTTAAACTTTTTTATTTATTTATTTAAACTTTATTGCACAATACAGAAGTATAAATGGCGAACTTAATGCTTTGAGGCATTCTCTACCAGTCAACCAATGGGCTATACCAGAAAGATTAAGTAGGTCTTTAGTGTTAAACGGTATTTGGTTTATTTGGTAATTTTTATGTGATTTCTTCAAAGAATCGCGGACTCTTTTAATCCTGATAGCCTGATAGGAGAAAGGATCCCAAGCCCCAAGATTTGTTTTCCATTCCGTTTACCATTTTTTCATAGCTATATCGGTAACGGGATGGACAATCCCAAAAATGTCTGGAAATCTTGGGACATTTTTTTTCTCCTATTAGGACCAAAAAAAAGTACCCATGTTAAAAAAAGATTCCAGGAAACTTAAACCTAAAGTGTTGAAATCCCGAAATGTTGAAAGTATACATTTTGAGAATTCAACTTTTTAATATTTCAACGTTATAAGAATTCAACATTTTGCGAAACTGAAAAAAATCAACATTCTGGGAAAGTCAACATTTCGGGATTTCAACATTTTAGGAATTCAACTTGGTGGTCCTGGAGGATTGTGATGTGGGTAAAAGGTAAACTCGTCACAGCAATGCCACAAATTTGTTTTTCATCAACCCGTTACCGCTAAGAGGACTTGAAACTTGAGCAGTTTCATATGCTCTGTCTGTCCCTCATGGAAATACAGACGTGATTTGTATATGTTTTGTTATAGACGGGATTAAATTACATACTGTATTATAAATAGTATCAACCAATGGTTTCAACAGAGACACGTTTAGATATAACACTTTTCCATTTATAACATATTTATAAACACAATCTTTAATCTTTATTAAACACAGTCTTTATTTACCGTGAAATAAACACAATACTGAGAAACCGCGTCAATGTAAATTCTCTTCGAAGAAGCATTCACGGAATACCTGTTAGGTTACTATATAATTTACAACACAGCTTGCTCTAACTAGGACACCCTGCTTATCTACAGAACACTAGACTACACCAAAGACGTACATACTTTCCGTAAAACAAAAAAAAAACGTACCTCGGAGCCATAAATATTTATTTATTTTAGTTCATCTGAACTAAAATAAATAAAATAAATAAAGTATCTACTTTGAATTATTCTCGGTTATATGGCCCCAATATTAATATTTAACAATTATAAGACATATAAAGTAAAGGATATGGGTAAAAATTTACAAAAGTGACGTTCAAATGTTTTCAACATGTTGAAAGAGAGATGGCACTCTATGCGGTATGAATACACATTCCAATTTGACAGTAATTCCCTATACTTATACACGATTCTTTTGACTACACCGTTCTGTATCGGGTAAAAAAAGGTTTCAATACTGAAAGGCCCGTAACTTTTAATAACATGGATTTAAAATGAAACCCTGAGAGCCGACGGGACGTCGCGTACAGAATCTTGCAAGATTGTATCTTTTTTTGTGCGACCTACAGCGTTCCGTTGTATTGTTGGCTTTTTACTTGAAAGCTTTGCGAGATTCGATTCGGAAGTACCCTGGAGATTATTATTTTTAAAACGTTATTGTTGACGTGTTAGTTTTAAAGGATCTCATTTTCACGACGTTTAATATTATTTAGGGACTAAATCGCGTATAAGTATGTTATTCAGGACGCGTTGTTCCTGCGGTTTCGGTGTCCGTGGTCTTTGAGAGTTTAATAATTATTTTGTATTATTATAATGAATTTCGTAAGCGTAATAAAATTTACACCTACTAAAATCGTAATTATAAAACTGATAAAGGAACTATTAATGCCTTGTTTTGTGTTGATGGCTGGGTCATTGGAATACTGGGAGAAATTTGCATTGTGAATTTAAGAAGTTCGACATGTTGCGGGTTTATCCGTTTGAAACAAAAGTATTAGTAAACGGAATAAATCACAATATTAATGATACAAGTCGAATTTGTTCGAACAACAAGGTCAAACTTGTTTAAAGATATTATTTTGATTGAATCAGCCAAATATATGTTTAAAACAATATTATGTTTTATAAAATCGACTTGTTGATTCAAATATATTTTTGATTCAAATGACGAGTAACTTGTAGAATGTACTAG
Organism: Leguminivora glycinivorella; assembly: GCF_023078275.1. Taxonomy (NCBI): domain Eukaryota; kingdom Metazoa; phylum Arthropoda; class Insecta; order Lepidoptera; family Tortricidae; genus Leguminivora; species Leguminivora glycinivorella. Next base: position 7,238,880 of record NC_062985.1, read on the forward strand.
TTACACTTAACCAAAGACATATATAACTCCGTATAGACAGACAAAGTCTAAGAAAAAAAACGTACCTCAGTACCATACAGAAAAAGGTACGGTGGCCTAGATGGCATTACACCTTTGGGGTACGCTTAGCTAGAAGGCGCTAATATTAATATTTGACATATCAAGCTAAGAATATGGGCCAAATTGTCAAAACTGAGGTTCAAAAGTTTTAAGGCTGTGTCAAGAGATGGCAGTCTATGCACTGTGATTACACATTTTACTTCGACAGTAACTCTCTATAATGCTCGATCCGCTTTGCACTTAACAGAATCTAACTTGTTGCTTGAACCAAAAAGCACGTAGGCGCTATTTTAACCAAAAAACTTGTTGAACAAACATGAAAATTGGTTGTGTTTTTCTCCCAGTGAAATAACGGCGAGTAGTAGGTATACATAGGTAGATAGGTGAAGAAGCCGTAGTAAAGACCAGATTCAAACCGGCGTCTTTAGCTACAATTGCAAACGCCATAAAACCTTAAGCCACTTTATCAGAATCAGAAGTGTCATGTTGTAATCAATTCGATAATAACCTAACCTCAAAATATTGAAAAGCCCCCGACACAGTGGACCGATTTCCATTAAACATGGCTAAGAACACTCCCGACTAATTCAGCTTTCAAACAAAAGAACTAAATCTAAATCGGTTCATCCATTCGGGAGCTATAATGCCACGGACAGACACACGCAGAAAAACAGACACGCCAAACTTATAACACCGCGTCGATTGCGTCGGGGGTTAAAAAAAGCAATAATAAATCTTACACATACATACATACAATCACGTCTGTTTCCCAGAGGGGTAGGTAGATATCACGGATTTCCATTTACTACGCTCCTGACAAACCACTTTTGCTTCACACATTTTCATAACGTAAATCAATTTAAAAAAAAATCTTCGTAAATAAATCTTATCTTCAGAAAAAGTTGATTAAAATACGACAAGGCCCGCGAATTCGGAATAAACAATACGTTTTATTAACAGTTGGCTACCTTTTACAACTCTCCGGGTTATTTTCGCTGCATATTTCATTTCGATGCTATATAAATGATATCGAGTTTAACCCCTGGAACGCCGTTGTCAAAAATTTGCTACTGAATTAATAACTTTCAATCTTTTAATTACAGTTTAAATTGCCTGGGACAGATCTGGAACAAGGCGCTTGAGGGGTTAATAGGAACTGTTTTATTTTGTCTGTGTCATCTCTGACAGTTTCACAAAAAATGGTGAATATGCCTCATGATCAGGGAGCGTACTTTTCATGCCGATGACATTAATCTGACGTCACGCTCCGTATAGGCTGATCCCAAATAGTTTTATTGTAAATTATTAATCATTAGTCGTCAATCATTTTAATCGTGTACAAATTACTTCAAATATAGTAGTCCATTTACATGTGGCATAAATAATACCTACTTGAAATGTGAAACGTGAATAAAATTATTTCATTTGTTTTTATACATAAATTTAATAAAATAGTATTGTTAACAACACATTACAATAAATACGTATAAAAGAGAATTCCTCTCTAACGTAAAGCACACCATCCTTCTTGCATTCATTACCATGCAAATAAATTCATAACTTAAAATTATTAATGACTAATGATTAACAATTTACAATAAAACAATTTGTGATCACCCTATATGGAGCGTGACGTCAAATTGATGTCACCGGCACGAAAAGTACGCTCCCTGCTCATGATAGGTATTTTGTTAAAATTGAATAGGTTGAATATGAATAATGTATAATTTGGGTTTGTTAACTAAAACAAAAATTATTCAACCCTTAAGCATGAAATAGTACATTACGATACAAGTGTGAAAAACAGAGTCCGAAACGAGTGGCGATAGATTAAAACACGACCGAAAATCGACACGAGTTACGAATTTCAGTACAGATGGCCCTCCGAAGTTTCGACCTGACAAGAAATGAATCACTTCTCGCACTAGTACGTAAAAAAAGCACCATCTGTACTGAAAAATAACTTACATAACCCATTTCACGTTTAGAAGGTTAATTTTGAATAGATGTTGTTCTAAAAATTTAGAACCGACGCAACATATTAAACAACATTCTGCCGAAAATTAAATCCGATTACGCGCTACAAACTCAAGTCTTAATTCGTCTTAAAGTCTAATCTACCGTTAGAATCATTTACCAACTAATTCTCAAGTCCCATCAATTCGAAATATCTAAGAAACGCGCAGCAAGATTCAAGGGTTATGAGAAAAGTTTTTATATAATTTTTAAAACGTAAAAGCGCTGAGCAGCAGAGCAGTGTTCTACGTAGAAGTTTTAAATATTCAAGTTAACATAAACATTTTTAAGTTTCATAGTGCTGGACGCACTCCCACGGAATTATACTTGCACATCACCTGAAGCCGGCTTTGTTCGGGACAGTGGAAATTTCCTGCATAAAATCCTGCTTTAAGCAACAGTTACGGTAAGTTGCAGCCCGGTGAAATTACTGTAAGTTTAGGCAAATTTGTGGACGGACCATTTGCAGCGAAAACACTGCATCAGCATTTAACTTGATGCTTGTGCTGGGCAATATACGTGACATGGTTTGTGAGGTAATTGCATACCTATCTAAATTACATAAATGACGTATATTATCTGCAGTTAGATCTCAGGAAGATATACAGATTGATATATTGCTTTATTAGGTGTATCTGCCAGATATACCTATGTGACGGACACATCTATATACTATCGTTAGTTTACTATCTTTTACCTACAACACAAATAGCTACTGAGCTAGTTCTGGAAATAGGCTTAAATACATAAATGTGAGTTTGCCCAGTAATATGAAATTGTTATTTGAAATTTTAAATGGGCTTACTCATGGCCACAGACTAGACGAGGTGAAGAAACGTCTTCTTCTTAAGTAATGAATAATAAAATAACAGTTGGTATAAATGATCGTATGAAGAGTTGGTCTAAAATTCTAAATCAGGTACTCTTAATATTCATTATGCATGCATGAACCTTACCTATTTCTATAGTTAACCCAACGTGGACTCCGCTAGCATCAATATTCTATTTTAAGAGCCCCTTCACGATAACGTGCTAGAGATTTTACTCCTATAATATAGAGGTCTCAAAACTTAAAGACGTGGTGGAGGAGATCTGACATAGAAAGCTGGGCACATTGCCAGGATAGACCATAGTCCCTGGGAGAGACGAACTCTGGAGTGGAAGTCCGCTAACACCCGCGGTCGAGGCAAGCCGCCCCGGGGATTGAGAGATGACATGTGCCAACAGGCTGGCGAGAACTGGATGTAGATGGCAATGGACCGAAAGGTGTGGAGGAATGGAGAGAAAGCCTATGTCCGAGGACGGGCGCTTAAAAGTCTGCTATAGATTGATAGACAATAAAGTTATAGGGAATAAGAAATTATTCTTTTGCATTAGCTACGAGTACTCCGCTTAGTTAGCCGTGCGAACTTTTCACATTTATTCTGAAAAGTTGGCCTATTGAACTGGGGCATCCGAGGGCTTCTTATAAACGGTCTTAATTGTTTGTTCGCAATTGAAGTCGAACAAGGTGTAATAGATTATGTAAGTTGAATGGAGTTATTAAGAAGACGTATAGGCGCTAACGTAAAAAATAAGATTTTTAATTTTATTTGAGAAAACATTTTTAAAAGAAATTGATTAGCTGCGACACTTTTTTTTCAAATTATATAGGTGTAAACGAAACATTATGCTCATCTGGGTCGATCAATTATTCCTTGTTGGTATCTTGTATCAGCAGGAAACAGAAGTATCATACATTGTTAGAGAAACTGTTGAAAATACATGCTTTTCTATATATCATATGGAAATACCTTATAGAATTGATTGAAGAGGCATCCATGGCAAAGAGTAACAAGAAAAAGTTGATTACTCCACCTGATGGTAAGCGATTACGGTCACCGATTAGCACACCTTGCATCAATGAATTTTCGCGCGCGACTCATTGATTTAGCACTAATTCTAGTAGTACGGCCTCGCGTGCCAGAGCGCAAGTGCTGCTAAATCGCCAGAAGTGAAAAATGCAACTTTTAAATTTTCGCCTATCAACATTGCAATGTTTCTTGATAAGTACCCGTTTACCAGTCACGCATGTAACCATCTAATGAAACGCTTTAGATTTACATCCAACCCCTGAATTACATTAAGTTGAATCAACACGTCGACAACAAACCGAAACGGATGTTTAACGGTTCACTATCTCCATCAGTCAAGTTAGTAATTGGTTGAAACACGTGATTACTGGCAGAAGGCCAAAGGGCGGCATGCCAGCGTCCTTAACTACCTGTTGAGAGTTCGCGTGGATTGCTGTTATTGTTTTATAAGAATGCTAAGGGAAAGCAAAGTCAGATAAGGAAGTAACTTTTGCAATATAAACTGGACAAATCAATATATTAACACGTTTGGTACAGCAATCAGCTAACATCTCATCTATCGCACCTTTAGAGTGAAACCGACCCAATTCGATAGGGATTTGTTACAGCGTTAGGTCGGTTTTGCTCCAAAGGTGCGCTTATCTTTGTCTATTGAGACAAAAGTTGTGGGTTCAAGCCTCGATTGTGATAGCAATAAACACACTAAACATTTGTTCAGGATCCTCCTCATCTTGGTTAAGGCAACTACATAACACTCCTCAAGATACCCTGAGGCAGACTGAGAGCGAATCTGAACATATATACCTACTAGTACCTCTTTGTCCCAACCTTACTCTTCTCATCTCGCCGTTTTTGGATTGGGTTGGAGCGCCTCTGAGAATTTCTCACCGAGTGTACAGCGTAGCAAAAAGGAGCAAAATGTAAAGAGTTTGAACATAAGACAGAGAGTCACTGACCTGGACATGATAAGGCGCCACCTTCTCTTCACCCTTGATCTCGACGTTGATGTGCAGCCGAATGGCGCCGGACACCGCCGATTTGTCCGTCCGCTTCTCCAGGTTGTACCACACGTCCATCTCACCGGACAAGGTTCGAACCTGGGTGTAAACATTTAATTTTAACCTCATTTTGTTTTAACCAATAAAGCGGTTTTCGAACTTCTCTTATATTAATATAATACATATATATATATTGGGGACACCTTACACAGATCAACCTAGCCCCAAACTAAGCAAAGCTTGTACTATGGGTACTAGGCGACGATATAAATACTTATATAGATAAATACATACTTACATATATACATAGAAAACATCCATGACTCAGGAACAAATATCTGTGCTCATCACAAAAATGACTGCCCTTACCGGGATTCGAACCCAGGGCCGCGGCTTAGCAGGCAGGGTCACTACCGACTGAGCCAGACCGGTCGTCAAAATATCGACATCACTTACCATACCGATATTACCGATTATCACTTCTTAAATTGATAGAGACTATTGCGATAACACGTCATACGATTTTAATGAACAATATTATTTAAGCTTAATTCAGTAATTGATTCAATCCTGTAAAGACATGTAATAAATTGACAAGCTTGGTAGACGCTTACTTCAATAATCGTCTGTCCCAGGAAATCGTCAGACTCCCTCGTCAGCTTTTGTCGAAGCTTAGATTTCAGGTCGTTGTCCTCATCCCACACGCGTACTTTGATACGGTCCGATGAATTATGACACTCGCTGCAAAGTTAACAACCAACATTAAAACCTCACTCCTGCCACTTTGTATCTTGTTTATGGCTTCATCGCAACATCAGCAAAACAGCGGACAAAGTCTACACAAATTTCAAGCACAACCCAAAATTGGATTTACCAGCTGTAATTTGCGATAACTTGCCCTCTAGTTTTCAATAAGCCTGTACAAAGCGGGTAGCGAAGTGGAGAATTGAATATAACTTACAAGTAAAATTTTTCGTTCCAGACGGGGTTAAGTTCTTGGGGCATGGTTCTCGTCCGCTTCTTGACTTTGCTGACTTGGACAGTAACGTAGGGGTCCGAAGTCCCACTCTTGTCTTTGGCGATTAACCCTTGAGCACAGATAACTGCCCACGAAGGGCTAATTTAGTAAAAAATAGCTAAAACATAGTTCCATTCAAACAATATTCTAGCTTTAGCGATCTCAATTGCAAGGTACATAAATTCTCGCTCTTTTTAGAATTCAATACATAAAGATATCTCTCCGTCCAAGTCGATTTATTGTTAAATATATCCTGCCGGCAAGTGAAAGGATCAAAAAGGGATATATATCAAAAAGGCTCATTAGTACCATATATGGGACCTTTCAATGGACCTTTGAAAGCCGACCTATGTCAAGCTCGAACGACTTCTGATAAACCTCTTGCCACTAAGTCTTTCAAAGATCAAACTCACTGCTTGTGTAGCTCTTTACAATAGAAAGTTGTAAAATAATATTAAAAGTTGATATAATAATATTTGTCGTGCCGTTTAATTTGTCAGGTGACATGTCACATTAGCATTTTAAATGTAATTGTGCTGCAAACATTCTTACCTTCATACTAAAAACGGTGTAAGTGAAGATCGTGTCGAAACACTACAATCGGGATTCGTGTCTATCGAGGTTGGGGGTCAAGAAGAAGACACTAGCTTCAAAAAACTACAAAACTTTCTGTCTATGCCCAAATTCCAACTCTAAAACAAGTAGATCATAGCGACTACATTATCGCAACTTCTAATGCAAACTTCGACCAGGAAAGTTTCAAAGAAGAGGTCTAAAAGATATGCGCGGCAGTCAATGCTAATGATTCTGGAATTTTCACGAATCGAAAATAATGGATGAGTATATGTAGAAGTAAAGGCGTCAGCATCTTTACTTTCAATTCGATAAAAGAGTATTTTCATTCGTCATGCTCTTATTTCATTCAGTAGTTGAAACTTCATTCGATTTAATTACTAGGGTGTAGCTATTTGGGAGACAGGTGTAGGGGTCATGACTACCTATCAGAGAAGTTATAGTTACATTCGGGTCTCTTCATTTGCAAGTTAGTAAGCAGGCTCCTGAAACCATTAGTAATAGTAACAATTAAGTGTTATTGTCGTGAAACTCATGCAATCGTGTAATTCCAGCAGACGTGTCGGTATTTTGCGATCATTGTTATTAAAGTCATGTGGTCTTTAAATATAATAATTCCGTGTGCATGATTGATTCAAGTTTCGTGTTGTTAAAAAGTGGTGTGTTTGATTCGTGGAATTTCCTGTTTTAATGAAACCTAACTACGATTTGTTGATGAAAGTGATCAGAGGCGGTGCAAGTCGACCGTGATTGGTTCGGGTTAGTATGGATTCAAGTAGGGTATGCAAAATTTCCTTGACAACTGCAATTATACCTAATAAGGGAAATCCATAATTATATTGTTGATAGAATATGTAATCTTGAATGAAAAGAAGAATAATCAGTACTTTCTGATTTAAACTTTCACGATTATTACACATAATTAATTTTAAAATCGGGACTTAATCGCGTATGACTTCATATTAAACTGACCTCCAACGTTTCAGGGACGGCGTTGTCCCCGTGGGTGAGTCTTCTCCGAGACCACGGGGACAACGCCGTCCCTGAAACGTTGGAGGTCGGTTTAATATGTAGTCATATGCGATTAAGTCCCGATTTTAAAATAATTAATCAGTAGATTGCAAGAAATATGTTATTGCAATTATCAAAGAAAGCACTCAGAAGTCAGGCGAAGAAAATCTGTCTAATAGAGCCAAAGTTGCGAACGTGCGGTCCGGAGCCGCAAAAGACCACCGCAAACCTGTAATGGCGATCTTGCACGACCATTTTGACGTTCCCTCTATAGTGACCTGCTCGGCCTGTTCGAGGCTGTCTATGTGAGTGTCTGGATCGACGTTAAAAGTCCGCCTGGCCGCCACATGAAACGAAAGACGAAAGGTTTAAGTGTGGTGTGTGTGTTGGGTTGAGCGGGATCTTCGCTGGTTCGTCGCGGTCTCCTGGCTGTGGGGGAAGAGACAGAGACACAGTTACAGCGAACCTGTGATAGCTATCTTGGCGCTCCATTTTGACGTGCCATCGAGGACAGATTGCTTGACGGTGCTCATGTGCGCGGCGTGAGGCTCTGGCTCCATGCTGAACACCTGTCTGTTACATACACACTGGTGTCAGCCATCATTACACTTGCATAAGCTGTTTATTGTTGTTCGCAGTTACTTATTTTAGTGGAAAATATCATTAATTAATTTTAAAACTGTAGTAGAGTAAACAAAGTTTAGTAGTAGAGTAAAATATTTTGTATTTACCAAATCCGAAATAAGTGCTGTTATCAAACTTGATTTTATAAACACGTGACTATGAGAACAAATATACATTTAAAAATATTCAAGGTATTTTATAAATGTAAGTTCACTTCCATGGAAAATATTTTTTGGATTTTAATGGTTCTTTAGACTAGTAAAAAGTTAAATTAAAACGAAAGCAAAGGAAGTTTAGTAGTTAACTAGAAATTTAGACTATGTTTTAATTTATTTAAAAAGTACCTTTTTCTACTCGTGGAGATAATTACCAATCCTCTGTCACAACATTTATCGTGAAATATGAAATTCTTATTAGTCAACCAACAGTTTGAAACTTGCAATACCTGATTAGCTCGAAGATCTCCGGCTTATCTCTCTCGCGTTGCTTCATCCGTTCCTTCATTGCGGTTATGATGGAGTTAGCCTTGTCCTCTGCCCCGTGCTTCGAAGATTTCTCGGCAGCCCCTGCGAAACACACTGCTCAGGCGGTGCCGGGGGTTCTTTCGTAGAAGCAAATGCGCCGGGACGGCCGCCCGCCCCGCGCCCCAGCCCGCCGCGGCCTCTGCGGGGACACAACTCGACCAGATACCAACTAAACACCGAAAATATACGAACACTGATTGAACGATGCCAGATCTGATCGCGTCGCTAACCCCCAGTGGCGCCAACCGAAGCGGACCGGAGCACGACGCCTTTACAAAACGAATATCAACTGACATAATATCCAAGACGTAATTACTGCAATCAACATTACAGCAATCGCGTCGACGACTATTATAACTGAAATCACACGTCTGAGGATAGTGTCAGGTTGGTATTAGAAATCAAACACCCTTTAATACTATAGTCTGTATAAGAATTGTATGTTTCAGTTTAAAATTATTCATCTCATGTTACATTGTATTAGACTTCTTACGTTTCAAGACATCGTCATCGTTTCCGTAAGCACTAAGCACACGTCTTAAAAGGATTATTAAATAGAAACATAAAGATAGTGAAAATAACACATAAACGCGGAAGACTATGAAGAAATAAAATGTACTTAAATAAATAAACTATGGGACCACATATAATATCGAAGTGGGCAGACATTGGAGGCGTGCACACATTGCTAGACAGGCACATCTTCGCAAGTTTAGTGTCAGATTTTTTAAAATTAGCCGGTAGCTTGTTTCTCAAGGCTCTGTACCGTTACTTAGGGTCGTGTGTGAGAAAGTGTAGATGTGTAGTAGGGCACAGAAAGTAGTAAACTTAACTAATTTTATTCGACAAGGGCTTTAACAAGTTTCGGCGCTGGGCGGGGCAACCCGAAGGATCGGATAGCGGAAGGGGGCCCTATCTACTTTATCTACGGTCTACACTTTGAAAACATGATTAGATTGATTTCAATAGCATGAAGTCAAACATAAAATAGTCTGGGACTTTAATAAGAAGAGATATTAACATGCAGTTATTACAGTAAAAATACAGTTAGAGCAGGCTCCAAGGGGATGTTCGTTTGCAAAAATAGCGCACCTCATTCTGACTTCAGATATATATTTTCTAGATCCCGGACATCATATAAACACATGTTGCCAACCAGTTTTGTGGTCCCCTTCCCCGCACTCCGGCAATCAAAAATCGCATACAAAGAAAAAAAAATTTTTCATTAAACCATGCCGTGTGGAGTATCAAATGAAAGGGCTTACTGAGTAGTTCACGAATATATAGCATACTATAACATTTATTACACTTCCTCTAAGAATTTTTTTGAAAGTTTACTAATATGCTCGATTTTCGAGTTAACTTTAAACCACTATTGCTTGAGAAGTTATGAATATATTTAAATCGTTATTATTTTAAATAACTAACAATAGTCCATTGTTTGCGAACCAATAGTTCGTACAGTAAAAAAGTTGCATGGAGGAGCGGGGGAGCAATCAAAAATGGCGAGTTTCGATGTTTCAATATGGTTCTTAAAATTCGGTTTCTGAGTGGAATTTCATTGCGGGACAATATAATTGACAGATTAAAGTGGGAGGAAGAAAGCAAGAGTAGAAAAAATAATCTAAAACAACAGTTATACACAACGTTTGGCCACGAGAAAAATATCGAAACTCGCCATCTTTGATTGCTCCCCTCGCTCCCCCATGCAACTTTTTGACTATATTAACTATTATTTTGTATACAATGGACTATTGTTAGTTATTTAAAATAATAATGATTAAAATAGATTCATAACTTCTCAAGCAATAGTGGTTTAAAGTTAAGTCGAAAATCGAGCATTTCAGTAAATTTTCAAAAAAATTCTTAGAGGAAGTGTAATAAATGTTATAGTATGCTATATATTCGTGAACTACTCAGTAAGCCCTTTCATTTGATATCCCACACGGCATGGTTTGATGAAATTTTTTTTTCTTTGTATGCGATTTTTGATTGCCGGGGTGCGGGGAAGGGGACCACAAAACTGGTTGGCAACATGTGTTTATATGATGTCCGGGATCTAGAAAATATATATCTGAAGTCAGAATGAGGTGCGCTATTTTTGCAAACGAACATCCCCTTGGAGCCTGCTCTAAGTACGGTATGAGACACAGGTACCTACATCAATAAAAGGAAAATGTTCTACGTTTCATTCCAACTGAGATTATAATACTACGGAAATTTAAAATTTTCGTTTGAATAAAATAATGCTTTTGTAATAAAAATACAGATAAATATTATTGTTTATGTAAAATATAAATACATTATACGAAGAATATTGTTTTCAAAATGTAGACTTCCATTAAAACGGCGTGCAGTCCATAAGTGTAAAATGGATTCTAGTTATGTGTTGAAATCTGGAACACAGGACTGCTCGCCTAATCGTGCACTACCGCCGAATCCAATAATGTAACCATTCAGAAAATTATCATGTGTTACTTATTTTCGTAGCCATGCACATTGAAAAAGCATATACACAGTTATATAAAAAGGTATTCGAAAGGGGAACAGTCACCATGCTTTTATTATTATATGAGGTCAAAAATATAAAATAAATATAAAAACGATCGGCCATAAAAGACACGACATCGATAAAAATTTATGAGGATGATTTTTTATCGTGATAGTTTGACGTGATAATATCCTAATATTTTGAATAACGATGATTGTCGATTAGACATTGATGTTTTCTTGATGTCTAGCGTTGAAACATGCAAAAACCGTACGTAACATGCATAATTTGAGCTATATTAAAATTTGGACTACCACGACATTTTGTTTACCAGTTTACCTTAAATTTAGATGCCACCTAGAGAGCGTACACTTACAAATATACAGATAAATAATCGCCACTATTCGTAGCATGGACTTGCAAAACACGTTTCGCTTTCTATACCTACGTTTATACTGTTTATCCAATGTCTAGATTTGTAGGTGCTTCTAATTAGCTGTTTATGTATAGCATTTGGTGCAAACTCTAAATTGTGCAAGGAGTTTTGGATCGTAAACGGGTCACTCGCGGGAACAAATGCCTACAATTAATTTCAATTAAGGAACGTATCCATAACTAAGGAAGTCACCAAAATGTATCGACAAGTTTCTCGTTCATGTTATATTATTTATGTAGGTAATCTATACTAATATTATAAAAGGGAAAGTTTGTGTATCTGTTTGTTTGTCCGTCTTTCACGGCAAAACGGAGCGACGAATTGACGTGATTTTTTAAGTGAGGAAAGTTGAAGGGTTAGAGAGTGACATAGGTTACTTTTTGTCTCTTTCTAATCCCCCACTTCCCTAAAATGGGGATGGAAGTTTGTGTAGAGCTTTCCGCAATTTACGAAATTAACGCGACAAAGCCGCGGGCAAAAGCTAGTTATTAATATAAAAACGCAACGAGGTCAAACTACTCAGCTCCAATACTACGAGATACGATACAAGTAACGCAGTCTTCAAAGTGAGGGCACAAAGGGCAACTCTTGAAAAGTCTGGTGCTCCATTAAATAAGTGCTCCTTGAAACTCCTGCAGCGAGGGGACAGCTACCACGAAAATCCGTATATTATAACTAAGAAACCTTATTCTAAGACTTTTCTACCATTAAAGTCGCGACACCATATTGATTAGTTGTAGCTACTTGATTTGGGTGCGTATCGATCGATATAACTTTTTTTGATATATTTTTAATCGTTATAACGATTATTTGATATAATTATTGAATCATATAACAACAAATAATATACTAACAAATTGTATAATTCTTATTTAATATAATGATCATTTTTTCGAATAACATTTATTATAAAATACTTTGAGTAGTGACTTGATTTAATACTCTTTGCATACAACGACTATTTGTATCAAAGGGTAGGTAAAAAAAAAACGGCAATGCACTGAGGCATAAATCCATACTTCCATACTAATATTATAAATGGGAAAGTGTGTGTCTGTTTTTTTGTCCGTCTTTCACGGCAAAACAAAGCAAATAATTGACGTGATTTTTAGGTGGAGATAGTTGAAAAGATAGAGAGTGACATAGGCTACTTTTTGTCTCTATCCCTTCAACTATCTCCACTTAAAAAATCACGTCAATTCGTCGCTCCGTTTTGCCGTGAAAGACGGACAAACAAACAGATACACACACTTTCCCTTTTATAATATTAGTATGGATTACCTACTTTAATAATATAACAAACATTCACCCTCCATTTTAGGGAAATGGGGGTTAGAATGAGACAAAAACTAGCCTATATCACTCTTCATCCCTTTCAACTATCTACACTTAAAAAATCACCTCAATTCGTCGCTCCGTTTTGCCGTGACAGACGGACAAACAGACAGACATACACACTTTGCCATTTATAATATTATTATATTATATTAACTATTGCTCCTGTCAAAACGGAAATTTTGATTATGATAGTTCATTCCGCAAAACACTCAAGAATATGGATCTATATTAGTGTCTTAGTATATCTAAAATATATAGGAATAAATATTATATAAATAAAAAATGCAACAAAATAAACGGTGGTATCACACTAGGATTGTATTTATCCTCCAATCAATAACTTTTTGTAAATGTAGGTATTTATAGCCTTTGACGTCAAAGTATCGATAACTTTATTTAGACTTCGTTCCATAATGACATCGTCGCCATCAAACACTTTATAGTTTATACTATCTAAGTTTTTTTTTTGTGTGTAGACACGGAACAATATTGGCAGACGATAAACTTGTATCGATACACCCCGGTGCCTCAGCGGCGACATCTTGTGACGACGAGTGACCCGTCAAGTGCCGCTTGTCTCCACTCCAGTTTAATAAGGAGCGAACTGTGCTTTGCAGTCTCCAAACATGACATCACATATTTTAACGAACTGACGACTTCCACGTCCATTCCCTTGACATTTCAATTATGAAAAATAATTAATTACTTTTTCAACATTAGTCTACTTTCCAATTAGAAGCGTAATTATGTATACATTTTGTTTTCAAATGAAAGTGGTTATTAATTATTTTTCATTGGTTCCGGTTTGGCGAGATTTTGTACTATGTATCAGTAACATTTTTACCAGCACGTAAGCTTTTTTTTAGATATTTTCAAAGAATGAGGAAGTCGATCAATAGGCCATGTGCCATATTTCCGTCTCGTTAAATATTGTTTTTTAATTATTATGAATAGGCGAATTTAAAATAATTAAAAAAAATACAAAGATAAGTGGAAACGGCAGACAAGGAGAACCGACCGCAGGTAGCGGGGCTAAGGACAAGAAAAATAAGATAATGTCTCAAAGTATCGCCAAACGTAAAAGCTCCGTCTATCGTGAAGCACAACTTACTCTGCAAGCAGTCGGCATTGAGTAAGTCCTTGCATTTCTCGTGACACTTGACACCGCACTCGGTACAACGGACGCCCTGCCTCGCAATACCCCACAGGAGGCCTTCGCATTCGTAACAGTAAGTGGGGGATGTGGCGGTCCAAAGCAGAAAGTTGTGGGGGGTCGTTGAAGAGATCGGGTATATGAGCGCTTGCAGTGTTTTCTTGTATACGTGCATTTTCTGAAATTTGGAGTTATGTCAGTATGCTCGTATTTTCACACCTATGAAAATTTGCACAGATTAAAACTACACGAGTTATTGCTTTCATAAAAAACTTACCAGTTCTTCATCGTTCAACGTAGCCCGATGCACAGCTGATGTCAAACCTGCATTCCTTTTTGTGGCAGCCATAGTCTAAAAAATATGATTATTTTAAAATCACGATTAAAATATTTTGAAAGCCGCAATCAAATACATTATGTAAGCTTTTTCTCAAGTGTCTATTTAAATGAAATGAAGATATGTACCTGCCTACGCAAAAGTATTTTAATACTTTTTTTTATTCTAATTAAATTGGCGTTTTCAAGTTAATCTACATTAACATGCTTTATTAAAGCTGTTTCTTAAGCCTTTTAATGTAAATAATAAATCATGAGTTTATACTACAAAAAATGACTGGTTAATGTTACTTTGTTATGTAAGCCTTATTAAATAGGTATTTTGTAAAATACAAATAGAAAGGAAATTATAATAAGTAAATGCTGCATTTCATTTTTGTGCATGTTTTAAAACTTATTTTGGTGTGTGTGAATAACAGAAAATATGCGCATTAAATCAAATGATTTTTCGACAAAAACATTATTGAGTTGATCAAAGCCTCGCAATAAAACATTCAAGCACGGAAGCACGTGCATTCCATTCTGAAATAAAATATTATAAATAAATTTAATTAATAGATATAGCACTATGTCATAGAATTGACATCGTGTGTCAACATACTTTACCTTCCCGCGTTCGCGTTCGAGTAACTAAAGTAATTCAAAAGTTGGTTAAAATAGAAAAAAATATTGAGTCCATTTAATATGCAAAACAGCCAGGATCATGCAGAATTTCAATAATCCGTTCAGATGCAAGCAAACTAGATAGAGATCGTCACATTAGTAAAAAGGTAAAAAGTGTTATTACATAGGATTACAAACGGGCACGATTTTATCTTTTTACTGACGATAAAAGTGTTGCATGCATAGAAATAGAAAGTGTTATTGGGAGAGAAATACCTTGAGAACCTGCGGGTCCGTGGTAAGGGGTAAAATGCAATTACATCATTAATTTTAATTAGGAACAGAATCATTCTCTGGTAACTGGTTTCGCTACGGCTAACTTCTCCGGTGACCCCTATTTATGTGACGTTAGTTAGGTAATTTGGACTTGGTAGGCCATCTAAGAATAGGTAAAGGTATTAGTGAAAGTTACAAGGGAGACACATAGTTACAGGTAACACAGAGACACCAATAAAGAGAAAAAGGAATCCAAATAGGCCCTCTGATAGTTTCTGTTTAAATATCCATTTAATTTGGACAATAAATGGAAGAGATTTCACTTCCGATGTATTTTAGTCTTTGAGTCGAAATTATACACTTGAATGTGTTAAGCTGTTTTGCCACAATTTCTCCATAATGGTTTGCAAATTTATATGTATCATAATGGGGGCGTTTAAGGTTTACACACCCTTTCCGTGCCACCGTATAGCTCCATAAATTGTCCAAAACACACAATAATGGAAATATTCCGTTTAGAAGAAAACATTTATTACGCGCCTAATATTACTAAGCCTGAGGAAGCAAACGTCGATGCGAGCGGGGCGCTTATTCCAAATTCAGCAACATCCAAGTACGAAATCCGAACGCAAATTCAGCCGCTCAAAGAATCACCACTTTCACACATTAACGATCGAAGGGAGAGCACTTCAAACGGGCGTTCCTCAATTTCGGTTTCGTCTTTGCGAGCTGCGAATTTTGGGAATAGACACCCTGTAAACATTTACGACCAGTTTCAAATATCTACCTTCCCAGATAAGAACCTATTGATGTTCTTCATGATCCTTCTCTAACCCTATTAGATTTTATAATCGATGTATTCTTATATTTTCACATCAAATTTGTCCAGTTCACAATTCAACATCAATCATGATAGGTTACACGAAAAAAAAGTACCTACATTACTATTATAATCATTGTTTAGATAATACATAATAAGTGACTGAAGAAATTTGAAGTATATTTAGAATTGACTCCTAAGATAGTTTATTGAAACCGGCCAGAGAGAGATACAGCGTTCTATTGATTATTAAGAAATAATATTTTCTTCTCGTTACAGATAGATTCATACTTACAAGTTCAGAGACGAGTGGGATGTATTTACGAGGTGGTTGAAAGTCAGGCATACTGTCAATGTTACTGTAGAAGGGGTTATCTCCAGGGTGGCTAATGACAAAAACAAGCATTTATATTATATACACATAGTATGAAATATTCAGCTTATGTATCAAATATAATTTCAGTCTTGTCTCTGATGTTAAAACATTACGTCTCTGATGACATATTCATCACAAATATAAGACTGTTATTCATAGGAAATAAAAACTAAATGAAGCTGTTATAAAAACCTTCTGGATATAAATACCAAACTGAGCAGTTTTCCTTGAAATGAAAAATAATACGCTGGGAACTAGAATCTACGTACTCTAATCTAAATAAGTCGATGCTATGTTCACCACAAGTAGATTGAATCAATAAATTATTAAAGGAATAGAACATACCCATTGCCTTTTCCCTCGTTGAACCCTCCAGATCCATTCTAAAAACAAAAAAAAAACAATTAGTAAAAAGAAAAATAAATAAAAATAAAAAACAACATTTTATTTTTAACAAAACATGTTTAACAATAACATTGTATAATATCAATTTCGATCAATTTCTTTTCTGATGATGATCAATGTTTGTCTCTTTAATGGCAAGTGTGTATGAACATTTTTTCATTCCAGATTGAATTTATATTTTTCGTACGAAATTGATCGAAACGTTAACAAGGAGAATTCATGTATTATTTAACGTTTAATTTAATTTTGAGATTCTGAATTAATTTCATTAATAATTTGCAGGTACGAATTTATGTTATGATTACACTGTCCCATCAGACCAAGTAGTTAAATTAATATATTTTTATAATAAGTAAACAAATTCCTAATTAAAACCGCTATGTATTTTAACTTTGCCTACGTAATCCAACATCTAATGTCATCCGCTAAATACGTTAGTACATAAAGTGCCAGCTAACTCTTTACGTTGTGTAAATATAAATATACGATTATCTAAGCGACGTGATTTCTATGACATAATTATTTCTTTGCTATATTTCATGATGATCATGTATGAGGTTGTCGAATGAGACAAGATTGTAAATTATTTGTTTTAGAAAAGATGGAAATTCAAAATTCGAATAATGGTGACTGTAAAGTATAGATACTTATTTGTATTTATTTTGATGAATTTTGAAGTGGCATTATGACTAAAGAAGAATATACTTATTTTGATTTTATTTACACTTTATCGCACACAGACAGACTGTCTAATAGACGCATAACTAAAAATGATAGTTATTAGCGACAAAATAACAGCGTTGGTGCTGATGATGATCATTATGATTTGGATGAAAGAATATGAATAATACACCATGTTATTAATAAAACAAAAAAACTGTATGAACATCGAGAACAAGTGTAAGGAATTTGCATTAAATTCTTCCCATACGTATCTTTAACACATTTTTTGTAGTCATTGATCATGATCTATGACACAATAAATAAATGGTTATTAACATGTAGGCGTAGATATCTATTTTAATTGGTTTAAATCTATATCGGTGTAATGTAATATCTCAATATTTAAATAATCTCCGTTTTTAGTTCCAATACCACTTCAAATTTAATGTTAATTGATATAATGCGAGTATTTGTTTTAAGATTTTCTGCATTTAATGCTATTGTATGAACTATCCCTAATATTTGTGCTTTGTAGGAATGGTAAATATTGTTTTATGTGATATGAGATGATATGATTTTTTATGAGAGTAATTTGTACATAAAATGCCATCTACGCTTGTACGACACGACACGGAGAAAGCATCACACCTTTAATTTTATTATAAGCTTCATTGATGATTACTGATGAAGCAACAAACTCGCCTATTTTAAAATACTGAATGATTACTTATTACTTGTTTTAGTTATGTAGTTATTCATATAAAACAATAGTAAGCAAGACCGCTTTAGTTAAAAATTGTATAGTTTTATTATTACAGGGATTAATTTCTCAAGCTTCGTATAAAATACTGTTAACATACATGTAGAAAGTCCTTATTTACTAATTTATTGCCTCAATTATATAGAAAGAGCATTAATACTTTTATAAATAATGTATAATAAATATTATAAAGTTGCTATTACACGCCCTATACAATATATAAGTAAACATTTTTAGAGTCGCTGTCATAGGATTGCTAATGTCACTGGAGCAAAACAACTGGTTGAAATTAGGTAAAGTCATCACAACCCCAGTTACCAACCCTAATGTCTTCATATTTTCAAATTATACGAGTATATTGACTATTTCGTATCTACCTCTAAATAAGTTTAGGTGACACAATACCGTTTTACACGTACGTTATCCGAGTCCGATAGTTTGTAAAATATAAACACCCTAATCTCAGTATACACCTAACATCTACTTTCTCAAACAACAATAAGCTAACGTTGTAATGGAAGTTGTTGAAATGGACAGAGTATTACGTCATTGTAAAATATTTCCTACAGCTATGCCTTATGCGCAAGGATACCTATTTGATAACGTTTTTATTTATATTGACATTGTAAAGCGAGCATATTATTTTGCGGTTCATCAGTCTAAATATTAGTTTAACTTTTATGTTAAACGAAACATTATTTAACATTAGTGTTACTGTAAACATACACGAGCATCTAACTTTTAACTCTAATTTCGTGAAATTTTTGCATAAGATAACTTACACCTGCACTGACTTTGTCTTTCTCCGTGGATGGAGTTGTTGCCACCGGAGTGTCAGACGCCTTGTCCTCCGCTTTCCGGTCCTTCAGCGCCTTCAACAACTTCCATTTACTTCCAACAGGTGCATCTTGCTGCTGTTGTGATTCTTGAACTGCAGTGGCCTCTTCATGAAACTGCGGCATATCGTAATCTTCGTCAAGTTCGTCCCCACTCTGAACAGGACTATCTGGACCCGAAGTTTCACCCGATCCAGAATCGTCAGCATAAAATTTATCATCTTCATCATCTCTGATAGGGCTTTCGTAATCCTGTGAATCAGACGTCGCAGGAAACGTTGTGATATCTTTCCAGGTTTCCTTTTCTGGAGTTTTGTCATATTTCGTTTTTACATTAGCTGTTTTAAGCTTTAATTCTCTTAGTACAAACGACATTTTTTCCTTTAATATTTCCTTGTCTTTTGCCGGGTCTTCCTCATCCTCATATTCAGGTTCTTCTGGCAGTGTTGTTTGTCTTTCCATTTCACTATGCGACTGATGTTCCATCTCTTCTAGTTTTCTCAATTCATAGCAATACCATTCATCTTCAGAATCGATGCTGTCTTCCGTGCTTTGTCGTCTTGATGATACCCGTGAGCCACTTCGCCACGAATGAGTACTTTTACTGTCATCATCATCGTGCTTATTAGGGATATCTAAACTTTGCTGATGTCTCGTTGGAAATTTACCATGAATAGTACGAGTACTTTGAATTGATGGACTCCTTTCTGGGTATGTTGATGTTTCTTCGGGTGCCGATGTGTTAATAATTTCAGGGGTGCTAGTTTTGCGAACCTTTTTCTCTTTTTGGCTAGGGATTTCATCTTCCTGATGTTCAGGTTCGGTTCTTGGCGGAGATAGTTCATCGTCCATTTGTTCATCAGATATTGATGTAGATTTTCTTAACCTATATTTTCCCAAAGCCCTTGATACTGCAAATTCTTGCGAACTGCCACTGTAGGATTTATTACTCTCATTAAGACCCTCGTCTGAGGCAGCAGCTGCCTTTTTAACATCACCGATAGTCGCAAAAAGCGATCCAGGTGATTGGTCATCTTCTTCTTTAATATCATCTTCAAATAAGTCCACGTTTGAAATATCCGTATCTATGTCCAATTTTTCTAATTCTGATATATTATCTTTATTCATTTGGCTAATTCGTGCGAAGTGAAAGTCAATGTCGTCGCTCTTATCTCTTGGGATCGTATTATTTACTGAAATTTTATCAAGTTCATCCATTTCATGTTCTGAAATATCTTCGGGAAAATCTCGACCCTGCTGTTGTAATTCTTGGAGCATTTGTTGTTGTTCCACTATCTCTTGATTATTACTTTTTCTTTGTTTTGGTTTTGGGGGTACTTTGGCAAACATATTGGGCTCGTGAGTTGAATCTGAAAATACACTGTCACTATCTTCGGATTGAGCACTAGATCTACCTCCAGACCACTCAGTTTCTGATGTTTCTGGGTCTGATAATGATTGATGACTTGCTTGATTCTTTCTTCTAGCTTTTTGTAATAAACCGGACATGGAAGCTACTAAATGATATTTTTTCTTCCTTCTTTGAGCTGACAATATCCGTTCTTTTAAACTCTTTTCTTGTTGAGGTTGTTCTACAGTATCAACACCGGAAGGCAAAGAATGAGATCTGTGTTTTTTGGGTAAGTGTAGATCTGGTAACCAATGGCTCACACTAGACATAGCAGATTTTAATGAAGATGTTCTCTTTGGCTTCTTAGGTTGCTTATCTTGGGGTTTGCTTCTTGATATAGACAAATATCCCGACTCTGATACTAACATACCACCGGAGTCCACGTATTGTTCTTTTCTTGTTTTTGGATGTTCTGGTATCATTTGGTGGTTATATTCTTGTTCGCTGTAACAATTGAGATTTCCGTTTCTTTGGTCATATTGTTGTTGCTTAAAATATTCTTGTTGTAACTGATTTTGAAATTGTTTTCTATCGGAAATATTTAAGGAGTGAGATTTTAAACTAGATGTATCCATTGAACTAGTTGGTGATCTACTTCCACCCTGCCAAGAAAGTTGATCTAATGATGTACGTTTTGGTGAATCATACCTACTGGACGTTGGGTAATATGACAATGCATCAGTAAGGTTGCCAGGTGGATAGGCACCACGATGAGAAGTCACTTTATATCCATTTTGATGAAATGGGGGGTCATTAGGGCCCATTGTGTTCGCTCTTGTCATAGTTCTTTTATTTACATTTGCGGCTGACATAACCACAGTTTGCGCATGATAACTAGGTTCAGGTGGATATGAGTCTGCAACTGGTGCATTGGATTCTACAATTTCATTTCTATCTAATAATTCGGAAAAATTATTTCGGTCTTCAGGAAGCATGCCTCTTGGAGTGCTATAAACCGTTGTAAATACTGGCTGTCTATTACCAGCAACTGAATATATTGAAGGAGGTTCAATACCATAAAAATATTCACTCATGCTTATTTGAGAACTTGATGCCCCGATGGAAAGTGGAATACTAGATTGAGCAAAATCACTTTCTAACTTCCCTTGAAATTTATTTAATTCTCTTGATGAGAGCTCTTTGTTCATTTTGTCAAGTTTTCGTAAGTTATAATCACTTTTTACACTTTTACTTTCGTGGGCATATGAGTCTGTAAGTGTTTCTAAATAGGGTTTGGAATCGATTTCATATGCCATTCTTTGAACTAATTGAGGTGAAGTAATTCTTACTTTGTGCGAGTCATGACCAGTATGCACGACTTTTCCTGTTTTTGGTGAGCCTGGGCTTTTCTCCAAACTGGACCATCCACTCATAGATGATAAACCTGAGTCAGATTTAGCGGCAACTATGTTCGTCGTATCTCTTTTAACGTGTTTTGGGGACGTTTTTGGTGATTTGGGAGATCTGGGACTTAATCGTAAAGTGTCCGATGGCAAATTGGCGGCCGAAAGCATTGATTGACTGGCAGCCATTGATTCGTTGTTATTTCCTATAGTGGCGAATAAGTTAGCTCCATTCGGTGGTGCTGGCGGAGGTGGACTTGGGGGTTCTCGTAACCTACTTTCTTCATAACTTACTTCATGTCTACCGTCAGAAGATCTCTTATACATTTCTTGAACGGACATAGGAGATGGCTGATCTAAACCAGCTGATTTGTAAATGTCATTTATAGGTTGAGATATTCCTTTACTGGAATAATATATTGAAGGATCTGTCATTTGATAAGATGGACTATATTCAAACCTGTCTCTAGAAAGTGCGCTAGGCGATTTAGAAGCTTTCGCTGCATTTATTTCAGCATTTGCAACTGCCGAACTGTATGCTAATCGTCCAGTTACAGTAGTATACGGCTCTGTTGTTGTTCTTTCAGGAACATAATTTCGTCGAGGAGATACAGTTGGAGGCAAGTAATCCATAGCTCGATCCGTTACAGATTTTTCAGTTAGAGATAATCGAGATGGAGATTTTTCTCTACTGATAGATTCTTTAGGCATAGACAATAAAAAATCGTCAAAACTTTTCATAACATCGTTGATACCCCAATTTTCTTCACCAGAGTAAACATTTTTAAGTTGTTCATTTATAATGTTGCCGTCTTCAACAAGTGCTTTGGCTTCGATATCTATATTGTGCTTGGATGTCATTGTTTCTGGGCTAAGAATTCTAGTTTTCAAGTCTTTTAACTCTCTCGAATCTTTGTGTAATTGTGTTGTCAGCCTATCTAATTCATGTAATTTTTCTACGGCAATTTGATCTATTGTACTTAACGTCGATAAATGTACCAAATCTCTTTCGCTAATAACGGGTCCGCCCTGTAATCCACAGTAATCTTTGTAATCTGTTGAACTGTACACTTGTCTTGAACCAACAGGTATAATTTCCATCTCGTGTTCTTCTGGCGCTTCCCAAATCATATCTAATTGTGACGGGGGACGAGAAGTTTCTTCGCAAACCAGATCATCTCGATAAGCTTGGTTTAAACTTTTGTAAAAAGCTTCATTAGATTCCATTATTTCCTCTTGTGGATCCATTAAAACAGAGCTACGTCCTATATCTAAACCCTCTTCGATACCATCTTCTACCGTTCCATTGCCTAAAATTTCTCTAATTACTTCTAGACGGGTCATAGGATCTCTAGCAGTAACGCCCCGACACGTGTAGAAGTCGAGCAATGTTGATATAACACCCTGTTGGTCCGCGAGCAGGGCCTCCAGCCTCTCAAGACGTTCCCACATTCTGACGTACTCCTGACTGAGGAGATCGAGAGCTCGCCAGGCGTACTTGAGTTCCGTTTCAAGGATATTAAGGCGGGTGCCGAGGCGCTCCATGTAGTCGCTGATGATGTAATCGCCGGAGTAG
This sequence comes from Leguminivora glycinivorella, assembly GCF_023078275.1. Lineage (NCBI taxonomy): Eukaryota > Metazoa > Arthropoda > Insecta > Lepidoptera > Tortricidae > Leguminivora > Leguminivora glycinivorella. Next base: position 7,262,380 of record NC_062985.1, read on the forward strand.
GGGGGCAGGTCGGGCGGCAGCGCGAGGGAGCCGCAGTCGTCCATATCGACCTCGGCAGCCCCATTCTCGTCGCCCTCGTTTTCCTCCATCGCGCCGCCTGCTCCTGCCCCAGCATTGTCGTGAAATTCGCGCATCATCTCCGGGTCGGAAAATGGGTTGCACATAACATTTTACACTTTGAGTCATCCCATATCGATTTGTTTTTCACACTTTTCATATGAAACGTTCGCGTCATTTAGAGTTCTGTTAAATGTCATTATCACTTTATATTTCACATCATTGTTCATTTGATCCACTTTATCATTTCATTATACTATGTTCGTTTCAACACTTTATGTAAACACTTCGACGGAATCAAATCGGTAATTTTGATCAAAAAATACATATGATTTTAAATACAATTACATCACTTTTCTGTAAAAGATAAAAAGTTGTACTGATCTGGACATAAGTGACTTATATCCGGACCAGCGTCATAAGTGTCAAAAGGTTAGGAAAAGGACAGGGATTACCTCTTTGGAACACGTTAACATTAAACTTCTTTATCACCCATTAACTCAGAAGATTAAGGCATGTTAAGTCTCGAATATATCACGAAACTATTTGTAAATATTTGTTATTTTTTTCTCAAATAAGTGAATTATTGTTATTCTTTTGAGAAATAAAGATCTTTAAACCGAATATGTTTAAGAAATGTTGACGTGCTCCCTGGCGAGGCAGCTAAGCGGTTCTTATTGGATTCCACGTGAGCGATGGACTCAGAGGTGGAGGGCGTCACTCGGCGCGGGAGGGAAATGGGATCAATTAGTGTCAGGAAATGATGCGCCGAGCTTCACCACCGCTTCGCTTTACAATTAAATATTCAATTAGGATCAAGATATCAGAATATGGTAAACAAAGTCTCTGCGCCTACGTAAATTCAAAATTGAATTCATAAATCGGATTATTTTTCACTTTTGGTCATTCATTGTCAAAATACAACAAACGATTCGACAGTTCACGATACACAAACAATTCCTATTTATGAATATCTGTTGTTATGAAATAATAGGGTCAGAGGGCGTGCCCAAACCGCATGTTCTTTGGCACCAAGTAAATAAATGAAGGACGGCTATATAGGAGGCCGAAACGTGACTGGCTTTTCAACGTGGAATTCCTTTGACATCGCGTAAAGGAATATTTTTATGAAGCATGTATTCGTGTTAAGCCTAACCTGAAGCACCGGAACTGTACAGTACAGAGTTACTAAGATGTACGACCTAAGCCGTAAATGGAAAAAGTACGATCAGAAATTCAACAAAAGTGTGGATAATAAATGACCTACAGAATAACAAATGAATGCATATTAGTATATACTATCTATCCATCTTATAATAGTTATTTGTTATACAAGGGGGCAAAGTTGTATTTTAACACACGAGAAGTAAAATACATTTGCACCCGAGTGTAACACAAAACTTTTCCCCTCACTAATAGCGAGGAAACTACAACGCAAAAAATGCGTTTATTACTGCTTCCAGTAGTTCACCTACTTGTATCAATTTTAAAGCAGCTAATTTGACTTTATTCAAGGTCAAATTACTTTACCCACTAGTGGATAAAATGCGTTTTTACCCGCTGGTATTAAAGGACAAAACACGTGTTTCCGAGCTAGTGAGGGGAAAAATATATTAACAGTCAGACTGATGCTTGCTAGAGTTGCTAGGTTGCCAACGAATTTGATAGGCACCTATGCAAGAGTTATACCCTACACGTCATAATCTCATCTACGTCTGACGCATAAAATACCATTTGTACAGGTGCTGCAATAAAATCGCTGCCAACTTACGTTAGTATGATTGTCAGTTATTGTTTCTAAACTTTATGTTGCACAAAACCATCACATCATAAATTGCTTGCTTTTGAATCCCATGCAGAGAAAATACCTATACAAAATTCAGCAAGTGTTGACCGAAACGTCGCCATTTACAGCAAAGGCCAAATTAATCAGGCAGCGATTGTCTTGCCTCTCACGACACCTCTGAATTAGTGCCAATGGCCTGACGGAGAACGTAGTGCCTTGGAATGGCAATCAACGATTGAAATGGTTGGAGGGCCGCCAAAACCGACCAAAACTTTTGCTCAACACTAATTGGATTTGTAGTAAATTCCGTAGAGAATACTTTAAAATATCTTGCTGAATAAGACTTTTAGGCTTTTGACTGAGAATACGAAATCACAAATGTAAATTTGGATAATAATTAATTATGATAAATTTTCATCAGACAGTAGAGTAAAATTATGAATTTTTAAGAAGCTTGTCTGCGAGCTGTTTAAATACTTACTAAAGAATAATTAAGTAAGTGAAGAAACAAATTAATTTCGTAAAGCTTTTCTAAAAACAATATTACCTTTTATATTCTAGTCTTAGACCGTAAACCCTAGTTACAGACGTCTGCAGAATCCCCCAAAATTGTGCTCAAGTAGTCAAACTGCTACGAAATCAATTGCCAAAAGCCGCTTCCGCCAATCACGCTCAATCTCCAACTTGAACCCAAACGCAATGTGTGCCAAACGTTTGTTCCGAACATTTGAGCCACATTCGATTGCGGCGCTCGAAATGGACTGGAGATTATTACCGAAAACAGGCAGAGAACAGTATGCAGCTGTTGGCAACCGTTCAAATGCTCCCCCAGATGTTACTGCTCACGGCATGTTGGATCACGGTATACTATCATGATTAATCTTAGCGTGAACGGGAGTTTTATTTGTTAATGTACTACTTCGAAGACTTGATGGGAAAACGCGCGTGTGTGTGTGAATTACACATGTGTTGTGGGAGCCCCTTTGCATGTTTGTGTTAGTGAGGAGTACTTTGTGGGCATAATGCTGAGTAGCGAATTTTGTAGTACTTAATGGCGATTTCCGTTTCGAAACGTTTTGTTTGTGGCATTTCAGAAACGTCCTTTGGATAATGATCAACTTATAAGAAGACTCTAAAAACAAACTAACGCGCTTCGTCATTGTTGCTTGTTTATTACAAGTTTGCTTAAGGAGCTAGACTAGCTTCAATAAGTTATGGTCTAGTTCATTTGAGTAGAGATTAATATTCAAAGAGCGAGAATGATTACTTAGCACAAATCACACAGAAAATCTTCAACCTTATTTAAACTAACTCACTAACCTACTGGAAACCTATGCTAAATATTTAGCAAGTAAGTACTAACTAGTTTCTTTGCCTTGCAGATTTACTGTACCTCTAAAAAACACAGCAAAAAAGCTTCCAATTCATTAGCGATTAATCTTGAATGTACATTTTCCTCGCCTCGCTACAACTACATACACAAAAGAACTTTTTATTAGTCATAATGTGTTACGTCTTTCCAATTAAAAAAGCTGTAGTCAACGAGTACATTGCACAACTTTGCACCTAACGGCTATTGTAATAATGTTTAATGTGTTAACATGTATTCGTTGTAGAGTGCACTGAAAGTGCTAGGTCGGTACGAAGACCACAAATTAATTACATTAGTTGCGGCAACATGGCGTTCGATTAAACAGTTAGCGCTAGTGCTTTGTTTTTTATAAAATAAGGTAAGAATAATTATGTTACGGTGGAAAATGTAAAGGTAAAAACTTGGTAAGTATTAACTTTATGATAACGATATTATAAGGGAAATTTAATGAAAGGAAAAGCCGAATAAACATTTATACCTACAGAAATAGAGAAAATCAGATTGACAGTATACGGTATGATGTTCTGATTAGAAAAAGTTAGAATACAATATATTGTTTTTAACTTTTCGACAGATAATCTAAGTCGCCCAGTCCTCCATACAAAGACAGATTCTTGTGCGGTAGGTATTTTTCTTCTTTCATAATAAAAACACGATACACCGAAAATACCTTAAAATGTATCCACATCATGTTAACGTCCTGTATTATAATAATACTAGCTTTTACCCGCGGCTTCACTCGCGTTAGAAAAAGACAAAAAGTAGCCTATGTCACTCTCCATCCCTTCAAATAAATATCTCCACTTAAAAAATCACGTCAATTTGTCGCTCCGTTTTGCCGTGAAAGACGGACAAATAAACAGACACCCACACTTTCCTATTTATAATATTAGTATGGATAATGATTGCAGCATCATTAATATTTATTATAATGAACTGCAGAAGAGTGCTATTGTAAAAAAATTAGAAAGTTGAAATCAATATATTGAACAAACCATTATGAAGCTCGAAGAAAATTATAGTCATTTTCAAATACTGTGTCTAAGCTTGATATATGACATACTTATGTATATTAGAATCATTTGAAAAGACGTTTTTGATATATTTTTACTCGCTTCCAAACACCTGCGACTTTCAGTCCTTTTATAAAAGAGAAAATATATTTCATTTTTTCGGCATTACGGCGGTGCGCTATAAATTTTCTTTCTGTCCAGCGGAATTTATGCGATTCTTAATTATGAGTAAACAGCACGAATTATATTGGAGGATAAATGAAAGGCCGGGAGACCTGAATCAACTTGGATAGTAACAAACTTTTTCTTTTGTTAGTATCTGGTTTTTCTCCGTGTTTAATCGATTCTACTATTGAAATAATGTAAAGCCTAACAACAAGTTTTTATTTGACCCTGAAAGAGTGTCGCTACAAATCGTTTTCATATGGCAATAATGTGCGGACGTCATGTATAATGAGGACAGCGTGTACTGGATTCGCGATAATATTTGTAGAAAATTAAAACATGGTTTTAGAGAATCAAAATTTAATAAGCTAGATTTTAAGAATTGCTACTTCTTTCCGCACAGCCTAAAATCCATGAATCTTGTACCTTCAACGAGGTCGTCGATGCTTGTTTTCTTTTTACGTGGGACCTTGTTTTGTGTTGGTGACAATGATGGAACTTACTAAGTACATTACATCAGAGGCCGGGAAAATGAGGATTTCCGGCCAAGTGGGTATATACGGCCGAGCGATCGTGCGAGCGAGGCCGGATAGGGATACGAGGCCGGGAATCCGATGTTTGACTACAGGAGAAAAATATTTTTCGGAGATGGCATAGCTACAGACACCATTTTAAGCTAAATTGAAACCATCTACAACTACAGGAGAATCTCTATAAACTGTCAGTACCGGAGATGTCAACAACCGATCTCAGAACATTGTTATCGAAATGCAAAAATAAAAAATGTGAAATCCTTCATCAACGTGTGATATATTTTTGTTGTACGTAATTTATCACGTTCATATATATTTTCGGAAATTCGCTTTTCCCCCCTCTAACTTTTTTTTTAAAAAATATTATTTTGGTCATATTTGCGATGAAACCGTTAGAAATTTTAAAATATTTACTTCTAGTTTACATCACTGAAATTCGATGACAGGTGTCAAACAAATCATTGCCGGTAAAATAAATTAGTTCAGCTGAAAATCCGCAACGCGGCGAGGGTCAAATAAAAACTTGTCAGGCTATATTTTTCAATACTCTGAAATAGATAATTTTATGGCTAAATAATCATTAAATTTATATAATCTACACACTGTCATGGAGTCGTGCACAGTTGTATCTCGAACAATCACTGAAGTTGAAAACATTTACTAAATTAAATTTCAAATGAATACTTTATGAATACATCCTATTAAATTCTGTAAATAATCATCATTAAAAAACAGAATAAAAGTATAAACGACACAAAAACATGAGCTGGCGACAATAGTATTCTCCAGGCATGTTTAGAAGAAAAGGCAATGAAACCTTAGGATACCGCAGCCGTAAAAAATGTAGCTGATTGTTACGAAGTTGGTGTTTTTTATAACCATTATTAATTTTTGAATTGTGTTAAGGTTAAAACGTAATCGTTTTTAAAAGTGTTTGATATACATACCTAGATGAGGTAACTTAGACTACACGTAAACTGTAATACTTTAGACAACAGAATCAATGTTTAATCATTGTTTACACTGTACTTTAATTATATAGCTAACTTGTTTTTCTAACTTTCATGACATATAAATGCAATACAGGTCTCCCGCGGTACAGGCCTAGCCTAGTGCGGGGACCCCTGGAAACTTGTGTTAACAATAATTAGGATATGCACAAATGGATGTAAATTTTACCTATCTTTTGTAACAAATGACTTTGTGTTTATGTGCAACAATAAACGATTTTTACTTTTTACTTTACTTACTTACATACTATATAATTGTTATTCTTGTAATTATTCAATGAATAACCATTTCCATCCTTGAGCAAAATTATAAAAAAAACAACTTTTCTACGTCGGGCCATTTAACTTTTGTTGACTGTTTTCTTAAACTTCTTACTGTGGTCGTTTGTCATGAAAAGTGATTTATGACCTCGCGGGATGTTAAAAATAAAACGTTATCATAAATCTAAATTCGCTTCAGTACATTTTTAGACTTAAATGGATACAAACGCAATAACTTTGTTTTTCTTGCACAAATACTTACAAATTGCTGATAAATGGACTACAAAATCAACTCATTTCATCCTATAATGCTGTTCAATTTTTATTTATAAAACAGTAACTTAATCTTTATGACAGTATATTTAAATAATTAACGGCATCCTTTAATGGAGGAATTTCTGTCAAAGGCGGCCAGCAATTAAATTAATTATGCAGGTCGCTGGAATCTTTCAAATTTTTAAGTACCCAAATCCAGTGAAAGAGTTTTGAAGCGATCCCTTTGCCTAACCCTTTTTGTCCCTTGAGACACGTACGGAGCCGTCCCTTTGCTGACGTTTAGCAGTTTTTTGTCCTAACAAGGCCGGAAGCTTGTCGGCCTGTATAAACATCGCTTTTAAGACAAATGGAGTTTTGCCATGCGGTTTCAGCAAGTCATTTCTGGGAAAAAAGATTCTTATATTCTGAAAGAATTTTGCATGTTATTATTATTATTGGGGGGTATTGTGGGCCTTTCTGCATCCGGTCGTCCAGCCAGTGGTCTATTGTGACGGATCTTTGTAATTAAGTATCCTTAGGTACTTATGGCCGTTGAATCCAGGAAGTTCCAAATTATTTGGGCTATAAGGTCTTGTACCTATCTCATAGGTTTGCAGTACATGCCGCCCTAGGTAGGTACTTTTCTTTGACATTAGTGGCCCGGAAGATTTTGCATGTCAAATCTTTTGTGATATATAGAACTTGTTGAAATGTAATATTGACCCATTTAAGACTACAACTTGTTTTAGTTCTTTAGGTGCCAGGCTCATCCTTCTAATTTTA